>NC_132783.1:135419453-136027953 GCF_048418805.1 Vulpes vulpes
CAAATTTCTTTTTTTTTTTAAAGACTAGTTTCTTTTTTTTTTTTTTTAATTATTTATTTTTGATAGTCATACAGAGAGAGAGAGAGGCAGAGACACAGGCAGAGGGAGAAGCAGGCTCCATGCACCGGGAGCCCGACGTGGGATTCGATCCCGGGTCTCCAGGATCACGCCCTGGGCCAAAGGCAGGCGCCAAACCGCTGCGCCACCCAGGGATCCCTATTTTAATACAAATTTCAATAATGTAACTTTATGGTACTTGTCTTCCTCCTGAAAAGGATCACATATGACAAAGTGGGTTTTATGTCCAAGATGACAGGCCTGATATTAAGATTCTTTTCAGTTTAATTCTAGGACACTTCATCTCTTTGTCCCCTAGAGTTAAATGGGAGCAGATTATCTGATTATCTCAGAGGTCAAAAAACAGCTGCTATAATCCCTCTGTTTTGATATAATGGTTCTCATTCTCTGCTACAGGGTAGCCTGATCATTTCAGGGCAAGTGTATGACAAGCTATGGTTAATTATACCAAAAGAATTTTCTTCTATAGCAAGGAGGTTTAAGGCTTGTAATTTACCACTCACATAGGTTTAGATTTTCAACATCTCATAATGCAAATTTCATTTATCTTTCAGAATGTCTACTTGAATATCTATTTTTTGGAAGAAAATTAGATGCTGCTTTATAATGTAAATGACGAACAGTAAATTGAACTATATCAACTTATGGATATTCAAACATATGGGAGATCTTCAATGTAGGGAGATTATATGAAGAGTCATCAGGCAGGATATATCCTCTCTCCTTATGTCAATGATTTTGTCAGGGTTATTGACTTTTATGAGATTAATTTTTCTATCTTGCTTCTGTTATAAATGGACAGCAATCAATTGTTATGCACTATAAATAGATAGTAGGGCTGTATTTTCTTCCTAGCAGGTATAAGGGGACCTCAGACTCCATGAATTTGTGATATTGGCTGAGGAGAAGAGATTAATGCAATGTTATCACATTCCTAGTTGTTATGTTCTGTATTCACTGGAAACTTATGGCCTCAGGTCAGATCACATTTTATAACTTTCTATATAGAAAGCAGGATCTTCTTATATGTCTATAGAAGAAAGATTAATCCAGAGAAATTAATCATTGCATACCATTAGTGGTGGACTAGAGGAACCATATAGGTTATGTACCCGATACAGCATTTTCTTCTGTATGTTCCATTGTACATCTTGGTTAAACAGCTTGTCATTCCAAATTTGTTCCAATCTTGGGTCATGCTTTGGGCCCCAAAGACAGGATTATTTTAATTAGATAAGCTGTGGAGATACCACTATTGGGTAGGGCCATTATTGACCAGTCAAAAGTTACTTATCACCTTGACTAATTTTTCCATCAGTTTAATGCACATGCACATTTGGTGGTTGTTATGTACCTAGAATTCCATCCAGTTGGTATATATGGCCCATAATTCATCTGTACTATTAAGACAAACTTAGATTCTACCATATCGCAGGTATATATCCTGGTTTCAGTGAACCTTAGCCAAGATATTAATAAAAATGTTTTTTTTTCTTTCTAAGAGAATAAAAGGTCATATCCAGGTAGACAAGACTAAAGAAATTATTTATGAGCAATACCATTCAAGGAGAAATCGGCTGTGTTTGCCTCACCAAAATACAAGGACATTCAAGTATTTAGTGGAAGGTATATAGAATCCCTCTGTGTACTTGGCTAGTTTGTAATCTGTCCCAATCAACTGGTGATTATAACTAAAACATGAATCAACCAAACATATTTTGTTTGTCATGTTTCCAAAAATATTTTAGCCATATTTATTATTTTACCTTCTAGTGTTCCAGGAAACAAAACTATTTAATGTTTAGACTATTCTTGTTGATTTAAGCTAGAAGAATAAAAACTTCAATAGTTAAAAGATGCTTTCTGGATGTTATCTAATATTAATACTAGTTCTATGGTCAATGTTATCAATTGCTAAAAAAGTGATACAACCAATTATGAATTATTATTCATTAAATCATACTTGTAAGATTTTGTTCATCATCCCAACCCACCTGAATTCCCAAAGTTCATTAACAGACATTACTGACCATTGCATGTCTATAAACAAATTATTAAATGGGGTGCATGGGTAGTGATTAGTTAACCATCAGACTATTGGCTTTGGTTCAGGTTGTGATCTCAGGTTGTGAGATAGAGCTCTGGGTTGGGCTCTGCACTCAGTGCAGAGTCCACTGAAGATTATCTCTCTTAAATAAATGAATAATTCTTTAAAAAAATATTGTGTTAAAAGCCTATTGGGAATTCTGGAAACTATAGTTTGTATTAGATAGATAGATAGATAGATAGATAGATAGATAGATAATAAATAGGTATCTGCCATGCATTCTGGTTAAAAAAAAAAAAAGTTTGTCAATATGACACTGAGATCCAAAGGAAATGGTTATTTATCCCTCTCAAGGATGTTGTCAACATCGTGGAGGATAATAACCAGTTCTCCAGGGATCTCACTTTAATATTGGCAGACCTCTGGAGGTATAGGGAAGCCATAGCAATACCTTTTATTTTCTGTGGACAGTCTATGTACATAACATGGAGTTAGAGAAATTTTTCTTTAAATATTATTTACTCTTCATAATCATATTTAAATTTATCCCTTCTCCACCTCAAGCAGTGAGACATTCTCAAATATGGTTTAATGAACACTTTCATAAATGATCGCAGTCACTTATGCCATGAGCTGGTTACATATCTATAAATATGAGAGCCCCTGTTAACTGCCTATTCATATTCAATGACTTAGTAAAGGTCACAAATGGATCTAAAACACAGTTGGGCAGCTTGGTGAAAGTACAAGACACTACTGTGTTGGAGTTCACAGGTCAAAGAGAAGTGGCCAGATGAGATGCCCTGAGGCATGGAATGCCTTCTGTTGTCCTTGCTGACACTGGAATCTAACTCAGTCAAGAAAATAATTTACCAGATGTAGGACCTCAGGATAGAACACAGAACTAATTATCATCACAGTCAAAGATAATGCTAATGTCACTCAAGTGGGAACAGCTCCAGCACTCATTTGTACTAAAAGGTGAATTGTGTTTGCTGACCCATTTTGAAAAAAAAAAATCTTAGGTTTTCTAACAGTATTTTAGTAATCAGTAGTATTTTTCAGCCATTTCAGCCTCCATTTTAAGTCTGTAGGAGTGGCAACTAATACAATCTAAAAAGTGCATAAATCTGTTGCTAATTTGGAGGGGTAAGACAACCACAGCAATATCAAGGATAATAATGCTTGCTATTAAGGAATTTTAGGTGGTCCATGGTTTGATTTTTTGGCCATTCATGTTCTTTGTCTCCTTGAAACAGATTCTGAAAATGAGGCAAATCAATATCATCATTTTATAATTAATACATGTCAATAAATGTTATATTGTTTTAAAAATATGATTCTTTGAGGTAATACTTTTAATCTTGTTCCACTTATTGTTTATAAAGGATTATATACTTCATATGCTTTGTATATTTATATCTTATATTAACAAAGCATATGCCTTTGCAAAGATTTGAATAATTTTCTTAAGAAAATCATTCCAATTTCCTTTATACGAAGCAATTGAATTAGTCAAAGATGTTAAGATTTTCCATTTCATACTCTATCTTGGGACTATTCAATGGCAGCCTCTTGTATTAAGTGAAACAGTTGTTCAGATATTACTGACCATGGCATGTCTATAAACAAATTATTGTGTTGGGGTGACTGAGTGGTGGTTGGTTAGCATCAGACTCTTGGTTTCAGTTCAGGTAGTGATCTCAGGGTTGTGAGATAGAGACCCACATTAGGCTCAGCACTCAGCACAGCCTCTGCTTGAGATTCTCTCTCTCTCTCTGCCCCTGTTCTCCACTTCCTCTTAAATAAATTAAAAAAAAAATCTTTAAAAAATACTGTGTTAAAAGCCTATTGAGGAATTTTGGAAACTATAGTTTATATTATATCAGATAGATGATAGATAGATAATAAATAGATATTTTTAACTGTCGATTTAAAGGCATTGTTTTGGATATTTCTTACCTAAGAAAATGTCATTAACATCCCATGAGTGAAGTTTTGTTATTTGTTTACCAATGTAGAATACTGTTCTTGACCTGCAAATTGTTTTGTCAAAACATTGTCATTTTCTCAGTCATCTACCATAAGAACTGCATAGAGACTTCAGATTTCAAATCCTTATTTATCCATGGGATATGTAATTTATATCATTTGCCTAATAAGATCTTCACTGGTTATACTAACATTTCTACATGGGTGTTACACACTTACTAAATATGAGGATCACAAAAAAATAAACAAAAAACACACTTCAGAGGACTTTTTATTTCACCTAGGGCATGAGAAGTGATATATAGGAAAACTTGTAAGAATTGGGAAGGTCAAATACTTTTCAAGTAGGTTTAAAAACATTTTATAGTGAATAAAAATGAAGGTTATACTTGATCAAAACTTGTAATCCATTATTGTTTAGACAGGTTGCAGATACTTTCAGTCTGGAAGTTTTGGTTTCCATAAAAGCCAAGTGGCAATTATGACACTAATCTTACCTCAAATAACGATTTTAAACTTCAGACAAATTATGAACAATAGATTGAAAGACTTGCAGAAGCTTTAATTAGAATGAACAACAGATTAAAAACAAGCATAATGGAATTAGATCCTTGAAAGAAGTGTATCATACGGGATGAGATTTATGTTTATAAAACCTCTGCTTGGAGGGGACCCTACAGTTTCTGTGGTACAGGGTGGCTAGAAATCAAGCAGAAATTTGCAATCTCTTTGGTGTAGCGAGTCAGAAGATGGTATTTAGGAGTGCTAATTTAGAGAGAAATGGGAAGAGATATTCCAGAAATGAGAGAACCATAGAAAGACCGTCTCCATAACCTTAATATGAACTTTCAAATCTGTATCTGATCCAAGAATTGTGCATGAGTGAGCGAGTTCTCAAAGAATCAGAGGGGAAAAGAACCACTGCAAAGGTGAGAGAGTTGACCAGAAATCTCAGCTCTGGCTCACTTCAATGAATTTTAGAGTTCAAATACCACCGAGTTAGAGCAATGGGGCAAACTCTAACTGTAAGTGTTTACTATGTGCTGGGCCATAAAACGATCTCAATAAAAGTAAAAGAATTGAAGTCATATAGAATACATTTTCTGTTTACAAGGGAATTAAAATAGAAATGAATATTATGTCAAAATAACCAAATATTTAGACATTAAGTAAAACATTTCTAAATGAACTGTGGATGTAAGTAGAAAATACAAAGATAAAATGAGAATATTTTTAACTACATGACAATGAACATACAACATATTGAAATCTATGGTGTGTATCTAAAACAGAGTATGTCTTTAAATAATTACAATAGAAAAGAGGAAGTATTTAAAACTTAATGTTTTCAGGTTATTTACCTCAAGAAGTTTATATACCTAGAGTATATACCTAAAGAAGCTATATACCTCAAGAGGTTATTTATATTCCTATAGAAATTTTAAAAAAGGACAGACACAACAAAAATTAAAGACTGTATTTTTAAAAAGGAAATAAAATAATTTGAAAAATAAAATAATGTAAACAAGTAAAAAGTGGGTCTTTAAAATGATTAAGAAAAATAAATGACCTTTACCATGTACCAATAATAGACAACACAAATTATCAAAATCAGAGATTATACTAAGGACACCATTAGAAAGTATTTAGATTTTGGCAAGATAATGAGGAAATATTATGTACAGTTAATGACAATAAATTCAACAACTTAGATAAAATGGAGTAATTACTTGAAAGGTGCAACTTACTAAATCTTAGATGAGATAATTATAATATTTGAAGAGCCATATAGTTATTAGAGAAATTGAATATATTATCAAAAATCTTCCGACCTGCAAATTTTATTTTACTAGTTGACACTATCAAACATTTCATGGAGAAAAAAATGCTAATCTAACATAAACTCAGAATAGAAAAGAAAGAGACACTTTTTAAAAAGTGTTTATGAGGGTAGCATGTCTTTGATACTAGAACTTGACAATAATATTACAAGAAAAGAACAGGGCGAGTTACAGCCTAATTTTTCTAACACATACTAAAATTTCTTACTAATCTTGAGGTAAAAACTCTCAAAATATTAGTAATGTGAATCCAGACATTATATGTATTAAAGACATATAAATGAGACATTATTCAAAAAATATACCTTGAAGGCAACATTAGAAATATGAAGAGGTAAACCACATACATAGGGAAAATGTCACAAGATATATATATTGATCAAGGATTTCAATCCAGAATCTAGAAGGAATTCTTAAAAATCAATAATTAAAATGCAAAACAACCTAAAATATAAACATGGGCAAAATATTTGAATAGATCACTTAGAAAAAGAGACGTCCAAATGGACCACAAGCAATGAAATGATGTTTGAAGAAGAATCAAGTGAAATAGTCAGTTTGGAAAATAGTTTGACAATTTCTTATAAAGTTACATACACTTATTTGATTCAACAATTCTCCTGTATATTTACCCAAAAGAAAGGAAAATGTATCTGCACAAATTTTCTTATGTGAATTTCATAGTCTATATTTGTATTGGCCAAAATAGGGGAAAACAAAACAAAGCAAATGCCCAGGAAGACATGAATGGGTAAAAGTTGTGTTATACCACTAAGCAATAAATGAGAATCAACTACTATATTATGTAAAAAGTGAATTAATCTCAAATCAGTATTTTTAGCAAAAGAACTAGGAACAGAAGAATACATTCTTTGTGATCCCATTTATATGAAGTTCTATGACAGACCAAACCCATTCAGGTGGTAGCAACTAGAATAGTGACTGTGTTGGGGTTTGGCCAATTGATGACAAAAGAGAACTTTTGGGGGTAAAGGAAATGTGGTATTTATTAACTGAAGTTCTGCTTGCATTGACATATATTTGTCAAATTCATGTAAACTCATATGTAAAGTAAGACTGTACATTTTACTTTCTGTGGACATTCACATAAATCTTTTAAAAATGAAGTTCATTATTTTCATCTCACTGGAAAGAGAAAGAATGCAAGGTGAAACAGACATAATCATAAATAGAAGTGTCAAGTCTCTGTGTACAATCAGGCAGGACTGTTTACAAGCTCTGATATTCCTGTAAAGATATGTGGCCCTAGTTCTACCTTCTCACGAAAACATGTCAGAGGCATGAAGGCCAGTGTTTATACTGATGAAACAAAATATGTATCAATAGTTTTCTTGCCTGAGAACAGCTGTTGATGTTAGCAAATAATCTTTAGTTCATCTGAGGTTCTTCATATTCACAATGTGAGACTAAACCTTGCAGGGTGTTCGTGGACTAATGTAGGAGTTTGATTTCATTTGGGGGAGTATTAGTGAGGTGATTAGGATATTTTTTAAAAGTTTACCTAAGCTTTTTTTTTTTAAGATTCTATCCATCTATTCTTGAGAGACACACACAGAGAGAGAGAGTCAGAATCCCAGGCAGAGGGAGAAGCAGGCTCCATGCAGGGAGCCTGACGTGGGACTTGATATGGGTCTCCAGGATCATGCCCTGGGCCGAAGTCAGGCACTAAACCACTGAGCCACCCAGGGATCCCCTACCTAAGATTTTTTTATGTAGTATGTTCAGAAAAAGCATTAATTTCCATCCAGTAGCTATATTGTTAAAAGAAATCAATTTGTCATGAAATTTAACCATCCCTTCTTCAAAATGTAGTCACTCTCCACACAATCCAATCTATGAGTTTCTGTGAGGTCTCAATGAGAGTGTTCTGAAAGTTACCCAACAAGTAGTGGTTTATAAATATATAAAAAAGATACATTTGATTGAGAGGGTGGCTGTTTGCACCTGGGGTATAAATGGTCAATAAATATTAGGAGTGGTTTTGCTTTTTTTTTTTTTTTTCAGTTTTATGTGCAGAACTGTGTCCTTGGGTGGTTGAAAATGCTGTGAGATATCAAGACCAAAGAATAGCTTTTGGGATTGAATCCTATCATACATCTTATCCATTTCTTACTCTCACAGAGCTGAACACACGAACCAGAAGTATTTATTCCTGTTCACCAAGTGGAAATCACAAGGAATGACAGCCCACACTCTAGCGGGTATTCTCAACTGCAAAAATGAGCTCTGAGTCAATAACTACCAAATCATTGAGGTGTGTGCCAGGACCATCAGAGGCAACAAATTGCTAGGCCCAAGGAAAAATGGATATTGAAAGTAAATTTGATGAATTTGCTTGGAGATTTAAATAAGGGTGCCACATCTACAAGGTAAAAGAATTGGCAGTTAAGAGAAGAATTTATTGGAGATCTTGGAAATGAAAAATATAATTACTGAATTAAAAAAATCAATAGGTGGTTTAAGTGGCAGAATGCATATAGCTGAACAAAAATTAATGATGTGGAAAATTAGAGGGAGGAATTTTTCTCAGCATACAGCACATTGGAATAAAATGGAAAGTAAGCAGGAAAAGAGGTAAGAATAGATAGAGAGGTGCTAACGTCTCTCTGGCAGAATTTTGGAGCAGGGAATAAAGGTAAAGAGAGCACCGTAGTTATGGAAGACATGAAAGCTGGGAGTTTCTTACAATGAGAGGATCCTCAGATTCCAAGACCTGATTAAGCACCAATCAGATTAAAAAAACACCTGCACATTTTAAAAAATTGTGATAACTTTTTTCAAGACAGAAAATCCTGAAAGCTAGCTGAGTGAAGACATCAATTACCTACACAGCAGTAAGAATCAGATTGACTTCACAATTCATGTCATCAGTATTTTATTAAGAAAACAATGAGGATAGTCTAAAAAATTAGTTCAGGAAAAATGATTTTGTGAATTCTGTCTCATAATCATTTTGTACCCCACAAATTGAATGATGAATAAAATACTCAGTAAATTATTTAGCAAATTTAACTCCACCAGACTCTCCCCAAAAGTCTCTAGAAAACATACTCCCCTGAATTTGAATAGATGAATCCAGAAACAAGAAAATAGACCAAACACAAAGCATACACACACACACACACACACACACACACACACAATGTTAAGCAAATAAATTAACTCATTTTTGTACAAATAAACATTTAAAATAATACATGTTTTTATACTGATCTAGAAGCAAAATGTAAAGAGTATGGAGGTGGTGATAGAAGGAAGTAAAATCATGATGAAGTGCTTGCCTTGAGAGGATAATGTTCATATGTTCTTAAAAATGTGTTACCATGATGAGTTTTGGCTGAGAGTAAAAGAAACTCAAAATAGCAATGGTTTAAGCAAGGATGATATTTCTTTTTCTCACATGAAAATCTACAGTAACACAACTCAGGGCTCTTTGATGGTTCTGCTCTACTACTTCCCAAGGGAGCTTTCTTTTTCCTTGTCCTCACTTCATATACAACATTCTCATCTACCCCACGGCTTAAGGTATTGGTTCCAGTTCCAAATACCCACCATAACCAGCTTAGCAAGAATTAGGGAAGGAAAAATAAAAAAGGTGGGGCACAGGGTACTCTTCAGTTGGCTTTTAATGAGGCTTTCACAAGATGTTTTGCCTCAGTCTCCTTGGCAAGACTCTAGTCCAATGTCTCAGCAACATAGACGTACACTATGGTCTTTGGGTGACGGTTTACTAAAAATCAGAGGGCATATTACTATGGAAGAGAAGAACAGTTATCACAGAACCAGCAGCTCTTTGCCACAATGCCTAACAAAGTAAGGGGAATAAAATAGAGCAAAGAAAACTTGATTAATCCAATGGAAGACTGAAGGCACGGACAGGAAGCAAGGAGAAAGCAGGTATATGAAAAACAGAGACAGACTATGGGAATTGTCCTCACAGACATGTCTAAGTTTTTAATATCATTTGTTTTCCCTGCAGCATTTAGTATTGCTTATTTTCCCATATTTATTTCCTCCCATGAATCTTGGGACTGTATTTCATTCCCCCCTGCCCAAGCTGTGAGCAACTTGGGATAAGTAATGATATTTCAGTCTTCCTGCCATCATTTCTTTAACATAGTAGGCACTCAGTAAACATTAGTTTAATGATTATTAGAGCAGATAAGTAACTGAGAGATTGGGTATAAGAAGGGCATTTCTCACTTATGACTTATAAATAAATCTACAGGGAAGGGGCCATACCACTTAAGCCTCTTTAGCATCGATAGTGTCTATTTCTCAAAGGACAAATTAAAAAGATTTTGTGGTCCAGTGGCTAAACAAATTCTTCGATCAGATAATAAAGTACATGCCGATTGGGAAAAAGGCTAGTGCATTGTTTGTCTTCAGCAATATGGATAAATCATTGATTTTTTTTTCCTGATATACCCAAATCCTGGGAGCTTATTAGGTGGTGCTAATATGATTTCATCTTTCCTGGAGGGAAAGTTTTAGTTTTAGAAGGAAAATGAGAAATAGATTTTTGAATAAATATAATTTGTAGTGGATGAAATGAAAATAATAAATGATGAATTTACTCCATACATCCTTACTGTAAATGCTTATATTTTATGTGTGTTTATGTGAGTAAATGTGTGTGTGTGTGTGTGTGTGTGTGTTGCATTTTCCAATGTACATATGATCTCTGCTCTGGTGAAAAATTATATCTCAGGATTTTGTAAAGAAATAAAGGCTTACCAACACTCTTATTTCTAGCAGAGTAGTAATAAGATATTTCTAATGAAAGGAGGGCGTGCCCTTTGGCTACACTGTTGAAGATACTGAAGATACAGGTTCCAGTTAGGAAAGATGCTGAGGACGGGCTTCATGAAAGCCTTATTCCTATCCAGGATGGATAGGAACTCTGAAAGTACGAAGGACAGGGCAGTCTAGGCATAATTGTATTAATCGGAAGTTCAGAGAGTTAGCCCACAGGAAATAGAAATGAAAGGAAACAGAGTTTATGGTGAGGGTTCTGAGTTTGTCATAATTGTGGCAGTGATGTTAAGAGTGACTATATATGTCCAACTCAATAAATTTAAATGAGTGTTGCTATTGTTAGTTGTCAATAAACTCTAAAAAAGCAAAATAAATATTTTACTACCACACCAAAAACCTTTCCTCTGACTGCCTAATACAATCATAGAAAAACTAGACTTCTCACTAATGGTGGTAATAAGTAAGGTGTTAATAATGGAGTAGGGACAGCAGATGGCTGCAGGAGGGAGCCAGCGCTTCACTTCATGGCCATAGAGGGATTTAAACCTACCATTATCCAGGCAGATTTTTCTATTTTGTATGATAAGAATAGAAAGTACACTACTTACTTAAACATGTACTTGTCACCTCAATGGGCTTATTTCTCTTTATAAATAAATAAATAAATAAATAAATAAATAAATAAATAAATAAAAAATAAAGCAAACAGTTGTTCTCTCGTATCTATTTTTCCTTCTTTTCTCTTCCTTCCAATCATCCTTGCCTATACTTGTTACTACTTGCCTCTAGTTTCTACAATCCTATTTTTAACTTACACGCATAAATAGGTGTAGAAATAAGTGTGGTTGTAATTGTGATTTTGATGTGTGTGTGTAATGTACTTGTACTTGCTGGCTGTGCCTGCTGAGAAGACTTAGAACAAGTGACTATACTGAATGTCCAGACCCAAATCTCTACTTAACCATTCTCCAGTGAAATTAACCACGTTTTCTTCCAATTCCAGGACTGGGGTAGAAATAAATCTGGAACATCTTATTGTGACCGAAAGTAAGGAAATGTTTAATGAAGAGTGGCTATGTGTTAAAGTTCATTTGAAAGGGAACTGCCTTTGGCTACATCTGGTATAATTTAAGCATCAAAATAAATAATGATAGTGGTGGATTTAATTCCATTGGGCAAAATAGGAATCAAGATTTCATGCTGAAATAAATAAATCTTAGTTGGCTAGGGCTGCTGTAATAAAGTAATACAGACTGGGTGGTTTAAATAATGAATTTATTTTCTCGTAATTCTAGAAGCTAGAAGTTCAAGATCAAGATATTAGAAGGGTTGGTTTCCTTTGGGGCTTCTCTCTTTGATTTGTAGATGGCAGTCTCCTCCCTGAGTCTTCACATGGTCTTCCTGATAGGCAGTGTCCATATACTAATGTGTACTGGTAACATTGGATTAGGAATCACCTTTATGAACTCATTTTAACTTAACTACTTTTTTAAATATCCCACAAATAAAGTCCCCTTCTGAGATATTGAAGCTGAAGATGTCAACATAAAATTTTAGGATAACATAATCCAGTCCATAACAAATGTAAAGGAAGATTCTTTAGCAAAATACCAATTAAAAGAAATGTGTATAAACAATGATTGAAATAGAAAAACTACATTTGGCAATTATCAGAGTGATTATTGATTTACACGTAGTTGTCAATAAAGGTCAAGGTTGGTGGTGGTTTGATGAGGAACTGAGGAATAGGATATTGGCTTAATATTAGAATATTTCCCCATGATAACAATAGTCAACTTCAAAAGGAGAAATGGTGACATTTTAGTGAAAATACATGAAGAACACCAGTATGTTGAGGTGTCAAGGTTAGCACCACTTCTGATGGCACAGGTCAACAGTGCTCACCGACATGATGCATGAAGAAAAAGAGCATAATTTTGGTGATATTCTTGCAAAATAATCATGGCTTTATCTGACTTTTATCTTGAGGAAACATTGGGCACAGTTTGAAAGAATTGATATAGAGTACAGCCTGTATTCTTTAAAATAATGGGAGATGTGAAAACAGAGGAAAACCAAGCACTAATTCTATTTTGAGGAAAATGAGAGACAAGACAATTAAATGTAACCTGTGCTTTTGGATGGGATACTGAACTATAAAGGAAAAATACTTTGTAGGGACCAGTAGAAAAACCTAAATGGGGTCTGCGTATTGGATGGTAGTGTGTTTCAACACTGATTTCCCCAATTGCAAGATTATATGGGGATTAGTAGGAGAGTGTCTGCTTTGGGGAGAAACAGCTTGCTTTCAAATAGTTCAGAAAAAGACCAACTGGTGATATTGTATGTGTGTGTGTGTATTTGTTTGTTTGTATATGAAAGAAATGTCATTAAATGCTAAAAATAGGGAAATACTAGTGAAAAAAGATATGAGAAAATCTTTGCATTATATTTACAAATGTTTGTATATTTTTTACAGCTTTACAACAAAATTTCTAGTCAGTGTATCTTTCTTAGTGATCTTTGTCACAAATTCATCAATTAAAGGGAATTTTGTTTTAATATATTTTTATTAGCTTATTTACAACAAGCCAGTAACTTCAAGATTCTGTCCAACTTCTGCTTAATTAGACTTATTGGACCAAAGTTAAACACATTTGATAAATTATTCATTGAAACTTAGTATTAATTATATAATCATCCAAGCTAATGCATTGTTGTCGGTAGATCTTGCCTTAGAACTAAAATAAAAAACATCATAGTTTTAAATAGGTATAGCAAAATTCATCAGAAAAAAGTACCAGAATTCCTCATTGTTGTTTTTAATGGAATCATGTCTACTCTTGGAAATGGATATGAGTCTTTTAGTTCCAACTACAAAATAATAATGCTGTATTCAGCTCATTAATCCATATCTACCAAGCTTTTACTCTGACAAATTAAGACATATTTTGGCGAACTTGATTATGAAACATTTCTTTTAAAGTATATCAAATAATGACCCTTGTTCCTTGGAAGAAATTCCTTACTATTATTATCATACCAGCACTGAAAAGCCCTGGTATTTTATCTTCCTCTTTATGTGCATTAGGAAGGATGCCTTTGACAGGCATTAAAATAAGAAAATGCAAATCTATCTAATATTCAAACCAAAGTTTTAAGCTAGTCTCATATTTTAAAGAATTAGGTATTTATGAAAGTAAAGTGATGATTCTGATGATTCTTCAATTTGTATTTTCAGTATTTGTTGATGGTGCCATGGTGTTAAAAGAATGGAAAGATTTTTTCAGAAATCAAAGAGAATCTATAAAAATGAGACCAAAAATCAGTGATAACTATTTCTTTTATTTCCTCTGCATTAAGATTGTCTTTATCCTTTCATATTCTCTAAGATGAAGATGAAGACAGACTACTGATTGAGAGAAATTTTTATTCGAGATACCTATTTATCAATGGTCCCTTATAAAATTATCATTGTTATAATATCACAATCTGGATAGGAAATATACAACCAAAAAAATAAATGTTCCATTTATTTCTTATCCATTTGACATTTACGATGAGGTAGGCTATCTGCTGGCTGTTATTGTTTTTCATGGATTATCTCATTGAGTTGTCACTATGACAGAAAGAAATATTCATTAATATTATCCTAATTTTAAAGATGAGGAAACAGAAGATCAGAGGAATCATGCAATATTCCTAATGTCACACAGCTAGAATGGGGCGGGAGAGAGGGGGAAGCCAGGATAAAATCACTTCACATTTCTTAGTAGTATGTGATTTTAACCATTTTGATTGATTTTATTACTTCGAAAAGTTTAGGAACATTTATTCATTGAATGGTTAAACACCTTATTATTAATTTAGTTTGATTTAAAATTCATGCAAATATTCCCCAAAGTGGAACTAGAGAAATCATATTGGTAATATCTGTAATGTAAAGGAATAATCTTTTTTTTTATTTTTGGAAGTGACAGTTTTATTTTTATTCATCATGTTCTAAAAATTAAATACTAATTAGGTCATTTATTTCTTGTTCAGTTTGGAAATGAATAAGGAAATATGTATGCAGAGTATCCTAAAATATAACACCTTTGTATTTTCTGTGAAAATTTATTGACTCTTCCCCAAACCATAATTATTTAATCCATATTTACTTAAGCATTATTTTAGTTTTTGAAATGTGACATATGTACAGGAAGGAACACAAATCATGAGTGAGAACTAGAAGCCTCTCCAGCATTCTCTGAATCACTGTCTCCTTGTCTCCAGAGGTAATGTCTCTCTTGGACTTGTAATAGCTTACATTAGTTCTGCCTGTTTGGGGAATATAAATAAATGCAATGAACATTATCTATCCTACTGAGTCTGGCTTATTTTAGAATAATGTTTATGAGATTTATCAATTTTAAAGGTCAATCAATGCAATTCATGACCTTAATATAAAAGGGCAATAAACAAATGGTGATAAAATAATAGATTCAGACAAAGCACTTGACAACATTCAAACAGTAGCTCATGATAAACATTTAACAAGCTGGTAATAGCAGGATAGAATTCTGAGGTAAGACGCACACAAACATCACAGTTTTGCAATGAATCTTCATTTTCAAAACCAATACTACGTAGTATTGTTAAATAACAAGTTGCTAAGTTTAATCAGTATCATCATTATATTGCTGTTATTATAGGTGGTAAAGTTGATATATTTTATTATCATTTTAATAAAATTTATTTAAGAGATAATTCATAGTTTCTTAATATTTTTTTTTTTGCAGACTGTATTACTTTCTTAGGGTTATCTTAACAAATGACCACAAATTGGGTGGTTTTTAATGGAAATTTATGATCTTAGAGTTCTGGAAGCTAGAAACATAAAACCAAGGTGGTGGCAGAGCCTGCTCACTCCTTAGACTCTGGGAAAGACTCATTCCTTGTTTCTTCTTAACTTTTGGATGTTTCTGGCAATTCCTGGCATCCTTTGGTTTGTAAGCACAACATTCCAATTCTGGCTCTGCTGTCACTGTAGCCTTCTACCTTTGCACTTCTCCATGTCTTCATGTGGTCTTCTATAAGGACACTAGTCATATCATCTTAATCTGATATAAACTCGAAGGAACTAATTATACCTGCAAGTATCTTATTTCCAAATAAAGTCACATCTTAGTTTCCAGGTGAATATGTGTCTTTGGAGGACACTCTTCTACCCAGCAAGAAGACTTTTCATTTTAATCAGAACTATAATTTTTCCATGGGCTTTGGATATCTTTAAAAATATAGACAGTATTCTTTAAATTAAATTAAGGCAATAGTGAATGGTTTTATAAAAAAATGATTCAACATTAATGTCATGTTACACTCTCAGATACTCATTTTAAATATTAATAACTTTATCAGAAGTTTGTGATATGCCAATAATTTGTAAATAAATCATTATTTCTATAATTATACTACAATTATTTCTTTGTTTTATTAGTGAAATGTTTTTGAATTTCTAATGTTTTCCTAATGGTATGGAGAAGAGTAGAATTTGGCATAAGGATTATTTTAGGCTGGTTATTTTTATGGAGCAGCTGACTTAAAAAAAATTCTGAAAACTGAGAAGTTATCCTTTTGTAAAAGACATCTACATTTATAAGGAAAATCCCAATTTATAAGGGTTTCCTTCTCTGTGCCAGGAAGAGTAAAATGACTGACTCTAAAAACCCTTGTCAGTGAAGAAGACAATGTAGGACAATCTTGTCTACTGTGCTCTTCATGGGGGCTGCAATAACTGCCCCCCACAAATATTTCATTGTCAGCTAAGGCAGGTTTTGGGAGGTGATTGATGGTGTGAGCCATTCTGGAAAGTTACTCAGTTTTTTGGGTATCTGTGATGTATATACAGGAGAGTATACAGATTATTAAATTTCCTTTTGCTTTTCTTCTGCTAATCTCTTTCATTAAGGGGAATCTCAGCCAAGAGCAAGAAAGGATAAAGGGAAAATTCGTTTTCCTCTCCTACAGGTTCTTGCTCCTAATGTCCTCCATACAATGATGGATTAATATTACTAGATTCTTATATTGTGTAATTAGTCTTGATCCGATTGTCTTGGGCCAAGGTAATAATAACACATTGTCATATTAAATGATAGTATTTATATACACACATACCCACACATATGTTATTTTTACCAAGGTTTTACTACCTTATTTGTGTATAAAAATATACAATATCTGAATCTACAGGTGTCATTAATCTTTCAATAATAAGGCTAATTCTCATACTGTGATTCATTATTTTAGCAACTTATTTCACTTTCCCAATAATTCTCCGACGTCTTATTTTGAAGTAAATGTTATGTGTATGAAATAAATCTTATGTATATTTTTGTTTTTTTTAAATAATTGCACACTCTATATTACATATAGAAAATATTACTATATAGAAAATATATTATGTTATAACATTATTTATGTTATTAAATTATTTATCAAAGCAGAATACATTTAGGAAACAAGAGAAAATAAAAATGTGCCCTATCAAACAAAATGACATTATTAGGCAATCCAGGTAAAATTAATTATATAATTCATAGGCCATGTTCTACCAATAGATGCCATCAAAGTTCACAACTAATCACTGGGAAGATAGAAAACAATTTAAATGTTTATTTTCCTTTTTAAATGATATTTAAAAAATTATAGAGTATAAAGAACCAGCAGGATTATTTTTCATTAAATATCAAATGAGTGGGGATTATTTACACAAATTGGTGAATAATGAAAGAAAAAAGCTGATTACTGAATATTTTGCCGGAAACTGTTTTGACATAATGGAGACACAGTCATTTACACCACCCTAATTATAAAAATGTTGGCAATTAACATAACACATAACAGTAATTGGAAACATTTTGCGATTCATTATTGAGAGACACAAATTTGATTTATCAATATATTGTTGAATTATGCATGTATTCACACCCTTCTCTCATTGAAAATTATTTTTCTAATTTTATTTGCTTATTGAATTGACTTACAGGGAATATTTAGTAATTCCAAATGATGTACTATATACTTTATTTTAATAATGAACAACTTTGTTAAACATGTAAATAGTTGGAAATGTTAGTTGGGGAGATATTCTAAAGAATATTTTTTATGATGATCATTTAATTATTATTCCTGAGACCCTAGTTTCTTAGCACACCTGCTCTTAAATTTCTTATGTCCTTAAAATTAAGAAGATAATGGTTAGATGCATAAGACTGCATTACTTTTTGGTATAACTTTGATGCTTCAAAAACCATTTTCCTCTATACTTCAGCTAAATAAGTTATCCAGAAGGCTTCAGAAATATACAATAAACCCAGAGTTTATGAAATCTTAAGATGATGAGAAAGCTTTCTATTGTTTTTAAGCTCAAGAGTTGCCAGTGAAACTATTATAGCTCTGGAAAGAAAGTATTCATATTTCAAATAGGCATTTCTTGTAACTACAACTCTAATTTCACTTGTCCAATGGAGTAATACATAGATGAAGTTTCTAGATATATTTTAGTCCCATGACAGATTAAGTAGGAAACTAATCTTAAATTTGTTTGTTATGTTTCAAAGGACACCCTTTCATATAGAAACAAAATTATTCCATGTGCAGCATAAAGACAATATGTGGGAGTTTCCATTCTGGAGTGAGAGAATAGACGTACTTTTCAATGCCTTCCTACTGAACACAAGTAAGAACCCTGCACATTATGTATAAATTAAACATAAGATTTTGGAAAGTATTCTTTGGAAAACATTCTCTTAAATATGTGCTGCAGAAAGCAATGGTTTTATAAAATGTGTATGGTTTATTGATTGATGCTTTTAAAAGAATTAAGGCTTTCCAAATCTTAAGATTATTTGTGAAGTGATTAGGAAGCTGATAGCAATCTGAAAATTAAATAATATTCAAACCATGCCCCACACTCTAATTTTTAAATAAATATTAGTGATAAGTGAAATGGTGGTTTGAAATCATGCACTAAACAATTTTCTCATCACTGGTGTGTTGACAGTAGTAAATTCAGCTGAAGGGTCAGCCATACCTTTATTTCTCAGATATTTATAGTGCACCATGTGCCTTGAATATGCCAGTTGCTGTGCTGAGTTCTGGCACAGTAGTGAAGATGCTGATTTCTGTCACAGCGGTGGAATTAGATCAAATGCAAAGACAAGAGCCCAAGTGCATACAGCCCATCTTTATCAGGGCGATAAAGAATGGATTCTGAGTGGAGCAAGGTATAGAGAGTGGCAGGCCTGAGTGAATCTTTGGGAGATGTAAGACCTGGCCTAGATTCCCACCATTCGTGTTGTGGGATTTATGGATTGGTTCTTCCTAAGAGACCAGTGCTCCTAAAGGGAAATAGAGGAGCTGCCCTATAGGATGAGTTTGGGGAAGAGGATTGGGTACTCCATCAGAAAGCAGCAAAAAGAAAGCATCTTATTACCCAGGAGTTTTAAAACCATATATAAAAGCTGTAAGATAGAAGTGTAATGGTTGGTATAGAATGCAGTGAAACTGGACCAGTGTAAGAAATGTCTGCTTTTACACCTCCACTTCCCATTCACACTTAGCATCCTTATTTTCAAGATACCTTATGAAACTGAGATTTAGTGTTTTGAGGAAGAAAGTTGCCACAGACTGCCATTTCTAGACTTAATCGTAGAAGGGATAATTTCCTTCCAAGATCTTAAAAACATATTTTTTCTTGCTCCTAGGATAATCAGTTTTCTCAAGGAACATTGAAGAATATACTGCTTTGAAAGATGATTATAGAACATACTACATATTTTAAATATTAAGCTGTAGTATAGCTAATAATAACCCTCAAGCTTTTATCATGAATTTTAAATTGTCTATTAAGAGAGAAATGCACACTCAGCATTGGTAGGACATCACAACTTTGTTGACACATATTTCAAGGTAATAGGGAAGAGTCCACTCACGCTCTCTTTATGGCCAGTTAAGAGAAATGGCATAGAGGATAGGATGTTATGGAAAGGGAATACAAATGAGAAGTCATGAAATCTTCTTTGCTAATCACAAAAGATACCTCCTATTAATTTTTCTCTATATATAATCCTTAGAAATTGTAAACCGGTCTTGGATGTAATGGTGATAAAACTCAGAGATCCTTCTATTCAGAAAATTTAGTTAAGGTAATTCAATTCTAGTATATTTTAAGTTCACCTACACAACATTTAGTTAGTTATAATTATGGAGCAATGTAAATTATTCCTTTTTTGACATAATACAAATGATCTTTTTTTTAACTTGTGGAAAATATAGAAGTAAAAATCAGTAAATATAGCAACTGGTTTAATAGGAAACCATGTGGAACTAAAGAAAACATTGATTGCTTTTTCTATTCCCATAGTAACATTTTCTCACTCTATATTTATCAATATTGAAAATAGAAAAGGATTTAACAAATGTCTCTGAACTCTTGCCACAAATGGGTATTAAAAAGTTTGTATTAGATGATTATTTTTATACATTTATTTAATATTTTTTAGTAATCTCTTTACCTAGTATGGGGCTCAAACTCACGACCCTGAGATCAAGAGTCACCTGCTCTTCCAACTCAGCCAGCCAGGAACCCTTGCATTAGGTGATTATTAACACTGATTTACTCTGTTGTTCTTCCCAAGTCCACTTCCTTGCTTCCCAACCCTGAAACTGCGGTTTATCATGTTGTTTTATAGTTAATATTTTTATACTGTTCACTAAATACATATATAACTCAATATATTCTTTTTATTTGTCTTAAATGGTCTACTATATTAATTGTGGAAGATTGTATTATTGTTCCTAATGATCCATGGTGCTTCCTTTCAGTGAATCATGCATCCCCTTCTGTCTCCATGTGACTTCAGTGATGTTCCTCGCTCTTCTACTACCCCAAAGTCAGATGTGGCCATGTGACCTGCTATCTCCATGCTGAAACTTCAGGTGGCATGGCATGTTCCTTTTCTTGCTCAGTCACAAATCAAGGTAAGGGCTGATCCTTCAGCGAGCATCTCAGGATGGAGGGCATGTTCCATGGGGCTGTGGCTGACCTGCACCTTTTGCGTGATGTGCATAAAAAATAAACTGTTGTTACAGTGACAGTAGCTCGTTATGTCAGCATACTGTGGGGAAGGTGACTAATACACTCATCCTTTTCACTCCACAGTTGATGTTGCTACAGAGAGCTTTGGTTCAGGGGCTGCTAAATGAAGACCCCCACATATAAATCAGATCTGTACAGGTTTTTGTACAGTCTTTTTTTTTTTTTAAGTATTTGAGGACAAAAAGAAAATGATGTCTTGTGGCATGTGAAAATTATGTGAAGTTCACATTTAAGTGTTCATCATACTTTTATCAGAATCCAGCCACACTCATTATGCATTATCTATGGATGCTTTTCATGCTACAGTGAGGGAGTAGAATAGTTGCAGGAGTCAAGGCTAGGACGCGTCTTCCTGCCATGCCAACCCAGCCTCCAATATATTTGTTTTACCTTTAACTAGACCTTCCTTACCATGCCTGCTGGCTACTGACATTTTGCAATTTATCTTCCATGTCCAAACACCCTTGGAAGTCCCCAGGGAATGGAGCCCTGAGGGGAGCTGTTCTGGCTTTATTCTCCTTTTCCCTTCTCCAAGAGTCACGTCTGCTTCACTGTTGTTCTGTTGGCGGCACCTGGGCCATCTGCCCTCCAAATCCTCCCTCACCTAGCCCAACTCTACCACATGATTGTACCCAAGTACTATCACTCTGGTTTATATTTTGTTAATTAAAATATTGTGGAAATTTCTTCTGTTTTATGTAAATGCCTACTAGCATAGTTGATTTTGTCTCTTGGGCTGCAAAACCTAAAATATTTATTATTTATTTCTCAAGAAAAAATTTGCCCACTCCAGCTCGAGTTCATTCAATTTTAACACCTGTATGTTTTATCATTGTATGAATATGCCTCTAGTTATTTATCTGTTTCTCTATTGATGAAGAGTTTTTTGTTTTTGCTTTCCTTTTTAAAATAATGAAATAATGAATATTCTTACTAAAACTCTTAGTACAAAAAATAAACATCTTAGTACACTTACACATTTTTTACTATTTATATGTGAATTTAAAAAAAAGAAAAAGTATAGAAGTCACTATAGTAGTACTATTTTATATTATATTTTGCCGATGAGGTCCAAATTGTCCTTTGGACTATGTGTGTGTATGTGTGTGTTTGTGTATATATATATATATATATACACACACATATATACATATATATACATATATACACATACACATATGTATATATACATATATACACATATATACATAAATACACATATACATGTATATGTGTATTTATGTATCTATGTACTTATTTGCAAAAAAGCAACTCAATACTAAGCTTGTTCTAGTAGCCCTTAATTATTATTAATAAATTATACAATTATAGTGTGACTTTGCTACTTAATTCTTTTTGCAAATTATTCCAGAAAACAATTTTGAAAATGTTTTGTCTCCTTTTTTGTCTTAGAAATGTCTACAGTTATTAAAATTAAACTTTGGTAAAAAAAATTGCCAAATATTTTAAATTAATACATTGTATTTATAGCATGGTATTTGGTATCTATACCTCTAAATAAATTATTGATGTAAAAAACTTTATTTTTTACACTATCTTGATTTGTATTTGCAAACTTAGGAAGAGAAATACATCTAGGTTCAGAATACACTTTTTTTTTTGATAGCTTTAATTATTCCAGAAAGAGAAAAATAAAAATCACTTCCTAAATGAAAAAACAAAAAACAAAAAACAAAACAAAACAAAAAAACAAAACAAAACAAGAGAAAAGGTACAGAGAAAATTAAGGATTTACAAAATTGGAGCACATGCACACACATGTGTGCACATACCCATAGAGACTCAAATTCTTTACTGAAGCAATTTTGAAGTCCTGAGATTAATATTCTTAGTCATTGGAATCCAAAATGTGGAAATAAATACCTGACAAAAATGTTGGAATAGAATTTTGTAATTTGTTTTTGAATCTGAATGGTAGGTATGACAGCATTTCTAAAAATTGGGGCAAGCTAGCCAGCATTTTTCTAAAGAAAGAGTCAGAACTTTTCTATAAGTCAAGTGATATAACCTGACTATCTATAATACTTGATATTCAAAAGAGAAGATAGTTCTATTTTATTGATATAAATTACCTGAAATGCAAAGAATCTCAAAACTTTACATTCTGCCACAGAATAATCTAACAGTTCAAAATCTAGGACAGGCCTCAGCAAACTTTTTCAACAAACAAAAGTCCAGATACTGAATATTTTAGGCTCTGCAGGCCAAGAGGCAAAATTGATGATGTTATGTAGATCTCTGTTGCAACTACTCAGCTCTTCCACTGAAGTGTGAAGACACAGAAAATATGTAAAAGAATGAGTATGGCTATGTTCTAATGAGATTTTGTTTTAATAACAATGCAAATTTGATTATCCTTCTTTTGATTCTTTTTAATGATTTAAAAATGTAAGAATGAACATTCTTTGTTCATGTGCAGTATATATACAAAGGGGAGTATATGCTGGATTTGGCATGGGGGCTGGATTTGGCCAACCCCTGACTAAAGACCTGAACCAATGAGTCATCCTACAATGCGGATAAAAGGCACATGAGATTAAGTATTGATTATTTCAAAAATCTGTTGATGATACAGTCTGGGCCTGAGCCTGAGACTGCTGCTTTCTCACACGTGTACCCATGATGCATGGCTTTCTATGTAAGTTTCTCAAATATGGACATTTACTCCTAACTTTCTGACAACTATTACAAACCACCTTAGTCTACCATATGAAAAAAGAATGCACACTCATCACCACCAAGTCAAAATTTCTTCTGAAGGAAATAATTTGTTAGAATTTTCAGAAAGAATAGTCATATTTCATAAGTTATCCATCTGTTATGTCTGTCTTCCTAATGGATACTGTAAACAAGGCCACTCTCTCTCTCCTCTCTCTCTCTCTCTCTCTCTCTCTCTCTCTCTCTCTTTTAACCTATGTGGTAGATTGAATGGTAACACCCAAAAAGATATGTCCACATTCTAATTCCCGAAGCCTGTAAATGTAAAATAATTTGGAATTCAAGGAAACTTTGTAAAGGAAGTTAAGGATCTTGATATGAAGAGATGACCCTGAATTATACAGGTGGCCCTTATATCCAATAATGAATCTCTTTACAAGTCTTCTGACAGAAGACAGTGTGAAAACGGAGGCAGAGGGAGTGGTACAGCCACAAGCCAAAGACTAGGAATAGCCACTAGATGCTGGAAGAAAATGGCTTCTTCCCTAGAATCTTTGGAAGGAACAGAGTTCTCTCAACACCTTGAATTTGGACTTCTGACTTCCAGAACTGAGAGAATAAAGTTCTCATGTTTTAAGATATCAAGTTTGTGGTAATTTATTATGGCAGCCACAGGAATCTAATACAACTTCATTTATTTCATAAAAGGCAATAAAGAATATTAGACCCCCATAACCCTAAAATACCATCTCTTTGATTTTATGTGTATTCATGAAAGTAAAGGTAAATTAATGTAACTCTTACAAACCACTCAGTGAAAGATGATAAAGACATTTCAAAGGGCTACAGATGAACCATGTAAAAAAAAAACCAGCTTTTGACATCAGCAACTTTTCTGAAATTAAGAGGAACTAAGCAAATTTCTAAAATATCAGACTATGATGGTTTATCAACTTCTTAAAATTGGCAGAATTAGTTATATCTTCCATACTTAATAAATATAAAATTATTGAGAGAAGATTCTGTGATGTATTCATTTTCTAATACCCACAAAGTCAAAGATAGTGCCTCCAAATACTGGAAGGTCCTGTTGTGTTAGGAATCAATGGATGAACCTTGGGGGAGCCACCACAGATGACATTTTTATTACTGCTGGCTTTCACTTTATGGTAAGACTACTTTATCTGAGACCTTTCCAAACCTTTTTCTCTGGACCAGAAGTGAAACCCCAAGTTTTTAGAATATATAAAAGTGTGAACATGGAGCCTAAAAGAGAGGAGAATGGAGATAAAATGAAGATAAGCTGCTAATTATCCCAAAAGCATAGGAGATTTCTTTGAGAGTTGCTATTTCAAACACCAGAATACTTTCAAAATTCTCTCAAATATTTGCTCTATTTTAGAAACCGTTAATAAATTTTGAGCTAAAATATTAGGGAATTTCAATGAATCATGAAGTTAGCCTAAGATATAGTTTTGATTTTAATAACTCTTCTGTTAAAGAATTTTTATTTTCATAGCTCTCTGTTATGCACTAAAAGAAATAACAATTGCCTCTTTTTTTTAAGATTTTATTTATTTATTCATGAGAGACACCGAGGGAGAAGCAGGCTCCAAGCAGGGAGCCTCATGTGGGACTTGATCCTGGGACTCCAGGATCATGCCCTGGGCCAAAAGCAGGTGTTAAACCACTGAGACACCCAGGTTTTCCACAGCTGCCTCTTTTTGTTACTACCATTGCTGTTATCAATGAATTATTTGTGAAATACTTAAAAATCAGTGGCCAGGGACTTTTTAAGGTTATTATTTTTCAGAGGAGAAGGAACCTTGCACTGAGAATTGAAAACCCTAATTTGGCCCATGCAACCATTGTGAAAACTAAAATTTTTCTTTGTTGCCAAATATAGAATATTATTCATGTGAATTTTACAGTTAGATGGGATTGATGAATATTATTTTGCATGGTCTTAATATTACAATGTTCATACTTTCCAAGTTTTTTTTTATAAAAAAGATATTTGCCAATGTAATCCATTTTTTCCAGGGAAAAGCAAGAAATTTGTTTGAGGAAACATTTCTGCCTTGAAAATTAAGATATACTTACTTCATTCATTATTCAATATCCAGACAAGAAAAGAATTCTGAATAATGGATCTAAAAATTGTTATCATGAATGAACCTGCCTATGTTCTTCTCTCTTTCTCTCGCATCCTCCTTCCACTGCCTTCTTGTCATTTAGAGAAAACAAAATTTTTTCTCTGAACAAAAAACTGATAATGGAGTACCAAATGGAAAAAAATTGTAATCAAATGAAGTTGTTCTTTAATAAAACAACCTGCCATTTTAATACACTGTGGCTATATAGAAGAGAATTTTCAAACTTACTAAAATGTTAGCAAGATACTCTCATTCTGGAAGAGAGAAGTAATAACTTGCATGATAGGGAAAGACACAGGATTATTAATAGATCCAGTTAGACAAGATAATTTCCTTGAAATCAGGATTTTAGACTGGTTTCCCTCTTTCTATTAGCTGAAATGCAATTCTCAAAATATATAATAGCTACATATTGCTCTGCATATAAAACCCGGTGATCATTTAGTTTTTGTTGATTCCTGTTGAATATTTATATTATTTGAGAGTGTGTCTATAGGCCTACCTCAGAGGTATTGCGGGTTCAAATTCAGACTACAATAAAACATATATTGTAAGGAGGTAAGTCAAATACATTTTTCGGGTTCCCAGTGCATATAAAAGTTATGCCTTCACTATGCTATAGTCTATTAAGTGTGCAATAGCAGAATGTTTAAGAAATGTACATCCCATAATTAAAAATACTTGATTGCTAAGAAATCATCCAAGTTTTCAGTGAGTTGTCATCTTTTTACTGGTAGAGAGTCTTGTCTCAAAGTTGATGGCTGCTGACTGATCAGAATGGTGGTTGCTGAAAGCTGGGGTGGCCAGGGCAATTTCTTAGAATGAGACAACAATGAAGTTTGCAGCATCGATTGACTCATCCACACACAAATGATTTCATAGTAGATTTCATCTCAAAAATAAACAAACAAACAAACAAAAACCCTCCACTTTCTTTACTACTCCATAAGAAGCAACTCCCTATCCATTCAAGTTTTATCATGAGATTGCAGCAATTCAACGCCATCTTCAGGCTCCACTTCTAACTGTAGTTCTCTTGCTATTTCCTCCACATCTGCACTTACCCCTCCACTGAAGTCTTGAACCCTCCAAGTCATCCGTGAAGGCTGGAATTAACTTCTTCCAAACTCCTGTTGATATTAGTATTTTGACCTTTTTCCATGAATCACAAATGTTCTTTTTAAGATTTTTATTTATTTATTTATTTATTGAGAGAGAGAGAGAGAGAGAGGGGGGGGGGGGAAAGAGAGAGAGAGGCAGAGACACAGGCAGAGGGAGAAGCAGGATCACAAATGTTCTTAATGGTTTCTAGAATTCTTCCATAAGTTTTTCAAAATTCTTTGCCCAGATCCACCAGAGAAATCACTAACTATGGAAATTATAACCTTATAAAATGTATCTCTTAAAGGACAAGACTTGAAGGTTGAAATTACTTCTTGACCCATGGAAGCAGAATGGATGTTGCATTAGCAGACGTGAAAATAACACTGATCTGATTGCACATCTCCATCAGAGCTCCTGGGTTACCAAGTATATTATCAATGAGCAATAATAGCTTAAAAGGAATTGTTTTCTGAGAAATAAGTATTAACAGTGGGCTTAAAATATTTAATACACCATATTGCAAACACATGTGCAGCCATTTAGGCTTTGTTTCATTTAAAGAGCAAAGACAGAGGAGATTTAACATAATTTTATAAGTTCCTTAGGATTTCTGGAATGGTAAATGAGCACTAGCTTCAACTTAAAATCACCAGTATTTATTAACCCCTAACAACTCGTATCAGCCTTTCCTTTGAAACTGAAGCCACGAATTGATTTCTCTAGCTATAAAAGTCCTCGATGGCATCTTATTTTCATTGGAGTCTTTTTTGTATACATTGAAAATCTGTTGAGTGTAGCCATCTTCATTAGTGATCTTAGCCAGTTCTTCTGGATAACTTGCTGCAGCTTCTAGGTCAGCACTTCCTGCTTCATCTTGCACTTTTGTGTTATTGAGATGGCTTCTTTCATAAATCTTATGAACCGGCCTCTGTTAGTTTCAACTTTTCTTCTATAGATTTGTCACCGCTCAACCCTCAGAAAATTGAACATAGTTAGGAACTTACTCTGGATTCAGCTTTGACTTAAGAGAATAATATGGCTGGTTTGATCATTCACTGGAGTAGCACTTTTAACTTCCTTTAAGAAGTTTTATCTGCAGTCACAACTTGGCTAACTGGTGGAATAGGCCTACCTTTTGGCCTATCTCAGCTTTTGACTTGCCTTCCGCAACTAGGCTTAGTCATCTGTATGTAGCCTTTGATTTGAAATGAGAGATGCGCAACTCTTCTCCACTTGATTAGTTATTGTGATCATTGATCACAATAACCCATTCATTGATCACAATAACCCATTGTAGGGTTATTAATTGGCCTAATTAACGTGTCTCAGGGAGTGAGGAGGGAGTGAGGAGGCCCAAGGAGAGGGAAAAAGAAGGGGGAATGGCCAGTTTTTGGAGCCATCAGAATATACACAACATTTTACAATTAAGTTTGCAGTCTTATGTGGGTACAGTTTGTGGTGCCCAAAGAAACTTATAATAGTAACATCAAAATTCACTGATCACAGATCACCATAGCAGATGTTATAATAATGAAAATTTTTGAGATATTGTGAGGTTTACCAAAACGTGATACAGAGACATGAAGTGAGCAAATGCGTTGGAAAAATGGTGCCAATAGACTCGTTCAATGGAGCATTGCCACAAAAACAAAACAAAACAACACAACACAGTATCAATGAAGCAATTAAGCAAAGTGCAGTAAAATGATTTAGGCTCATACTAGATGTATCTGATCTGAATGGAGTGGTATTTTTACTTCTGAGTTCAAATATTGTACAATTCCTTCTACCACAAAACTGGAATACCATTACATAGTGCTGCTGGGACATGCAAGCACTGGATGTCTAACCACCAGCCCATGTGGAAATTTGAATACAAGTTCGACATTTGGGAAGTGATTTACCAACAACTGGAATATGTAGACTATATGTTATACATGGAGCCTTGAATACAAACTGTGCAAATGGAATGCTGAACAAACACCTAGACTGTAGTAATTCGATTATTACTGTGGAAGGAATATGATCTCCGATGAAAAAGTAAAAGAATCTGAAACCTATAACCCAAAATAGCTGACATTGACATGTTGGATTTTTTTTGAGGAAATAATAATTTACTTGAATTTCCAAAATATATTTAAATAGTAGGCAGTTCATTTGCCAAAGTAGTAGTCAGAAAAATATAAACCATTAATCAGCTTCATGATTTTGGGGTAACCTTCTCATTTCTAGATCGTCTCTTTTATGGATTTCTTGAAGTTTCAGATAAATGGTTAATAGATTCCTTCCAAATCTAGCATTCTATGATTTCATTGGAAGAATGCCATATCTTTTCTTTTTTCTCAGAAACTAACATCTGAATAACTTGCTGCAGCTTCTACATCAGCACTTCCTGCTTCATCTGTAAACTAACATCTGTAACCAAACCATATAAAAAACTCATCCTCCTTAACTTGGTTTAAATTAATACCACATTATTTTATGGGAACAAGAGACGGACTGGAGAATAGAGACAGAATATCACTGATATTTATGTAACGATGCCAATAACAACAAGAAAAGCACAGATCTACAAACCCTTATGAAAAAGAGCAGTAAAACATTAATTTCTAGATATTTTCTCAAAAATTGGCAAGGTGCCATTGCTTTGGTGGAAAGACAAATAATTATCTGCTAGGGAAGGTCAGGCACATCATTGCTAACAGTTGTATGTGAATTAGGCCACTTCCTTAGAATTAAGAGCACTTATAATTTTTAAACGTTTTCCATATGCCAGGGAAATGAGAGTAATGATGGGAAGAAAAATAATTTCTTTCTATTTATGGACTTGTCAACTCCAGATTGAATTATACAAATTTCCATTTTGGAGGTCAAATAATATAAAAATAAGCAATTCTACATGGTTCATAGATATGTATATATTACACATACACATGAATGCACATGTATACACATAAAATTTAACCATTGAGCCTTTAGTCTTTTATTTTCTTGGGTCAAATGTTTCTTAATATCAGTTTCCAAAAAATAGTATTACCAATATCATCCTTCTGATATTTCAAAAAGATCCTACTTGTTCAAAATTATAAGGATTTAATTATTGATTTAAAAAATCTTAGATCTCACTGTTCTATTTTCTTTTTGTATCTCAATGAAGATTAACTACTCTCTAGTGAAGTATGGTCCTTTGGAATCTTTGGGTGCATTTTTATAATTTCTATAGACCCATAAAACTTCCAGTCAAGCCAACCGCCATTTATTTATGGATCAATACAATTGTGTAGTACAATTGTTCTAAGGTTGCTAGCAAACAAGAATGGGGTGATCATTCTAGTATTGACTGACTCGTGTCACAAGCTGTCATGGAAGAAAAGAGTGCTAAAATTATACATATGGTATAAAAATAGATGGGTCTGGAAGGAAAAAAAATCCATAAACTTTGCATTTTTTTCTAAGTTGTTTTCCAATAACTTTCTGAAAAACAATCAGTGCCTCGCCACAAGTACCTAACTTACTGAGGCAAAGGCGGGATGGGCTTGTATTGGAATGGCTAGGTATTTTACTAACACTTTGTTAATGGTAAGTGGGGAGTGATCACAGTATGTAAATAAAGAAATAAGTGGGGAATATGGAACAAACAATAATAGAGTTTTTTTTAATCAATTTAACTAATGATTAGAAATGGGGGTCTAGTATAAAAGAGTTTCATACGTATTTCCGTCAAGCCATGAGGATTATGGAAAAATTGACTTTATTAAGCTGAGAAAATATTGATATTCATTTGGTAGCTGGACATTGTGCTTCCAGTTTGAAAACCCTCTTGATATAATCAGGCCTCAAGGAGATGCTGCAGGCAGGACTTGTTAGATTTCTCGTCCGTCTTGGTTATCTTGCATAGCTCCAAAAATCCTAAAGTTTTACTTAGTTGGAAATGCCGCACACTCTTCTCCTCCACCTCCAAACTTCTGGATAAGTCACTACGTGGTGTGTCTAGTTCCCCCAGGGACATTACTGAGCCCTCCCATCCTGAGTGGCCCCCTGCAAAGATATAATACTGTGAATATAAAAAGATTATGCCACATCCTGTGATTAAAAACAGAAAAAAAATTGGCTCTGACTAATGTTTTGTGCTCATTAGTAAGTCTTGCTTTTCCATGAGGAGATTGTTAATTTTGTTTTTTCCTCATAGATAATGACTCACTTTTACCAGTGCAACTCTTGACTCTCAACTGAAGGTAAAATTTCCCTATAGTTCAATCAAGGCACTGGATCTTAAAGTCCCTGGAAGACAGACTTTCTAGATTTGATCTTTGCAACAGTAATATGCAGAGTAAAAATATCATATTTCTTGCACACAAATGGTGATTTCACTAATTATTTAAATCCAGCCTCCAGTTGGCATATACCAGTATGCTCTGGAGATTCTCCTCCAACTTAATATTTGCAAACTATGCTCTCTTATGCCAGATAAAATTTGAAATGTCTCCATCAATTTGAATTCAAATAAAGGATATCACTTTCTTTCTCTGATAAATATATTTTTATCACATTAGCGTTTAAACATGGATTTAGTCTCTTAGCAAGATGGGATGTGTGATAAAATGGAAGGGGAAAAGCAAAGTTCTGGGAAGGATCTGCAGTTCCCTGAAGGAAGTAATCTCAAGCTCAAGTTGGAAGCAAACGAAAGAAGTACAAATGTACTATTAATACTCCTGAACTACAGAAATATGCAAACTGAAATATTAAGAACATTGCATAACATGCATATGTAAATACTTTATAGCCATTCACTAGAAAACTATTTTAAATCAATATTCAAATAAAAATCTAAGGGTACTTTTCCCCATTTTTGAACATCATCAGGCTTTTTGTCTAATTCTTATTTGACAACATCAAAAAGATTTTATCTCACTACACACTGCCTTTAGCAAATTTCATACAAACTTAGCTTAGTGAAGCTTATACTTATTGCATGCAAAGGTCAATAATGCTGTTGCTTTCTCTTGAGTTTAAGCACATGATTATATAGATACAGGGTTTCAAATAAAGACTCTAGGCAACTTGCCACAATATGGAGAACACCATATTTTTAAAAATATATATTGTTTTATTCTCAGGGAATGTGTATGTGTGTTTGAGATGAGAGCAAAGATGAGGTCTGTGAGAGGAGCTCAATATCAGCCTATACAACTAGGTTCAACTTACTCCTTAATATCATTAGAATTGTTTCACTGTTATACATTCATTGTTTCAAATGAGATCCTCAACCAGTAGGTCAGCTCATACATACTAATGGCATGACATTTATATTTTTATGGGTTTGCTTCATCCTATTTTTTTGACAGCCGATATAGCCTCTTTCAACAATGTCACAGCTAATATTAGAGGATGCAATAGCACATTCATCTATGTCACCTGTTGCACTGCTTGATCTTTGTTCCCTAGCCACCCACCTGCACCATTTCTCCTCCTTTCTCCCATTCTGATGACTGCTCTCTTCCACCCTCTTAACAATTTGAGTCCTGGACAACCGTCTTGTTCTTGCATGATTCTGATCCTGAGTAGATCACTATTTCCTTGGCATTTTGACAAAAAGGTGGCAAGAGTTTTAAAATATCCTGTCACTCCATGAGGAGGAGGCTTCTCTGTTGGCTACAAGCATGACATCTGAGTGCTGAGGTCATGAGAGAATTCAAATCCCCATTAATATTGAGTCCCAGTGGCTACACCACTCCTCCTGCTGTTAGATTTTTCAGTCCCTCATAAATTAATTATGTAATGCAATATTATTTTTTTTGTGTGTGGTCCAAACTGGTCTGAAATAGATTTCAATAACTTGCAAATAAACTAACATGTGCTTTTCAACCAGACGCTAACTAAACTGTGTGTTGATGGGGAATAAGTATTCTTATTGTTCCAAAGAATGAGAAGCTTTTTGTTTGGGGATTTATAAGAACAATGACAAAATTAGTTGGAAAAAAATGAGGCATTATAGGAAATTGCCTGAAAAAAGTTTTTAAAGATTTTTATTTATTTATTCATGAGAGACACAGAGAGAGAGAGAGAGGCAGAGACACAGGCAGAGAGAGAAGCGACCTCCATGCAGGGAGCCCAATGTGGGACTCCATCCCAGGTCTCCAAGATTATGCCCTGGGCGGAAGGGAGGCGCTCAACTGCTGAGCCACCCAGGTGTCGGTTTCCTGAAGATTTTTAACTTTACTTAATATAAACGAAAAAACAGGCAACGATAATATTCAAGTACAGACACAAAACATCCCAGGTATAGGTTAATGTGTTTTATTAGATCATTTATTCATTTATGGAATAGGGTTGGAGACATACGAAATGTAGATAATGTCTTATATACTAGGGATATGTAATATGTGGAGATAAATTGTTTGGAGGCAAATGAATAGGGTAAAAGCTGAAAAATACAATAGAAATGTACTATAGTCACCCAAACAGAATGAGTGCAGAGGTGGAGTAAAGTAAAAAAGATTAATGATACATTTAGGATTTAGAATTTACAGATATGCTGATGGGTTAGACATGCATGAAGCCATCAAAAGAGGTGATATGCTTTTTGTTGCAGGAGATTCTTTGTCTCTATGCCTGAATTTGCTGCAATTTCTCAAGTCCCTTTAGGCTTTCTTTCTCAACTATGCAGACTTCATGCATTAAGTTTCTTTTGTTTTATTTGTTTCTGCAATTATAGCTGCACAAGTCTACACAAAGTTCTTTATTTACTACAAATGACAAGTTCAGCCCACTACGCATTAGGTGCTGCGTTGGGTACTTAGGTTGTAAAATTGGGTAAGCCTTGATGGTTAGGTTATCTATAAGTAGTGACAAATAGGAAGGTTGTCATTTAAGTGAAAATAGCGGAATGAAGTCATAGAGGAGTTGTCCTTAAAGAGTATCTTGGTGCTATTGGCAAAGAATGTGGGGAGATGGTGAGTTCTAGGTAGTGTGGGGCCCAGCTGCAGAACGACCTTATTGCTGAAAACCAAGTTGAATTCAAGGTGAATTGTGTAAGTTTTGCAGAAAAGTGGAGGGAGGACAATTCCAAATTGAAGCCTCCTGTGATTAAAAGATGTGTTGGCATAAAATGGATTGTTAGGTCCAGCAAATCTCCCACAGGTCAGTGGAAATGGAGTAGGTCAAGAAAGAGTGACAGTAAAGCAGATAAAAGACAAAACTAAAGTTCATGCTATATCAAGTGAATATGGAAGGCCATTAGAGGTTTTGAAAGTGTAAAGAGCAAAATGCTCCCTCTTCATCTTCTTCATCGACTTTCTTCTTATTCCATCTGTTTTTGAGTTCTTACTAGAGTCAGTGATTGTGCCAAACATTTTATTTGGCAAACCTCTCAACTAGTCCTCATAACAGCACAAGAAAGGCTATTATTCTTACAATTCTAAAAGCAATAGAACTATGGCTATGGAACAGGCTGAGGGCCATGCAGCTGAGAACTAGCAACAATGGGTCCAAATCCAGGAATATTTTCCCACAACAAATTCTTGCCTACAAATTTTTGCCTAAAAAATAAATCTCACTTCATTTAATTCACTTCTACCTTCAATCTTTCCCTCACCCTTTTCCCACAAACACCTCAAAAAGCAACCTACACTTCTTTTATTGCTAACTTTCTGTTCAACCCAATCTCTAATAACTATTTCTTATTGATAGAATAACACTGACTCATAACTACTGATTTTCCTGGGACACATATCTGTCACTGCCTCTAAGCCCATTTTGTATAAAAAGTAAGCCATTCTTGTTACAGCCATTCTTGTTAAATTAATTACTCAAAAGGTATTTTTAATTGGATTTCCCATATTACATTCCAGTGGTCTCTTTATATTTATCTTCCTTACTGGACTACTCCTGAAGGTGGGAACCATGTTTATTTTTTTCTTCAATTCCAAGTTCTTTACCAGCATGGTACCCAACATATTCTAAGTATCCAACCCATACCTATTGATCTAACAAAAGAGGAAAGAAAGAATGATATCTATCATTGCCCATACTTTTAAAAGAATCTATATATTTCTTGAATTCACTTTTAAACCATCATCCAGTAAGTGCAATGACCCTGTTTAATTAAATTTTATAGCCCAATCACCTGCTACAGTTGCTCAACAAACATCAGTTAAATTAAAATTAAATTAATGAAAGAAGAGATGAAGATTAATGTAATTTGCATTTATAAATGTGACTTGAGTATCTTTATAGAAGAATCATTTTATGAGCCTGAAATTAGAGATTACTTTTAGATTGGTTACTGAACCATTTATAAAGTTAGAAAAAGCAAATCATGAAAAGTCAAGAGCTTTAGCATGACAAGAATGTGAATGTATTCTATTAGTATCCTCTGTAAGTGCCTTTAAATCCTATCTCTGCTTGAGCTGGGAGAGACTTTATAGTACTCTAATAGTCAGAAGATTTCCATTAAAAAATATATTAGTGTGAGTCACTGGCCCGGAGGAAAAAAGTACCAAAAATACGGCAAAACAAGGAACTAAAACTCACGACCAATATGAAAAAGAGAAGTCCAAGAGATAAGGACTTACCAATCCTCTCAATACATAAACCCACATGAATGTAAGTGTTAACCTAAAATTCCAAGTAGTCCATCCCTAAAAGAACTACAAGTATTTTGAAAAGATTGGCTAGAACTCATTTGCATTTTTACCCAAAGTATAAAGAGAAGTTAAAAATAAATAGAATACTAAATCTCACAATACTATTAAAAAAATAACAAATACACAAAACATAGATTAAAATTATATAGAACACTCTGTGTAGACAGGACAATAAAAGAAATAAAGGAAAACCATGTGAAGAATTTATATTGGAGTAGAACATCAACTGCATTCTTATGGAACTTTTTTTCCCTTGAAGAGTGATGACCAAGTGACCAAAAATAAATTCCATTTTTGGTAGTTCACAGTTTGAAAGATGCCAAAATTTAGTATACTGTTGGAGTTTACTCAGTTGTCTAAACTAAATCACACTGTAGTTTCTTCATTTTATATGCAAATGTAAGAGAGTATGTATGTGTATAAACCAAATACAGTTAATATTCTGTTTAATATATAGCAGAAAAGATAAAATATAATTTGTGTAAAGAAAATATAATACTGAAGGAAAGTATAGCAAATCCAATATATATTACCACCTTTTCATTTTCACAGCACAGAAAATACTATATCACAATGACTAAATTATATTTTAAGGACGATAATTGGATTAATAAGATTATTATATTTAATAATTAATTTTCCTCACATAGACAAAAAATTTTGACCATACAAAGTATCATTAACCACAAATAATAGAATGTTCTTATAATTTCTACTGCTGAGTGACTTTGTTAATTTAGCACTTTATGGATTTCATTATTGGAATCAAATATAAAGAACAGTCTGGTATGTTTATTGTGTTTGGAAGAAATGAAAGTTACTTAAAAAAAAATCTCTTCAAGTAAGTTGTAGAATTTTGTAGTAATTTTAGCTGCTCTATATCTCTAGGTCTTGCTGGCCTGTCACAGACCTGAAGTTAAGTAAATCCCAAATGACTGGAGCCCTGCAGGCCCATCCCATAGAAATGATGGTGAGATGTATCTATTAATCATATGAGTCCAATTCTGCTTCGGGTATTATGTGGCAGGTGTGTGTCAGCAGAGTAAAAGCATCCGGCTGACAAGACATCTTTTAAAATTAAAATGTATTTTTTCAGTATTTTTCTTTGAGATTGAATGCAGTGTTGCAATTTACTGAATACATACTTGAATTCTTATCAAATAGTCAACGTTTCTTATTTTCGATCAAACTAATTTTTAGTTTTTTTTTTTTCAAATGTGATGGAGGTAACCATAAACAGTGTAAATTGAAAAGCCCGGGGGCTCTCTACTTTTTTAAAAATTATGTGGGTCTCCAAGATCAGCAATGGTGATGTAGCTTCATTTTTAAAATAATTCATCAGAACAATATATACCAGGGGAAGTCGCCAATCTTCTTTCCCATAATAATAGTTAAGAGCTCATATATAAAGACTGTTTTAAAGTTTCAAGGAACTTATCCATAAATTTCCAATCTGGACCTCAAAAAGTCCTGCCAGATGGGATGGACAGATATGATTTTTATCATTTATACAGAAGGAAACTGGGATTTATATCAGTTAAGAGATATGTCAAGTAGTATGGTCAGCTGGTGGTAGAGCCTGAGCTGAAACCTGAATCTTCTTTTCAAGCTCCACCAGGAGGCAGAGCATTTTAAAATAGAAAGAGCTTAGACTCTGAAATCAGATTTTTACATTTGAATCCCAGATTCTCCATGTGCGGTCTAGAGCATATAGCATAACCTCTCCTAAAATCCACTTCCTTGTCTATGATGTAGAACTAATAATACTAAAACTTTTACATTTCAGGTAAGGATTGCATGATACCATTAACAGTTCCTTGTTAATAGTTATTTGTGTGTGTCATTTATTTGTTGAATTTCCAAATCCTTCCTAGACGACATTGACCTTCTCTAGTAGTTTTATTAAAATTTTGTCGAAGTGAAAAAAACATTTGCTGGAAGTGTTTTTGTGAAATGATAGGAAAGCCCACATTTGGAAGCCAAATACTCTGGGCTTTGTAGACTATGCTGCAGGAAAGAGCTAAAGAGTAAGACCTGCAAGACTGAGAGCCTAGCTTCTTTTCTGGTTATACTGTGTGATGATTAAGTTTATTTGTCCACTTGGCTAGGTCATGGTATGTGGTTTTTGGTCAGTCACCCATCTGGATGTTACTGTGAAGGTGTGTTTTAGATGTTATTTAAAATTTTAATCATCAGACTTTGAATGAAACAGATTATGCTCTGCCCCCTCCCCCTAATATGGGTGGGCCTAATCCAATCAATCCTAAAAGAAAACTTGAGAGACTTTGAGAAAGAAGGATTTCTGCCTCCAGACTGCCTGTGGACTTGGTACTGCAACATCAGCTCTTCCTTGGGTCTCTAGAAAACACTGACTAACTTAGCCTCCATTTTTTTCCAGGGATTCAAATCAAAAAGTGAGTTTGGAAGTGTTTTAGAATATAGGAAAAAATATATAGAAGTAGTAAGCATTATTACACTGAAAACTATAATAATAATAATAATAATAATAATAATAATAATAATAATAAATATCTTTTGAGCACATCCTATATGTCAGGAACTATTCTAAAAGTGTGTGTGTTATTGGGGTGGGGGGAAGATATAGCTCTTGTAGTCCTTGAAACACCCTGTGATACAGGTACTCTTTTTTCCTCTCTCTTTAATAGATTAAGAGACTGAGTCCTAGGAATTTTCAGTAGTTAACCCAGGGTTGGACACTTACTAAGTGGTGGAACAAGGATGCAACTAGGACTATTCATTTCAGAATCTCTGCTCTAGACCTACAAACATATATGAAACATCACTCTACAAATTTTCTGACTTTTGTGAACTGCAATTTTTACGTGATTTCCTCTTACCTCAGCTCTTCAAAATTTCCTTCATGTGCTTTAAGCAGAGAAGCAACAGAAAGACGTTCTAGGAAGACACATAGGGAGAAACACAAGCACAGAAGCAACAGAAAGACATTCTGTTCCCTCCACCGTGTCAAACAGGACACCTGTATCTGTCTTCCTCCTATAGTCAAGCATATGCTCCCAGGCCCATATTTCCGGCCAACCCCTGCACTCTAGAAGGCTCTTGGACTCTGAACAACAGTGAGATTCCTCCCTTTCCCATATTCGGCATCATCAACTTTTCCAGATCTGTAGTTTCCCTAAACAAACACATTTGTAACATATTTTCTCTCTGAAAATAATAAAAAGCATCCCTCCATACCACATGCTGTTCTAACTACCATCCCACTGCTCTTGTTCTCTTTACAGCAAAATGATTGTAAAAGTTGTTTAACTTAGCTGTCTCCACCTCCCTTCCATTTTTCACTGAACCCAATAGGAATATGAACCCAATAGGAATATGAATCCAATATGTTTTCCCCCTCATTTCCCCTCTCTCCCCACTCCCAAGCCTCCAGTCTCTTCTTCACATAGTAGCCAGAAAGAGCCTTTTAAAATTTTCAATTATCACTTCTCTGCTAGGAACCCTGCACAGAATAAAAGCCAGGGGTCTTGGCTTGGCCCACTGGGTTGGCCCACTTGTGATCTGGCTGTTTCCTCCCTCTCTTCTCTGGCTCACTGTCCTCCTGTCTCATCCACCTCCTCGCTGCATGACCACATACACCAACCATATTCTGACCACAAGGCATTGACACTTGCTGTTTCCTCCGCCTTGAATCTTTTTCCACCAGTTACCTTCGTGGTTAACTCCTTTCTTTCTGCTCTTGGCTCAAAGTTTGCCTCATCAAAAAAGCCTTCCCTCCTCATTGACCCTAAACAGCAATCTTCACCCCACCCCTCACATCCCCCATCCCTTAAACTGCTTCATTTTCTCCATAGCACTCACAACTACTGAACAAATTAGACACCTATTATTTGTTTGCTTAGTGTGTGTCTCAAAAATTTTACAAGCTCCATAAAGGCAATTGCTTTGACACTTTTTGTTACTACTCTAATCCCAGCGCCTAGAATAAGGAGTAGCACCCAATAAGTATTTCTGGAATAAAAAAGAATGAATGCATATTCCCAGAGCTTGGACCATGATTCTTATCACTCAACTAGCACTAATCCTAATGTTCTTGTTCAGGCTACACTCTCCCCTGCTTCAGGAACATCCTATGTGCTGCACTCTCCAGCCTACCCCTAGTCCAAGTGATTTCTCTTTCGTGAAGTCTCCTTGTGGTGAGATGCTGCATATGTGAGCTTAAAAGTGACAGTCAGTGACAGTTCTTTGTCAATACCCTCCTAAGGGAATAAACACCCCTTTATTCTTTCTGTGGCCCTGGCAACCATTTTATTCACTTTTAGGATTACTATTTTATTGTTTGCTTTGTTATTCCATGATGTCAAAGGCCATAACTTGCTATTTAAGCAGTTTGGATTTCACTGATTTTTCTCTATTTTTCTTTGTTGTGTTTTCAATTTCCTTGATTTTTGTTTTGGCATATATATATATATAAATATATGTGTATATATATATATTATATGATTTAGATTGAGTTTACTCTTCTTTTACTAGTTGCTTAAGGTGAAATCTTAGATCATTGATTTGAGAACTTTCTTCATTTCTAATATGGATATTTACTGGCATACATTTTTATCTAAGCCCCCTTTTAAGCCCAAGACCCACAAATTTTGATCCTTGAATAACACAGGTTGGAACTGTGCGGATCTGCTTATACACTGGTTTTCTTCCTTAAATGCAGTACAGGACTGTAAATGTATTTTCTCTTTCCTATGATTTTCTTACTGACATTTTCTTTTCTCTAGCTCTCTTTTTTATAAGAACACAGTATACAATACATATAATATACAAAATTTCTGTTACTTGGCTCTTTATGTTATAGACAAGGCTTCTAGTCAACAGTAGGCTATTAGGAATTAAGGTTTTGGAAAGTCAAAAGTTATAAATGGACTTTGAACTGCACAGGGGGCTCAGCACCTCTAACCCCCAAGTTGTTCAAGGCTGCAGTGTATTGTATTTTCATGTTGTTTTTGTCAAAAGCATTTTCTAATATTTCTTGAGGATTACTCTTTTATCCATAGATTTTCTAGAGGTACATTGTTGAATTTCCAAATACTTGGGTTTTCTAGATACCTGTGAATAATTGGTTTCTAGTTTAATGCTGTTATTCTCAGGTGTGCTTTGTATGTGAATTCTCTTAATAACGTTGTTTTATGGCCAAGGATATTGATCTTTCAGGGAAGACTTGAGTGGTGGTTTATATTATAGTCCAGTTCTCAAAGTGTCTGTTATGTTACCAGTGACCTGTTAAGTTCACTTGCAGCCCGGAGGTAAGCCTGAGTCTTGGGTCAGCACAGGTGCAGATTTAGCATATCCCATTTTCCAGTTCCTTGCTCTTTCCTCTCCAGACTCTCCAGATCACAGAGGCCTTGTTCCCTAGTACCTTCGGATGAAAAATTGATTTAGCTCCAGGTTTTAACCACTTGCACTATTGTAGACATTTATGTAACTGATTTCTCTTTTCAGAGGGAAACAGCAAGAGAAAAATAGAAATAATAGTGATCTGCCCCCTATACTATTCAAACCATAGGATCCCTTTTTTACTAGTTTTTTTCTTGCCAGACAGGATTAGGTGTCAGCATGGCTGCACCATCATCATCCCTGACACAGTAATAGTGAGATTTTAACACTAAAGATTATTTTCTTGGGCTGGGCTTGGAGAGAGATATGAGGAAAACAAGGAAATCCTCCCTTACCCTATCTTTTTTTTTTAAATTTTTATTTATTTATGATAGTCACAGAGAGAGAGAGAGAGGCAGAGACACAGACAGAGGGAGAAGCAGGCTCCATGCACCGGGAGCCTGATGTGGGATTCGATCCCGGGTCTCCAGGATCGCGCCCTGGGCCAAAGGCAGGCGCCAAACCGCTGCGCCACCCAGGGATCCCCCCTTACCCTATCTTTGGTATCTCACTGAAGGCTTTTCCCCCAGATTTTTAGTTAGAAAGAGATTGTTTGTCACATAGTTTTTACTGCCTGAGCCTGCAAGTGGGATTCTGGGATTTAGCTACCTTCAAGTCAAAGCTGAGGGCTATATAGGAGGGAAAAACAGAAAACTCACAGTGGTACCTGTCATTCATCAAGATTTGACTTTCCATTCTGATGTGCCTGTTACTATTTACTTTTCAGGGTCCTCATGTAGCTTCTTTATATGTTTAGTTTAGTTTTCAATTGTAATCAATGAGAAAAGTAGCATATGCTGGGCTAACTCCATTTCCACCCAGGGTAGAAATTTAAATGCTGGAGTTCTATTGATTCAAATATTGTTCAGATTAGACCCAATACAAATCATTTAATCAATTCTAGGGCAAAATTCTATGAATAAGATGCTTCATTCTCATAATTCTGTGAGTACCATCTCTGATAAAAGTAGAAGTTAGCAGATACCTATCAAAAGTTAAAGAGTAAACCCATCTTAAAGGCCCCATGCAATAATTTCAATAGAGAGTATATATTTGAATTTTCAGTGCCACTGGCTATATGACACATAATAAAATACTCCCAACATAAATTTCCAATGTTCCCATCTGGCTGCTCCCTTTGCACTCATTCTTTATTTTTTCTACTTAGGCCATTTCTGTTGAGAGCCCTCTAGCCTAATAAAACAGATTAGCCCTATATCAATAATTTGGAGATGCCACCATTTCAGAAAACAGTTTTATGAATAATCACAATTATTTAAAAAATGGCAATCCAAATCTTATCAAACAAGTCTTATGAAAATATATGGAACAATGGAACTTCATTAAGACTAGACCATGAGTTAGAATGAAGATAAATAAAGTGGATGTTGTAATTCTAATACACGGTAGAGTTCAGAAAGGGTTTCAAGTGAGATTCAGAGGTTGTACAATGAAAAGGATGAAATGAAGCAGGGAGAGAGTAAGAAACAGCAATATTATTATGATTAATTTGTCTTTACAAAATACAAAATAATAGAAGTGAACACATATTTTTCTTGGATATGCATAATTAATACCTGAATCCATGGGTACACAGTTATGAATTAAAATAACAGAGGCACCTGGGTGACTGAGTTGGTTAAGCATCTGACTCTTGATTTTGGCTCAGGTCATGATCTCGGCATCCTGAGATCAAGCCCCACATAGGGTTCTATGCTGGACTTGGAATTTGCTTAAGATTCTTTCCCTCTCCCTGTCCTACCTACCACTGCCTCTAAAAAAATAAAATTAAAAAAATTAAAAGTACAATATACTTCTGGGGCACTTGTCTGGCTCAGTCAGAAGATTCGATTCTTGATCTCGAGGTTGAGAATTTGAGCCCCACATTGGATTTAGAGATCAATCAATCAATAAACTTCTTTTTAAAAATAACAATACACTTCTGGTTTTTAATAACTGACTTCATTTTAGCATAATGTTTTCAAGATTTATTTATATTGTCTGAATCAATACTGCATTTTTTTGTCTTGTTTCAAGTTTTTATTTAAATTCTAGTTTGTTAACATATAGTGCGATATTGGTTGCAGGAGTAGAATTTAGTGATCCATCATTTACAGATAACACCAGTGCTCATCACAATAAGTGTGTTCCTTAATACCCATCACCCATTTAGCCCATTGCCCTCCCCACCTCCCCTCCAGCAACTCTCAGTTTGTTCTCTATAGTTAAGTCACTTATGATTTGCCTCCTTCTTTTTTTTATTCTCCTTTCCCCCATGTTCATCTGTTTTGTTTCTTAAATTATACATATGAGTGAAATGATATATTATTTGTCTTTCTCTGACAGGCTTGTTTTGCTTAGCAGAATACACTCTAGTTCCATCCATGTCCTTACATGGCAAGACTTCATTCTTTTGGATGGCTGAATAATATTTCCTTGTATAGATACTCTACCTCCTCTTTATCCATTCATCAACTGATGGGCATTTGGGCTCTTTGCATGATGGCTGTTGTTGATAATGCTGCTTTAAACACTGAAGTGCATGTGCCCCTTTGAATCAGTATGTTTGTATCCTTTGGGTATTTAAATACCGAGTAGTGCCATTGCTAGGTTGTAGGGTAGTTCTATTTTTAACATCTTGAGGAAACTCCATGCTGTTTTCCAGAGTGGCTACACCAGTTTGCACTCCCACCAATAGTGTAAGAGGGTTCTCCTTTCTCCACATCCTCACCAACTGTTGTTTTCTACATTGTTAATTTTAGGCATTCTGACAGGTGTGAGGTGATACCTGATTGTGGTTTGATTTGTATTTCCCTGATGATGAGTGATGTTGAGCATCTTTTCATGTGTCTTAGCCATCTGGATGTCTTCTTTGGAAAAATATCTATTAATGTCTTTTGCCCATTTCTTTATCTTTTAGGGTGTTGAGTTTGGTAAGTTCTTTATAGTTTTTGGATACTAACCCTTTATCAGATGTGTCATTTGTAAATATCTTCTCGCATTCTGTGGGTTGCCTTTTAGTTTTATTGATTGTTTACTTAGCTGTGCAGAAGTTTTTATCTTGATGAAGTTCTAATAGTTCATTTTGCTTTTGTTTCCCTTTCCTCTGGAGACATGTTTAGTAAAAAGTTACTTTGGATGATCCCAAAAGTGCAATACACTTTTAAGCACTTTGTCATATGCTCTTGGGTATGTATTTATGAAACTACATTAAACTTCACAAGCAATTGGATACAATATAGAATTCTAAAGCTGTTCCAAAATAAATAGTATAATTGAGATTTAAAGTAAATGTTTTACTTCCCCAAAACTCACATTGTTATATTCATCTTCTCTTTTATATACAGTTTTCAATCTCAGATTCTATCCTTACACACACACACACACACACACACACACAAGCACATATAGCTAATATGTATGATTTTTATGAATGATTACATTTAGAAATATATATCTTATTATTTTTAAATTATTTGATGTCCTCATAAAAATTTATCACCTCTTGTAAGCTAGCATCAGAAATATTATTAAAATTAATGTTTTGCAAACTAACAGTTTCAGTTATATTGAAAAACATCACCACTTAAATCTTCAATAAAATACATATCTCAGACAAAAAATATATGACAGAAATTCACTTCCTATCTGAATTGAACATAAATTTAAGAGTTAAGTTCAATTTTTTTAAAGATTTTATTTATTCACGAGAGACACAGAGAGAGGTAGAGACATAGACAGAAGGAGAAGCTGGCTCCTTGCAGGGAGCCTGATTCAGGACTTGATCCCAGGATTGGGATCATACCCTGAGCTGAGGGCAGACGCTCAACCGCTAAGCCATCCAGGTGTCCCTAGAGTTCAGTTCAATTTTAAAAAAATGCCTATTTCAGAGTGAGAGTTAAACTTCGTATGTAATTTAGTTACAGTTTGAACTCTATTTCTGTTAATATTTTCATTCTCATGGGGGCTGTTCTTTGTCATCATCATCATGAATTTATTTTGCATATATACTATTTTCCTGGTTCTCTGATAGACATGTTTTTTTCCTTAAGAATGGCAGTGTGATGAAATAGGTTTCCCATTTCACAAATCAGAAACTGGAGCTTAGAGGGAATCATTTTCCCCCCACGTTCTACAGCTTGTGTGTGACTTTCCTGAAATACAACTAAACTATATCAGACACAGAACCTAAACTCCTAAATAATAAGCCATAATCATTCCAGCTAGGTGTCTACTTTTTGCCTTTTCTGGACAGTTAATATGAAACATTGGGATAAATGTGGAGTGGCTCTGTAAATAGGGTATATGTTCTGAGTAAGTGTGAAATCATTAGTCTAAATAGAATGACACTTAGGAATTGAAGCCATTTGAATCTATTAGTTTGTCTTAGTTATTTCCATTTCTTTCAATATAGTATGTCTGTGCCCATTCATTATTACTGGCAAGATCTACAAAGCTCTTGAGTCACTATTTCCAGCATGCATTTAATAGAGGTTTATGGGAAATACCAAATAACTATGTAATGAGTAATTGTTTTTCACCTTGAACAAAAGTGATTTGGAACTCTTCCTACCAGATTATTTTTAAAGCATCCTTCTTAGACTGATAAATAAGTGAGGCAATCTGTAAGCACTGAGCTGTGTTTAGGCATCCTGTGTATGTGGTCAAACAATAACATCATATTAATGCCTTCATTTGTGTGAAATATGTAAAGCTATATCTCTCTAAGCTTGTTATACTTCATTACATGTTGATAAGAGAATGGAGTTCTTGTCTATTTGCTGATATAGAAATATTTCCAAGATATTTTTATTAAAATAGTGAAAAAAACCTAGGTGTATAAGAACATCTACAGCTTCTAGTTGTGTGTATAAAATATGTAGCATAAATATTGCTTATATCTGCAAAATAACATTGAAAGTACCCATAAGAAAATAATATAAGTGATTGTTTATTGAGTATAAAAGAGGCCAAGGCTTGGATGTATCTTCTCAATGCGTCCTCCTAATTAAGCAGTTTCACTAAATAAACACTTAGTTTTAGATCTTGCTGTAAATTGCAAATCTCCAATTATTTCTTACTTGGATTTACTTACCTAATGAATCATTAAAAGCAGTAACTGCGAGTAATTCTGTTAAATTTGTATTAATCTCCTTAAACATAATATCATGCAAAGTCACATTTCCCAAAAATGAAAGGATAGAGTCATGTTAAGAAAAAGAAAAGGTAAAACTATTAAACAATGCATCCTTAATTTTCCGAAAGTTATAATTTTGACACAGACTATAAAAACAGCTCCTGTTTTTATAAATTAATTCAATAAATTAATTTATAAAATTCAATTCAACATTAACTCAATAAATGATGCCAGGTAACACATGTATGTTTAAGGCTGTAATGTACAAAGTATTACTTACCTACAGACTATGTGAGAAGCCAAGAATGTGGTTCCCAAATTCTGTCTTAAGAAAAGTGCCAGTCCAGGACAAAGTGTCCACCAAAGCTAGAGAAACAAGGATGATGACATACAGAATGTATTTTTAAAAATCATATGCTAATGATTTGAAAAATTATGAGTATACTGAAATTACTACTTCTAATTTTTTAAAGATTTAATATTTATGTATTTATGTATTTATGTATTTATTTATTTATTTATTTATTTATTTATTTGAGAGAGTGTGTGTGTGTATGGGGTGGTGTGCATGTGAGCAGCGGGGAGGGGCAGAAGGAAAGGTGGAGAAAGAATTTCAAGCCGACTCCTCGCTGAGCTCAGAGCCCATTATGGGGCTCAACCTCACTACACTGAGATCATGACCTGAGCTAAAATTAAGAGTTGGATGCTTAACCGACTGAGCCATCTAGGTGCCCCACTACTTCTACTTATTTTGATATTTCTCTTATGACATATTGGTGATAAACAAATGACTTGTTTTTGTTTTTAATATATGCACCAAAAGAAAGTGCAACTTTATGTGACTCTGGCTCCTCATTTTTCTAAATAGTACAAAATCCCAAAATCACTATCCTACAGAAACTATAAAACACTAAACCAGGAATTGTATTCATAATGCTAAAAAGGTAATAACCATATTTATGTTCATGTGTAGATTTGATGATAGCTACATTCCTACCTGGAAATTATGTTATTCCCCTGACATGAAAGGAATTTAAAACCTGCCTCTCATTTTTGCATCAAGACAAAAAGCATAGGCAGCAAAGGATGGGCTCAGAGTTACAAAGTTGCAAGGTTGCACACATAAAGCAAAAGGGATTTTCTTTTCTGTGCAAATTAGAAGTCTCTCTTTCACCACATTAGAGCAATTCTGCATTTAAGACAGGAATTCTGAATGATTGTACAAGGAATGGAATGCTTTCATTCAAAGAAATAATTATTTGAACACAGAATCACAGAAAAGTGAAGCAATTGTTTAAAGCATAGATAAAAAAGGAAGGGAGTAAGGAAGGAAGGGGGAGGGAAAGAGAGAAGGAAGGAAAGTCAGGAAGGGAAAAGGAAGGAAGGAAGGAAGGAAGGAAGGAAGGAAGGAAGGAAGGAAGGAAAGAAAGAAAGAAGGAAGGAAGGAATTTTAAAGAGACCAAAGCATATTACTCTCTCCCTCCCTGCCCCCCAAGTATTTAAATTAATTCTAAATAGGAATTCTGATTTATTAACAGAAGAGCACTTTATTTAGTTTATTGTTTATTATTATCTTGTCGTGGCTGCTACAAAATACAGTGTTGTCAATATTACTATAATAGTTGGTTCAGAGCTACATGGATGGAATTTGAAGGGAAGAGAGGTCTTGTTGAGTTTGATGTCAAAGGCACAGTGACCTCCCCTGCCAGCTGTCTGGCCCTCCTCTAGAGAAAGGCCACTTCATTTAAGCCATCAGCTCATGTCTCAAGCTGTCCAGCTGGGATGTGAGCAGATTGACAGAAGGGTACCTTGGAATTCCCAGGCTGGGAGGGAGGGCAGACTGTTTGAGCTGCTACATGTGACCCCAAAGCTTCTGGGCTTCCAGTTGATTTTATTGCTTCATTTCGTATAAGCTGTATAAATTTTATTAACATGGCTTCACTGAATTTAGATGTTCAGGTTCACAGTTTCACTCTAACTGGGACAAAACCAGCTTTAATAAATGGAAATAGTATGTTACAACATGACTTTCATAAGCAAATTACCGCATCATAACTTTTCACTCACATAAACCTCTTTGTATTACACAACCTTGACAATTACGATACTGTCACCGAATGTGCACAACACAGTCTGTGTGGATTCCCATAGCTGTATATTGTGAGGCTAATTTACCAATGTGATAAATTAATGCATAATATATATACTATTTTATTTATTGTTATACTTAATCAACTTGTCTCAATAGAATCCAAATAAAAGAATATTGTCTGTTTTTTTTTTTTTTGGTTGCTAGCTAATTAGGGGTTATAATGCGACCAAAGTTTTTGTGTCTCCAGTAGGCATGCCGTGTGTGTAAAAACAAAATAAAACAAACAAAAAACTCTTAAAAAATGTTTCTTTATCCAGAATTCTTCCTTTCCAGTTATACCTGACATCAATTTGATGACATCAAATTGCATCATTTGCAAATGAGATCCTAGGCATGTCAAATAAGTTGTTCTAAAAATATTGGAAGTTTTGTGATACTAATTTTATAGAAAGGCTCTCTACTATATCTCATATATATTTTTTAATATTTTATTTATTTATTTATTTATTTATTCATGAGAGACACAGAGAGGGAGAGAGAGGCAGAGACATAGGCAGAGAGAGAAACAGGTGATGCAGGGAGCCCAACGTGGGACTCCATCCTGGGACTCCAGGGTCACACCTGGGGTGGAAGGCAGGCACTAAACCACCAAGCCATCCTTCATATATTATGATCATGAATATGTTCCAAAACATGCTCCATGCCATCCATGATATATACTAATTATTAACAAAATTGGTGTGTAGGGATATTGGGGGGAAAGTTTAATGATATATTTGGTATGTATTGTTATTTTTCAGTTCTTTTCACTCTCTTTTCTGAGCAATGTGCTCCTTTTCTTCCGATTTTTTTTTTTTTTTTTACATTCTGGTTCATTTTTTATCTTATTTTTTTTTTTAGCTCTTGCTGTGTTTTGATGTTTGCTGAAGATCCAATGACTATTCCCTGGGAATTTGAAGGCCACTCAGAGGTTATTATTCACAGTCCACAGGAGAATAATCCACCACTTGCAGTTATTCACACTAGTTTGGAAAGAGATCATGACTCACAGAGTCCCTTTGGGAGAGAATACTTTCCCGGCCAGCTCCTTTTTTTGAGTAGCCTATGATGGAGAGTCGATGGCTTTACTGTTACTTCTCAACCATTAGAATGAATTAAGTAAGCTTTTCTCAAGAAGTGGCCAAGCCTCATCTCTGGTCACGAGGAGAGGAGTGTTTTTTTCCATTAGTCTCCGTGAAATTCTTAATAACATATGGAGACAGTCCCCTTTGCTTCAACAAGCAAATGGTTTCACAGAATTGATTTGATAAAAAAGTTCACTGGGTTCATGAAGTTTCTTCTTCTAAAATGGTCTCGCATGCTTATGTGCACAGTTCAACTATTTTATATTTTATCATTGTACAAATACTACTTGTAAACAACTTCAGATTCTTCATGGAGAGTTTTTGAATGGATTAAAAAGTTTTAGACTGCCAAACATTCTAAGAGGACCAGTAGAATAATATTTCAGTACATTTGAAACCTGTTTTGCAAATGAGATCCTAGAGAAGAATAAAATTCTCAGACTACAGTGTGGATGATAGATTAATATGGCATGATCCGAATCCGAGTAATTTTTTCAGATAACATAATTTTCTGAAATATCTGTGATCTTTTGTAGACCATGAATATCATGTATTAATTTAATTATTCGGTTGTTTTTTTCTTTCAGTAAATATTTGAGAGTTTGTGGTTTATCAATACCCATGCACCTGCAATGGAAGAAAAATTTCAAAAGGTATGTGCTTTGTTCTCAATGTAGTTTACACTCTTTGGGGCTGAAATAGTTACACACGTATGGATGGCATATTTCTCTTAGACATCTTGTTCATTAACCTGAACATATGCCTTGTGCCAAGGACTAAACTGATTCCTATGAACAAATGAGTAACCAAGTTTCAATCTAAGTAAGAAAAACAAATCTAAAAATAAGTGATTTTATGCTATAAGATACAATGGTTCCCAGATAAAGACATAATTAATTCTGCTCAGTTGTTCCTTTAGCCATTTAAAGAATATATAAACTGGACAGACCGAAATAAAGAATATAATGGCAAATGTGGCATATGAGAAAACTAACTGATGTGAGAAAACTAACTGACCCAAGGACAAGAAACTGAGTATTGTGGTACACCAGCTGTGCAAACTGACTTCCTGATGGTGTTACTACTCCTGTATCAGAGCACATAGGAAGACACATCCAAATTTGATTTTTAGATTTGTGGTTGGCCAATTTCACTAGTAATCCACTATGTGAATATTACTAAATTTTAGTTCATAGTGTAAAAGCCTAACTAGAATGAACATTATTCTGAGTGTGTATGGAAGATGGAGCTAAATGTCATTCTTCATGATGTGGGGACTCAGCTACCAGTAATGCTAACAGGTCAAAGAAAAGAATCAAACTGAGTCTGTGCATGTGTTCATTTAGCATATATTAATTTTGGAATTTATGACATAGAATTTTATTAGGAATCTACGTAATAATGGTATATTCAAAATAGTAAAGAGAAACAAAAAATAACTAACACATTCAGTTTATTTTTTAATATTTTATTTATTTATCTATTTGATATATATAGAGTGAGTATGAGTGAGATGAGGGGCTGAAGGAGAAGCAGACTCCCTGCTGAGCAGGGAGCCCAACTTATGGCTCAATCTCAGGACTCTGGGATCATGACCCAGAGAGTTGAAGGTGGATACCCAACCAACTGAGCCACACAGGTGCCCTAATATGTTCAATTAGGGAGGGCAACTATTTTTTCACCACTGTGTTAAATCGTTTTTTAAATAATTGATGAATTTTTATGGAATTCTAGTGACAAAATAGCAAATGAATACCATAGAAAATGCTCTTTGACTATTTTTAGGCCTTTTCTATAGAAATGGATGTAAGACTTAAATTTGTTCAGAAACATTTGATTAAGAAAAAAATAGCATACTCTGTTATTTATACATGTATTGAAAATTACATGATAGTATTTGCCAGTTAAGTCTTTATTATGCCTTTATCCATGGGCCTGGATTTTAATGTGTGGAAATGTAATGGTAGTATCTTAATTATGGGAACTAAACTAAAGAGGGTTTAAATATTTGATCAGTTGGCCAACAGGTATCCTAACAACAATCTCTACTCACAATTGGACTTCAACCTGATGCCACCGGAGCTCTGGTCAGCCAGATCTAATTGGATTTTCTACATAAATCAATTATCCGAGCTTGTTAAGACTGTCAATAGCAGTTCTCCTGCTTACTCTCTTTATCCTGCTCTCACATTTATGGCCTGTTAAGCTTGTGCTCAAGCAGAGCTGACTGACAGATTCTGATTGTACAGGAGAGATTCACTCACCCAAAAAGCAGCAATGTTCTACTACCTGCCATCAAAAGAGTTTTGTTTTTTCCCCCCAAAGAAAATTTCTGCCATCGTTTTTAGTCATTGTACAAAAAAATCAAGTGCTTCGGAATGAGTTGGGATGGGCACGAGTTTTGGAGCTATTGAGCGTTGCCACTCACCGCCTGGTTCTCTGAGTTGCTCACTGCAATTTTGGTTTGTCATCTGTAAAATAAGAATTCTGCATGCCTGCCTTTCAGAAGGTTTACATAATCCAAAAATATAGAGTGCCCAACATTCTACCTTATTTCAAAAAATATTAATTTCATTTTTATCCCTCTTCAAAGTCTCCCATCTCATTCTAAATAAATGTATATTCTCCGTCTTTTTAAGAGGAAGGGATAGTATAATATTATTAGCAGAGCAAAGAAGCACACTATTTGCATAATACAGGCACTGTGATTTACCCAGCGACTTTTCTGACAAAAATCCTGAGCTTCTCCATATTTTTGGGTAGGTGTTTTATTCTCTAGGTTAAAAAAAGCTTTTCTGAAAAATGTACTTTTTGAATTAAAAATCAGTTTTGATACACAAGGAAACAACAGAGAAACAATATTTTTTTTTTCTGCTTGGACCTTCACTATTCCTTGGCTGAGTTAAATATGATTGAGTATCTATGAAAAAAATTACTAGCAGTTGGAATTTATTGGATCTTGATAATCTAACTTTTTAATTCTCACCACTTATCTAAAAACAGAGTACTCTAAAGCTAAGTTTTTGTTGTTCAATACAAGAATAATGAAAAAAGTCAATGAAGAGTTAACACTGGAACAGAAATGATATTGTTAAAATGTGAATATATAATATATAGTCTTTCTGCCACTCTAACTTCTGGCCATGAAACTAACAAAAGGGTGTAACAAAGTAAAAAATAGTAAGATTGCTATTGTCAAATCTGAAATCATGGCAAGAACTTCACAAAAACTTGTAACAAAGATTTGTCATTGAAAATGTATGACTTCAAAATTACTACTGACAGCAACAGAAGTTATATAATCATTAGCAAGAGAATAGAGGCTGTCTTATTTGTGTGATTCATTATGATTCCCAGTTTTGGCAAATACAACTACAGTAGATATCAAGGTGCTATTAAACCAACAGTCAGAATTCATTCTGAAATGTATGTCACATTTACATCTGAAACATTTATGTGTTTCAAAGCCTTGGATTCTCTTCCTTGAAAATGTATTACTACTTCTTGTGAGAGTGCACTCTACTGCAATAGAGTATCCTTGCTTGGACCCCGCAATGGTTATTTGCATCCAGGACCCCAGAATTTATGCCTGATCCAGGTTAAAATTTCCAAATACCTGAATATTTTAGGATTTAGAGAGACAGGATGGTGGCTCAGTTTCCAATCTGAATGGCTTGAAGATAATTATCAGTCTTTTTTAAGCCTCTGGATTTTCATCTGTAAAATGGGTGATATAATCATACAATATGTTGTGAAAATGTACATAAAATGTGTAGAATCATGACTGACACTTAGTAGTTGATAAATAAATTTGCCACGTAGTTCTCGCATCCGCAATAAGCCAGAGGAGTGGAACATAAGTACGATTAATTCCACAAGTTTTCTTTTCAACTTTTGCATTAAGGCTTCCAATTCCCTAATTTTATCCTCAGCCATTTGAATTCTGATCTTCAACTAATGTTTTAATTTAATTGCTTGGGCAATTATCCTTTCCATAGAACATTTACATTTTCTTAGGGGCTATGATTTCTCAAGGGTGACATTGATGTGTGAAAGCTCCAATATTTCTTTCAATATTGACTATACTATGTTTTGGTTTTGAAATCTTTCCCCTATAAAGCCATTAGGGAGATTTCTTCTGTTTTGATGCCACAATTAAATGCTGTTTATTTTCTTCAGATGTTTGATGATAATTAGTTGTTAATATTTTAAAAGTAACTTCACATTTTACGATTACTTTTAAGCAAAATTAATAAGTATTCATCCTTAGTCCAAATGGGAATGTTGTTTCTTTCTGTCCTTATGATAAATTCAATTCTGATTATAGGAAGTAGCCCCCTCATGATTGCATCTTCCAGGTGTGGTAGTTTACTGCCTCTTCTGTTGCTGTGCTGTGTCTGGAGTCACTACTTTGCTGCTCTGGAACCAGGCCCACTCTGCTCAGATGGTTGTAGGACAGAATGGTGGATGGCTCTGAAATTCTGCATATTTCTCTTGCCTGCTGTGCTTCCAGTTCTGACTGTAGAACTGTTTGTGGATCTTAGTGAGCAACCACTTTCTTATGATCCTGTCATCTTTGTACGTGACTATGGATTCCTCAGCGCTGATGAGTATCACCATCAACCTGGTCCATTATGCTTTACATCTTCCAGAAGTCATTCCCTGTCCTTATTTCTTGTGCTCATGGCTTCTTATTTTTTTAATGCTGAGGTCAAGTTCTTTTTATTTTTGTACTTCCTCAGTGTGTTCCTGGTCTAATCAATGTAGTGAAGTAGAGTTTCTTTTCATAAACCTACAACTTAATGTGATCCAGTATGTACATGGGATCCAGAGGATGGGTGCAGAATTTTTGTTTGTTTGTTTTTCATGTTTTCTCTCAGGGTACACCTATCAGTCCCCTGTCTGCATTGAGTTACTGGCGATCCAGGGGTTGCCCTGTCAGTGTGCCTCATTCTTCTTTTAATTCAGAACAATCTTGGAACACCTGGGTGGCTCAGGTGTTGAGCACCGGCTTTTGGCTCAGGCTGTGATCCTGGATCCCGGGATCGAGTCCCACATCGGGCTCCCTGCAGGGAGCTTGCTTCTCCCTCTGTCTGTGTCTCTGCCTCTCTCTGTGCCTTTCATGAATAAATAAAATATTTTTTAAAATAATTCAGAACAGTCTTCCCAGATTGTCTATATTTCTCTTCCTCTTCAGGGGCTCCCCTTCTTTCTCTCAAGTCTAACTCAAGCCCCTCACCAATAATGTTTAACTGATATTTTTTCTTTGAAGAGTCAGAAGAGGAAACAGTTTCAGGTCTTTCAGGTCTCTTACTAGGGTTTTGAGGGGTGAAAAGAGTGAGGACGAACTGTCCAACCAAACTTGAACCAATATATGAACCAATATGTTGAACCACAGATAAATCTAGCACTGGAATTTTTCATGTCAACTCTCCTTTTGTTGTTAGAAAATAAGACTTTATTTGAGAGAAAGATGTAAAAAATGTAAAATAAGACTTTATTTGAGAGAAAGATGTAAAAAATGCAAAAAATAAGACTTTATTTGAGAGAAAGAGAAAGAGAGCACAGAGGCAGAGGGAGAATCAGACTCCCCGTTTAGCACAGAGCCCAATATGGGATCCATCCCAGGGCCCTGAGCTCATGACCTGAGCCAAAGGCAGATGCTTAACCTGTGGAGCCACCCAGGTGTGCCTCTCTTTTCCTTATTAATATTGATTTTATTTTGTTAATGATGACAGAATTCATGTTGTGTTTTTCATCTTAACAAAGACCATCCTCTACTCTCCCTTCAATGCAAACCAAGACCTTAGGAGTTTGTTTTTTGTTTTAAAAATGTTGGCATAGGAAGAAAAGTTTAGCAAAAACCATAATGGCATATGTCATTTCAGTGAGATTCTTGAAAAGTGAGTGATTAAACCATTAGCCCTATTTATTAAGTCAGTTTTCTTTTTTTTGTTGTTGCTTTTTTTTTTTTTTTTTAAGATTCTATTTATTTATTCATGAGAGACACAGAGAGAGGCAGAGACACAGGCAGAGGGAGAAGCAGGCTCCATGCGGGGAGCCCAACGTGGGACTCAATCCCCGGATCCCTGGATCAGGCCCTGAGCCAAAGGCAGATGCTCAACTGCTGAGCCACCAGGGCATCCCTATTAAGTCAGTTTTCAAAATGATATTATTTCATCTTAAACTAGAAGTTGTAAAAGAGAAAAATAAACAACATGAAATACACATGTGTTTGAAATAAAACAATGATGTTAACTAGACCCAGTAAATCTATTGGGAAGACAGTCATATATACTAGACCATGTTTTGAAAAGAATAAAATCATTTTATAGTATGTCATAATATCAACTTTAAACATCAACCAACCATGTGAAGTACTCTTTTGGGATGTCTCATAATGAATTCTAAATTTCACCAGATTATATAAATTTTAGAGGTCTTTGAGCAAAAGAAAACATTGAAAATCACTTTTTACACTTTTTACCCTTTTAATCACAGTTTTTGAATAATCCTTGAGGTCAATAGAAAGGGATCCACAATTTCTCATGTCTTCCAATCCTTCCCCCTGTGGCAGACTATATGTTTTCTTCCTTCATCAACGATCCACTTAAATAGCCTACTTCACTTGGATTCTGATGCAAAAGCATCAGAGAACATCATATTGACCGGTTTTCCAGTTGAAAAGATATTTGAAATTTTCCCACTTAAGAGAAGCTAATGATTCCTAGGTAGGAACAGCTCATGAAACAGTTTTGTGTTTGTTTGTTTATTTGTTTGTCTGTTTTAAGGTTTTATTTATTTATTTGAGAGAGCGAGAACATGAGCAGGGGAAGGGGCAGAAGGAGAGGGACAAGAAAGCAGACTCCTCACTCAGCAGGGAGCCTGACACAGGGCCCAACCCCAGGACCCTGAGATCATGACCTGAGCCGAAGCCAGACATTTAAGCAACGGAGCCCCCCAGCCACCCCTCGTGGAGCATTTTTAATCCCCATACCTTCATCTGGTAAATGGGCATCCCCTCTTCCATCAGGACGAGATCAGCATGTTTCTCACAGTGTGTGTGGTAGTAGTAGAGCATTTTCACCCGATTATATGGTAACTGAGAAGTAAAAAAAGTTAATGCTGACCCATAGGAAATGTTTTCTCCATTAAGAAATTACCAGAATATGCTCTTTCTTTTACTACTGAGCCATTTTCTATCTGTTTTGTAATCCCTCAGAAGATTGCTAGATTTACTACAGTGTTGACATCTGCAGACAAATATTTAGTATAGTCTCATTCTATGTACTACTGTTGAGATAAGGAAATCACAATTTGCTCGTATTAACCATAACCCAGCTATCATCCGTTTGAATTTTATAAGACTGCTGCTTATTTTGAAACCCTCATTATTGTTTGAAACTATGTAAGTGGCATACTAAGCAGTTCAATATCCCATCTTTTAATTTTATAATTAGAATGCATTCAAGCTATGCTTCTAAGTTTTCCTAATGCCCTAAACACTAAATTGGAGTGTATTCTGAAATCATACATTAAACAGAAAATCTTTGAATTAGTAACTTAAAGTTTAGCTTTATACACCAAGGAGTTTTACTCATTAGCAGGTAATTTAAATTCTTTCTTCTTCCCACCCCTTTTGCCCCCGGGGAATGCTAAGCTTGTTTTTCAAACCCTCCTTCTGAAATATGAGGGGCAAACATAGTACAAAAAGTTGGAATTTGAAGACACACAGATCCTTTGGCAGCCTCGATTCCTCTATTTGAACTCTTTGTATCAATCTTCTATCTGAGGACAACTGGGCTGTCATTGGCAAAGCAGAGAGAGAATCTTACAAACCGGATCTGCAAAGGATTTACTAGCATGTTAGGGGTTGTTTCTCTTTTCACTCCTGTATTGGTTTGTTAAGGTTGCCACAGATACTGTCATAAACAACAGAAACTTATTTTCTCACAGTTCTGGAAGCTAGAAGTCTGAGATCAAGGCATGGCAGGTTTGGTTTCTTCTGAGGCCTCTCTCTTTGGCTTGTCATTTCTCTGTGTTTTCAAGTATTCTTCCCTCTGTGTCTGTGTCCCAGTTTTCCCTTCTGATAAGGACATCAGTCATGTCAGAGTAGGACCCACGCTAATGACCTCATTTTAACTTAAAGACCTTATCTGTAAATATGTATAGCCACCTTCTGAAATACTGGGAATTAGGATTTCAGCATATGAATTGAAGGGGGAGGAATATAATTCAGTAAATAACACCCTCAATAAACTTTCTCATTACCACACAAATGATTCCAACACACCCTACCCCATGGCTGACTGCAAGGAAGCGCTAGGGCTAAGTGTCCCCCCTCGAGCTCTGACTCACACAGGGAACAATGTGACTAGAGTCCCCTTAGAGAACTGTGGGTAATCGTGCCAACTCTAAACAAGTTTGCCCATTTGTGTGGCTGGGCTCCTGACACTTAATGTCTCTTACAGCCTTGAGCATCCATAATCTTTCCTTTCAAAATATTTGTATGATTCAGAAATGGTAATATTTTTTCGTAAGTTCAGCATGGATGGGGGCTGCCATAGATGATATAGAAAAATGAAGATGAAATTTGCCTTGTGTGGTATTCACAGGCATAAAACTACATGACTAAGTGCTTTTTCAAGTTTCTGCTAAGCCAGATATCTGAAGAACGTTCGAAGATGTTTTACTGATCTATAAATGCCATGAGTTTTGCTGATGGAATAACATATTTTGCCCAACTTAAGTTCTTGCACACAAATATATAATTTACAATCACTCTATTCTCAATTTTTTTTCCCCACCTAGTAGATTTTCCCATCCAATAAATAGCTGCACGGGCTTTTGTGTTCTAATTTATGTATGTTGGCTGTAGATAATAAGTTGCTGAGATGAGCATTATCCCAAAATTTAAATTTAGATACTGAAAAATAAACCATGATGAAATTCTAAAAATGTTCTAAATAAAGCAGCTAGGACTTCTATACTAGAATTCTTACAATGAGAACCGTTTCCTCAGAAACTTCTTTGAAGTGGACACAGTTTTCATTGGGATCGTCCCAAGCAATCATGCTTGTGTGAATCCTGGGCTGTCATCACCCATGGGCTCCCATGGAGTCTGTCCTTTCCCACTGATGTTTTAGGCTTTCTTATTTGTCATCTAGCCTTTATCTTAAGACAGTCCCCAAATGGCAGTGATAATACAAACAACAATGAATATTTCTCTCTAAAACTTCAAGGGGCTGCGTGAGGCAGAGGGATTCAAAACGCCAAATCAAAAAACGTTATTCTTTCACCTTCATGCGAAAATAGTTTCCCTCCAGCCTTGTGACACCTTGTTGTACCCTCGTCTACAAAAAGACTGGATTCCAGCATGATCTCTTTTGGTAACTTGATTTTCATCTGAAGGCATGTTTTATTCTTAGGGGATGATGACTATTTCATTATACAGCCTCTGCATCCAATACATCCCTCACACCTTAAAACTTCACTGTTCGGCTTCTGAAACTCACTCCCAAGCCACACTTGGGAACTGAAAACTGTCCCAACCCAAAGCTTCCTCTACCACCCGTTAATTGGTAATTCCCAAATCTTAGCAACCAGCTCCAATTCCTCTGATATTGCCTATTAGAAATCTGCATGATGAAGGTCCTACAGACACCCAAAATTCAGTATGACCAAACGAAGTCATTTGTCTCCCCCAAACCCCCCCATTCTCTCCCTATATGCTTGGATTTGTAAATAGTACCTTTAGAGTTGGGGTAGACAGAGTTTCACAGTCCAGGTGGCAGGATAAGGCAGCCTGGGCCCTCCTCCTCGCTCTGCAGCCGAGTGACATAGCCAGTCTAAAGCTCCCTTTCCTCCTGTGTAAAATGGGCACCATGATATCACCAAATTTACTCGCCAGTTCAACAGAATTGGACGACATAATTCAGGGAATGATCTTAGCACACAGCCTGGCATGTAATTTGTTGTCAAGAAAAAGAGATTGTTTATTTACTATCACAATAAGAATAAACAGTAAGAATTTAAATACAACTAAAAATAATTTCAGTGGTCACCTAAGTCAGAAACCTGGGACACAAATCAGATTCCACCCTCTCTTGGAGGCTCCTGTCCCATCAGCCACTTAGGACTTACTTGTTTCTTCCTCCCTGATGCTGTCTATTTTTTATCTCATCTCTATTTGCTCCCCTAATACTGTAGGTCAGTCACGTACACCTCACTTGCACTGCGGCCTCGTATCCCAACTGGTCTTGGCGTCTCTAACATATCCTGGCTCTCTACTTTCTCCTGCATACTTTTCACAAAGCAATCTATATACAAGAAGCATGTTTAAATATATTACTTCCCACTTAAAAAAATCTGTTATATTCAAGATAAAATATACAATTTTTCAATTTTTCATATAAGCATAATGACCCACTATAATATGTCTCTTCTTTTTTGATCTGTTCTGTTGCTTGCTAAGCTCCTGGGGTATAAGGTAATTCATATTTTCAGTGCTACCGTTTCTTCCCCCCACCACCTTTTTTTTTTTTTTTTTTTTGGTTAGTTATTTTTCTGGGGCCTGCACTTTCCTTTTCCTTATTTTTCATTTACAAAGCTTACTTAAAATTCAGTTGGCAGATACGTGGAATTGTTTCTTTTCTACCTATACTATATACTATGTTTACTTAATATTTTCTTTAAATTGTCTCATTCTTTTTTTTTTAATAAAATAAGTTTATTCTTTTGAAAGAAAACATATCAATGCTATAAATTTAAGATCATTACACCTGCAATAAATATGAGATAATCATAAATGTTAATGCAATGAAAATAAAATAATTTTGTTACATTCTAGTTAGATCCTATGACCTAGTAAAGAGGCAGTAAACTGAGATAGTATATCCCTTTTTTCAAATGAAGAAAAATGTGATATAGTAGAAGTAATTTTCATAAGATATAAAAGCTGGGAGGTGAGGTCCAATTACAGAAGCCTTTCATATGCAAAAGACAATCTATCCTCCTATTTTTGGATTCCAACCAATAAATTTTTAATGTTGCTTTTGTTTCTTTTTTAAGGCAACATTTTTTCTTCATATTTCTCATAAGTTCCCTTATCTGTTTTAGTATATTGATTAGTAGATTCACAGTAAGTCAATTCACATGTGGCTGTCCAATTTTATACCTGTTGCTCCAGTGTAATTATTAAGAGTAATAGTAATATTTAACTCCTTAAAATATACTGATATAATGATGGAGTATATGGTTGGGTTATTTATTTTTTTTCTAACCTGTATGCTTTTAATAGGGGCTATGATCCAGTATTATTTTTCTTTTGAAGTAATTGTGCTTCTCAGTTATTTTGGTATTTAGGCCCATGAGCTCATAATCCTGTGACATCACTGGCTACTTGTCGCTGCTTGTCAGTCAACGCATGAGAGAAAAGGCCAGATTGCCATATGTGCTATCTTGAATTTCATACTGGAAACAAATATGCTCACCTTAAAAAGCCCCAACCACCACAATCAACTTCAGTAATTTCTCACTCTTACTCTTCAAATCAAGGTTTCATCCTTTGCCGCCATTAGAGAAGTGACTTTGGGAAAGACTACACTCCAGATTTTCATTCAAGAGTCATAATAGTTTGGAGGATAGCAATAAGCAGATTTGCCTGGAGTTAGCTGAGCCTCACCCATTTTTCTCAAAATCACAGTTTTTCTTAAATTATTTTTCTTAAATCACAGTTCAGTGACGTTCCTGATTTTACTTATGAGACACATGGACCAGTGCACTAGTCACTACTGTGGACTGTGGTTGGCACTGTTTGCTCAAAGCCAACGGTGAGGTGGGGCTGAGATGGTAGAGACTGGACAAGGGGGTGGGAGGTGAATGATTACAACCCAGTAGAGGTGCCCCAGGAGAGAGCAGGACTCCAAAGTTCACTGCCTCATGTCATCCTGCCATAGTGGCACCTGGTTACTTCCTGCTCCCGTCCCACTACTCTGGCCAAACCAGTGTCAACCTCTGTCATGTCATGCTTTTCACACCATCTTTCTGTTTCTCATTTTCCTTTTGTCATTCTTCCTGTTGATCCTTGAGGAGGGAACTCCAGGGTGATGCTAAGTTCAGTTCTCTTCATAAGAAGTAGAATCCGATCCGAATCAGGGCCTCTTTGGATTTCTTCCATGTCCTAAAAAGCACCTCTTTAAGTTTGGGCGGTGACCAGCAAGACTCTCCTAAAGCAAGGGTGTTCTCCTACCATCAGGCACTTGCTGCTCTATCTGCTACAGTTGTGCACAATTTCCCACATGGCACTCCTCATACCATGTTTTTCTGAGTATTTCAAAGTTTCACAAAGACTTAAATCATGGCAGATTGCCCCCGAACAAGAAGAGGCCTGTGCTTGTTTCCTGCTGTCAAGTGACACATTCCCGGACATTTGAGCAGCTCTTCCCACCTCACAGTTCTACAAGCTGGAATTCTGAGCACTCCAGGACTCAGTCCTCTGCTCAGGATGTCACAGACTGAAATCAGAGTGTCAGCCGGCTCGGGGATCTCCTCTAAGCTCACTAGCTGTTGGCAAAATTTATTTCCTTAGAGTTTTAGGGCTGAACAATGTTTACCTTGCTGGTGGTCCAAAGGGGATGTTCTTAGCTGCTCGAGGTGCCTGCCACTCCCTGCCAAATGATCAGGGCATCTTGCTTCTTTAAGGCTAGGACAAGAATCTACCTACCTTGTAGGATTTTACCCACCCAGGGTAATATCCTTCTCAATCAACTCAGAGTCAGCTGATTAGAGACCATAACTCCTTCAGTCATAAAACATAACATAATTATCAGAGTGATATCCCATCGTATTCACAAATCCCATTGACACTTGCACCTAGGAAATTACATAGGGCATAGACTGGGGTGGGGGGAGGACATATTAGAATGTTATGATGCTGCACAGCATAGAATAAATTCAATGTATATTGAACTAATTATAAATGGTCAATACCTTGGTCAATAAAGAATAGCAATTCCGATACCATCCAATAACAATTTAAGATGCAGACTATGAAAGTTCAAGTCTTTCCAAACTGTAGACTAAAGCACACAAGAATTAAAGGTCACTGATTAACTTAAGAACGTCCTTTGCCAGGATTTGGTCATAGGGCAAATATTAGCTCCTTAGAATAATTAATAAATGAACAATAATTTACTTTTCTTGCTTCTTTTGAATTCAGAGCAAGTAGCTTTATGAAACCCTGTAATTTAATTTATAAAGGATCAAAAGGCTATCAATACTAAAGTCCCCAATAATAACGTAATTATACCTCCACATGCTAGATTCCTCTCCTTTATGTTACTTTCTTCTCAGAAATCTCAAGCCTAATTTCCAAGTCTCTCAATATTTGCTTAAACATATATAAATTTGCTAACTCATCCGGTAATATAATACATTTTACACTGACCTTTCATATCTGAACATCAAGGAATAAATCTAAATAATACTAATAATTTCAGGACAGTCCTATAAAAATCCCAATTATTGAACTGAGCATAAAGTAAGGATACATTACTAAAGGGAAGACCACCAGATCATCCAGCTTCTTCTTTCATCTCTACTGATTTATTATAATCTGATGCACAACAATCTTTAATTTGACACGTTCTGTTTCATAATGCCATATGAAAGTTGATAACTTTAACAGATGGTCAGTTTGAACTGAGCTGGAAAAGGAAAAGACTGGAAAAGCCAATGCATTATTTTCACATGAAAAGTAGAAAGCTAAGTACCGAGGGGGCCATTTTTCAAAAACAAATTGTCTGAATTGCTCTGATGGTTAGTACTGGTCTTACACTACATGGAAAACTATGTACATTTCAATGCAATTAATGTAATCCTCCACTTTATATTATGATCCCTTGTGTAGATAATAAGTTAATCCACTTGAAAATAGAGGTATTAGTAATAGTAAGTTATATGCGCTGAGTGGAGTCTAATGGCTGTAACTGCTTCATGAGATTTATCTCTGCGCTTGAAAGTGATCACAGGTATCAGTGAACATCTCTTTGGGGATTGCATATACTATATTGATCTATGTTCAGGTTACATTTTTTGAGAAAATAGAGCACAGTAGGAAAAGAGGAGAAATGGGAATCAGGGAGATGGGGTTCAATTTTTTCCCCACTTTTGCTATCTTGGTCAAATTACCTAACCACTTAGGACTTGATTTTACTTCTACAAACTAAAATAATAATAATAATAATAATAATAATAATAATAATAATAATAATTTAAAAACATTGCTTATGAGTGATATAGTGGCTAGAGATTCAAATGAGATATATAAGGTGCTTAACACAGTGCCTGATACGTAATATATAATCAATAAATGGTAGCACTTTTAACTTTTTGAAAAATTAGTTACAGAATCCATAAGTTTGGGAATACAAGTTTCCCCCTCTATCCGAAAGTTTGCTTTACGCCACTTTGCTTTTATAAAAGATCTATATTAGTACCTGTTTTTTCTTTACTGAAAGAAACTCAGAGGATTTTCACTTTAATGAAATGGTAATTATTTCTTCGTTTCATGAGATTCCCACTTACAAAAGGTTTCATAGGAATGCTCTGCTTTTTGAGGGGAAAACCTGTATCCCATGCTTTATCTATCTTTTGAAAACTCAAAGTGCACAATAGTTAATGAAATGTTTGGCATGCAGCAGTGGGGGAGACTTATGGTCCTTTTTATGTATTTATTTAAAACTAATATTATGGCAATTATTTCATAGATAGTGTGTGTATGTCTGTGTGTGTGTGTGAGAGAGAGAAAGGAGATGTTTTATGTTTCATTCTGAAATCAACTGCACTAGTACTATATTTCTACTTTACCTTTTCATGATCAGAAATAAGGCTCTTTCTGTTACATTAAACCTAGAATATGAAATAATTTAAATTGACAAAGATAAAATTACATGCGGAAGCATTTTCTGTTAGATTAGGTAGCTCTTGAAATCCCACAAATTTTTATTTTACTTTTTCCTTCATAGTGGGGGTGTGCTGTTTTTTCACTTTCTCGTTGATGAGACATATTTGCTTGGAAAAAAAATTAAAGCCCTCGAGATTTCGTTACTAACTTATCTGGAAGCAATTCAAGTTTTGTGAGTGTAAACTAGCATCCCTTTAGACCTCCCTGTTTGATAATTAAATTTCCCATAGACATATCTATGCACATCCCGAATACTGCAGTTTTTATACTGGGAATTGCTTGGCACTGTCTTTGGTTATTAAATATACCCCATTCTTTAACATGGGGTCAGTTAATTACTCAATGTTAAAAGAAAGCACAATGAGAATTTATCAAAACAATTTCAGTTTTAAGATTAACTACTTTTTAATACATGTGAATTTCAAATCAAACGCACTTCAGGTGAATTCTAAATTTTGGAAAAATGCAGATATCTCTGAAGCATGATTTATTTATTGATTGATTCATATTTATTTTATCTTTTTTTTTTTTTTTTAGTTATAAGTTGGGGATTGAGGAAGGGAGAGGGAAAAGCTATAAGAAAAGATGTGTATTTGCACTTAAATGGCAATGATTTAATCAATCGGGGAGCTCTCTTTCCAGATGTTACCCTTGGAGCATATTTGTAGCAGCTGTGCACATTTCCTAATACTACAGGAGCAGCAAAATGTCCTTCCTTTAACTTGCCTCTTTTCCCAGAGACAACATTGGCAGGTAGAATGGCTCTCTGAACACAGTTGAATGCACAGCTTTTAAAAAGAAGAAGGGGAAGGGGGCGGAGGAGGGTAGGCAGGGGGGAGCATTAAGGCTTAGTGGCAATTTTCAGGAAATCAAAGTCATAGAGTTAAGTATATTCCCTTTCTTGTAAATATTATTGTTTTGATTCCCTTCTCGGAGTTCAAAAATAGGAAAGTTTATCAAGAACCACATTTTGTTTTGTTTTGCTTGCTGTTATTGTTGTGATCTCCTAAAGACCCTAATGGCTAGGCGGGACAAAATTCAGGACAGACTCTCATGCAGGGATAATAGCCATGCAGGATTTTTTTTTTTTTTTTTTTTGTCCCTCCTGTGCTACGGTCCCCTTCTCCCTCCTTGCCCCAGTCTTCCCCCTCCTTTCTATGCCATGTGGCACATAATCATAATTCCCTAAACAAATCTGCTCACAAAAAGATTTTATTTTTTTTTCATGAATTTACACCCAAATGTTATCTCTCTAAAGTTTATTTGCATTTTAAACCTTATCTCAGTCTGTGGAAGCAAAGAATTTAACACCCTGTAAAGGGGATTTTAAGCATCACTTGGCAGGCAGAGGTATGTTTTCTGTGAGCAAATCCTTTTTCTGCTTCTCAGAAATTGTATTCTCTGTAGTTGCTTCTCCAGGTGGGAAGGCAAAATAGCGCAGAAATAAAATCACAAGGTTCAGGGGCAGGCGGACATGAATTTGGATCCTTGCTTCTGTCAGTTACCTCTTGAATAATCTGGAAAAAAAAAATCACTTGACCTCTCATTTTACACATTAGTTAAGTGAGTTAAGTAATCAACTCTACCTGTGGCTGTGTGAGAATTGAATATTGACAAAAATATGTAGTTAATAAATGGTAGCGATTAAAAAAATAAATGGTGGTGATTAGTATTGCTTTAGCCTGGTTTTGACTGAAGAGTTAGAAAATTCGATTTACCTTTCATTATTATTCTTATTTTTAATAGAATGATGTGAGTCTTGCCTGGTTTCATGGGAAATGTTAAAAACTCTTAGAATATTGATCACCTTAGATGGCTGCCTATGTCCAGCCCAACATCCTTGGAATTCTCCTTGATGTTTCCACTTGGGTGCCTGCCTGCCACCTCATATTCAGCATTTTCTCTGTTCTTCTTCGCACCAGGATCAATACCTACCTATAGCTGCCTGACCTCCTTCTGACAAGATATAATGCCTGAGAACAGGAATGCCTCAGGCTCAGCAAGAATAAAGCAGATTAGAGAGCAAGGAGAGTCAACTATAAACTCACAGATTAACCTAGCATCACCAGCACAGAAATTCAAATTTCATACTTCCTTACCGTTCAGGGTTGAGATTCTAGCTCCATACACTAAGACCTGTCTTAGCTAGTTTTCTGGATGTGACAGATTTGTAATATCGGTGATATTTTCAAGACTTTGTTTTCTCAATATAATAACATCTGGTTATCTGATAACACCTCTTTATTAATCCTTCCTATGGCTTGCTGCTTTATTCATTAAACAATTTATATTCATTCAGCAAGCATTTGCTGGATCCCAATGATACGCTTCTGAGGAGTCAAAGCATTAATGCGTTCATCCAGGACCTGGGCCTTTTAAAATAATCTGTTGTAAAGCGGTCAGAGATAAATCCTTTATTATCACTTCAGCCAAATTCTTCTCTTTTACATTATATTTTAATATTACCCCCATTACATAATCATGCACTAACGAAAATGACCAGCTGCAATGTCTGGCTAATTCTTAGAAAGTAATGGTTCCTGTATCTCCTACACTGTTTTTTTTTTTTAGATTCTGGTTACCATTAAGTTAATTCATATGGGGATCCCCAAGGTGGCTCAGCAGTTTAGCGCCTGCCTTTGGCCCAGGGCCTGATCCTGGAGACCAAAGATCGAGTCCCACATCAGGCTCCCGGCATAGAAACTGCTTCTCCCTCTGCTGTGTCTTTGCCTCTCTCTCTTTCTCTCTCTTTTTCATGAATGAATGAATAAAAAAAAAAAAAAAAAAAAAAAACTAAAGTAATTCATATTCTTACCATTTTATGCTAATACACATTCTTTGATTCACCTTTATTTTAACCCCAAAACATTTAATCTGAGTGATATATTTAGGTCACCTTTCACCTTGCAATTCATATACAAATAAATAAATAAATAGCCTAAGTGCATCTTCCCATCTCGCATCACACACAAATATTAATTCCTAGTGGAGTAAAGATCTCATTGTAAAAGAGAGAGAGTTTAAAATTAGTCTGAAACATACTGAAACTTATTTTCATGATATCTGTTTAGGAAAAGATTTCTTAAACATTATATAAAAAGAAAATATCTTGAAGGAAAATTTAATTAATGTGATTACATTAATATAAAAAGTTCAGTTCACCAAGTAGCATCATAGAGCAGTGCAAGTAGATAACTTAGCTCTGAGAAGACATCTGATTTGCAAGGCACAGACAATGCCTATGGAATTCAGAATATATTAAAAACATTATGGAGAAAATTTGGCAAATTTCTATTTTAATCGAGAGAATTCAAATACTGTTTCACACTATCACATAGGTAAGAAGTTAGACTCTCTAAAAAAAGCCATTGTTAAAAATATGAAAACTCTTTTATACCACTAAGAGTGTGTTAATTAACAGGAATATTTGAAATAGGATATATGTTTTATAACACAAGTACAAAATAAGAAATATAATTGTATTTCTCTCCCATTGAAAAGTCCAAACTCCGTTATCTCATAACTTGAATGTCTTCAAAAAACTCAATCTCTGTTTCAACGTTTAATCGTTTTGGTTGATCCAAGATGACCCACTACCATTTGTTGATCAACAAGAACAAGAATGTCTTGAGAAATCAAAATGAAAAAGAGAACAAAGCATGTCATCATCTAGAGAGAAAATCACATTTAAGAGATAGTTTCTTCATCCAATGATATATCCAGTAAGTATTTACTGAGTAACTATTATGTGAAAGGCACTGGCCTAGAATCATTCCCTTTATGGCATTCCATACGGAGAAGTTACCACCATTGGAGCTGGGCATTGAGATAAATCTTAATTTCCATCATTCATGTATCAATAAATTAAACTCTATGTTATAAAATATAATACCAATTCTACATAATATCAGTATGCCAACTGTCCTCCTGAAAACTTGGAGCAGGAATTATTTCATGCTTTGTTTTTCCAATAACATGATTCCTAAACCAAAGCAAATAATTAAATATATACTAATTCAACTAATTTGTTAGCTCATATATTTGTGCATCCATCATGTACGTTTTGAACTTGACATGTTTCAGGTACCATGCCGGATAAAAAAACATAATATTTTACAAATATTTGTCCTCAAAACATTTCTATACTTTTGTGGGAAAACACCTATAATTAAGTAATCATAAAGAATAGATTACATATAATGATAAAGCTAGATCCAGAAATGTATTGGATCATAAAGGAGGATTGCCTGTCTGATGAAGTTAAGTATCTATAGCTAAGCTAATCAGAGCACCTGAGTGGCTCAGTTGGTTAAGCATCTGCCTTTGGCTCAAGTCCTGGTATCCCAGCATCAGGCTCACTGCTCAGGGGGGAGCCTGCTTCTCCCCCTCCCTCTGCTGCTTCCCCTGCTTGTTGCTCTCGTTCTCTCTCTCTCTGTCAGATAAATTTAAAAAAAAAAAAAAAAAAAAAGCAGCTAAGCTAACTTTTCTAGAGAATATGAAGCTTGAACTGAAAGATTAGATGAAATTGGCCAAAAAACTACTACTACTACTACTAATAATAAATCGGGGTGGTAGGACATTTTCAGCAGGCAAAAGAGAATAAAAATGATTTGAAATTGAAAAGAAGATTGGCTATAATCAAAATCAAGAATATTCAGCATAAGTATCTCTGCTCCAATACATTTTGGCATGCATATTTTTGGAGAAAAGTGTCAGGTTAACAAACACTTTTATTTTTGGCCTATTTTATAATTTATTATAGTGCCAAGATTATGGTGGGGAGGAGGAGAAAGATGAGAACATAGGGGGCACAAGGAGGAGCAGAGTGATGGATAAGAAGATCTTCATCAACGAGTTGTGGTAATATATCAACTTTTTCTTTCTTTATTTTCCTAATATTCTCTCACACATATCTGATTATAATTTTAAAAAGTGAAAAGAAGCAGTTACTAGCCATTAGTTCAAACATCTGGTATTATAAAAATACTATGTATTGTAAATTAAGTATAAATAGATTAAATTATTCCAAATTAATGTTTGTTTCTGTTCTAAGTCTTTGTGGTAGTCCTACCTGAATACACCATAATGCCTAATAATTACTCAGCTAAAACATTGTTACTGGTATAGTATTTATTTTTAATAAATAATTTAATAAATAATTTTCCAGCCCTTTTGTGAAGCAGCGGTGGTTCTTTGGAGCTCTGAAGTATCCTAAGTTTTCCAAGGCTAACGTCATCAATGGAATACTCACGACAGTGGTGTTCATCGTGCGGATCGCCCCAATACCTCCTTTTTATAGTTACATGTATTCCGTGTTAGGAACAGAAGCCTACATAAGGCTTGGATTTTTAATCCAATGTTCCTGGATCTCTACTTGTGTTGTTTTGGATATAATGAATGTCATGTGGATGATCAAAATTACAAAGGGTCGCATCAAAGTCATCTCTTTCATCAGACAAGAGAAAACCAAAAGTAGTCTTCAGAATGGAAAACTTGACTAAAAGTGGGCTGTTGATATGCATACTTCAGTACTATCTGCATTATATCTACTGATAGGATGAATTCTTGGCATGTTCTTGTACTTCTTATTAATTATATTTGTTATCGAGGATTTCAATCCTTTTTTTTTTTTTTTTTACCTTTAGAAAAGAGAAACTAAAACTTAGATTTTATTCCAAGATTTCTTTTCTGATTTTCTTCTGCAATATAAGCATGGATAAAATCTTAAAGGTTTAAATAAAAAATTACAAATATAAAAACTATGAGAGGTTGCCAGAAAGAAAAGAAAAGAAAAAAGAAAAGAAAACTTTCTGTTTCCTGAGTTAATTTTACAAAAACTTACTTAAATAATAATGGAGGTGATTTTTAATGATGATAAAAGCACAATGCAGACAGTTTAAACTCAAAATATTTTACTTAAAAAATATTTTACTTTTGGTCATTTTGTCTTCATTCTTTCAATCCCCGGCACAAATGTTAAGGCTGCTTTTCCTGATAACCTTATAACAAAATAAATGTATATTCCATTCACGCAATGGCTATTTGTGTGGAGTCAAATGTTTAATCTGTTACATTTTTCATTTTACCCAACCCTTACTCCTCACAAGATGGTGTTTTCCTTTTTTGTTGCTGTTGGATTCCACCCCTTGTGTTTATCCCTTGATGAATGAACACTTGCAAAATACAGATCTCTCAGTCTCTGTGACAATACCTGCCTTCTTTAACTTCTCAATAAGTACAGAAGGATGTGTGTTGTCTCTGGTTATTGTGATTTTGGCCAATAGTGTGTTAATGACAAGTACATTTTTATCATTTAATCTAAATAATTGAATTAATAAATTCGAAGAGAAAAGTATTATTTATTGACATATATAGGAAGAACGCTACATACTGTGTGGATATTTGTTCTATATTAGAAATTCTGGAAGTGAAAACTATCATATATATGTATACATTCTTATTTAAGTTTATGGAAGTAGAGTTTTAAAAAAACGAACTTATTTCCTCATCTAGTATATTTCGTAAATTATCCTAATATGTCTATGTCTCCAATTTTCTTTTTTTTTTCAATTTAGGTGGAGGGGAGGAGTACAAGATGATAAGTTATAGTCAAATTGATTAATAAGGTGATTCAATTCTTCAACAAATGTTTGCACTCCAATATTAACAAAACGAAAAGATAAATTATTTTGTTATTGGTTCCTTTCTGCTAGCTTGGGATACATTTCTCAATTGCATAGGTTAATAAATTCAAATTAACATATTCTTCAGTGAATTTGAAAAAATATATTTGGAGGGACACCACAATAGAATAGAACCTTTGATTTTCTATGAGTGATATCTAATTAAATGAGTAATTTAGTTATCTATGTGGTTGATTTTAAGACATATATTTTATACTACAAGAATAATTAGTACGTAATTTTAAATTATATATTTTCTAAAGTTCTAACATTAAATTTTTAATGTCTACAAATAAGAACAAAAGACAGAACATGATATGCTGTCTTTCCCAATTATATCATTGTTATTTTGGTCTTCTAGACCCAATTTGATTAAGTCTGACTATGATACACAAGCTTAATAATTAGCACTAGCTGATATTTATTTTTAGCAGTTTTATGAGTGTGTATGTGGGTGTGTGTGTTTTGTGTGTATGTGTAAATAGGGATTATTTTACTCTGGGTATCTAATATTTTTGCTAAGTTTTTGAATTTAAGCTTGGTTGAACCACTTAAAATACTTGTTCCCAATATCCTCATCTCATTCTATATTTTACAATGCTTCATTTTGTTCCCTGTGAGAAGTGCATCTCTAGAGTTACCAAAAATGTATAGAATCTCCAGAACATTTAGACAAACACATTAAATTGAACAAATATAAGACTATCAGCATATTTTTAAATATATTTTGTCATCAATTTTATAAATACTTTAGTTAGGAGTAGTTAGGTTCCGAGTGAGATCATTTATATCTACTCAGAATTGTAATAAAGCTCACAGTTAAAGGATTAAAACATCCAACTCTCCTCACTTCTAAATTCAGAGATATTTCATCAGTTCAGGCCAACCACATTCCTATGAGTTCTCTGATAATCAACATTTCACAAAAAGCGATGCTTCCAATATCTGCACTCATGCTCCCTACCCCAAACAACATGAATATATATCTGGGGAAAAAGGTAGAGTCATCTTTCAGGGAGTATAGTGTTTGGAGAGAAAGATACCTTCCAAAAGAATAACTGTGTATGGGATAGACTGGCATTTCTTTCCCTGCGTGACCATGTGCTTACTCAGAAGGAAAGGGTGGGGAGCAGCCCGGGTGGCTCAGTGGTTTAGCTCTGCCTTCACCCTAGGGCATGATCTTGGAGACCCAGGATCGAGTCCCACGTCGGGCTCCCAGCATGGAGCCTGCTTCTCCCTCTGCCTGTGTCTCTGTCTCTGTCTCTCTCTCTCTCTGTCTCTCATGAATAAATAAATAAAATCTTAAAAAAAAAAAAAGAAGAAGGAAAGGGTGGAAAAGAAGGCTATGACTGTTCCATGGGGACTACCCTTCATGTGTTTGCACATCAGTGCGAAAGAGTGGAGGCATCCCACAGACAAATGGCCTAGGGAAGACAGCCCACAAGGGGGCTGGGAGGGGCACTGTGAGTTTATGGAGTCAGTAAAGAGTCTGTCTTGTGCCTGTCCCCCTACCCTGTTTGAGGACCAAGCATTTAGAGCAAGGGAGAAAAGTTGTTGTGGAAAAGCAGACCGCATGACTCCATCTGCTCCAAGACTTAAGAGGAACAGCTCTAATCTTAGCTGGTGGAGAGAAGAGCTTTGAATCGAATAGGAGACTGGGGTTTTCATAAAGTTCTAAATAATAAAAGTGACTTTTTAATAAAGAAGTATGACTGAGAAGCGGTAGAAACAAACTGAAATATTGTTGAGGAAGTGAGCATTCCCAGTGATGAAATGGAGACAAGTTGGGGGTGGGGGTTGTGTTCAAATATCATAGATGGGACAGTTTTATAAAACAAAAAAACTAAGCTCTCTCCCTGTTTCACCAAATTGATCCTTTCTAATAAAAGAGTTACATATACATATCATATTAAATAACTTTATACTATTATATAATGCTGTCCAGTAAGTGTCATGTTGCCTGTTTGTGGGTCTAGACTCTGCTTGCTCTGGTCATTTCACAGACCATGTATTAACACTATGGTTCCAAATGCCAATTTCCAAAACTTATCCTGGTAAGAGGTACAATTCAAGTAAAATGTTTTCATATAATTTATCTTAGTAGCAGTATTTTATAAAATATTCCTAAGAGCCTTGCATAATCCTTCCAAAAGATCTCTTTCTCCTTATAGTTAAGCATTTACAGCTTCCTTAACTGTGAAATGGACACAGGGATAACTATCTCCTATCCAAGAAATTCTGAGATAATTAGAAGTACTCTAACATATTTCTCATTATCGTTATTGGTATTATCATTATCTTAGAGAACACTAATAGACCAAGAAGAGTATGTTTTATTAATAGATGTCAGGAAAGCACTCCTTAGAGGCAATTTGCAATAGGACTTTTGAAAGATCTTTCTTCTCCATTCTCCAGACCGTCTCTGAGGCAGCTTATTCTCAAATATAATCCAGAGTTCTTGATTTTCTACAAAATCTGGGAACTGAGATGAGCATTTAGGATCTTGAGACACATGACAGATCGTGTAGTCCAGTCTCCTTGTCTCATCAGTGTGATAGATAAAGGGTCAGGATGTCCTCGATGGCACTTTATCAAAGGTACAGCTCAGGATAAAAGCCAGCCTTTGTCTTCCTCCACCTACCTATTCTACTGTCTTCCGCCTACTGGTCTGCCACTTTAGCTTACAGCCCCCTTTAGTACCCAGCAGATCCCTCCTAGACGACCACGCACAAAATCCTGTTGAAACATAATATTTGTGGAAGTAAATAAAGTATTACCAAATGAGAGAAACAAAGGCTATTTGTTCAGAGCTTGCTAGAGCTAGGTTGTCGGCCTCTGTTATATGCATTTTGGCAAAGAATCAAACACAGAGGAGTGGGAAAGGTTTAGACTGGACAAAAGGGGAGGCTTCAGGCAAGCCCTTATTGGAGGCTGTTGGCATCAAAAAGTTGTAGGCAATCGGAGAAGGACAAACATTATATGTTCTCATTCATTTGGGGAATATAAATAATAGTGAAAGGGAATATAAGGGAAGGGAGAAGAAATGTGTGGGAAATATCAGAAAGGGAGACAGAACGTGAAGACTCCAAACTCGGAAACGAACTAAGGGTGGTGGAAGGGGAGGAGGGCGGGGGGTGGGGGTGAATGGATGATGGGCACGGAGGGGGGCACTTGACGGGATGAGCACTGGGTGTTATTCTATATGTTGGTAAATTGAACACCAATAAAAAATAAATTTATTATAAAAAATAAAATCACAATGATACAATCAGGGGAAACAAACAAACAAAAAGTTGTAGGCAAAACATTTAAAACGTGCAGCAAGGAAAACAAGGTGAAGACATGTGACGAGTTAGGATTTTGAGACATCTTTTTGCCAAGTTGGAAAGTGTGGAGAATATCTCTGAACAATGTATGCAGGGAAGTAATAATGAGTTTGCACTGTGATGTACTCACTCCGTTGTAATGAGGAGGAACACAAAGGGTGGCACAAAGTGGCCCAAGAGTGACCCCATTAACGTCATTTGCATTTTATCCACCCCCTTCTCCTTTTCTAAATCATCCAGTTAGAACCACGAATATATTTACCAAGGTGATGGAATTTAAATAAATGATATGAGTATTGTATAATTTTAAACGTCGTCATTAAACCAACAAGACGATAAATACACCTTAATGAAAAAAAGTAACTTCATATTTTCGGCCATGTCATGATTTTTCTGTTTCCATTTTCCCCTTCCTTGTTTTTGCATATTTTGCATCTCAACCATTGTTGTTGTTGTTGTTTTTGTTTTAATAGGTCTTCCTTCTGTGTACCTCCTCCCTGAAATCAGAGGGGCATCACTTTCCCACAAGCCAAAGGAACAAGATCATCATTACTTGATGCCCTTAAATAAATGCATTAGTCAAAATGACAACCTCATTGGCAATCAATAGAGACGTAGGAAAAAATGGCTAAAGCAAGTGGTGAGTCCAGAAAAGCAGTCTAGTTCAACAATTGCTCACCTAACTGAACAAGATTAATAGTGATTGATTTCAAGTACACCTTACAGAGCATATTTGTCTAACCATTCATCCATTCCTATCTTCTTTCCACCTTTCCCCCCTTTCCTCTGTCACTTTTACTGATGACTTACAGATTTAGTGAAAGAGCTAATGATAAAGTCTTACTTTCTTGATACAAATCGAAGGTTCTAAATACATTAATATCAGTGGCTTAACTGTATTGAGGAATTTTGTACTTTATTTTGTAAAGAAACTATTTATCCATTTTTATTTGAGAGAGAGAGAGAGAGAGAACAAAGCGAGCCCGTGCATAGGAGCGGGGGGCAGGGGGGTAGAGGGAGAGAGAGAGAGAGACAAACAGAAGTCCTGCTGGCAGGGAAGCTCCAGGCTGGGCTTGGTCCCAGGTCCCTAAGATCAGGACCTGAGCAAAAGTCAGATGCTTAACCTCCTGAGCCCCCCAGGTGCCCAAGAATTTCACACTTTATAAGAATGTTACTTAATACGTGTTTGTGCTGAAAATATTCTAATTCTATAAATTATCTGTGTGCACTTGATTGAAATACCTCGAAGAAAATGAAAAAGGCCCTTCCCTACCATAACTTTTTATTCCAATTCATCTCACTTTTATGTACATCTGAAAAGCCATCTTTTCTAATAATACTTTTCTGATTTGGTCATCCTCTGTCTCTTTTCTTTTTTTAGAAACACTCTTATTTATTTTCAGAATGAACTATATATGAAAGAAAGGGGTTAGGTTTTTTTTGTTTGGATAATTGAACTAATAAGTTTGAAGTTGTTTCTTATGTAGCAAAATCTAGTGAAAGCTGACTAATATGAATATGACAGGCACCATTTTCTCAGATAAATTGCACAGATAAAGTAAAATATTTTGGATCATAGGTATTGAGTTCAGCACTGCCATTTTGCATTTGAGGTACCTGTTAATGTGTCCAAGAATTGTTATGCAACCAAATTTGGCTGGAGCTATAGATTTAGGAATATCAGAATTCCTTGATCGTCTTGTTCATGGAAATTGTATAGAGAAGGAAGACAGGAAGGCAAAAGGATAGAACCGGATACTAAGGGCCCCTAATCGGAAGAGAAGCAAATGGGAAAAAACGAACAAGGACAACAAAACTTCACAGGAACAGCAACAAAAAAATAACCAAATGGGAATTGACAGAGAGAAAGCAAACCAAGATAAAAAAGGGGCTAAAGGAATACTTCTTTTTTTAATAATAATAAATTTATTGTTTATTGGTGTTCAATTTGCCAACATACAGAATGACACCCAGTGCTCATCCCGTCAAGTGCCCCCTCAGTGTCCGCCACCCAGTCACCCCCACCCCCCGCCCTCCTCCCTTTCCACCACCCCTAGTTCATTTCCCAGAGTTAGGAGTCTTCATGTTCTGTCTCCCTTTCTGATATTTCCTACCCATTTCTTCTCCCTTCCCTTCTATTCCCTTTCACTATTATTTATATTCCCCAAATGAATGAGGACATACACTGTTTGTCCTTCTCCGATTGACTTACTGCACTCAGCATAATACCCTCCAGGTCCATCCACGTGGAAGCAAAAGGTGGTATTTGTCGTTTCTAATGGCTGAGGAATATTCCATTGTATACATAAACCACAGCTTCGCTAAAGGAATGTTTCAAGAAATGGAGAAGTGGCTATTGTTTTTAAGATAAAGAACTGAAAAAGTTAATTTTGCTGCAAATTACTTGTCTAAGAGAAATTCTTACCTATACTTATAGTATAGTTCTGACCAGAGTTTTACATTAAGCCAGCATTGTTGTTTGTGGAATTATCCCGCTCGGCCATAAATCTGATTTCTTTCTTTCTTTCTTTCTTCTTTCTTTCTTTCTTTCTTTCTTTTTTTCTTTTATTTTTCTTCCTTTCTTTTTCCTTTCCTTTCCTTTCCTTTCCTTTCCTTTCCTTTCCTTTCCTTTCCTTTCCTTTCCTTTCCTTTCCTTTCCTTTCCTTTCCTTTCCTTTCCTTTTTATTCCTTATAATACAAGCTCTCCTGGGGCACCTGAGTGACACAGTTGGTTAAGCATCTGCCTTCAGCTCAGGTCATGATCCCAGGGTGTTGGGATTGAGCCCTGGATCAAGCTCCCTGTTCAGTGGGGAGCCTGCTTCTCTCTCAACCGCTCTGCCCATCCCCTTGATTGCGTTCTCTCTCTCTCTCTCTCTCTCTCTCTCTCTCTCTCAAATAAATAAAATATTTTTAAAAAACAAACTTTACTGTTGCTATGAAAATATTGTATGCCTTTAACATGCACGACTAGACCCTCTAGTATGTGTTGACATGCCATAGAGACAGAACTATCTTAGAAAGTCAAGAGTGACAAATTGATGGAGGTGTGTGTGTGTGTGTGTGTGTGTGTAATACCTGTGAACATATTTTGTAACATTCACAGAATGCAACTTAAATTATTATTTACATTTTTATATCTAGTTATGGAGAATGTAGGAAGAAGGTTTTAGGGTAACGACCATGTGAGAAAGAGGAAACTATCTATGTAAGAAGTCATAGAGATAGAAGGATGATAGAAGGATCCTTCTATCTCTATGAAGGATGGAATCAGCTTCTATTTAAAAACTATAATTTCATCCTTATCCATGAAGTGAACTCATATATGACTAAATAGACTGGTTCCCATGGCATCCATAAATATAACATTATGTAACACTAGAATTTGCATCAGGTTAAAACACAGCCAATTTTTAGATTCCATAAGAAATCTTATGCTTACAGCATCTGAGTATTATTTACCTCGTGTTTGCCACTCTAAATTAATATTTCTGTTAATCTAATTCATAGATCAGAATACTAACCACTTAGAAAAATATACATTATAGAATATTTATGTAATAGAAGATCAAAATTATTTTTATTTTTAGTTTATTGGCTTTTCTATGATTTTTATATTGTCAAGCGATCTTTATTTAAATGAGTCATCAAAAGAGAAAGTGAGTTTTTGTTTACACGGGGGTTTCCATGAACATACTTTCACTTACCAAAACACTGATGTGGAAAACTCTGCTGTATTCTCGTCGATCTCTGCTCACTTAGCCACATGAAGGGAACAACCAATTTTTGCATAGACAAGGACAAAAGAAATAAAGAGTAAAATATATTTATGTGGGGGAAAAAAGCAAAGCAAAACAAAACAAAGACCCAAACTTGTTTTCATTGTTTTTGTGTCAATATGAAATTGCAAGAATGGACTTGCTGTGCATGTGGAGAATATCTTTGAATGTATCCTGGTGTACTGAATAAAATAGTAGAAATAAAAGAGAATAAGAGGAACTACGTAATAATGCCAGTAGCTACTTCTGTGACCTTGGGCAAGTCGCTTAACCTCCTGGTGACTCAGCTTTTCCATCTGTAAAACTGAATGGTAATTACCTCATTTATTCTGCACTCAATAGGTTGCCATTTGTATAAGCCTTGTTCAGCATCAAGGACATTTCTTCAAGGCTTCCTTCTTTTCATTGCCTGATGTCTATTTTTCACAATTTAAATAACGATTAATGTGACCACTGTAACAAAATGGGGAGGGGGGAAGCATCCCTGATCTGCTTTTGCTGAGCTATTGCTCTGAGTTAAGCCGTGCCTTGTGCCTTATATACATTTTCCTGTAGGTACAAGGTTGTGAATGAAAGGCAGGAGCCAGAGACTAGAACTAAACTACATTTAAGTAGATAATTACCTACCAGTTATTTCTTAGTGATGTCTGTATTTTAACTCAGCTCCTAAAATATTTATAAATGTTCTCAAATCAGAGTCAAAGCCATCAAGAGAGAGAACACCATCTGTTGTTCATGGCCATTTTTACCAAACTTTCAAGTGTTTATTTGTGAGGTCAACTGCTTACCTCACTCTTATACTTTGGAAAAATGCAAACAGATGTTCCATTTTTCTCTTGCATATCATCAGTTCTGACTAATGATGGTAAAGTTCGTGTTGGTGAATTTTCCCTGGCCCACATTATATCTTCCAAATAACTTTGAGTCTCACTAGCTTCTTGACACCACTTTTATCATTCAGTAAACACATTGATTACTTGACAAAGAAGACTTCAGCTAAATTGAACATTTTTAAGATCGATTTAGACACTGTCTCACTATTAGAAGAGCTAATACAATTTTAAGCACATTTATTTTTTTCACATCTGGGATGCTGGCCTACAAACGCACTTTAAACCAGAGTATAGAAATCTTCGGTGATTCTTACAACCCCAAATCCACAGTTATGTTACAATTAACACCTATAATCACTAACCCCAGAAATGTGTACAAGCAAGAGAGGAGCACAATGTTTAGATTTGTTACATAATTAGAATCTTTGATAATTGTGGTTTACAGATTTGTACACCCAAGTAACATAATGAAGTGTTTAATTAGATATAATTTAAAAGGAAAAGTTGAAGATTATCATATAGTAAGAGTGGTATTTCAAGTCACAGAAACTTAATATTACCCAAATCAACTATAAACCATGAGACTTTCTTTTTGGACTAATAAAATGTCATCATGATACACATTCCCAGTTTAAAAAAATTCACAAATATGTATTTTTATTATTAAATACTTATTTTAATAAAACACCACAAATAAAATAATGTTATTGATTTTAGTCTGTTTCTTATTGTATCAAACACATGCGTTAAAAGCTTTCTTGAACACATGGTATAATGAACATCTATTCATTGTTCCAGGTTTTCACAAGTGCAGCGTCACCAAACCTTTCATCATGTCCCAGATATCTCCTTTTCTCTCAAAGGTTATAGTAACATTTTCCTTATTGTCTTTAAAAGCCCTTACCACGCCTTCTGGAAGCATTTCCAGATTTTGCTAATAGTTTATTTAAGTCCCCTTGTAGTTTCTGTCCTCTGCTTCATCCCAAAAGCAATATTATATGTTAAGAATATTTGGGGAAAACCCCTCTTCTAAGTACTGGATTCTTCTTTTGTTTTCTACTTGTGCATAGCAAACTCTCTGGGCCTAAGTACTTTAAATAGCAAATTTAAAAATTATTATCTCATGTTTTTCTAGGTCAGGTATGAGGGTAGAGCTTGGCCGGTTAAGTCTTCTGAACAATGTGACATCACAGGAGAGAACATTGGCAGATGGGCTCAGTGCAAGATACACAATGTTTTCACTCACAAGTCCGGTGGCTTGGGGAGGATGACTAGAAGGCTGGTCTCAGCGGGAACTGACAGAGACGCCTACAGGATTTTGATGGAAACAAAGTACAGCTCAGGGACCCAAAGGGAAGGTTATGAACTAACAGCCCTTCACTATTCCCTGTGACTATAGCTACAGCAGCCATTAATTCTCCCTTGGTAAGTAGGCATTTAGCTAACTATAAAGGGTATGAAGAAATAATGCTATAAAATGGAGTTATTTGGAATTGTAGTCAGTTGTCAAGGGGGAATAAATAAAATAAATAAATAAATCTTTATCACATTTGGAGGATTTCCCAAAAAAATGAGTGCTACCGAATAACAATACCTATCAACGAATACTTTCTCCTATAAGGTATTAATAGTACAATAAAGATATTAAATTAAAGCAATTAGTCTTGTCTCAAAACTTATAAAGTTGTGGGAACAGAAATTTTCCCATAATGTTTAACACCTTTCATTGGTATGGTACATATTTTACAATTAGTAAACTAGTATTGTTACATTATTATTAACTCAAGCCCATACTTTAGTCACATTTACCCAGTTATTACCTAATGTCTTTTTTCTGTTTCACAATCCTACCCAGGATACCACATTGCATTTAGTTGTCATGCCTTTTTAGGCGCTTCTTGGCTGTGACAGTCTCATACCTTTCCCTTTTTTGATGACCTTGACATTTGGGGACAATATTATTCACGTAGAAAGAATATCCATCAACTGGGATTTGTCTTATTTTTTTTTTTTATGATCAGAATAGACTACTTATATGCTCTGCCTTTTGGTTGGATTTGATCAATAAAGAACCCGAGTAGACAATCACGGGGGAATGAGGTTGTTTTATATTTCCATGGCTCTTTCCATGTGTGCACCTGAGGCTGCCTGTATCCCTCCAATACAGTGCACAACTCCACTGAAGATATCCTATCTACAGTTCTCAAGTTCGCGTAGCCATTCCTGCCCTCGTCACTTCTGGGACTAAGAGGAATTGCATCTTGACTCTTCCTATTCCTAGACTATATTATGATTTCTCTACCCCTTACACATCTTTGTAAACAGTGCTTTAAGTAAACACTCCTTGAATCATTCTAATAAAGTGATGGCATCTTTTTCTACTGGACCCCTGATTGATACATTATTGAATCAAATTTAGCTTCTTTTGACTAAAAGTTTATTAAAAGACGAATTTTACACTTTTCCCTCTTTAGTGTTTATGATGTTATTGTCACCCATTTTTGAGCGAAATATAGCTCCCATTCCATTTGTAAACCTCAAACCATCTTGAAGGATAGAATGTGCCTCCGAATCTCAGTAAGATTGAGATCAGTTGTTTCGGGTATTTTTTTATCGCCTAATAGAGTGCCTGGTATGTGGATGGAACTCAAAATTTAAAGTAACCTTTTAAGTTCAGAAATATTAAGGATGTATACATGGTTTGAAACAAGTCATTTTTCAGGAACTTATAATATTTCTGATATTCAAGAATTCAAATATTTTTTTTTTAAGATTCAAATATTTTTTTTTTATTCATGAGAGACACAGAGAGAGGCAGAGATAAAGGCAGAGGAGCCTGATGTAGAACTCGATCCCAGCACCCTGGGGATCATGACCTGAGCCAAAGGGAGATGCTCAACCACTGAGTGACCCGGGTGCCCCAAGAATGCAAAGATTTTAACATGAAATTATTTTCTTATTAATTTAATAGTAATTATAAAATATTGAACTGCCTATATGACTTAATCTCAAAGTTGAAAAGTATGTACATAAGCCATAACTCCTAAAAAGAACAGAACAACAACAACAAGGAAGTCACCAGTCTCTATCAGCATGCACAAATATTAATATTTCGGCTGTGTTGTGTAATTAATTTGCATTGGCAGCATGCCCCATTGTGTGTTTAGATTTGCTAATGCACCAACTAAATGCACTTTGCCAGTTCTTGTGAAAGTTGACAGACATCAGATAAATTAAACTGTGCTACAGACAAAGCTTAAATAAATAGTGTACTGTGTTAAAAATAATGACTGTAATGATTATTCCAATAACACTGTGTAAAGTGACTAACTCATCGTCAGCTTTTGGAATCTTAAACCAACTGTAAGAGCTATGAATCCATCTCAGAGAGACAAGGGACAAAGGCAATGTATTTTAACACATTAACTCTCAAAACAATCTGCTAACCTGCGTGTGTGATTGTGCCGCTCACTGATTGTTCGAGCTCTCTTGCTGGCATTCTGACGTGAGAGTTGTTTAACAAGTATCCTGGGAATTAGAGGGTATCCCTCAGTAGTCGCATGTGGCCTTCTCTGCTGCATACATAGCAGTGCTTCTGCGTATCCCAGACTGACCTAGCATTAACTAAATTGGATGTCAAGTGTGTCAACATGCCTTAACTGCCGGTGACATTGTTCTGTGGGCTTCTGAGATGAAAGACAGAACAGCCTGAAAGGAACAGACTACAGGATTTAAAGAAGCAGGTGGAATGCTCAGGATTTGTCTTTTATATTTTGATTTATTATATTCTGATACTTTAGTGCTTTATTGAAACAACCGCCATAAGCTTCCCATCAAACATGGAATTAGAGATGTTCCTTCGTTCATAGACACACATAGACCCAGAGCAGGGCCCTTAAAACTGTGTGCTCAACACTTGCAGCCCTCGGTGTCTTTTAGATCTTATTTCATGGCAAGTACCTACCCCTTACAAGAGCCTAACTAAAGTTTGAAAGGTATTATCATAGAAACGATTCTCCTTTATTTGCAATTTCCTAAATAGTGGGAACATTAAAAAACATGGCCACAGATATAGCTAGTATCTTTTTTTAATTAAAAAAATACTCAGTTTTCTTATAGAATGAAATTCAGGGTACTCATAACCATACAGTAAATAAAAACTTTTAAAAATCTACTCACTTCCTGTGATAGAAATGCTATTTCTTTATAAAAACTGGTCAGTGGTCTCATCTAGATTTGACTTCACCCTGTTTCTGAACTATGGTTTAATAATATTGAATAAAGAAATTCTTGAATTTTAATCCATTCTTTAATGCCCATCTGAAACTATGTCCACTTCAGCAAGCTTCTCTGCACTTCTGCAGATTTTAACAGTATTATATTTATAAGTTCTGTTAATGTTTCTGGCCGATGCCATGGAATTAGTATTGCTCATTTATTATATATATGGTTTCTCTTCAAGGGAGCCCATAATCTAATATGGAAAGAGCACATTCAAAATCAAGTGAAAAAAATTAAATTGACAAATACTTGTAGCAATCACTGTTGGACACTTATCAATAACCATCATCCCTCTTCCATAGTTACCAAAGCCCAAATTTTATCAGGCACAGTTATCCAGAATAAAAGACCACATTTCCCAGCATCTTTTACAGGCTAGTGTGATTGTGTGTTAACGTCTCAACAATGAAATATCAGAACAATTTATGTGAAGGGCTTTCAGGAAATCTTTATATTAGGACATTATTCTTTCACTCTGCTGCCCAGAAGTCTGTGGTGTAGCCATTGCTTTAGCAACTATTCTGAAGCATGAGGTCTAATTGAGGATTTTAGAGCAGGAAAGTAGGAGCTGGAACCCTGAAGACAGCAGCAAGTTTCCATAATGTCCAAGATACCCAACTTCAAATTTATTTTTTGAGATAAGGTCATGTTTTGTTTTAGCCATGCTAATATTGTGCATTTCCTTCCAACATATAATCAAGCCTAATCTAACAAGGGAGGAGAGAGGGATGATAGCACTTGGCATCTGACTCTAACAAATTGCATAGCCACTCAGTGTTTTCATCTGCATAACTTTAATTTTTATATTTGTCAAAATTGATATTCTTAAAGTACACTGAGTTCACATATAAATGTAGATCACTTAAGTAAATGAATTAAAATTTGGCAAAATGGAGAAGAGAAATTGACAAACCCAAATTATAAATGCAGATTTTAATATTCCTCTTTCAGTAATTGAAAACAAATTTTGAGAGAAAGTCAATAAGGAATTAGAAGATCTGAACAACATAATCACACTTGACCTAGCTGCTTTGTTCTAGAACATGACACTTAAGAAAGGCAGAAAGCATATTCATCTTAAGTACAAATGATAGATTCCCAATATTAACTGCATGCTAGATCATAAAACATACCTCATTAAATCTGAGAAAAAATCAAAATATTCAAATATTTCTGACTGACTGAAGAATAAACCACAACATATCTAAGCTAGTGAGAAGGAGTTAAAGCAAGGCTTAGAGTGAAATTAAAAGCCTTGACTGCTTATTTGAGAAAATAATAAAGGTCTAAATTAATGATTTAATGTAAAATATATCCCACAGAAGCAGAAAGAAGAAAATAGCAATTATGTATATAGAAATCAATGAAGAAAATATAAGATGACAAATCAAATAATTGATGATAATAGAAAAAAACATGAAATTTTTAGTTGGTTGTAGGAAAAATTCAACAGAATTGATAGAATTCTAGAAAGAGATCAAGAAAAAAAGAGATACATATTACCAATATCACGTCTGAAATAGGAGACATAACTAAAAATCATATAGATATTTAAAAATTGAGAAAATAATATGAATAAAATTAGATCAATGAATTGTAAACTGAGATCAAATGAACATATTTATTTAAATATATGTATTACCAAACCTGACTCAACTGGAGAAAATCAGCTCTCTTTACACTAAAGAAATTCAATTCATAATTTAAAATCTGATACACATGCACACACCCCAGGTCTACATGACTTGACTATGTGATTCTATCAAATTCTTAAGGAAGAAATTATATCACCATATGTAAATTTCTTCCAAGATTAGACCAAAAAGGAAGGAAAAGTTTTCAGATTGTTTTAGTAGGCCAATATTACCCTGAGAGCAAAACTAATCAAAATCTTTATGATAAAATAAAAATATAGAAAGACATCATTTATGATGATAGATATAAAAGTCCTTAACTAAATATTAGCAAATTGAATCCAGCGATATGTAAGAATGAGAATGCACCATGACCAATTGGTCTTCTTTCCCAGAATAGAATATTGGTTTAAAATTCAGAAATTAATTAATGCAAGTTGCCAGATAAATGAAATGAAGGAGGGCAAAAATGAATAACTTACTAGATTCATGGAAAGCATTTAACAAAATTAAACCATGAAAATAAAACCAATAAATTAAGAAGAGGGGATTTTCTTAAATCACTAAAGATTATCTATAAAAAACTTACAGCTACCATCAACTTAATGGTAAAAGTTTAATTATTTTTCTGTAAGATTGAGATTAAAACAAGAATATCTCCTCTGATTATTTCCATTTAACACTGAATTAGAAGTCTTAGCCAGTGCAATATGGCAAAAAGGTTTTTATATTTATTTTTTATTTCTTTTGGCAAAAAGATTTTTAAAAGGAAAATAAAAAGTATGCATACAAATTGGAAAGGTAAAAGCAAAACTATAAAACTGCATTTGCAGATGACATGATAATGTACAGACAAAATGTGAAGAAATGTATACAAAGTCACTAGAACTCATAAGTAAATTTAGTAAGGTCAATATACGAAAATAAGTTGTACGTCTGCATATTTCCTTTAAATAAATATATAATGTAATACAATATATCATTTACAATATCATCAGAAAAGATGAAATACCTAAGAATATATTTAATAAGATAGGGGCAAGACTGGTACAGGGAAAATATAAGGTTTTGCTGATAGAGATTAAACATCTCCATGTATGTATGTGGTTTAGAAGACACAATATTGATACAATGGTCATTATCTCAAAAATGATACATGGGTTTAATATAATTTCAATTAAAATTCTAACAGAACATTTTGGATAACAACAAGTTGATCATAAAATTTATTTGGAAAAACCTAAAATAGCCCAAATAAGTTTTTAATCATTTGTTTTTTACATCATGAGAGGGGTTCTCTTTAATCCCCATCCCCTATGTCACCCATCCCCCCACCCACCTCACCTCTGGTAACCATCAGTTTGTTTCTTGGTTTGTCCTTTTTTATTTCTTTGTTTGTTTGTTTTGTTTCTCAAATTCCACATTTGAGTGAGATCATACGGTATTTGTCTTTCTCTGACTAACTTATTTTGCTTAGCATAATACTCTAGCTCTATTCATATCGCTGTAAATAACAAGATTTTATTCTTTTTTATGGCTGAATAATATTCCATTGTATATACAAATACCACATCCTCCTATCCACTCATTGACTGATGGCCGGTTGGGATGCTTCTATAGTTTGACTATTGTAAATAATGATACAACAAAAAAGGGGTGCATGTATCCCTTTGAGTTAGTGGTGCTGTATTTTGGGGCTAAATACCTAGTAGTGCGATTCCTGGATTATAAAATAGTTCTATCTTCAAATTTTGAGGAACCCACATATTGTTTGCCACAGTGCCTGCTCCAATTTGCATTCCCACAAACAATTCACGAGGTTTCCTTTTTCTCCACATCCTCCTCAACATTTGTTTCTTCTGGTGTTGATTTCAGCTATTCTGACTGGTGTGAGGTGATACCTCATTATAGTTTCGAATTGTATTTCCCTGATGATGAGTGATGTTCAACACCTTTTCATGCATTTGCTGGCCATTTCGATGTCTTCTTTGGAAAAATGTCTGCTCCTGTCTCCTGCCCACTTTTTAATTGGATTTTTTTATTTTGGGGGTATTGAGTTTTACCAGTTATTTATATTTTTTGGGATACCCTTTATCTGATATGTCATTTGCAAATATCTTCTCCCATTCAGTGGGTTGCCTTTAGTTTTGCTGATTATTTCCTTCACTGTGCAGAAACTTTTTAATCTTGATGTAATCCTAATTATTTATTTTTGCTTTTATTTCCCTTGTCCCAGGAGACATATCTAGAAAAATGTTGCTGTCACAGAGATTGCTTCCTGTGCTCTCTTCAAGAGTTTATGGTTTGAGGTCTCGCATTTAGGTTTTTAATGAATTTTAAGTTTATTTTTGTATATGGTGAATGAAAGACATTCGCTTTCATCCTTTTGCATGTGACTGTCCAGTTTTCCCAACACCATTTTTAAGAGACTTTTCCCATCGCATATTCATTCTTTCTTTGTTGAAGATTAATTGCTTAATTGCGAGTTTATTTCTGCGTTTTCTGTTCTATTCTATTGATCTATGTGTATTTTTATGCCAGTACCATACTATTTTACTTATTACTCCTTTGTATTATAAGTTGAAGTCTGGAATTGTGATACCTCCAGTTTTGTTTTTCTCTTTTCAGCCAAAATAATTTTTAAAGTGAACAAAAAAGTTTGAGAACATATAGTGCTTTATTTCAAAATATACTATGGAGGTGCAAGAATCCAGACAATACAGTATTGGCAGGACATATAGATCAAAGGAACAAAATAGAGTATAGAAATAGATTATATATAAATCTTTTTCAGGAAAGAATTCAGGAAATCTGAGACGTTTTTGTGGGTTTTTTGTTTGTTTGTTTGTTTGTTGGTGCTGGATGGTGCTGAATAATTTGATAACCCTTACCTTTATTGCAAACAAAAAAAAATGACTTTGGAATAGAACATAAATTTAAACTTAAAACCTAAATCCTTAAAATTTCTTCCCAAAAATGCATAAGAAAAAATGTTTGTGACCTTGGGATTGGCTATGATTTCTTAGGTAGGACCAGGAAGCACAAATTATAAAATAAGAAAATTGCTGAAATGGACCATGAAAAAAATAAGGAAATGAGGGGCACCTGAGGGGCTCAGCCTGTTATGCATCCAACTTTTGACTTTGGCTCAGGTCATGATCTCAGGGTTGTGAGATCAACAACATCTGCATTGGACTCTGTGCTTAGCATGGAGCCTGCTTGAGAGTCTCTCTATCCCTCTCCCTTTGCCTTCTAATTCCATTTCTTTCTCTCTCTCCTTTCATATATAATATTATATATATATATATAAAGAAAATGGAAAGGCATTTAAAGACTAGGAGAAATTCACATATATAAAAATATAACCAATATGGATAATTAATAAGAACATACAGAAAGCTATCAACCTTATTAGTCATTGGAAAAATGTTAATTAAAGCCACCTACTAAATGAGATACCACTTCAGACCTACTATCATAGCTAAAATAAAATAAATTCATAAAACCAAGTGGTAGAATGAATTTTAAAGAACAGAAATACTCCTGCTTTGCTTATAAAGTGCTGATTGTCTACTGCTTTAGAAAAGTTTGGCATTTTAGTATAACATGCAGATATCATATGGCCCACCAATTCAATTCTTAATTATTAATCTAAAGGAAATGAAAACATATGTTCATGAATGTTTATTGCAGATTATTTCTCATAATAGCCTTGAATCCTAATGAGACTAGTGTCCATCAACAGTGAGTTAACAAATAAATTGTATCCCATAAATACAATGATATATTACTCGGCAATAAAAATCAACAAGCTACTGATACACACAGTAATGTGCACATATCTCAAAATTTTATTGAGTGAAAAAGAAACCAGAGAGAAAACAGAGTATGATTCCATTTGTATAAAATTATAGGAAAACCCCCAAATCACCTATAGTGACAGAAATCAGACCCAAGTTTGCCCTAAGTAAGGGGGTTAAGGGAAATGACTATGAAGAGTTAAGAACATTATTCTGGGATATAAGAAACATTCTGTCTTAATTATGGTAGGAGTTATACAGCGTATACTTTGCCCAAAGGCAGTGCACTGTACTTTATATATGGGTATGTTTTGTTGTACATAAATTATGCTAATGAAATTGATGAAAGATTAATAATACTTTGATTAAAACATGTATCCTATGCCTATTTGCATATTGTGTTTGTGGGACAACACCATACTACTGGCTTCAACGATAGTCACAATTTTTTTCACCCTGACACATTTTGAAAACATATTCTTTATAAATATTCATATGACCTTTTTTTTGCAGTTCAATCCTATTCTTTAATGTAGTTTTATTTTCCTCAAGCTCAAGTTCATGTGGCTCCTTGAACAAATTATCAAATATAGTTGACCCTTGAACAACATAGGTTTGAACTGTGGAGGTCCACTTATCGGCTGTTTTTTACCTCTGCAGAAAGCTTTATTGTTTCCATTTGGCCCACAGCTTGGGAGAGGCCCCAGTTTGGTTATAAAACTACTGAGTGGCTGCAGGGAGAGGCTGAAGGAGAAGCTCTGGTACCAGAGGGATGACAAAGGGGCTGTCCAAGATCAAGCAGCTGGGCTTAGGAAGCTCCTACTTGTGCTTAGGGGTGAGCCTTTCTAAGCTACCTCTCCCCACCCAGCCTGGAGGCCAGCCCAGCTTGTGGAGGTGAGTCAGGTGGTCGCCATGTTCTTAATAAGTTACCTCCATCCCGTCTAGGAAGTTCTCCAAGAAGTCACAGAGATGAGGGTTTGCTCAGCCGATCTCGGGGCTTGCAGAGCCAAAGGGCTTGGTTTAGACTCTTCTCTAGAACTGTGGCATCTTCCCTGGCATCCCAGGATTTACCCTCATCCATCTTGGGACAGTTACTGGGGCAGAGGGAGTGGTTTGCTGTGTTGGTTTTGAATCTTCAAGAGAAGCTTGACACCCTTGTGCTTCTCCTCTGCCAACTCGTGGAAGAAGTGGTCCGTTCTCCAGAGCTACATCATGGACATAGGAGCCCAGAGAGAAGTAGGTGTAAAAGGCTTATAGATGCATGTTGATTCGGTGCTTGACTGTGGCCCCCAGTTTGATAGAATAAGTCTGAGGGAATCTGTGAGTTTATGGTTGATTGGAAAATAAGGAACTAAGCTTTCTAAAAAGACGAGGTGGGTGGGTGGTTGTTGGCTGGTCTGGAGGCAGAGGGCAGCTAAGAAAATGGTTCAGAGTCTGGCAACAGAAAAGAGGTTGGAGGGTTGTTGGAGGCTGGAAGAAGGGACATCCCTGGGTCAGGTCTGCCAAACACCATTGAAGCAAGGAGAGGCCCACAGGACCCTGGACACACTGACAGGCCAACTTTTTATAGTACATTATCACAAATACATTTTTTCTTACAATTTTCTTAGTAACATTTTCTTTTCTCTAGCTTTATTATAAGAATACAATGTATAATACATACACAAAATACGTTAATTGACTGTTTATGTTATTGGTAAGGCTTCTGGTCCACAGTAGGCTATTCATAGTTAAGTTTTGGGGGAGTCCAGAGTTACAGGAAGCTTTTTGGCTGCACAGAAGTCAGTGCCCCTAAGCCTGAGCCTTGTGTAAGGGTCAACTGTAATGGAATACTTCACATGTTTGCAACTGCAACAGATAGCACTGAGGGTGGGAGACAAGTGACATAATCAAAGACAGCCCTCCGTGCTTACAAAAATGGTTGCATTGCTTTCTTTCTGCCTATAACCTACAACTAGATTGTAGCCACACATTCCAGGTGGAATTGAGGTGAAGCAATCAATAAGCAAGCTGAGTTTCAAAATTTGGAGCCTATTATTAAAAGACAAAGCACCTGGAATAAATGGTCACAGCTTTGAGTATCATTTTTCTTTAATTAAGTGACTCCATTAGGGAAAACTAAACCTTCCACCTACCTTCTACTCCCCACCCCTCTTGACTTCAGTCTCAGTTCACTACTGATGAAATGGCTGCTTTTATTTGGTAAATATTCTAGATAATTGATTTCCTTGTGAACAGACTATAATTAGGAGTGTAAACTGTTGGAGTAGTATTAGTCTGTGGTGTATTTTATATGAACAGGTGCAGGTTAAGAAATTGCTTCACATCAAAATGAGCTTTGTTTCTTTTGTTTTTCCTTTTAGTGTGAATGAAGAGTTAATGAAGAGTTCACCCTTAAGTGCGAAGAATTAGTTTCCTTCTGAAAGGAATAAAGGGACTTGGGGTGTATGTTAATTGTTTCCGTAGAAGAAAGCCCTGTAGTGACTTTGTTGGTTCTATAAGTTTTGTCCTAAAAAAGGTTGGGAGTTGATAATATTTCAATCATCATTTTTTTTACAAGATTGTAAACTACATGAACGTTGTATTTACGCATACATATGCATGTTATGGATCTACACTTATGTTGAAAGAAAGTTGTAGCATATACAAGAGGTCACATTGCAAGTGTAACAAACAGGAAGTGTCACAAAATGCAGAACTAATTTGAAGAAAATAAATGATTGATAGTGCAATCACTGTGCAAATAGCTCAGGAGAAACTTGAAAAGCAAAAGGGCATCGGGACAATGGAATGTATTAAATAAGAGTGGGAGTGGTGGGTTAATAGGTGCCGGGGTGGTAGACACTCACATAGGAGAAACAAATGATTAGAATGCACGATTTCAATGAGGACCATAAAGCATTCCCTGGGCGTACATTGGTTAACGTGTATCCAGAATTGGAAATACGTTAGTAGGAAATGTTTACTCGAACATATTTTATCGTAACATAGTCACAAAATAATGAAATCCTTAAAAGTCAGATATTTGGCTATTGAAAATAACCCTGCCATTCATATTATATGCCAGTTAGCATTTGATTTCTACAGTTCCTCTACTAGGCAGTATATTAGTGCATAAAATCAACCAAACATCCAAAGGATGGGTTCACAAATTAAATTTGAATTATAACCTTAGATAGAAAACAGGCTTTTCTATAGTTTGGCCACAAGGTAACCGAACCAACCCAAGTTTTCTGTTGGGCACTAATCTATTTAAAAGCAGCTTCCCATCATCAGATTTGGTGTATCTAGAAAATCCTCCAAAGAAAATGAATCCAAAGAGAAACACATTAACATGCTTCTTCAGTGTCTCGGCATAGAATTTTGTATGATAATGGCATCTGAAGTAAGTCAGCACATGTTTAGCAGCAATGAAGTAAATTATGCATTAAGTACCCATGTGCATAACAGGGAAAACCAATAGGGTATCAAACGAATGGGGTTTGCATAGATGCGTTTGCTGTTCTCTATATGTATACGCCATTGTCATTGTGGTTTGTGAATGGGAAGTATAAAGGCCTAAATTAAAGCCCTAAGTAATCTGCTGTGATTTATGTTTGTTGTTCTGTGTCTAGTTTAACGTAATGCTTCTGATGCTAATTGCAGCTCCATGGCACTATTTGGTGAACAAAAGTTCTGGTTTGTGTCAAAATGCACACCGGCCCCCCCTTAATATAATCCAACAGGTCATTCTACTCAGTCTGTGTCTCCGAGGTCAGAGGGAGCTCCAGTGGCCATGCAGCCAGGGTGAACATTGCTCTCAGAGCTTTGTAGTCCCTGAAGACACCACAGTGTTCAATTTGCTGTGTTTTATGTAGTTGGAGAAGAAAGGAAATACCATCTAAGGTGCAAATACTATACAGTTGGCATGTCATACGGGTTCACTCCCTCGTCCCTTCAGCACTCTAAGAACAGTGCTGTTCTCATTCTCTAGATGATGGAACCCGTACGTCTCATCTGTACAATGCAAGAAAACAGTCTTCCTTTGTACTTAGCAGTGATGTAAGGATCAACGAGAAACTGCTTGCAAAATCCTTGGAAGAGTGACATTTTAAAAGAATTGATTAAAAAAAATTAAACAAGTTGTGTTTTCTGTGGGAGACCATGTTCTTTGCCTTATAAAGGAAAACTGTCATGGAAAATTATAGACAAGCCCTTTGAAATACAGAGCTCCTTGTACAATCACCTTTGAAAACATGTAGTGGAGCTGGCTCATCTGAATGATTTGGGTTAAAGAGAAAGTTTTTCGAGTTTGTGAGGGCTTGCTACCCAGTTCCATTGGAGAATGACTTTGTCATGTGGCAGCTCACGATTTCCCTCCCTCTGCTTCCACCAATCCCAGAATGAGACCGCCAGATGATGTGGAAAGGCTGCTCTGTGTCCTTTCCCCTTGGGAAGAACTGCATAGAAACCCTAACTGGGGCATTAACCAGCAGAGCAGCTTCTGACAAATGATGTAGATTTTTGAATTTCTCTTCATCCACCATGAAATGGCTATGAAACATAACACACAGGGTTGTGAAGAAAAAATGAATGAGGTAACATGCCTAACATGATGGTCATCTAAGATGACCTCTCTTCCCCTTTGGGAAGCACATTAAACGAAGTGCTTTTCTACTTGAATTTTAAAAATTATCTGGTAAATTCTTATATACATAATTTTGTATCCTCTCTCATGAATGCCTGACCACCAAACATTGCTAGAGTGAGTAATCCTCAATATTGGAACATTATCAGCCTTTCCCCTGTGGGAGGCAACTAACACCTAACACAGGATCCATATGGTGGGCAGTCACAGCTGTAAGTTTTTCTTGGTAAATTCAAATGTCAGTGTTAGTAAATCAAGGCCATAAATACCAAAAGAAGAATATTCCTATCTTGAAACAGTTAAATGCTCAATTTTTTTCCTTTGGCAACTGATGTCTGTAGTACAGATTTGTTAACATGGTTGATAGATGGCCCGATATTAAATTAACCCTGTCTCTATTGATCACTGAATCATTTCCATCACTTCCTATACCATAATTATGTTTTCACTTTCTATTACGGCAGTTGATGGCAAAGGAGAGCAGAATATTAAATCGTTTGTTTTTCATTACAGTTAATACTTTTAAAACTCCCGCATTCAAAAGTTCAAATTGTTTTCTCTGGGTGCTTAAAAAATGGAAATATGCTTAATAACTAATAGTTCATTAATCTCACTCAGTATTATTGAAGTAACAAACTGACATTATTATAAATTATCCTCTGTTAAAAGCTATTGTTTGATAATATATTTCCTTCTCCCTGTGAAACTAGCTATTTAACAGCCATTAGGTTTGTTTTTGTTTGTTTTCAGTGTGAATCCAAATGGCTAACTTCAGGCATTTTAACTCCTCCGCTGATCTCAACCTCCTGAATTCAATCTCCATTAACTTCTCCAAAATGTTAGGGTTGACACTGATTAGCATATCAACTTGAGAGCTAAATGTTTCTCCTTCCTTTCATCAAAGGGACATTTCTGGATACATGAGATGTCCCTAATGAAACACTTATTACTTCTTCAAAGATCCATAGTTACTTTGTAAGGTTTAATTATCTTTAATTCATGATTTACTCCATGACTTTTGAAAGTTCATTAAAAAAACTAATCTACAAAGGTCTGTGGCTAGGGAAGTACACTGTTCATCCCAGAACAAGTCTGTCTTTTCTAAAAAAACGTATTTAATCTTACCACATGTAGAACTTTTTTTAGGGTTTAGGTGAATAGAATTGGCAATGTGTCATCAAAATGACAGCAAATGGTGCATTAGTTGGCAAGGAATAATAGCCTTGTTTTCTTGGATTATTTTGTTTGTTTTGTTTTTATTTCCTTGGAGATTTCCTGTTGTAAAGCATGCAAACTATGTGTTCTGGGTTTTAAAGAGAAATCACCCATAGACCTTATAGTTTAACAAATTAGATGATACTTCTTTCCTACTATTTTATTATGGACAAAAAAAATTCCCCAAGGGTTCCTAACTCAGCCAGATTTCTTCAGGTGTTTTCTTAATGTAACTGTAATATTTACCCTCATTTATATATAACAATAGATTCTTCAAACATTGATTAGCATCTATAAGGTATCATCAGGCTCTGTTCTAAACATTTGGGGGACAAATGCAAATTATAAAGAGAGCTCCCTTCTCTTGCTTGGAGCTGATTCCATAGAAGAAGACACGGTATTAAAGAGGAAAAATAAACACATAATTTCAGACAGTGGCAAATTACACAAATACATTTAAATAGGTGCTATGATAGAAATTGTAGGTGGGTTGTTCCTTTGAGTGACCAGAGCAATTAAGAAAGTTCCTTCAAAGGAAATATTATTGAAATTGAAAGGTGAAAGAGGATGATACTAAGAATTTTATGGAGAAGTCTTAGAGGGAATAGCAAGTGCAACATTCTTTTTGGAACAAATTTGGCATGTTTAAGGGAAAATATTGTATCAGTGTATCTGGGGATTATGAGGGAAGAAGACAATGATGGAAAAAGCAGATTCCCATCACAAAGAGTCTTGAGGTCTGTTGAGAGCCTAGTGGGAAGGGTGACAGGGTGATTCAGTTGGGCAACCGACTTTTGGTTTCAATTCTGTGGTCTCATGGGTCATGGGATTGGGCCCCATGAGTCTGCTTGGGGATTCTCTCCTTTTGCCCCTCCCTCCCTATTTCTCACTCTCTCTTTCTCATGGATAAATAAATCTTTTAAAAAAAGAAAAAAGCCAACGGGAAGCTATTGGGTGGCAATTGCAGGGGAGCAATAGTGTGATTAAAATTTTTAAAGAGAACTCTGGTTAGTGGAAAAGAAATTTGACATAGCAAGGCAAAAACAAGGAGAACAATGTAGTTGTACAGGTCAGAAATTATAAAGGTGTTGAATAATTCATGCAAGTAAAGGTGGGAAGACCTCTGCAAACGTATCTTCAGAGAAATGGTACAAAGAAGGGTGACAGAGACTGAAAGGAAATTTAGGTTAAGAAAGAAAAATCTATCTTTGTTTAAAATAACAGGAAACACTAGAAGAGGTTATAGTTGTGTGCCAATATGTATTTTCCAGTTGGCAGAAATAAATTGATGTGAGAGAGAAGTGAAGACTTTGAAAGCACACAGTTGAGAGTTACTCAAGTACAGATCCTTGTCATGAGAGGTGTTGGGGACACTCATTTAAACAAGAGAGGAAAGAGAGTGTGGGTGAATGAGAATAGTTCACGGTGATTGTCATTAATGGCACATGGAATGGTTAACGTTTGGAGACAGCCTCTCCGTCCAGTATTGTGTCTGTCTACTGAAGGGAGAGACCATCTCAACAAGTCACCTGCCATGCTGTGTTCCTCTGCCGGGGATATGCTAGCAGTTAGTAAAGTGGAGTTGAAGTTTCCATAGTCAATCAATTAGAGACCATCTGCTGCAGATATACCAGATGATTTTGGTTTCAAAGGCTATTTTTAAAAAAAAATGTTTTATTTATTTATTCATGAGGGACACAAAAAGAAAGGCAGAGACATAAGCAGAGGGAGAAGCAGGGTCCCTGCAGGACCCCAGCGTCAGCCAAAGGCAGACGCTCAAAAACTCAGCCACCCAGGCATCACTTCAAAGACTATTTTATAAACTCCTTGCTGGCAGTATCTGAGTGAGCTGGGATGTGTCACGCCATCTTCTCAGCTAGTCAAGTTCCTGTGGTTAATATTCACCCAACTAGCTAAGAGGCCTGGTGTGGTAATTTATCTACCCCAGGTATGGCAAGTTAACAGCACAGTTTTAAGTATCTAATCTGAACTAAATAATAGAGAAAGGTAACAAGAAGAACAAATGCATATTTCTTCATGCATATCTTCTACCAAAGCCGCAATAAGGGCCAAAACCAATTCAACTGAGACACTATTAGTGGGAGGTATGTGTGAATCATTGGCAGGATCAGGCTTTCTTAATTACTTCAGCCTCTCTGTTCTTTTATCCATCTTGCAGTTTCCTAAAAGCATCTTAATTATCAGGTAACAGAAATTTCAGATTCTTCGGTTTGCCAAGGTTCATGATATTCTGATCATGATTCTCAGCATGTCTATAGCTCCTGGCAGAGAAGGCACTGAGCTGTGACAGCCATCTAAGAGCTTTCAGACTGGACAGATTTTTCCCTCTTTCATAATCTTGCTCTAGACCCCTTAAGTAAATAACCCATTCTTTATGTTGACATTTCCAAACCCTATAACATCTGCCACAGAAGGGACATGATATGAATTAGGTACAGCCTCTAGGTGTAACCTTTATTTCCAAAAATGTTTTTGGTTTGGGAGGCAAACCAGAAGATGGTGACTATACCAGATGAAGAAAGTGAAGCTGAGAAACTATAAACAGGATTATCGTTACGGTTGATCCTTGAACAACACAAGGTTAGGGGCACCTAACCTGCACTCCCATGCAGTCAAACATCTACGGACACCTCTTGACTCCTCAAAAATTTTACTACTGTTGATCGGAAGCCTTACTGATAATACAAACAGTTGATAAACACATATTTAGTATATGTATTATAGGCTACATCCTTACCATAAAGTGAACTAGAGAAAATAAAATGTTAAGAAAAATATAAGGAAGAGAAAATACATTCACAATACTCTACTATATTTATTGAAAGAAAAAAATCCATATATAAGTGGACTTATACAGTTCAAACTCATGTTGTCAAGGGTCAACTCTACCAGTTTTCCTGGGGTTGTGTTGGTCTTTGCCTATTTGTATGGCATAGTTAATAATAATGTTAGGGGTACATTCAAAAGAACATATTTTAGGTTAAAATATATAGTCTAAGTAACTTTTCCTATGTCATATAACTAATAGATGGCAGAGTGAGAGTTTCAAGTTTAGATCTAGCTTAAAGCTCTGTTCATTGTTCTACAGTCCAATAAATATGCATCTCAGCTCACCAATTTAACCTTTTTTTAAAGATTTTATTTATTTATTCATGAGACACACACACACACACACACAGAGGCAGAGACATAAAGGAGCAGGCTCCATGCAGGGAGCCCAATGTGGGACATGATCTTGGGACTCCAGAATCATGCCCTGGGCAGAAGGCAGGCACTCAACCAGGTGTCCTTAATTTAACCTTTCTACAAATTCTGTACCTACAAGATAAAAGCACTTTAAAATATTATTAATGTCAATGTCAATTTCTCTTTTAGACCTTCACCTTCTATTTGCTGTATTAGTCATTTTAGCAAACCATAGATGAAACTAACTTCAGTCACTTTTGCTTATTGAGAATTTTTTCCTGAAAAAATTTATCTCTGATAGTTAATTTTTAGATGGAAGGTCTCTCAGTGAATACTTGTTTTATAGTTAACTTCAAATTCAGTCTCAAGTCTATAGGCCTGAATATGTGTCTACATGTTTCAGTTCAGATTTACATAAGAAAGAGTAAAAAAAATATATTCAACACAATTTTATCAAAATAACTATTTCAGGCAAAACTGATATTCTGTTTTTGGGTGTCAGTTATTTCTAATTTGTCCCTAATAACCATGACCAGTTTTCCATTTATCTCTTCTCTAAGGTAAATACTGGCGTGAGGCTTTATTTATAAGGGTATATTTCACTCTTGTTTTGTTAGCCTATCTAATTTATGTGCAAATACGTAAACCTGTAGCCTTACATGTCAAAATATGATTTTTAAATTTTATACCCTCTTTTAAATCATCAAAAGAAATAAATTCAAGTTCCACATATGGAAATAGCTAGAACTTTTACAATAATAAAGGATTGGGCTGAAGTTAGTATCACACCTCTTAAACACATAATTAAAGTGTGATATCTTATCTGGCACAATTAGCTTTCTGCATTTCAGTTTATCCCAATTAACTTGGTTGAGTTTGACAGATATCAGCATCTCTTGTCTTTGTGCCCTTGTTATATTCTGGCACATTAAATTTAGTCTTAAAACATAAAAAAATATGCCACCATGTCCCTGGTAAACTCAAGCCTCTCTGGAGCACTGAAATGACAGTCAAATCTCCTTCATTAAGAAAAAGAGACTTAGATGATAAAAATATGGAAATTTAACCAATTTTCCATTGAATATTTTGCATGAACAGTCTATTCAGTAGCTTTCAAGAAACGTTTCCCTGATGATTTCAATATAATGCTGATATAGTCTACCTTTATGATCATGCAAGATAAAAGGGAGAAAAAGTACAGTGACAAAACCCATTTCTGTGCATTTTTTTTTGTAGAGAGGATGACTATACTAGCTTAAAACTGAAAAAATGGTCTCAATTTACTATTTCCATATGATTGTGCTAAATAATTAAACAAATTATAATTTTTTTCAAATTTTAAGTACATTTTTATATACAATGGACAATTTTTTGTCAGTGATATGGAAATTAACCAAAGAAACCATTAAGTAGAATCACTTCTAAAATTTGATCAAGCTCTATTATTATTTATCTCAAAAATTTCCACACAATTTAAGTGAAAACTCTCATGTAGTGGTGAATCCCAAGAACAATTGATGAGACCAACTCATGAATTGTGTTTACCAATATCGTACCTTATTCATATTTTTTTCTTTTTCTTTGTTCAATTAACTTTTTTGTGCAGATTATCAAAATCTAAATATTAGGGAAATATAATTTTCACAGTTTCAGGAGCTTTTGAAAAGTGCCAGATTCCAGAATTCCTTAAATAATCTTGAGAAAGTAGCTTGCTAATTTTTAATTTTTGATGCTACTTCTGGGGGTGCCACATTCTCAGAATATCTGATAAATGGATGAAATTATGATACAGGAGTGACTCCACTGATGTGATCAAGATAATAAAACTTTATAAAAATTAGAATGATTTTAGAAACATAGCTGCTGTGGATCATGGTACTTTTTACTTTCTAGAATTTTTTTGTATGTTGACTCAATATTGAAGTTTGAAATGAAACATATAATTTTATGATTTAAGACCTACTCTATGAATAAAACCTTTCATTCCTTGATCCAAATGCTATAGTGTTTAAGATATACATGTACTTCTTTTCAATTTAATTCTATTTAAATTGTCCATGGAAATGTATTGAATTCTCAGTAAGTTTTCCTATTGGAAAAGAAAAAAAATTGTTTCATGTAGATATCCTACTTCTGAAATGACAAGTAAGTTTAGAAAGCTATTGAGATATCTAATAACGTAGATGTTTTGATGCACCCTGGCAAAAAATATGTTGATTCATATAACTATAAAATATCTTGAATTCCTAGCTTACTATAAATAATATCTATTAATTTGTACTGTAGAGGACTAGCTTTACTTATCAGAACATAAGACAGTTATTTTTCTAGACCTTAATCATTATGGTCAACTAAATAGATCCATTTAAAGATTTTATTTATTTTAATAGACAGCCTGCATGTACGAACAGGGGAAGGGATGGAGAGAGAGGGAGAGAATCTCAAGCAGATACTGTGTGGAGTACAGAGCCTGACATGGGGCTCAATCCCATGACCTAGAGATCATGACCTGAGCCAAGCACAGGACACTTAGCTAACTGAGCCACCCAGGTGCCCCCAAATAGCTCCATTTAAACAATTCATTTATCCTTGTTACTTTTTATTTTAAAGAGTATATTCTATGAACCTAACAGAATGGAAAGTCATTTAAAATGCCAATTATAAATTTTGGCACAGAACATGGACCAATTGGGACTCTCATACATTCCTGGTGGCATAGTCATTTTGGAAAACAGATTGTCAGTTTTGTATAAAGCTACACTTCTATTACCCAGCTAGACCACTCACAGGTATCTACCCAAAGAATTGAAAGGTATTTTCACATAAAAACCTGTGTATGAATATTCGTAACTAACACTAATCCTGATGACACAAAATAGAGACAGAAGCCATGAGAAATGCCAGAACCATAAATGATTGATTACCTAAGTGAAGATTCTTCCCAGGAATGCTGTGTCATTGAGAGAAATCATGGTCTCATATAAATGTGGTACTAACATTTGTTGGCTGAGTATTTAACATGCATGTAGCAATGACTGTATACCAGGAATTTTATAATTGATCTCTCCTTCAGTCAAATGTCCCTCATCTGATAAATGGATAAACTGTGGTATAATGGTATAATCTTACAATGGAATACTACCCACCGATGGAAATGAAGGAACTGCTAACAACTGATGGCATACAATGGCATAGATAAATCTCAGAGGAAACAATGCCTTACTCAAAAGCTACATTCTCCATAACTCCATTAATAAGACATTGTAGAAAAAACAAATGTATATAGATAGAAAACTCATCAGTGGTGCATGAAGGTCCACTTAGCAGAAGAGGATGACTACAAAATGAGAGAATCTTTTTGGGTAGTAGATCTCTGTATCTTGGTTATGGTGATAACTTTATAGTTGCACATGATTTCAAAACTTAAAACTATATTTCAAAGAATGCAAATCTTACTACTATGCATTATAGCTCAATAAAATCTATATATCTTACATTTATGTATATGTTTAATTATAAAAGTTAATTATAAATCATCATCCTCTTTTAATTCCATATTATTTGCCTTATATGAGAAGTTTCAATTGCTTTTGTCAAGTTGCCAAGTAAATAACTATTTTGTAAGAATTACTAGTAATTATTTTGGAGCAGTGTCATTAAAAGACTATTTCAATTACTACCAAAGTTAGCTTTTGAATGATTACAAGCAAAATGTTGGAAATAAGTGGTGTATTTCATTACATTACATTAATGAAACAAGCCAGTTTTCCCTATAGAACAAGAACAAGGAGAAATAACCTTTTTGTGTGGGAACAAGAATTTGCAATTTACTAACAATGCCAGTTACCATTGTACAAGCTTGTTTTATTTTTAGATTATTATTTAAAAAATGAAGCATAAAGACATTTTCCTAAAAAGAAAGCAAAAAAAAGGAAATTATGCTCACACTACTCAATGTCATTCATTTCATTAGACTTTGTTTTGTATTCATTAAAATAACTGACTTTTAGGCTTGGATATATTATATGTGGGGGCTTTGTCTCTTTTAAAAATAGATTTGTTTGAAGTGACTTCATTTCTGTGAAAGAAGGAGAAAGCAGAGATAATTACAGCAATATGCTTTACAAGCTCATGGGGTTTCAACTTTTCCATAGTTACTTCTTGAATTAGTTCTATTATAAAAATAAAACCCTTCACAGCTCATTGTCACTGGTTATTGCCTTAAAATGAATCACTTCTCATCTTCTCTTCTTAATATTTGACAAGGCACAACTATTTTTTAAGCTTCTCAGATCAAACTTTAAAATATCCTCTTAAAGAAATCTCCCTCAGAAGAAAGGTAAGAACCTGGCAAATGAAAATGAATTAAATTTTTAGCTTCACAAGAAAAGTTTTGATGATTAATCAATTTATTTTTATGTGTCAATTTGTCCTAACCATCTCAATAAATCAGAACAGTTCCTAATAAATAATTTCTTACTTTTTGAATATTTATAAATTTTAAATAAGCACATACTGGTTTTTAACAAGGAGTGTATCAGAATACATAAAGTATGAGAAATGTTTCCAGAGTCTAAACTTCAAGAAAAATAATATAATTATCAATTTATTATTAGATTATGGACTAAATATCACATCCTATTTAAAGAAGGGTTGATTAATTTTGCCTGGCTTATTATTAACCATATCTTTCTCTTCCTCAAAACTTGATAACTGGTTTTAACTTAAAAAAAAAGCATAATCAATAATTGCAGGTTATTTTCTCTTAAGGCCAAGCAGAAGATAGGAGATAGAGGGATTACCTACTATTGGGTTATATACTTTGTCTCAGGGATACAAGCTTATTAAGACATGGCATTTTCATACTCTGATCTTATTGATTAGCAATATTTTAATTTTTGATTCTTGATTCATATTTGTTATCTAATTTCTAAATCCTAGCAGGATCTTAGTCCCCATTATGTAAGGAAATGATTAAGATTCCAAGAGGAAAGTTTCTATTCTGAGGCTTCAATCAGCTTCCTTTAGTTTTCAATTCTAATCCAGAAGATCTGATGATCAAAAGAAGAACTTTAGGAAATATCTAAAATAATAAGGAAAAGAGTGCAGATCTTAGTACTGAGAGATGTGAATCTAAAGTTCACTCAACAATAATGTAAACTTAGACAAAGTTTTTAATTTTCTAGGGCCTCAGTTTCTTTAGGCCTAAAATAGAAAGTGAATGCCTATAACAGATCATGTTAACAATGAAGTGAGATATGGATTATACAGTCATTGCTACATGCATGTTAAATCTCAGCCAACAATGTTAGTATCACATTTATATGAGACCATGATTTCTCTCAATGACCCAGCATTCCTGAGAAGAATCTTCACTTAGGTAATCAATCATTTATGGTTCTGGTTTTCCTCATGGCTTCTGCTTAGTTAAAACTGAGAACATCATTATCATTCATTGATTATTTTTATCAATGAACTTATGACTTTTTATCCCAGTGACTTATAATAATGAAATATCAAAAAATCTCATTGTTAGTAATATTATGCCATTAAAATGAATAATTTCTGTCACAATCTTGTGCATTTCAATTATTTGAAATTTCTTTCCAGCACCTCTCATCAGTGCTCTTCTCCAAATCATCTATGATCCCCTTAATGGTTCTGTGTACCAGATGCTTGAGGAGATAACTATGCCCAAAGTTCAGCCCTCTCCCGTCAAGCAATTGACTTGTGTAGGATTTTGAAAATCCAGCTCCTTCCTCCCAATGGAGAACAAACTCTGCAGTGTTTTTTTATGGTCTGGATCTCTCCTTTATCAGTGAAGCCAGCACTTCACCTGACTGGATCAGTTTCTTCTTCCTTTTTCATCTTGCTTTCCCTCAGTCCCTTACTAGATTCTTCTTGGTATATCTTCTTGATAAATCATTTCTCTAGGAATTCTCCTCTGAGGAAACCATTAGCCACCATTCATGATGTTAAAATACTGTGACTTAACACGTTTAAAGAGAAATGTTCTCTCTAAATTATAAACCATAACCAAACCACTCTAAAATACATCTTTCTGTAAAAATCTTAGTAACTCCACATCTATCCACCAGAAAATCTGAGCAGCATATTTATAAAAATTATTTAGAAATGTGTGCTTAGTGGGGCACCTGGGTGGCTCAGTGGTTGAGTGTCTGTCTTTGGCTCAGGTCCTGATCCTAGGATAGAGTCCCATATCGGGCTCCCCTCAGGAAGCCCGCTTCTCCCTCTGCCTGTGTCTCTGCCTCTCTCTCTCTGTGTCTCTCATGAATAAATACATCTTTAAAAAAATGTGTGCTTAGCATAGATAATGTGATTTTACTTTACAGGGAAGTATCTCATTATTAGCTACTGGCAGAGGCAACACAAATTATATCCACCTCACAATTACACATTTATACAACTAATTTAACCTGAACTAAAAGTTCCTGGAGGCTTTGTTTATATTTACTTACTTGCTGCCTTTACGAATTGGTAGTGCCACTTCTTTTTATGTTTTTATTCTTTTCTCTTACTCTTTTTCATCTGTATGGTATTAATGTTCATGGTATGCCTGCTAGACAAAAAACAGGAACATAAGGATTTGTGCAAGTGGGTTCATTCATAAATATAAAATGAATATGAGTTCTTTGGTAAATTTTTTTGAAAATTAAAATGTAAACAAAAATTTATCCATACAAATTTTAAATTATTCTTCATTTTTCATATTTCAAAAACTATTTCTGTATAATGGGACAAAAGACACAAACTATTAAATGTTCAAAAAAACTCTTATTTCACTAAAAATCTATTATTTTTCATATTAGTATGTGATTCAGAAAGAATAAATTGAAATACATCTGAATATATATTTGTGAGAATCTCATGTAACACATTAGTAAACCTGTAGCTTAAAGCTCAAATTTCTGTGAGTGCCCTACTAATTTTTTTCTATTTAATAATCCAATGTTTAATCAAGACCCTTCTTGAATTCATTAATCTTAAGTTTTTGGTTTAAAAATATTGGAAAAATATATTGCTTTTTAAATCAAGTAAACTTTGACTTCAACCACCCATTTCAAATATACTTAAACAACATTCTAAATTATTTTTATGGTGAATTCTGATATGGAATTGTAGGTTTGCATTACTAATTTTTTTTGAGAGAGTAAGAAGCTAATGTTCTATGATGAAGAAATCTGTCCAGATCACACAAGTGGCAAATGGTGGAAGTGGGTCTGGATTGTACGTAGGGTCAAATGACTTCAAAGTTCATGCTGATTTCCACTCTTGCTGCCCTCTTTGTGAGAGATAAATAAAAGGATACTAATGTTAATATGCAACTTTATTATAAAAAAGAGGTAATGCATTTTGAAAGTACAAGAAAATTGCAAGGGAATCTCACAGATAATGAGGATGAGGTAAATGAGGTCCTAGGTGGTCTAAGGGAAACATGGCATTAACTCTAGCCTTAAAAGCTGAGTTGAATTCAGAAGTCAAGAAAGAGTATGACTTTATACAAACTTTTTGTCAGACATCTTATTTTTTTAAGATTATTTATTTATTTGTTCATGATAGACGTAGAGAGAGAGAGAGGCAGAGACACAGGCAGAGGGAGAAGCAGGCTCCATGCTGGGAGCCCAACGCGGGACTCGATCCTGGGTCTCCAGCATCGCGCCCTGGGCCAAAGGCAGGCACTAAACCACTGAGCCACCCAGGGATCTGATTGTCAGACATTTTAATAGGTTTTATGTAATTTAAAATCTGAGTGTCCCTTCAGTTACCAATTCTAGATAAATGTGTTAGATATTCTCATATGCCCAAAGATATAGTAAGTATGATCATTACCCTTCTAATGTATAAAAGTCTAAAATCTAAAACTATATAAATATCCATCAAGAGAAGAATAAAGTTGTAACTAAAAATGGAACAAATAGAGATACAGTTTGAAATAAGGGGACATAAATATGTGAGATATTATTAAAAAAGAACTTCCTGAACAATATGCATTGTTTAACTCCATATATAAAAAGCACGTTAAATCAATATATCTGTTTATGCATTTTCAAAATTCTGAAAGGTTATACCACAACCTGGAGATGCAAGCTCTAAAGGGGAGTAGAATTACTGTGAGACAATACAGGTTGGCATTGTGGCAGTAACAACTAATGCAGTTTGTAAGTTCTTATTCTTGATAATTTTCAGTGATTAAATTTTTGCTCATTACATACACTCAAATATTAAGTATTAAAATATTGTATTTGATCTAGAGGAATAGGTCTCTTGCCCACATAGCTTTCCTATTTCCTACTATCCTTCAGAAAGCAAAGAACTAACCCTCCCCTCACACCACTAGTACAAAAGTATATGAAACAATTGTCAATTTTTAATCACCTCTGTAATATATCTAGATGTAGTCAGGAAACTTCAGTTGGATTCCAGTGTTATAAGTGTTGTAAGTTAGAGGCTAGAATCTTATCACTTAAAAAAAAATCTTATCACCTATCATTCTTATAAACTGTGATAGCGTGGGAAGAGTATTTCTCAATTTTCATTTGGACAATTGTACATTGTCTTTTGAATTCCCAATCTATATCCATATGTTCTTCAGTATCTGATGAGTTTCTTTCTTCCTTCCCTCTCAACATATTTTTCCTTTGCTCTCTGAAATCATGTTAGCAGTATTCATTAAATAGTTTGGAGTCTGGTTTATATCCTTCAGAATCTTCCAAATTCTGACACAATCTAAGGTAAATTTTAAAATTCATTAAGATTTCAAACAATTTAGCTTAACAAATACTGGACACTATCCAATACAAAAAAGTAGGAAAAGGAAATGAGTGGTAAATATTGTAAAGGAAGACATTATTTACAAAGATCATCTACATAGGAGGTCCAAAAGAATCAATCAAATAATTATAAACAAATAAGATAATACAGTAGGGGGCCCACAGTGAACATTGTATGCAAAAATTAATAGCTTTCAGATAATGATTTCTGGGATATGACACCAAAAGCACAGGCTTCAAAAGAAAAAAATAGGTAAATCGGACTTTTTCAACATTAAAATAGAACAACGCTATCAACAGAATAAAAAGGCAGCCCACAGAATGAAAGAAAATATTTGCAGGTGATATATCTGATAACATATAGATAACGTATAGAATATATAAAAAAAACTGCTACGACTCAACAATCCAAGCAAAAATGGTCAAAGGACCTGACTAGACCTTTCTCCAAAGAAGATATATGGATGGTCAGTAAGTATATAAAAAGATTCTCAACATTCCACTGGTAATTAGAGAAATGCACATCGAAACCACAATGAGATACAACTTCACATCCTTCAGGATGGCTATTACCACTTCATATTCATCAGGGTGGCTATTATAAAAAAGAAAAGAAAAAGTATGTTGGAGACGATGTGAAGAAATTGGAAACCTGTGCCTTGCTGATAGGGATGTGAAATGGTGCAGTCACTGTGCAAAATGGTATGGTGATTCTTCAAAACAAAACAAAAACAGATTACCGTATAATCATATGACCCAACAATTCCACGTCCGGGCCTATATGCAAAAGAATTAATATCGGAGACTTGAATAGATATTTGTACACTCATATTATAATAGTGTTTATAGTATTCAAAATGTAGAAGCAACACAAGTATCTACTGATGGATGAATGGCCAACAAAATGTAGTGTATAACAATGGAATTATTCAGCCTTAGGGAAGGGAATTCTGGGGGCACCTGGGTGGCTCACTCAGTTAAGTGCCTGGATTAATTTCAGTTTAGATCATGACATAATGCTATGTGAAATGAGCAAGTCGCAGGACAGATATTGTATACTACTACTTACGTGGGATTCCTAGGATAATCAAAATCATAGAGTCAGAAAGTAGAATGATGGTCATCAGGGGCAAGGGGAGGGAACAATGTGGAACTAGTGTTTCATGGATACTGAATTTCGTTTGGGGAAGATGAAATTCTAGAAATGGATGGCGGTGAGGGTTGCATAATAATATGAATGTATTTAATGCCATAAAAATGCACTACTGGTGTGTTCTATTGGCTGGAGAATGTGGTATCTAGATGGGGAGTCCCTCAATGGGGTGGGAGCCCCCAAGTGTGGGGCGGTGATCAAGTGGAAGCCAGTGTGTCAGAAGTGAAAGAATTCACCTGATACAGAACAAAAGAGATAGAAGTTTATTGAATCCACTGCCAGGAACAGTGGGCAGGACAGCAGAGGTTAGGTTGTCTGCAGTGAGACAATGGGTAGTGGCTGTTTTTAAAGACAGGAGATAAGAAGGTGTGGCAACACATGGAATCTTCCCTTTTTGGTAACTGTGCCTCATTGTAAATAGCCCATTGGTCGGTTAGAGCCTAAGGGTATTTTGAGGCGTGTGGCCTGACGGGCCTGCCAGATTCAGCCAGGGGCTGGCTGTAGGCCCAGTTTTACATTCCACTGCTCAAACTGGTTTGCCTAAAAGCAGCCCCTACAGAGAATATCATAAAGAATTTCTTCCATGTTAAGATGGATGTACAAATTTTTCCTCGCTGTTTTTGTGGTATCAGAACTTTCAAACAACCTGATTTCCTATCGAGAGTTTGTTGTATCATTCCCTACTGTAACCTCGGCACATTCTCACCTCTCTTCTAAAGTCACCTTTGCATTGCTAAGGGGAAGCTTCCTATATTTTCTTTTCCCTTATGGTCTAGGATTCCATCTTTGCCCAGTGGAATCATTCTGGAAATATTTGGAAGGCGGAGGGAGGCAGAGTCCTTTATTCTCACGGGTTGGTTGTAACCAGATGCCTGGGGAAATGAGAGATTTAGAGCAATTTCTTGGTGAGTGCCTGAGAGCCACCTGTTGAGCTGTTGTACCTGAGACAGCTAGTGGAGACTCACAGAGCCTCTTGAAAACAGCAGCAGCTCCCACATCAGTGCCCCAGGCTGGGATTCTCTGTCTCTTCCAAAACCTACCAGCCCGTCTTCCCTGGCTTTCCATGACATCCCATGGTGTTACCCTAGATCTTTCTATTAAAACTCTGTATCTGGATTACAGAGTGCTTCTGTTTCCCTGACTGCCTATGGATTGATGTAATTAGGAAGGCAGTTAAATTATGGTATGCATGAGATACTCTACAGTACGTAAAAAATATGAAGTAGCCCAGTGAATTCTAATTAAGGAAAAAAATAATTAAGTCATAGGGAAACACAAACAGTGCTGTCCCACTTAAGGCTGTATTTATAAAATTGTTAACAGTAGTTGTCTCTAGAGAGACTGTTGGAGGGCTGGGTAAGATGAATGGAGACATTCACATTTTTATTTTATTATTTTATTTTATTTTATTTTATTTTATTTTATTTTATTTTATTATTTTATTGTTTTGTTTTGTTTTCAAGAATGTTTTTTTAATAATAAATTTATTTTTTATTGGTGTTCAATTTGCCAACATACAGAATAACACCCAGTGCTCATCCCGTCAAGTGTCCCCCTCAGTGCCCGCCACCCAGTCACCCCCACCCCCCACCCTCCTCCCCTTCCACCACCCCTAGTTCGTTTCCCAGAGTTAGGAGTCTCTCATGTTCTGTCTCCCTTTCTGATATTTCCTACCCATTTCTTCTCCCTTCCCTTCTATTCCCTTTCACTATTATTTATATTCCCCAAATGAATGAGACCATGTAATGTTTGTCCTTCTCCGATTGACTTATTTCACTCAGCATAATACCCTCCAGTTCCATCCACGTCGAAGCAAATGGTGGGTATTTGTCATTTCTAATGGCTGAAGAATATTCCATTGTACACATAGACCACATCTTCTTTATCCATTCATCTGTCGATGGACACCGAGGCTCCTTCCACAGTTTGGCTATTGTGGACATTGCTGCTAGAAACATCGGGGTGCAGGTGTCCCGGCATTTCATTGCATCTGTATCTTTGGGGTAAATCCCCAGCAGTACAATTGCTGGGTCGTAGGGCAGGTCTATTTTTAACTCTTTGAGGAACCTCCACACAGTTTTCCAGAGTGGCTGCACCAGTTCACATTCCCACCAACAGTGCAAGAGGGTTCCCTTTTCTCCGCATCCTCTCCAACATTTGTTGTTTCCTGCCTTGTTAATTTTCCCCATTCTCACTGGTGTGAGGTGGGATCTCATTGTGGTTTTGATTTGTATTTCCCTGATGGCAAGTGATGTGGAGCATTTTCTCATGTGCGTGTTGGCCATGTCTATGTCTTCCTCTGTGAGATCTGTTCATGTCTTTTGCCTATTTCATGATTGAAATTTCTGCATCACTTGCATCCTTTTGATTAAAATCCTAATGATCCTCTTGAAATTAGAAATAATACCAAAAAGAACACCCACAAAGGGTAAAAAAAAAATGCCTGACCCTTCACAATCCCAATGATTATTATCTCCTACACAATAACTTCTGATGGTTATGTCCAGGACTGCTACTTAGATTTTATCATTGCTTATATGTTATAAATATTATACACACATACCCATGTGTACTCATGTACACACACAGGCACACCCCTCCTGCAGAAAATGTGTACCTTACAAAAGCAGTCTCCCAACATACAATTCTAACTTTCCATTTTGGCATTAATGTTAACCCACATTTCAATATCACAGAGACCTATTACCAAAGTCTGCAAATTTTCTTCAGGCCACCAGCCTATTTGTTGAGTTGTCTATTTCTTTTTATTTATTTCGACTTTACCGAGAGAACCCTAACTCCCTAAGATATTTCTTTTCTATCTTCCTATGAAAATTCAAGCTGCAAATCTGTTTCCAATCTTATTCCTCCATGCCTAGACGAGGAAAAATGCATTCTGTTGAAGCATATAATTCAACTTTCAGACATTTGTTATTTGAAGCTAATGAACTACAACCACAGCTGTTTTCTCAATGTACGGTCACCATTTTAATTTTCTATAGTCATCTCTTTTTCATTCCTGCTCAATATAATTCGAAGCTTATTTTTTCACGTAAGATTTCACATGAAACTCTTATTTCATAAATGTCCATCATTCATTCTCTAAAAAAATAAAAGTGTGGCCACCAAATGAGTTTCTTATAGTTTTACTTCCTTGCCAAAAAATATATTTATAACAATTCAAAATTCCTGTCCTCAAATATCAGAGGATAATTCATTCTTACTGCACTGGTATGAGTTCTCCATCTACTTGGTTTCCCTCCATACTTACTCTATAGCTTTCTTTTTTCCATATATATTTCCCCTAAGCATATTTGGAATGCTCCCATTACAGGAAGTTTGACTTTAGGCACTTTTTAAAATAATCTCTAATGGATCTATTGCCTTTTACCGAAACTTCTCAAAGAATACTAATTGTTTTTTCTATTCCCTTATTGCTAAGGGTTAGCATTCTCATTAAATCTAAGAATAATAATGATGGCAATAAATAGTATTTATTGAGTGCTTACTATATTCTAGGAATCTTTTGAGCACATTAAATATTTAAAATCTTCATCTTTCCAACAGTCCTACGAGATAAGTACTATTATAATTCTAATTTTAAGATTTGGAAACTGAGCTATAAAGAATTTGGATAACTTGCCCATGTCACACATTCAGTAAGTGATGAAACAGCATTTTAAGCCAAACTGGTGGACTCCAGAATTCAGCATCTTCATCATTATGTTGCACTACCTTTCAACTGCACATATTAGTGAAATAATTTGATCCTTTAAGTAAAAGGAGGATGGGTTTTTTTGTTGATGATTCACAGGAGTGGTAGATATTTTTTATGATGTATATTCTCTGAACTTTGCAAATAGGTACAGGTTTTTACACATGATACAATTAAAAAAATAATAACGTCACCACAGTGGTCAATTTAGGGATCATTCCCAAGATTCTAACTGGTTCTCTTGCCCTTGGTTTATATCTTGTCTGAACAAGAACTTGTTAAAATTGTCCACAAAGGTTATGAAAGGGTTATGAAACTCTTGTTTTATTTTTGTAAGAGTGATGTTACTCCTAGAGCTTTTACATTTTTCCAATTAGTGCAGTTTATAAGTTTTGAATCTTTCTGGAATCATGTCTCAGTGGACATCATTAGAATGAACATTGGCTCTCAGCAAAATACCACATTCCAGAGAAGTTTCTAGGAGGGGGAACATTCAAGTACAATTCTAAACAATATCTAAGCATTACCCCTATTACCTTTTGTCCTTTATCTAAAAATAGAAAGTTTATCGTCTGAAGGTAGTAAGACTCTTCCACAGACTAAACAGGGGTAGCACACTAGACATTTAGTGTTTATTGACAAAAACACATAACAGATTTTGAGTGACTTTCAGCAAACAGCCAGGTATTCTGAAAGACGTTATTACTTTCTACAGAGAAATGCTACAACTATGGATGAATGTTGAAATCCAATTAGAATTTCATTTTGCTTCATTTGGCTAAACAGATACAACCGATCTGTGGACATGTACGAATTAACCACAAGTAAAGAGGATTCCCAATCAGGAATTTTAAGCTTTTGGTTTTCTGTCAACCATCTTGTGAAGAGTGGGCTATGGCCTTAGGATAATCTGCTTGAGAGAAAATGGCAATAATATATTTATTGTTCTATCTGTTCCATAGTGTAAAGGAAATGATTATATGCCAGGACCAGATGCCTTAAGCAATTTGGACATTTTTTCAAGTTCTACCATGACAATGTTCTTCAAGGGAGAAGTGCCACTTTGATTCACTAGCAAAGAGTAGATTAAACTCTGTTTGAAACTATAGCCCTTATAGACACTTCCTATATTTCTCTGCTGCGACTCACCATTTCTTGGTGTCACTATAAATTGGGAAACTCATTATGCAGTTATTGCTCTTTCTATTCTAACATCAGTGTCCAGAAACAAATGTGGAGTTTCCCAGCCTGGAATTCTGTTCTCTTAAATATTGATATAATCAGCCCTTTTAGGGTTATTTACTTATCAGCCTAATAATTATGTTCTTAAAAAGGCTTTCCTTCATCACCCACATTTCTGACTTTAGTTTCTTCATTAAAATTTAAGTTCCATGAGAAGAAGAAAATTTTCACCTTCCTATAATATCTAGACTGATATGTAATACATATGATTCAATGACTGTCTAGTATAATGTTTGGTACAAAATACACATTCAACATTGATTTGGTGAATGGATGAATCATTGATACTATATTTTTTAAAGCATGGAGTTGAAATCTGAATTTCACAAAAAAATTTATGAAATAATGAAAATACATTGATCAGTTTGCCTTTCTCAGTAGATATTGATTAAGTACATGAAACATTACAAATGGTATTTACTGTGAAGATTGAGAAAGGACTCTGACAACTACTTGTGATAACGTTGGATGCCAGGAATCTAAAAATAACCCCCAGAAAAGTATTGTACAGAGTTTTATCCTAAGTTCTCAAATAACTCTATAAAGTAGAGCTTTTCTTTCCAATTTTGAGCCTTAAAATATACATTACTAACACCACATTAAAAATTCAAGTCAAGGGAACCCTGGGTGGTGCAGTGGTTTAGCGCCTGCCTTTGGCCCAGGGCGCGATCCTGGAGACCCGGGATCGAATCCCACGTCAGGCTCCCGGTGCATGGAGCCTGCTTCTCCGTATGCCTATGTCTCTGCCTCTCTCTCTCTCTCTCTTTCTCTCTCTCTCTGTGTGACTATCATAAATAAATAAAAATTAAAAAAAAAAAACAAAAAAAATTCAAGTCAAGATCAAAATGCAAAATCTGACTTTTAACATGTGTATGGGGAAAAAAAGATCAGGTTTTCTGTAGTTAATCAAAGTATTGAATTGAAATAAAAGTAATTGGATATTTCCACTTTAATTTTTGTTAAGATTTCCAATTTAAAATATAATATCTTATACTATGCACAATTGTGTAAAGCTAATATGCTTGTACTTGCATTTAAAGAAGTAAAAATAATGATTATGAGTTAGCAATATGATTTCCTTACCCCCAACATATACCTATTACCTGCTGGGCAAATGCCCATGGGAATTTAGGTTCTGAGCCCAAACGTTAAACCCTTACTAAGAAGGGAATCATTTCCTTTCTTACATTTTGCAAGATATCTTTATTTCCCGTGGAGTCAGTAAATAAATAATTATTTAACCATGCATAAAAGTGCTTATTGGTCTTCTCAGCTATATACAATTTAATAAAAACCAAAATAAAACCAACCACAATGTACTCCTTTAGCACTTTTGACATGATAATCACAGTAAGAGCTTGACTGAATTCTAAGGCTGAGATTATTATTATTTTTTAGATTATTTTTTTAATTCTTATTTTCTTTACTTATGCTTCATCAGAAGGAATGAAACATGTGGCTCTGTTCTTTTAATAACATGATACATAATTCCCACCAGTAGGTCCACCAAAATGTAAGTAGCTTCAAAATCTCCTTATAATGAAGCACAATTTGTCACCTGAGTAAGCTCTTTGCTAAAAGAAAGATTTACCCCTGGATTTTCAATTCATCTTGCTTTGCCTTAACAACCCTTAAGACTCCCCCCACCCTCCGCCCCTGCCACCGGACTCCTAGTTTTAGCCTGGTTACAGGAGCACAATTAGATGAATATTTTTAATTATATCCAGTTTATGTATATCAGGATGTGTTATATCTGGCAGCGAGGTAGGAGCCTTTGTGCAAAGGGTGATTAAGAATTTAACCAGTGGGGCACCTGGGTGACTGAGTGGCTGAGTGTCTGCCTTCAGCTCAGGGCATGATCCTGGGGTCCTAGGATCAAGTTCCACATCCGGCACCCCTCAGGGAGCCTGCTTCTCCCTCTGCCTATGTCTCTGCCTCTCTCTCTCTGTGTCTCTCATGAACAGATAAATAAAATCTTTAGAAAAAGAAAAAAGGAATTGAACCAGTTTGTAGAATTCATTCAATCAGCCTTGGTCATCCCCATATTCCCTAAACTGAATTTAGTAGTTATGATCATAAAGGATTCTCCATCCATATAATTTGGCATCCCCACTGTTCCACCCCATCTCTCCCTTTCTAAAACACTGTGTGTCTCTGTTGTCACACAGGAACCTCCTTGGCTTGGATCCAGCCCCTTACCAAGTCCTGGGTAGAATCTTTTCATCTCTAATGGAACCTCTACTCCTCCCATTTACTGGCTGCCATCCCACTCTGAAATGCACTTCTGCTTTCATTGTGTTTAAAAATACCTTTTAACATGCCCTCCCCAGCACTTCCTAGACTAGTGGCTATTGCCATTGGCAGAAATCAAGACCTAATTCACTATGTTTCTTGGAGTTAGGAAAAATACAGTTTGTCTTTGAGAGACCAGTGCTTAATTATAATGGTATTCCTGGTTTTTGTTGTGCCTCCTCTCAGCCTCCTCCCCTACTCGATGAGTTCAAGTTGAGTGTCCAACAGCTTGGTAGATGATCCTGCTATAGTAGGACAGATTTTAAGACATTACAGATGTTTTTGAATCCCAGGGTAAGAAAATTATTTTTTATAAGAAATGAAAAGTTATTGTGAAACTTTAGAGAGGGCAGTAAAAATAATTAAAGGTTCTCCTGAGGAAACTTGTTGAATAGTGTGAGTTTGTGAAAGGAAAATGGAAGCAGGAACGTTATGCTGTGTTCCAGTTAAGAGTTCAAGTGCTTAAGAACTTAAAAAAACAAACAAACAAACAAACAAACAAACAAACAAACAAACAAACCAGTGACTGGTAAAGAGAACTTTACCCCTTTATATCCCTTTCTGGAATGTTTGAAAGAACCAAATTCACACAAACATTTCAACATAGATTTTTAAAAAATTTTTATTTTATTGTGGTAAGAACTCTTAACATGATGTCTAAACTCTTAATAAACTTTTAAGTGTACAATACGGTATTGTTAACTAGCCACGCTATGTTGCACAGAGGATCTGTTCACAGATAGCTGGATCTTATGTGTAGAAAATCCTAAAGATGCCACGAATAAACCAACAAAATGTTAATAAAAGAACTCTATTATAGATCTTTTCAGAATTTCTATTTCTTCATGAGTCAGTCTTGGTAGGTTATATGTTTCTGAAATTTATTTCTTCTAGGCTGTTCAGTGTGTTGGCATATAATTGTTTATAATAATCTCTGGGGATCCTTTTAATGTTTGTGTCATCAGTTGTAATGTGTCCTTTAATTTCCAATTTTGAGTTCTCTCTCTTTGTTCCTGACTAGTCTAGCTAAAGATTTATCAATTTTATCTGTCCAAGAAACCACTCTTAGTTTCATTGTTTTTTGTTTGTTTGTTTTTTTACTATTCCCATTTCATTAGTCTATTTCTCTAGTTTTTTATTATTTCCTTCCCTTCCTTCTGCCAACTTTGGATATAGTTTGTTCTTCTTTTTCTGGTTTCTTGAAGTATAAACTCACGTTATTTATTCCAGATCCTTTTTTTTCTTTTTTTTCCTTTTTAAGTGTTTACTCCTATAAACGTTTTTGTTACTGCTTTGGCTGTGTCTCATAAGTTTTGGTATGTTGTGTTTTCCATTTTCATTTGTCTTAAGACATTCCCTAATTTTTTAAAATTTCTTTTTTTGGCTATTCAGATATATATTTAATTACCACATATTTGTGAATTTTGCATATTTTTTATTCTGCTGTTGGCTTCATTCCACTGTAGTCAGAGAAGATATTTGGTTTATTTTCAATTTTCTTAAATTTGTTAATACTCGTTTTATGACCTGCAATTTGATCTATCCTTAAGAAACATTTATGTACTCAAGAAATTGTATATTCTCCTGCTGTTCAGTGCAATGTTCTCTGTATGTCTATTATATCCATTTGGTCTATAACATTGTCAAGTCCACTATTTGTTGATTTTCATATGGCTGATTTTTGTCCATTATTGAAAGTGGGGTATTGAAGTCTTATGCTATTATTGTAATACTATTTCTCTCTTTGATTCTTTAGATATTTGCTGTATATAATGTTTGTTCTGTGTGTATAAATATTTATAACTTCTACTTTTGTATGTTTTAATAATTATGTGTATTTTTGTATTTATAATTGTGTATTTATATCTTCCTTTTGAATTGCTTCTTTTATCAATTCATAGTATAAGTTTTCCTCCTTGTAAGAGTTTTGGACCAGAAGTCTATTTTGTCTGCTATAAATATAGCCAAGCCTGCTTTCCTTAGGGTGCCATTTGCATGGAATAACTTCTTTTTCAAGATTTTACTTATTTGTTTGAAGAGAGAGGGAAAGAGAGAGCACAGGAGCAGGGAGAGGGGCGAAGTGTACTCCCCATTGAGCTGGGAGCCCAACTCGGAGCACAACCCTGGGATTCCAGGATCATGACCTGAGATGAAGGCCATGCTTAACTGAGTAACCCAGGTGCCCCTGGAACATTTTTTTTTTTTCATCTCTTCACTTTTAGACTCTGTGTCTTTGAATCTAAAGTGTGTTTCTTGGAGCACCTGAGTGGCTCCGTCTATTAAGCAGCTGATTCTTGATTTCAGGTCATGGTGTCAGGGTTGTGAGATTGAGCCCGTTTAAAGATATGCTTTCTCTCTCCTCCTTTGCCTCACCCCACCATCTCCCTCCTCCCCCTCCTCACATGTTTCTCTCTCTCTCTCTCTCTCTCTCTCTCTCCCCCCACCAAAAAAAGTGGGTTTCTTATAGGCAGCATGTGGTCCAATATTATTTTTTATCCATTCATCCACTCTATGTCTTTTGATTGATGGATTTAATCAGTTTACATTTAATGCAATTATTGATAGGGAAGGATTCCTTTTGTTTTCTGTTGACTTATATTTATTTTGTTTTTCTTGCTTCCTTTGTGTTTTGCTGATTTTCTATATTATGCTTCAATTCCTTTTTTTTTTATAATATCTATAGGGTGTGTGTGTTTATGTTTGAGATTGTCATAGGGTTTACATAAAATATACATAATATTCCATTTTAAGGTGTAACAACTTAACATTGATCACATACGAATTCTATGTTTTAACTTTTCCTTCCCAAAACTTTGTTATTGATGTCATAACATATATTTGATTTTATTGTGTATCTATTAACATATTTTAGCTATAGTTATTTTTGATGCTTTTGTCTTTTAACTTTTATACAATTCAAAGGGATTTACCCACCAACATGACAATAATAGAGTATTCTGTTTTTTTCTATCTGTTTACCTTTACTGATGAGTTTTAGACATTCTTAATCTACTATGTTGCTATTTAATATCTTTTCTTCAAATTGAAGAACTCCTATTAGCATTTCTTCTAAGTCAAGTCTAGAGGCAATGACTTTCTCAGCTTTTGTTTGTCTGAGAATATTTTCATTTCTCCTTTAATTATAAAGGGCAGTTTTGTTATGTATCGTATTCCTGGTTGGCAGCTTGCTTGCTTGATTGATTTTCTTTCTTTCTTTCTTTCTTTCTTTCTTTCTTTCTTTCTTTCTTTCTTTCTTTCTTTCTTTTAGTATTTTGAAAATATCGTCTCAGTCCCTTTGTTGCATAAATTTCCAGTGAGAAATCTGTTCCTAATCTTATGGAGTTTTCCTTGTATTTGACAAGCTGCTTTTACTTGCTGCCTTAAAATGACTTCTTTGTTTTTGTCTTGACAATTTGATTATAACTTGTCTTGGTGTGGGTTTCTTTGGATTCATCTTATTACAATATTGTGTGATTTTTGGATCTGGATGTCCATACCCTTCACAGATTTGGTAAATTTTCAGCCATCATTTCTTTAAATATGTTTTCTGGTCCTTTCTCTTTCTCTTCTCCTCCACCCCACCTCACCTCTGGGACTCCCAAAATACATTTGGTAGTGTGCTGTAAATGCTTCAGGCTTTCTTCCTTTTTTTTTTTTTTTTTTTTTTCCCCTCTGACTAAATAATTTCCAGTGACTTGTCTTTAAGTTTACTGATCCCTTCTTCTGCTTGACCTAGTCTGGTATTGAATTCCATTAGTGAATTTTTCAGTCCAGTTATTGTTTTCTTCAGCTCCATGATTTCTGTTTGGTACTTTTTTTCTATCTTTTTGTTGAAAATATCACTTTGTTTATGCATTGTTCTCACGACGTTAGTAAGCATAGTATGATAGTTAATATGAATCTTCTATTAGGTAAATTATACATTTCTTTTTCATTAGAGACTGTTTCTAAAGATTTATCAAATCATTTGGAAAAAATTTTCCTGTTTCTTCATTTTCTTGACTCTATATTGATGTCTGTGTATTAGACATCAGTCACCTCTCCTAGTGTTCATGGATTCATCCTGTACAGGAGAAGAGCTTCACCAGTAAGTGTTGCCAAATATTCTTAAATCTTCATGCTAGGCCAAACTGCTCTTTTTGTTTTTAGAGGCCCCTAGGCATTTAGGGTATGTTGAGTCCCATCACTACTCTGAGATTAGCTAATTCCCTAGACAGTCCCTAGAGAAATTGGATTGTTGGATGTTCAGTGCATCTCTTTCCCTCCCCTGAGAGAAACTGAGACCTGGGATTTTTTAACTACTAGCTCTGTGCTGGGCCAGAGAGAGTGGCCTTGGTGACTTCCAGCTCAAATGACCGTTTCTGTTTTTACCAACTTCAGGCCATTATCATATCCCATATTATCTCAGCATTCTCAGACAGACTAGATGGAAGTCAGTACTCTGGGTAACATTTGGAAAAGTTGAAGCATTTGACACATGAACACTTGGTGTAACTCTTTTCCTCCCTAAGGAGAAGCTGAAATATATTTTCCTTCCTTCCTTCATTTCTTCCTTTTTTCCTTCCTCCCTCCATTCCTTCTTCCCACTCTCTCTTCTTCCCTCCCTCCCCTCATTCCTTTCTATTTGTTTATTTCTGCTAGTATGACACTATACTGGAGATAGAAATTGTAGCAAGAGAGTATTATGAAATTCCCTATTGATTTCGATGTGGCAGGTTTCACATTCATCTAGGGTACAGGAGTCTCTGAACCAGTTTCTAGATTTCTTACAAAGGTAATGTGTTTATGAATTATTATTGAATGGATGTGTTTGTTGGAGGAAAAGGGGTTGAGGGGTCCTATTCCATCATCATGCTGCTTTATTAAGCATGTTTTAAAAGGTTATTTTTTCCCTATATCTTTTTACATTATTTCTGAAAGTACTGCATACAAAAGTGAAAAAAAATTGTGCAGTATGTTCATTTTGTTTTTTGTGTGTATTAATAAAGTCTATATTACAGTTAATTATGTCTTAAAAACTATACATTTTCTGAGACAATTTTTAAAATAACTTACATAAAAACTAGCTTGGGGTCAAAAGATCCAAAATTTCCAAAGTGCACTCCACTTAAAAGTATTTATGAACAATGATAAGTTCTCATTAACCATTCAGATCTCCTACAAAGCAAAAGGAGAGATCACACTTAAAGGAAATCTGTGTAAAATATTTGGATTTGTACTATAATGACCACATTTTCCTTTTTAATTGAGTTAAAGCAAACTTAAAATCTTTTAAATCTCACAAAAATTGTTAATGAGAGTAATTGCAAATTTAATGATTGTGATAGAAAAAAGATCATATTCATTAAGAAGGGAAACAAAAGGCAGTTACTTTTCAGTTTTAGATAAAATCCAGAACTAGGAAACTTTGACAAATTGAATTAAGGGTTCAAACAGGTAGATGTTGTTCTGTATCTGAGGATAATCTACTCTCCTAGCATGTTCGATGTGACATCTCTATTTCATCCCATTCTGATACATCTCAATACCTACCCTAGTGCTTCTAAGCTGATTCACATGCATAGAGAATAAATTTATTTTTGTGACTTAACAGTTTTAGCTTTTGATGATAGATAGGGATGACCCTCATTCAACTAATTAACCAAATGAAAACTTCCTTCTATGTCATTAATGTAACTTCTTTGCTAAAATGAAAGTTAGATTAATCTTTTGGGATTACATGATTGAATGCTTAAGTAGTCTAAATAGTAACTAGAGAGACATGGTCATTTCTATTACAACTGAATCATACTTTCTCTTACAATACACATATATTTTTGTGAAGCAGCAGGATACATTAATGACTATAATCACAGATGAGAAAAGACTCAGAGATTTGATAATGGATGAACTAATAAATGAATAAAAATGTAATCACAGCATCCCCGCCCCCAAATATTCATTGGTAGTCCATACGATGGTTCTATCTAAAGTGAAGATACTAGCTTTTCCAAAATGTATTACCCTTTTAAATAGACAAATATGTCTTACTGGTGCTGACAGGTGTCTCTGTGTGTGTGTGAGTGTATCTGTGTGTGTTTGTATGACAGAGAGAGAGAAGACTTTCTTTCAAAATACTTCAATTCTTTGATTTCCAATTACAGCCACTATTTTAGAGCCTGGTTCTGCTCATAGCATTGTTTTCTAATGTGACATTCCGCCTCATATCTTTTTCAGAGAGTTACCACTTTGCAGATTGTTAGTCACTAGGCCCTCTTCTGTTTGCCAATATCTGGCAAAAAACAAAAACAAAACCAAAACCAGAATGAGTCACTTCACTTTAAAATCAAGTATCAGCATGCCTTTCTTTTTTTTTTTTTTTCAGCATGCCTTTCAAAGATTGAGTGAGTATGTGAAGTGAGTATGTGTCCATGTGTATGTGTAATTGGATAGCAGCCTGTCTAGTTCATTTTCTTAAATAATACTATGAGTCTTCTATTGTGATGACAATAGCATCAATAATGGCAGCACAATAATGGCTCCCATCACAACCTTCTGTGTGCCTAGTGCTGGACTAAATATAGCCTCTTTTACCCAATTTTTCAATTTTTTTCCCTAAGAAAAGAATTATTGTCTGAATTTTTGTAGTTAGGAAAATTCATGCTCATTCACTCATTTGTTTATCTGTTATTTATTGAATGTACATTCTGTGCAAGGCTCTTTATTAGGTACTGAAGTTCAAAAGTGAGTAAAAGACTCAAGCATGCCTACTTTTGTTGTTTTTATTCTATTGTGAAGAGATGTGAAATAAACAGAATTAAAATGCCTAACTTATACAGTAGATTAGAAGGTGATTAGAAAAAAAAAAAAAAGAAAAAAAAAAAGAAGGTGATTAGAATTATGGGAAACATGAAGCAGCCAAGTGGGGATACGAGTGAAGAGAAGAGGGTTGCAATCTTGTGTATTTATGTTTGGTTTCAAGGAAAAGATAACTGTTAAGAAAAAACTTTATGTGGTAAGGAAAAACTTATCCTGGGCAGAGGAATCACCAATAGAAAAGCCTGAAGGTGGGAGCTTCCCTGATACTTGGAGACCATCCTGGCCATCTGCCTATCTGGCATGGAGTGAGCAAAGGGGAATATGACGGGAAACAGGGTCAGAGGCGGAAGCAGGGAGGCAACTTGTAGTCTCGTGTGTGCTTTTGAGCAGAAGATTGACACAAACTCACCTCTGCATTTTAGAAGGAGCATCTTGGTCACTGTGCAGAGAATAAGCCATACAGAGGCAAAAGTAATGGCAGAGAGATCCATGAAGTAGCTGTTGCAATAACTGAGAAAAAAAAAGTGACATGATAGTTTAGAAAAGACACAAAAATTGTCCAGTTGCACAATGATTTCAATCCAGGTCTGCCTTTACTTCAAACCTGTACCTGTTATCCTTATGTGTTCAGTACATTATTGCTGTAACTCAGCCTTGGGAATGTGCACAAGTTTCTTTCTTGGCATTATGAAGGACATCACAGTTTGTATTCTGAGGTATAGGATTAAAGGAATTGGTTTTTGTTTTGATAGACTTCTGGCACCAGTAAATGTCATAGTCATGTTATTAAATTTTTAATATTTCTTTTTACTGGTCTGGATAGCACTAAATGAAGGAAGAAGAATAAGAAGAATAACATTTCTATAATGGTGACATAAATTAAGCAAGTAACTAATGCCTTGCAACTGAGAGAAAGAAATCAACAGAGTTTTCAATGATTTTTTTCTAATTTAGCATGTGAGAACAATTCTTTGACAAAGGACATGCTACTGTGAATCCTTCCTATTCTGCAGAGTATGGATACATAGCAGGACTATATTTAATTTTTGAGGGAGTAGATAACATTTCTGCCCTTCAGATGAAGTTCAAATCTCATCCTTAATCAATAGACTTGAAGTGAGTATCTAGATAATTCTTAAGAGAATTTAGAAGATGCTATGGATACTGGGGAAACGTTGAAAAAAAAAACGTCTTCATAAAGTAAAGCAAAACTAGATAAATATAATAAAATATATTCACGAAATGTTGTTGTTTCCAAATAATAAAAATGATGCATGGATTAAAATCTTCCCATATACATTTAAGTGTATTGCCATTTTCTTTTAAAAAATGACTGTTGAATAAAAATCTTTCAACTAATTTTATATTTTGTTAGAAACTAGGATTGTCTTCCATAAAAAAACAGTAATTGGATGTTTACTTCGAGAACATAGATATCAAATGAAAAAGGAAAAGAATGCCTGCATGTATTACTGATTCAGATGATGTTTAGGCCTCATATTTCCTGGCTTCAGACAGCCAAGGAGGCATTTTTTATGCTTCTGAGCTATGGTCATCTAAGTACAAAGTCAGTACTCAGCATGCTGAACAGATGATAGGATACAGTTTCCTGTGTTCAAAAGGAAGAGTGGTTTATAAATATATCAAGGACAAGGACATGTGCACACCCCCCCATACAAGAAAACATTATTGGGGAATATCAATAAATATGTGATTATTGCAGTTCTCAGAATTCAACTGTGATTAAATAGGAATTCCTCTTTAGTGGCCTTGTTAGGAATTTCAAATTAGCAATGAAAGAATTGGCTTTGGTTTTGACAGACTTCTTTGATTTTAGTCCCAGAGGAATGAGAAAAAGATTTTTAATATCAGTTAAATAAGTAGTGAAACATAGTATCTTATTTTTCCATAGTTGCATCTGTGATCACTTTTTAAATGCAAATTGAAAAACCTAAGTTATTATTTCAGTTTCTTCTTAAAATTTCAAGAATTTTGTTCCATCATCACCCCCCGCCCCACATTTTTTTCAACCTCTATCTTTGTCTATTACTGTGTGAAATCCCCCTTCCTTCCTGCGAGGGACAAATTAATGAGAAGAGTAATCACCATTCTGCTGTCATTTCCTCCTTATCCATCATTAAACTCATTGCAATTTGGCTTTATCTTATCAAGCCTCCATTGGAATTTGCCTCACTAAATCTCTGGGACTCTCCTACCTTCAAAGTCAGTGGATGCTTTAGTCTTGATTTTTGATAATTTCTCAGCAGCATTTCTCTCCACTGGATATTCTCCACTTCTTTTTCTCATGAATTTCCTGAAAAGCATGTCCCTTGTTCTTCTATTGCTCTTATAGTTAATTCTGTCTCATTTTATTTCATTATGTTATACACTGTTCCCCATATATCCTCCCTTTAAATGTTCCCCAGATCTCCATAAAGAATCTTCTTCTCGACCTGCCCCTTCCATGAGATCATACCCATTTTCACTTTTTTCACTTATTACCAAACTCAGGGAAACCTAAATGTAAATAAACCATCTGAAGTCTGGTTCTTTAACCACTATATTGTACCCTCTGCCTAATAAGAGCTTGTGATTTGTTCCTAGTTACTTCAAGCATAGTTTTTTTCCTAAAAATACATGTATACATCTTCTATAAAACAAAACAAAACAAAACAAAAACAAACTCCTCTCGGTAGTATGTACTGGATTGAAGAGAACTTCCCTCAATTGTCCCAGCTAATTAAACCAGAAACATATCCTTCTTATTGACCCGATGTAGCCAAGTCACAAAGTTCTGTAGATTTTAAATAGGTACCATCTATTCACTCCTCAGTCCTCCAATCTCTGTCGCTGTTTTCTTCAATCTCTCTTTCTCTCCCTGGTGACTACTTACTGAGATCACTGTTTTGAATCTGGATTCTCACTCAGCAACGAGATTACTTTTTTTGGTTTTAAAGAGAGGGAGAGAAAGGGAGAAATTGGAAAAGAGAACAAGCAGGAATGAGGGAGGGTCAGGGAGAGAGAGATTGTTCTGCTATAACAAGTTTCATTTCTGATAGCTTGGGTTACCAACAATCATTATATGAATAAGTTTTTTACATTTTGGGTGGGGGGAAGTGAGCTAGGGAGTTTCTAACTAGCAAAAACTCCCTCCACGAGAATCTGAATCACAGAGATTCTTCATATTTATATGACTGTATTGAGAAGATCTTCAATTTATAGCAGCAAATGTATACCCTAGGGAGGCCCTTATTTTTTCTGGAATGAATATATTAAGAAGATCCTTAGAATATGGTCTTGAGGGTCATAAGGGCCCCAAAGAGCATGCATTAGAAAGTGGTTTGTGCTTCTACTAATCACCAGGCTTCTGTTTGCTAAGCTAAGCATGCTAGCTGAGGAGGGAAACTGAATTGTTTAGGATGATACAAAAAAAAAAAAAAAGAGTAGCTCTTCAAGTGAAGAATGTAGGGATAGATAAATTATGTAGCAGAGAAAAGGAACTTTGCTGGCAGGACAGAGATTCTAAATTAGAAATGTCATGACATTTTTCCTGATATAAGTACAACATGCATCTTTTTCCCCACTCACCACTCTTCCTCTCCCGCAAACAAACAACCGTTGGCATAACACACACATTGGTACTTTGGTCTCTACTTATGTGATCTTAGGATGTCCAGTTAGCCTTATATGTTCTTCCCATATAGGAGAAACACCAGTGCCATATGAATGCATTCTTGTGACAATATGTAACCTAGCCTCCTCTATTCTCAGTCTACACTTTGTGGGCTCCTATTTTAATTACTCTCATCTGTGACGTGCACTTGTCTGCATCTTCCAGTCTATTGTGAGAATCTCAGAATATACCTTCATCCTGTATGATTCTCTCTGCAGCCTTCCAACTTGGTCCATGTCTCCAGAATCTAAAATATAGAACTATATTGAACTATATAGCACACCAGAAAGTAAAAAATAATTTTAAGAGGTGACAAGATAACAAATGTCCTATGACTTTTTTTTTTTTTTTTGTTCTATGACTTTTAAATTCAGTCCCCTCTACTAACTATGTTACTATTACTCTCTCTGCGTGGAAGAAGCCAGAAAATAAAACAGAAGTTTTCAAACTCTTAGCATTATCTATGGTTAATATCAATCTCTCAAGCAAACAGAGACCTCAGATAAATTTTTTATCTGTTATAGAATGGAGCCGCCTGAAATCAAATGCTGCTTGCCTAGTTGTTGAGAACTTGCAACGTTTGATGTGTATGAATAAACTTTTCTGGAAGCTGTGTTAAGCCTTAGCAGCAAGTATCTCTATATTCCCTTCTTCTGAATATGACTGTTTAAAAATAAAAATAAAATGTTTAATAATATGCTTAATAATAAAACAAAATGGATTAGCTCTGTTACCTGCAGCATCGCTATATCGTTGCTTTTAGAAATAGATCATTTGTCTATAAGGCAGTTCAAAAATATTACACAAGAGTTAGATTGTGTTCTGCAGTTGCTTACTACCACTGGAAGCTACGAACGCTGCATCTCAAAAAAAAGTTTTTTGAGGTCAGAATGCCAGTACCCTCAGATGAGGGTTGTAAACCAGAAAATATCATCGGTATCACAAATTATTGCTTTATGAATATCCACATCAAAATTCATCTTGGGATTATTATTTAACCAGAAAATAATATGTTATTGGGTAGAATAAATATCTACTATTTATTCTCTCCGATTTTATTAAAGGAAGCCTATTCCGTACAGAATGACATTTTTAAATGGGTTTCTGCTCTCCTAGCTCCATTATCATCATTGTCATAAAGTAGGGTTTGTTATAATTCCTGGCCAATACATGGACACTGCATAAACACAAATAGCTTTTTCTCTCTTTTTTCTACGGAATAAACAACATATCTTGAAGCATGAAAGAGCAATTTTTATGTTTCTTCATCTCTTGAGGAAATTCTTACTGTTGCTGTAAGTCCCAGTGAGTTATAGTTCTTTTATACACATGAAAAAAGATAATGGTTATAATCCCACCATGTGAATTTCAACTTTCACCCCTCTCTCTGAAGTTAAAAGTGAGCTTCCAAAGCTTTTAGAAGGCGGCTGCCCTTTTCAAACTGCATTTCTAGTGCATCAGTCTTATTGATTTATTCATAGTAAATGGTACCTCCTCATTCTTTGTGCGTGAAACCGAAGAAGGCTGAATAAGTGCTTCCTAAACCCTGGCAACCATCTCAGATGTAACTTGGCTAAGCAGTGAAAACGTATTCTTTCTGGTGAGGACAATGAGCAGGCTGGAGGGGGATATTGGGGCTTTCAATGCCACCAGGCTAGGTCATAAATTCTAGTTTACCACCAGTATCAAATGTGAAATGTTTTAACATTCCAGGAACTATTGCTTCCAGAAAGTGATAGAGCCTCTCCAGTAATGAAAGCATTGATCCTGAACTGAACTCTAAGTGCATGATGTAAATCGGATAAGTTTTCTTGGAGAAATCCATTTCTGAGTGGAAGTCCTTTAGGTGAATGCATATCCAAAGGAGAAAAAAGAAAAAAAAAAAAAAGAGTGAAGCATCTTAATTTTACCACCCCAAATACAGACTGACTTACAAAGAGAAGTAAAGAAATTACCTGTTTTGGTAATGCTGAGATATGTCCTTTCCTTTTATTTACAAATGCGTTCATGCATGTTATTTTTAAACATTTAGCCCTGATTTTGCATTGTACAGTTATTCCATGTGCCATTTTGCACTGCACTAAATGCCTTCCTACCACATAAGTGTTTATAAGACAGAAAAGAACTGCAGAGCTATTATTTTTGACCAATGACCAAATAAAGTGTAGAATTAATAAGTTCTCTAGTTTACTACCTTCATTGGCTATCCATTGAAAAAACTAGGTAGGGACCACATTGCCTCTCCTTTCCTAATTCCATGAGCTGACTTTTAGTGTCTCACTGTTACATATAAATTGCCAAGGAGCACCTACCATTTGAGATAAACATTTATGATTAAGTTTTGATGTAGTCTCTGTGCTAAAATGGGACACAGAGACAATGTTGGAGGTGAGAAAAAATATGAAGAAAATATACTTGAAGGGGAAAAAATAATAATTCCCTAAGGAAGGAAGGATGGAAAGTAGGAGAAAAGAAAGAAGAAAAGAAAAGAAATATAAAAAATTCAAGAGAAAATGAAAAAAAAATGCATTACAAGCAGATTTTTTTAGAAATAGAAAATTTAACAAAAAAAGGGAAATATTGTGGGAAAGATGACAAAAATGGAGATTAAAATTCATATTTTTTGCTTTTTGATATCAAACTAGGTAAGCATAGAAATCAAGTCCAGAGTTGTTCAATTGGTTCAATTGGTTCTGTTTATAATCACAATAATTAATGTGAACATTATCAACAATAGCATTAACCAAGTTCTTCTTTTTATTTCTTTGAATCCAAATATTTCCCCTAACTTTATCTTTCAAAATTCAGTCATTGGTCTTTATTGTCGTGAGATGGGGAGGGAGATAAATTACATCCCTTCATGGCTGTGTAGTGCTTATCCACGTGTCCTATTACTACACAGAGTCCTATCATTTTAAGTAGAAGATGAACGCTCTACATATTCAAAAAAAATGTTGAATCTGTACAAAAGAACTTCTGTACATTTAAGTACATTTAAGTTGATATCAATCCTGGGAAATCTGTGTGGTTTAATACAAAGGATGGCACCTGTCACAACTGAATGTTTATTACACCTTGAGTTGAGTAAAATCTGCATACTTGAATTTACACAATATTATAATTATATAAACCTATTGTTATTATAATTATATAAACCTATATTGTTATATAAATCTATTGGTATAGATTTTTGTACATGTATATTGTTTATCATTATGAGAATGCTTAAAATGATATATCAGTATTTTCTCTCCATGCATGTTAGATTTTAAAGGGATGCTTTCTCAGTATGGCGATTTTTCTTTTTTAAAGATTTTATTTATTTATTTGAGGGAGAGAGGGAGAGAGCACGAGTGGAGGGACAAAGGCGGAGGGAGAGAAATACTCCCCACTAAGCAGGGAACCTGACACAGGGCTTGATCCCAGGACCCCAGGGTAATGCCCTGAGCCAGGCCAGCTGCTTAACTAACTGAGCCACCTGGGCACCCCCAGGATGATGATTTCTTTAAATATTGTTTACCTCATATACACTGTATATTTGGATCTCAATAATAATCTAGTTATCATTAAAAGAAAAATCAAGGGATCCCTGGGTGGCCCAGCGGTTTGGCGCCTGCCTTTGGCCCAGGGCGCGATCCTGGAGACCCGGGATTAAATCCCACGTCAGGCTCCCGGTGCATGGAGCCTGCTTCTCCCTCTGCCTATGTCTCTGCCTCTCTCTCTCTCTCTCTCTCTCTCTCTCTCTCTCTCTGTGACTATCATAAATAAATAAAAATTAAAAAAAAAAAAAAAGAAAAATCAAGATGTAGGAAGATCATGAAAAACCTATTCAGAGGAATTATGTTCAAGTGAAATGGTTTGAAAACCACTGTGCGTAAGTGCTAATATTGGTGAGATTATGAATAAGCATGGTTTAAAAATCATCAGTGTGATGTCTTGAGAAAGACAAAGATTGGAATCTGCTTCCCTGTAGGATAGTTTTTTTTTTATTATAGATAATTCATTATCTGGTTTAGTTTCATTCTTATTATACAGAATACTTATCTCATGAAAATCATTGACTATATCAATATTGTGAATGCTTATTATGTGAAAGATACTAAGATCGATTAGGCTCTAAAATATTTTAATAATACTTCCATTCCGTTTTGGCTGTACTTCCGCAGGATCTGTTCCAAACCCTTTCCACTTTTCTTAGTTTTATATTCACTTATATTAATTGAATCCACCATATTTATTGAGAAATCAAAGTTATTTGAAGTGATGTCTCTCCTCACTCTCTATTTTCTTAGCTCCTTCCTACCCTCCAGCCTCAGGCCAAAAGGCATTTGTACAACTGCCAAAAAGCAATTTTTCCACTTATGTTTTCAGTTATAGCCCAACCTGTATGCTGTATGCTTCAATTCTCATTCTCCTTAGTAACTTTTAATTTAACTGAACAGGTAGATAATCAACAAACACAGAGAAAATCACAACACTGCTTTTGCCATTTTTTTCTCTTCAAATTGCTTCCCTCCTTTTAAATTACTAAGTTCTAAGAATTAATATTTCACAGTTTAAACTACTTATTTTTTGCCTTACATTCCCCTGTCTTGTAAATTCCTTACTCTCAACCATTAAAAATAATGGGGATTCACTAATCACAAATCTAATCGTTCCTAAGCCCACATTTTCCTCGACTTTCTTGAAGTAGGTTGTATTTCCTTCTCTTACTCATTAAACATCTGAGTTCTTTGTTTTTTCAATCTTTACCACTACTTGATTTGTATTTGTATTTCTAATTTTTGTTTGAAATAAAGTCCTTAGTATGCTTACATAAACAAACAAACAAAACAAAACATGAGTTACCACAATCCATATTCCTATCACCATAAGGTGAGGGATATTTCAATCGTAAATTGGTAAATAACTGCATTACCTTTTGCAGGAAGACAGAAAGGCACAGAGGAAAAAAGTGAAATGTTTGAAAAATTATTAAGAATTTGATCCCATTTATATAATAGAGGACACAGGACAGCCAGTGTAAAGACCTAATTTTATGATTATGAGTTTAGATATAGATGTTCTGTGCTAAAATAGGAAAAGACATTAATGTGCAAATAGCCATAGACCATTGAAAATAGACATATTGCATCCATTCATGAATGAAGCAAGAGCTGTCTCCCCAGGTGTGAGGGAAGGATCAGGGTGAGAAATCCCCATGGCTATGCTAGTTTTACATGCTGGGGAAGTTGTGATAATTCCCCCTGGTACCTATGAGGGGAAACAGCAAATACAAGACCCTATGCCAGAGACCACCAATCAAGAACTTGGGCTAAGGGTCCTCCTGGGAGAGGACAGAGTCCTGTGACAGCACAGCCAATGGCCACCCACAGGATCAAGTTAGAAGTACCAAGAATGTCCTGCCAATGGAAGTGATCTTGTTCAAAAAGATGGTCCCGTAACTTGAGGCTACCCAGGGCCATGTACATCTGCTCCAACAGCTGCTCTTTGGTGTACAGGTGCCAGTCTCTCAGAAAGCATCTGTACAAAGCCCACTGCAGTATTTGCACCTGGTGCAATGACCTTCATCAGAGCCTCCATATGTTCTAGCAACCAACTACCAAAGCATGCCTGACTCGTGAAATGCACTCACCTTCTGTACTTCCTTTGAGAGGATCTTGCTCTTTCATTTTTTGTTCGTTTGCTGATGATTTTATTTATTTGACAGAGAGCACAAACAAGAGGAGTGAGAGAGACAGAAGCAAGATTCCCACTGAGGAGGGAGCCTGATGGGAGGCTTAATCCCAGGATCCTGGGATCATGACCTGAGCTAAAGGCAGATATTTAACCGACTAAGCCATGCAGGTACCCTGATCTTACCCTTTTGTGCATTCCAGGCACCAATGCACTCCATAGGGTACCTGAAGATAAACGTGTGGGTGGACCTGTGACCTTCCCATCCAGCCTTGCAGTGGGCCTCCTTAAAGATATTGATGATGTCGCACCACTGAACCCTGAAGTCAGCTCCTCTAGCTACTATGGGCCAAAAGCATGTGACCTGGGTCAGCCTCAGGTTCATCAGATGCCATTTAGAAAGGTCCTGCCTTCCCAGCAGTGGGGAAAGTGGATGGAGATATATGGATTAAGTGGCTCTGGCTCCAGCAGAGGGTTGCTCAAAATAATAGCTGGTGGATGCCACTAGGAATAGGACGAGGTGAGTGGTGTCCTTTTTTTCCATTTGCACCTGTTCCCTCATGGAGGGAAGCCCCCACCCCCTCCATGAGGCACCTTTTATTTTAGACCAACTAAACCTATTTAATACAAAAATTATTTTAAAACTGTTTTTAAAATGAAAATAATGTAAGTGAAAAGCTCAACATGATTCACTAGATTATGACAATGCAATTAAAAGATAATAGGTGCAAATTATCCATGAGCATAAAAAAAATGATCCAAATAAATGACCTAATCAGAAATCAAAGTACAAAATGAGAGGTAAAAACAATGAGAGGAAAATAACCACGGCTGCAAGACGTTTGCAATAATATTAGTGTAGCATCTACGTCTTTCAGATGCAGAATGAGAAGGCGGAGAAAAACAGTTGAAAAATTGACACCAGGGATGTCTGGGTGGCTCAGTAGTTGAGTGCCTGCCTTCAACCCAGGGCTTGATCCTGGAGTTCCAGGATGGAGACCGACATGGAGCTCCCTGCAGGGAGCCTGCTTCTCCCTCTGCCTATGTCTCTGCCTCTCTCTCTGTGTCTCTCATACCTCTCATGAATAAATAAATATAATCTTTAAAAAGAAGAAAAACTGACACCAATAATCCCTAGAATTTGGTAAAAAAGGGTAACTTTTCAAAGGAAAGTTTGAGTTTATAGTTCAAAGAAGCTCCTTGAACTGCAAAAATGATAGTTAAAAGAAAACCATATTGTCAAAGTACAGAAAAGCAGAGGCTAAGGGAAAAATCTTAGAGTCAGAGGATGTACTTGTTACACAGAGAGGAATGATGATATTAATAGTCATCTTCTCATTAAAAATGGGGTGGTGCTGGCCAGAGAAGCCAAGATAGAGGCCAGGACATTTCCTTTTTTGTTTCTGTTTTGTTTCTTAAATTTAATTTACATTCAACTAATTAACATACAATATATTATTAGCTTCAGATGTAGCAGTCAGTGATTAATCAATTGCATATAACACCCAGTGCTCATTATGTCACGTGCCCTCCTTAATACCCGTCATCCAGTTACCTCAACCACCTACACACCTCTCCTCCAGCAACCCTCAGTTTGTTTCCTATGGTTAAGAATTTCTTATGGTTTGTCTCCCTCTCTGATTTAGTCTTATTTTCCCTTCCCTTCCCCTATGATCCTATTTTGTTTCTTAAATCCCACATATGAGTGAAATCATATGATAATTGTCTTTCTCTGATTGATTTATTTCTCTTAGCATAATACCCTCTAGATCTGTCCATGTTGCTAATGGCAAGATTTCATTTTTTTGATGGTTGAGTAGTATCCCATTGTATATATACCACATCATCTTTATCCATTCATCTGTGAATGGACATCTTGGCTCTTTCCATAGTTTGGTTGTTGTGGACATTGCTGCTATAAACTGTGGGGTGCAGGTGTCCCTTCAGATCACTACATTTGTATCTTTGGCATAAATACCTAGTAGTGCAATTGCTGGGTGATAGGGTAGTACTATTTTTAACTTTTTGAATAATCGCCATACTCTCCTCCAGAGTGGATTCCCAGAGGCCAGGACATGTCCTGAGGACTGAGAGTGAAGGGAGGACCATAGTTAGGTAAAAGTTGGAAAACTTTAAGTTATAACATAAAACTAAGTTATGTAGGATTTTATTGGTATGAGAATAGAAAAAGTAGATCAATAGAACAGAGTAAAGAATTCAGGAAGAGACAAACACAAGTACATTTAATTCTGGACAGAGGTGCCAAAGCATTTCAATGGGGCAAAGGGAGTCCTTTAAACAAATAGCCCTGCACTAATAAACAATCTTAATCCCAGTTAGTAGCATATAGAAATGTTGAGATGGAGCCAAATTTAAATGTGAAAGCTAAAACTCTAAAAGTTTAGAAAAAATAATAGTGGATTCTCTATTCAACCTGAGGGAGGCAAAGATTTCTTAGAACACAGAAAGGAATAACAAGAAAGATAAGACACTAAAGATAAATTAGGCTTCCTTAAAATCTGACTTCATCAACATAGGAAAATTAATAAAATGCACAAGCAAAACCTATAAAAGACAAAAGGCTGGCATAAAAAATTATGTAAAGTACTTTAACAATGAATAAGATAAGCAATCTAATAAAAATGGGCAAAACAACTTATGTACCTCACAGAGAAAGATACACAAGTGTTCGATAAGCATGAGAGAAAATATTCAACATAATTCATTAGGAAAGTGTGAGTTAAAAATCAAATTTATATGCACTCACTAGAATGACTAAAATTTAAAAGGTTATCAGCACCAAATGTTGACCAGGATATGGAACTACTAGATCTCTCGTATATGCTGGTGAGAATATAAATAATACACCCTCTTAGAAAAAAGAAAATTTGGTAGCCTATCATAAAGGAATACATCTGTCCCTGATCTTATTTACCCAAGGTCAGTGAAATCCCATGTCTATAAATAGTTTTACACAAGAATGTCCAGAGCCACTTTATGTACAGTCAAAAACTGGAAGCGGCCCTACTTTAGAAATAGGAAATATTTTATGGTAAATCCGTATAACAAATTTGTGTATCAATTTAAAAAAAGTCCTAAAACATACAAAAAAAGATTCATCTCAGAGACACATTGGAAAATGAACCAGATACAAAAAATTATATGCTGTGTGATTCTATTTATATTATGTTCTAGAACTGGCAAAACCAATGGATGATAGAAAAGAAAAAAAGTCATATCTATTTACCTCTGTGGAGGGTGAGGGTATTGATTGCAAACAGCTATGTGCTTCTGAGGTGACTTGAATCTTAAGCCTTAACAACAGTGTATTCCTTTGTCAAAACTCACTAAATTTTACGTTTAAGCTTTGCTCATTTCACTCTAATTGAATTTTATCTCAAAGAAACAAAGGAATGGCAAACAAATATTGAACTCTAGGTACGAGTTTTTTGTTTTGCTTTAGTGGCGTAGGTTACCAATTTTGAAGCTGTCTTCTGTTTGCTAAGCTTAAGCAAATGTGTGAAGATATTGAGGTTAATGCGAACCAGGTTTGTCATTGTCTTTGAAAGGAGTTAAAAAAATATATATATATATATATAAAACCCACCAACAACTAGGTGCCCTGAATTGTTGGATAAAATTAGAGACATCAATATGAACTTGTTGTTTTAATAGAGACGTATTTCCAAGTCTGTTCACTGAGAAGGCAGAGAAGCTGTGAGTACACTTGGTTCCCAGGTTGGTTTTCTAAGAACTGTTGTTCATTGAAAAGGGAGCAGGGAATGCAGCTGACAGTGGGGCCGATCCATAAAGAGTATGGGGATACGTCAAAAGGACACAGGAGACAGCCACGTACATGCAGAGAGAGGGAGAAAGAGAGGATACAGGGCTATTGTTGCAACTTTTCTGTAAATGTGAAATTAAATCCAAGTGAAATATATAACAAAATATATTCTAGTAGATGTCTTAAAAATGGTTGAAAACCCCTGAACCATTCTATGCGGTCTAGCTGAACCCAGTCACAGAATTCTGACTCTATTCTTTTTTATTTTTTTAAATAATACTTTCACAATGAATGCCTATTTTCTACCTCCCTGTCACAATCTGTCCCTCAGAATTCACCTAAAGGGCTCCCTTCTCCGTGAGACCTTACATGACGACCTTTAGGTGTGACTGTGTAGACCATGCAGATGTAACTTATGACTGCTTTCTTTATTACTCTTACTTTTTTTTGCTATGTCTTTGTTTTAAAACTTCCAAACTCTAAGAGGCAGAGGCACTACTCTATCGTTGCCAGCCTAACTAATACAAACCTACTTTGCCTGAGCCAAGCAGGCGCTTAATATTTTCCATTCCATTGTTTTTGGTCTGAGATAAACATATCCCAATGAAAGCCTGGCATTAAAAGATACGTAATTCTTTGTGAGTTTTTATGCTTCTACTTTAAAACTTGTTTGTAAGAAGCTGAACTTATATTAGAAAGTTAAGTTGTTGTAGGGTTTGGAACGGATGCTATTCTCTTGAAATCTGAACTCGTTTCTTACGTGCAAATATATTTTAACTTGGGAATTAGTTTAATAAATTAAAACGTGAGTCGGTTCATGACCTTACATTTGCTAATCTTTCTTATAGGGTTTAGTCTCTTATAGGATATTATCTCTAGTGTTCAGTTGAAATGTTTTCATACCTTGGCACTATTTGAATCGCATGTATCGAAACTACTGAATTTCCTGGTCCTTGCCAGATATGACATGGTCTTGGTAGGCAGATAGCATCATTACATGAAAGCCTTTGTCTTTGTGGGTTCTGGACTGACAAGAGGAAGAGGGAGTGAACAGATGTTTTCGAACTCCAGTGGCCATCTGCTGAGCCCTAAGCAACGCTCCTGCCAGAGGAGCAATCTGCAGAGCACTTACTCATAAAACACCCATTTTGTGAATGAAATGAGTTTAGTGGTCTCTGAGGCTGTCACTTTGTCATCCTCTGTCAGTACTAAAATTAATGTGGAAATAAAAGTAAACAAAGCATCTTTCCTTCCTGTGTTTCCAAAAATTTATCGACTTGTTTAAACATCTGACTCTAGTGCAAACAAACATGGTTTTATTATAATTGCATTTAAATCTTGATGAAAAGCAGCAACCTCTCATCAGAGTTTTCTCTCTTTAGGCATACAGGCTTAAACCTGAACTCTGTTCTACTCTTCAGGTAGAAGACCCACATTTTGTTTTTATGTTTTGTGTTTTTTTTAAATTATTTTACAGAAGTATTTCCCCCTCTAGATATACCAAATGACATATACGAATATCCATATGGACTAATATCACATACTAAAATCTGCATTAGTCGACCAGGGATGCTGTAACAAAATACTGCAGGCTGTGTGGTTTAAACAACAGAAATTTATTTCTCACAATTCTGGAGGCAAGAAAGCCAAGATTGAAGGGTCAGCATATTGGTTTCCTCTGAGGGCCTTATGGGAAGGGTCTGTTCGGGTCTCTCTGCTTGCCTTGTAGATGGCACCTTCTCGCTGCGTCTCTGCATCATGGTCCCTCATGTGTGCAGGTGTTCTGCTTCCCTAGATTCCTTCAAAGCCCCTCTATCATGTGATTTGTCTTCCCTTAACCTAGATGCCCTTTATTCTTGTCACTGCTGAGACATGGCATGGGACCATTCTTCCTCAGTTTCTCCTCTTTCACCCATTTAATATTTCATCATTTAATGAACTCCTACTATTAGGCATAGCGTTAATTACTGAAGAGATAACAAATATGATATACTTCCTCCCCCATGATATGTAGTGGGGAGATGACCTCTGTGTTTGTGTACCTACACATGGCAAACGGTCTTGTAAAGTAGGTAAAGACAGTCATAGGTGAGAGTCTAAGAGAACTAGTTTAGCTTTACATGTGTTTAATTTGAGGAAACTGGAGTTGCCAATGAGGAAATTGTATAGAAATGCTAAAACTAGCAGCAGAGTTGCAATTTATTGCCCTAGAGGTAGTGGATGAAATCAATTATAACACTAAAGATATTAAAAGATTTCCCTGGCAGCAGACATGTGGAGAAAGAGGAGAAAAAGCAGAAAGGTTGGAATTTAGATGATCATGCATTGGGCAAAAATACAGCAGACGCTGCTCCTCAACTTTAGGATTTCAGAAATTCCTAGATTTTATGAAATTTCAAGGTAATAATTAATCTCTAGAGTTTGACCATATTTTAATAATTTAGAACCTATTCCCTTTACTAAAGATCGAAATTCTACAGGTGAAAGCTGGAGTGGGATGCATTCATTCTCTTGTCCTGGTATCACACATACAGCCCAAAGTTTTGCCTTTTGCCTTAGTCCTCCTCAAGGCTTTCTTGGAACTGCTGAGTCATGGCTTCCCTTCTCAAGTTTGGATTATCTCCATCGATTTTCCTTTCACCGTCTAATCCAGGGCTGATGTGTAGACTTCTTTTCTCTCATCCCAGCAGCCTCCATCACTGATACCTTCACCTGGGGATCTCTCTCAAGTGAACATGGAGACCAGAATGGCCTCTACTTCCACTGGTCTCAGAGACAAGCACCCAGAGAGTTTTCTCTTTCTTTGCCAGCTATTTTGGGATATAATGGACATGTAACATTATGCAAGTTTAAGGTGTACAAGTGATGATTTGGTCCACATATGTACGGCAAATTGTTTACCACAACAAGATTGGCTGACTCACCCTTTGCCTCACACAATTACCATTTGTTGTTGTTTTTGTTAAGATGAGGCCATTGAAGCTTTACTCTTATAGCAACTTTTAAGTATACCATACAGTGATTTTACTCACTATCCTGCATCTTAGATACCCAGAACTGAGCTTATAAATTAAGAGTTTGTACCCCTGATCAACATCTTCTCATTTTCCAACCCCTCAGCCCCTAGCAACCACCATTTTGTACCCCCTGTTTCTATGAGTACAATTTTTATAGGTTCTACATGCAAGTTAGATAATACAATATCTTTCTCTGACATACAGATTTCTTATACTAGGTCTTAAGGCAAATTACCAGAGGGAAAGTGAAGATAGAAACAATTGACAGATGAGGCAATGGCAAAGCTTAGTAAATTCTTAAGCCAAAAGCCATTGTACTTAAATCTCTGCCTTCCACTTAAGATTGTAAAAATAAAGATTATTCGGGGTTCAGATTCTGGCTTCAGATTTTGGAGAATAGGATTCTCACATTTCTCCTACCCTCAATCTTCTACCTCTACCCAAGCAAAGTCAAGGGGTCTTGAAACCTCTGCCCACTATATCCACTATGTCTGTAAGAAAAATTAACTCTGATGATGCAAATTAGACAGAATGAGGCCTGCCTCTCTCTCTCTCTCTCTCTCTCTCTCTGTGTGTCTCACTTTTAAACAAGAGACTCAAAAAATTAATTTTTTTATCTTAAGCATTGTTTCAAATACCACATTCATATGGTCCAAGATTTATTTTCTTTAGCCTAATTCTCATTTCAAGGAAAAGTTTTAAGTGAGGTGGGATACTGGTGCAGTGAGATTCAAAAACTAAATATATCTCAAACAGAACTTTGAAGTATAGATGTCAGTGTGATCAGAGGAATGGCAATTCTTTAAAGTTTACAATCCTCTTTCTGATACTAGAGTAGGTATAAAGAAGTATTTGGAAGATGCATTTCTTCAGATAAGGATAGTTATTTTAACTAATGAAAACATGACTGCAGTCAAGTAGCAACTGGATATTCTTTACCATTATACATGAACTCTAGCCCTAGTCATTCTCAAACTTTTTGCACCTATCAGTGAGTTATCACTAATTCCAGGAAGCCTAGGGATACCTAGGCACTACCATTGCACACTCACATACAACACACACTCACATTTTTTTGATAAGACAGCATAAGTGTTTCCATAAACTTAGATGGAAAATCCCAATCACGTATAAAACCAAAGAGAAGACAGGATCCTCCTCCAGAAACACATTTGTAAATTAAATTAAGATCTGTATTCTATCTCCTGTTCTCTCCTATAGGCATTTTCCTATTAAATCTTTTATCAAATATTTTGACTACAAGGAACTACAACTCACATACAACAATTGCACAGACAAAATTCAGCAAATGAAAACCTCAAAGGCTGTAATGACTGGATCAATAGTAGTATTTCTCCATACAATATTAATCTTATTCCACTCATTATTCTATGATGAAATTTTATCTAAATTTTCCTTAAAATTCATTTATTGTAAAGTGTGTAAAGTTTTGTTAAAAAGAGTACTTGTGGTTAACTATTTTTACAATTAATTATATGGGAAAGCATTTTTTTAAGATTTTATTTTATTTATTCATGAAAGACAGAGAGAGAGAGAGAGAGAGAGGGAGAGAGGCAGAGACACAGGCAGAGGGAGAAGCAGGCTCCATGTAGGGAGCCCGATGTGGGACTCGATCCTAGGTCCCGAGGATCATGCCCCAGGCTGAAGGCGACGCCAAACCACTGGGCCATCTGGGCTGCCCTGAAAGCATTTTTTAAAAAGATTTTATTTATTCATGAGAGACACACACAGAGAGAGGCAGAGATGTAGGCAGAGAGGGAGAAGCAGGCCCCCTCTGGGGAGCCTGGTACAGAATTTGATCTCAGGACCCCAGGATCACAACCTGAGCCACAGGCAGATGCTCAACCCAGGTGCCCCTATCTGAAAGCATTTAAAGCCCTGTTCACCTATTTCTCAACGAAACAAAATAAAGCCTAATCATTCTGCTGCTGTAAAAATTAGTTTAAAAATAATACAACTTTGATTGAAGGACAGTCCCTCTTGAGGATTGAATTTCTCTCATTCTTTAGTTTTATCCGTACCTTATTTTATCTTGAACTAGCTTCTAAAATATAGCACTGAAAAGAGTGTGAGAGCAACTGAATCAAGTTCTCTAGGGGAGTCTACTCACTTTCTCCTAAGGGAAATGAGGAATGCATGTGGCTGTTGAAGGATGATGCTCTTCTTTTTTATTTATGTTTTTCCCAAATAAAAGCATTTTCTAGTGAGGATGGGAGAACTCAGTTCTTTCAGACATTGGCTGAATAGATTAAATCAGAATATTGTTCTTGCTACCTCCTGATTTCCCTAATCCTTCTCAACTTTCACTTAATGAATGTCTTTCTTTGAGCCATAATTCATCTGCTATAGACCGTGCAGGTTCAAGGAAGGGTAGTAATTTCCTAAGGGGACTTGACTTTCAGGGAAATTCCAACAAAAAACTAATTTTAAACTTAATGTTTGTTATAAATCACACCTAAGAAGCCCAAGGGAGTTTTCTTTTTGAATGCTTTCAAGTCAAACCAAACTAAACAAAAAGGAAATTTAATGGTTGATAAGCATGGATGGAAGTCAGAAGAAAATATTCTGTGTTTATTTGGTTCTTTTGGTTCTATTCTGTAACCATTTGTAAACTCTTCAGTTTTCACACACTGAATATATAACTTATCAATAATGTTATCAGGTGAATATCAAGAGTGCTACCAATAGGTGAGCTAATGCTTAAAACAACAAAGATTAAAAAAAAAAAAAAAGAATTCCAATAAGTCCTTCCAGTTCTTTCTAGGTAAAGGAATGAGCAGTGGGCCTTTTTCTTTTTCTTTTTTTTTTTTTTTTGATAAGACAGCATAAGTGTTTCCATAAACTTAGATGGAAAATCCCAATCACATATAAAACCAAAGAGAAGACAGGATCCTCCTCCAGAAACACATTTGTAAATTAAATTAACTTAAGATCTATATTCTATCTCCTGTTCTCTCCTATAGGCATTTTCCTATTAAATCTTTTATCAAATATTTTGACTACAGGGAACTAATGAGGATAGACAAATGAGTATACAAATTCTTAGCCATTCGTAATTCTTCCATTCTAGTAAAATTTTCCTTCAAGTTTGGCTGAAGGATTGCACAAGATAGGAAGCACTCTAGAGCTGCATTCCTGGTACCATTACAACCATGATAGGGTACAAAACCTCCACAACATCAGCCCAGGTGTCATAAACCTCATTCTTAGTTTTAATTAGGAACAACATATACTAAGGTTTGATGTTTTCACCTATACAGATGCAAATTAGGTGGGTCTAGCCATTAGAAAAAAAATTGAAATATTGATATCTGTTGCAATGAATAAGTAGTACATTAAAATATATTGAAATAAACATGTATATTACTACTCATTTTTGTATTTGCATGTATATGCTTAAATACATATGGGAAGCTGTACCTGTAGTTAAAGGCACTATTTCTGAGGACTAATAGATTCAGATTTCCATTTATTAGTTGTATGCCATTGGGCGTGTTGCTTAGTCTTTCTAACACTTGCTTAGTCTTTCTGAAAGTTATTTTCCAGTATACAAAATTTGGGCAATTCTCTTTGACATCTCATGATTGCTCTGAGAATTATGCAAGAAAATTGTGCATAAATGAAAGCGATTGGCCCATAGAAGATAATTCAGGGTGTCCACCATACCTATTATTGAACTTCAGCAATTTTTGATATTATAAAGGATTATTGAAGGGAGACATTACTCAGAATTCCTAAAATTTGATACTACTCTGAATTTTTATCTTCTGTTATCCATCAACAAATATCCCTTTCTTCATTTTACTTATTAATACAAATGTGGTTTTTAAAAATGTTTTCACCCCTTGGATCAATACCTTGTTTGAGGCTCAGGTGTGTCTTCTAACTAGTTTAAACTCATCATGGTAATATGATTGCTTTTGCCAGTCAATGGTAGGGTTACACTGCAACAGCATAAATTTGACAATGACACCAAAGAGTAAGTCCTCTGCTAAATTCTAGGAATATGTTCTCATTCTCAAAAAAGTTACATGTAATCTCTTCTTATTTCAAACATAGTCATATTGAATGTTCCGTCTGAAAATGATAAAGCCATCTTGAAACATGAAGGGGGGTAGCATGAGAAAAATAAGGATATTATCATGAAATCAAGACCCAGAGATTAAAATAATAAACTCTGGAATAATTCTGTCTTTGTACATTTTATATGGGAGATGTTTTGGGTCTTACATTTTAATTATTTCAAGTGGCCTTTATCCTACTTTGAATAGAAAGTAATTTCACCCACATTGGTAAAGTGGAAAGTCAAGTTCAAGATGTTGGTGCTTGTTGGCTAATGCTTGCCAAACACAGATACACTTTTTTTTTTCTAAAAGTAAGCATTAATACTTCTGACTAAAATATTTCCCATTCTTCTGTAAATATAATATTTGTCTCTTGAGGCACCTGGGTGGTTCAGTGATTGAGCATCTGCCTTTGGCTAAGGTTGTGATCTGGGAATCCTGGGATCAAGTCCACATCAGGCTCCCCGCAGGGAGTCTGCTTCTCCCTTTGCCTATGTCTCTGCCTCTCTCTCTGTGTCTCTCATGAGTAAACAACATCTTTAAAATATATATAGTTGTCTCTATATATTTTTATGTGTTGTCTAATTTGTATTAATTGGATTTACTATCATAAAATGTTCAGATAATTTTGTGATCAAACGTTTCCTACTTGGGGTATGTATTTTTCTTAGCCTTAAAAAAATATCTGTAGACTTTAATTTGTAGAAATTTGGTGGATTAACTATCCATTCTGATGCTGAAAGCAACTGAAGAATGATGGATAAAATATGTCTTAATGAATTGAAGGGGATAGAGAGGATATTGAGATATCAAAAAGGAGATGAAAGGGGGGTCCAGGAGCTCAGTGAAGCACTAAAGCTTACTTTCGCCCTAAAGATATTAGATAAACCTTATTAACTTTCAGGCCACAATGGATAAAGCTCAGAGCCTACTGAGATGTGCAGAAGTGAGCATAAGAGGCCCCTTGCCCCATTAAATTGGGATCCAAGAAGACTTAATCCTCACTTCAGTGTTTAACTGTAATTGCCAGCCTCAATTCCAAAGTATATATAGCTCATGACTGTATAAACCCTGACTCTCAGGATGGGAAGCATTTCTTTTTCTTTCTTTAGGTTCCATAACCTCAAATCAACATCAGAACAAGTTTGCACCAATTCACACTCACGATACCTGGCAGTCTCAATCATACAATTTATTTAAGGTGGTTTTGCTCCCATATGAAATGTCAGAAATGGGAACAATTTCTCTCTAGAGTAACCTACCTTCAACACTGGCCTCAAATTTTTCCTCAAATGAAACTTCCAAAAAAAAAATAAACAAATCGTAAAATATCTAAGAAAAAAATAAACCCCACACAAGTACCACCTTGATATACATTGTCAATTGATGCTTATTCCTATTCTTGCTTTTCTAAGATCTTCAATTTATGACAGTTCCTAGAATTCTTTGATGAAAGTTCTAGTTAACTTTCACATATAGGACGCATCGACATAAAATCTGAAAAGCTGAAGAGAATAAGAAGCAGTCTAGTAGATGACACAGTGATAGGGTTCTTCCACTGGTGGAGATGTTCCTCTGAGAATTGCTCGCTTGTCTACCCAAATGAGCTACACGAGAGCAGGTGAACTGCAACATCCTGCCTCTTTTCTCACAGCTTCCACTTGTCATCCTGAATCATCTTTGTTAGAGTTTCAGAAAGGTGAGATCATTGGCTAGAGATCCTAGTAATTGCTACATTTCTGGATTTTCTGAAAGCTACTGACAGAATCACTGACATTTGGCATACCAGCCCTTTCAAGTTAGCATAAGCCTTTATTTTACTAATTAATATTTTTCCTCAAGACTTTTGTAGTGACAACCATTTTCCTGTAAGACTGAAAAATATGCATGGTTAACAAAAAACACACAAAAAACCAGACAACAGAAGGAAAGCTCAAATAATTCAGAAATTAGAATTACTGAGACAAAATATAAAATGAGTATTTTAAACAATGTTTAAAAAACTTAAAGATAGGATGGAAATATGACTAAGGGGCAAGAGACTATACAAATGATCAAATTGACCTGATAAAATAAATGATCATGACTTTTAGAAGTAAAACAAGAAAATCAATTTTTTAAGAGTGTGAGGGGGTGGGATTATGGGGGAGGAGCAGAGGATGAGTGATTGAGAGAGAGAGAATGTTTTTCTGTGTTTGAGTAATTTTATTTATTTACTTATTTATTTTTATATTATTATTTTCAATTTAAATTTTAGGCTGTGAACATACAGTGGAATATTGGTTTCTGGAGTAGAATTCACTGATTCATCACTTACATACAATACCCATTGCTCATCATAACAAGTGCCCACCTTAATACTTATCACCAGTCTAGCCCACCTCCCATCCCCCATCTCCTTCCATCAACTGTCATTTTGTTCTCGTTTTTTTTTTTTTTTAAGATTTTATTTATTTATTCATAAGAGACACAGAAAGAGAGAGAGGGAGAAACATTGGCAGAGGGAGAAGTAGGCTCCCCATGGGGAGCCTGATGTGAGACATGATCCCAGTGCCCTGGGATCACACCCTGAGCCCCAGGCAGATGCTCAACCACTGAGCTACCCAGGTGCCCCATGTTCTCTATCCTTAACAGTCTCTTATTCTTTTTACCCTCTCTCCTTTTTTTTTCTTTTCCTGCTTCCCATATGTTCATCTGTTTTCTTTCTTAAATTCCACATATGAGTGAAATCATATGTCATTTGTCTTTCTCTGACTGACCTATTTCACTTGGCGTAATACTGTCTAGCTCTATCCATGTCATTGCAAATGGCAAGATTTCAATCTTTTTTGATGGCTGAGTAATATTCTAATATATATACATTATATATTATAATACCACCTCTTCATTTCTTCATTACCCATTCATCAGTCAAAGGACATTTGGGCTCTCTCCATAGTTTGGCTATTGTTGATAATGCTGCTATAAAAACAGGGTGCATGTACCCCTTTGAATCTGTATTTTTGTGTATTTTAGGTAAATACCTAATATTACAATTGCTGAATTATAAAGTAGTTCCACTTTCAACATTTTGAGAAGCCTCCTTACTGGTTTCCAGAGTGGCTGCACCAGGTTGCATTCCCATCAACAGTGTAAGAGGGCTCCCGTTACAAGGGCTCGCCATCCTTGCCAACACCTGTGTTTCTTTTGTTGTTCATTTTGACCATTCTAATAGGTGTGAAGTGGTATGTCTCCATGGTTTTGATCTGTATTTCCCTGATTATGAGTGATGTTGAGCATAGTTTCATGTATCTGTTGGCCATCTGTTTGTTTTCTTTGGAAAAGTGTCTATTCATGTCCTTTGCCAATTTCTTAATTTGTTTTTTTTTTTAATTTTGGAGGTTGAATTTGATAAGTTCATTGTGAATTTTGGATACTAACCCTTTATCAAATATGTCATTTTCAAATATCTTCTCCCATTCTGTTTACTGCCTTTTAGTTTTATTGATGGTTTCCTTTGCTGTGCAGAGGACTTTTATGTTGATGAAGTCCCAATAGTTCATTTTTGTTTTGTTTCCCTTGCCTGTGGTGACATGTCTAGTAAGAAGTTGCTGTCTGTGTTCTCTAGGATTTTGACAGTTTCTGTCTCACATTAAGGTCTTTCACCCAGTTTGAATTTATTTTTGTGTATGGAATAAGAAAGTGGTCCAGTTTCACTCTTCTGCATGTTGCTTTCCAGTTTTCCCAACACCATGTGATCATCTTTTTTCCAATGGATATTCTTTCCTGCTTAATTGAAGATTAGATGACCATGTAGCTGTGGTTCCATTTCTAGATTCTCTATTCTGTTCAGTCGATCTATGTGTCTGTTTCTATGCCAGTACCATACTGCCTTGATGACTACCGCTTTTAATATAGTTTGAAATCCTCCTTTTTTGTTTTTCTTTTTCAAAATTGTTTTGGCTATTTGGGGTCTTTTGCATTTCAATACAACTTTTAGGATTGTTTGTTCTAGCCCTATGGGAAAAAAAGCTGGTGATATTTTGATGGAGATTGCATTAAATGTGTAGATTGCTTTGGGAAGTATATACATTTTAACAATGTTTATTCTTCCAATCCATTACTTTATGTCCTCTTCATTTTCTTTCATAAGTATTCTATATTTTTCAGAGTATAGATCTTTTACTTCTTTAGTTAGATTTATTCCTAGGTATCTTATTGTTTCTGGTACTGTTGCAAATGGGATTGATTCTTTGATTTCTTTTTCTACTGTTTTGTTATTGGTGTATAGAAACGCAACAAATTTCTGCAATTGATTTTTATATCCTGTGATTTTACTGATTCATGTATGAGTTCTAGCAATGTTTTGTTGGAGTCTTTTGGGTTTTCTACATAGAATATCCTGTTGTCCACAAACAATGAAAGTTTGATTTCTTCTTTGCCTTTTTGTTGTTGTCTGATTGAAAAGTCTTAAATACACAACCTAACCTTATACCTAAGGAGCTAGAAAAGGAACAGCAAATAAAGCCTAAAGCCAGCAGAAGTAGGGGAATAATAAATATTAGAGCAGAAATAAGTGATATAGAAACAAACAATAGAAAGGATTAATGAAACTAAGAGCTAGTTCTTAAAAAGAATTAATAAAATTGATAAAACCCTAGACAGACTTACCAAAAAGAAAAGAGAAAGAACCCAGGTAGATAAAATCACAATTGATAGAGGAGAGATCACAACCTGTACCACAGAAATACAATTATAAGAGAATACTATGAAAAATTTTATGCCAACAAACTGAGCAACCTGGAAGAAATCGCCAAATCCCTCGTAACTTAAAAACTACCAAAACTGAAACAGGAAAAAATAGAAAATCTGAACAGATCCATAGCCAGCAAAGAAATTGAATCAGTAATCAAAAATCTCCCAACAAACAAAAGTCACAAGCCAGATGGCTTCCCCGGGAATCTACCAGACATTCATTCATTCATTCATTCATTCATTCATTCATTTTTAAAGATTTTATTTACTTATTCATGAGAGAGAGAGGAAGAGACATAGGCAGGCTGCTCGCAGGAAGCCTGACACAGGACTGATCCCCAGATCTGGGATCATGCCCTGAGCCAAAGATGCTCAACTGCTGAGCCACTCAGGTGTCCCTCTAGCAGACATTTCAAGAAGCATTAAGGGGTGACTGCATGGCTCAGTCAGTTAGCGTCTGCCTTTGGCTTGGCTAATGATCCTGGAGTCCTAGGATCAAGCCCTACATTGGGCTCCCTGCTCAGTGGGGGAGCCTGCTTCTCCCTCTCCCTCTGCCATTCCCTCTGCTTGTGCTCTCTCTGTCAAATAAATAAATACAATATTTAAAAAAATAAAGAAGAATTAATACTTATTCTTAAACTTTTCCAAAAAAAGGAAAATTTGCTGACTCATTCTGTAACACCAGCATTACCTTGATTCCAAAACTAGACAAAGACCCCCACTATAAAGGAGAATTACAGGTCAATATCCCTGATGAACATGGATGCAAAAATTCTCAATAAAATACTGACAAATTGCATTCAACAGTGCATTAAAAGAATTATTCACCTATGATCAAGTGCGATTTATTCCCGGGCTTCAAGACTGGTTCAATATTCGCAAATCAATCAACATGATACCCCGTATTAATAAAAGAAAGAATAAGAACCATGTGATCCTCTCAATAGATGCAGAAAAAGAATTTGACAAAATACAGCATCTTTTCCTGATAAAAGCCCTCAACAAAGTAAGGATAGATGGGATATACCTCAACATCATAAAAATCATATATAAAAGACCCACAGCTAATATCATCTTTAATGGGGAAAAAACTGAGAGCCTTTCCACGACGGTTAGGAACAAGACAAGGATGTCCACTTTCACTATTACTTCTGAACCTAATGCTGGAAGTCTTAGCCTAGCTGCTGTTTTTAGATCTGCCACACTCCCTTCTGAAGGCTCTTGTCATTTCATGATGATAACTGAGACTCTGATTGGTTTGCAGCCTTTAATCCGTACCTCTCACTGTGTCTGGGGTAGAGTTTTTTTAAATCAGAAGCGTTGAAGTCTCTCTCTTTTAAATTTTCTAATACTCCAAGTGTATTTAAGAATTGTATAAATCCAATTATATAAATGAATTAGGATAGATTAGGCTGTACTATCAAATAAACTCTCTAAAGCATACAATGGCTTGGTAACAGATGTTAAATTTCTTGCTTATGAATCGGCCACGAGGGTGTTCCTGGTTTTTCAGAGAGCTCGCTGTCATACACTGATTCAGAAGTCCACATTCTTTCCATCCTTTGGCTCTTATAATCTGCTCCTACCATCAGAAGGAAAAATAAAAAACAAAGAAACTCATAAAACAATGTAATAAGGCACCGTCATTTTCTGGCCTTCTGAAAGGCCAGAAATGACACCTATATTCTATTGGCTGGAAATCAGTTCCATGGTAACATATAGCAGAAAAGGTACCTGAAACTGAAGTCAGCCCATGTGTTTGGGAGAAGGAAAAAAAAATGTGAATTTTCGTAATCTCTTACCTTTAAGGATGTGATGATCTGGTCCTATCTGCCTTATAATATCTCTTGTCACTTCCTGGTTCCATTCAAATATCTCTAGCCATGATGAATTATCTGCAATTCTTTACATTCTCTTTTCTCAGGACTGTTACATATGTTGGCATTTTCTTTTCTTTTTTTTTTTTTTTTTATGTTGGCACTTTCTGATTGAATTTAATTTTCCACACCAGGACCATTGTTATGAGCCCGGATATAGATGTGTACCCTCAAATTCTTATTTTGAAGTCCCAAGCCCAATACCCCAGAATGTAACCATCATTGGAGATGAGCTTCTTAAAGAGGTGATTAAGTGAAAATGAGGCCATTAGGGTGGGCCCTAATCCGATATGACTAGTGTCCTTTTAAGAAGTGGAAGAGACACCAGAGATGTGTGCACAGAGAAAAGGTCATCTCATGACACACTGGTAAGGTGGCAGCCACCTGAGAACCAAGGAGGGAGGCCTTAGAAGATACCAGATATTGGCATTAGCTAGCACCTAGTGCTTTCTTTATGGGCAAAGTTGTGATAAATGAGTGGGTGGGCCAACCGAATTGAATGAGGGTTGAGGTGAGAACAAAGGACAGAAAGCAAGAAGACACAATGTGAGAAGCAGACATCTAAATCACTTGAAATGAGTTGGTGAAGGGAGCAGACTGTGCTCCCAGATCATAATGTGACCTACTGGAGAAGCTCTGATAAATAAAAGCTAATGTTTCTGCTAACTTTGAACGCATACACGGCTAGCTGATTCATTAGCACATTACCCGATACTGATGCATAATTTTTGCAAACTACAATTACAGTCCTGGGGTGTAGGACCCCAAGAGCCCTGCAGTATGCCTCGAAATAACATGCTTGTACTTTGTCTGAGCAGGCATAAATTATCAGAAAGATACAGATTTACTAGGACTAGTAATTTAAATGTTGTATCCATTAACGTTATTTAAGAGGCTTGGTGAGTAACAGCTAACTCATTTGTCCCTCTTGTCACTGGAGTTCTCTTAATCTGCTGAGTAAACAAGATCTTTGAGATTTTGGTGGTGGATATTTTTATGCTACTATATTCTGTGGTATAGAACACAGATAATTTTTTTCCCTGCCTGCTCTCTTAAGCAGATAAATGCACAATCTCAAAAGTTATTAGCATATCAGTGTCTAATTGACTGTAATAAAAAATGAAAAATCCTAATAACATTCCTATATGTCATTCCCATAGACCTCAATTATTCAGAAGTTTCATAATGCTGCTGCTGCCTAGTAGAGTATAACCCATTAAATATGCATCTGGGCTAAAATATAAAAGTTTCTCAAATGCTCATAGGATGAAATCATGGTGGTGTTTTAAAATTTAATGTTGCTTAACCTGCAACACAATGAATTCCTCTGCCTGGATATAAAGTTTATGGTGTGAAAGTCAAAATTAATCCATAGTGTTTTGTAAAACTGGTCACACCAAAATTTTTATTTTCCTTTCTTTGTTCAACTTTTGATTTCTACTCTAAATATGCGGTTTGCTTCTAACAAAGTTTTAAAGTTTGAAAAGAAGAACGGCCATCTAATAAATTGTTGTGGCTGTTGTTCACCTAAATCACAGGTAAATAAGATCAAGAACAATAAAATAGAGAGAAATTAATCAAGTTGTTATATGCTTCAAACTCTATCTAAAAATCAATCTTTCTGTATATCTGTCAATCAATCACAGTCTATCGAAGAGCAAAGAACCATGAGCACCCAAACACATTTGAAAAAGAAAAAAAAAAAAAACTAAAGTACTTCAAAGGTAGTTTTTTCATAAGTGCCGTGAAAAATATTTTAGTTATTATATGTTAGGCAATAGTTAAAAAATTTATTATATGTCAAGCATGTTAGGTAACATGTCTTTTTATTGTTTTGAAATGTGCCACACACTTTCTTGTATATTCTTAATTTTCTATAAGAAGGTATACACTATTTTATTTGGCAGTAAATATGAATGTATACCTGAGAAAAATTCACAAATCTACACCTTGCATCAAACTCTCCACTAAAAAAAATTGTAGAAAAAAAAACATCATTTTATATATATCCACGGGATTTAACAAAAGCATAGATAATTTGTAATTTCAGTATCATTTTTGAAGAACGGTATTTCCAAAATTAAGTTAAACCAAGGATATTATCATATTCGAAGTCTATTCCTTACTTTAAAACGCTCTCATCACTTTTAGAATTTATAATGTATTTCATACAACTATTTTTTGTCCTTAACCTTTTTATAGATGTGGACATTTTGGAAAACATTCTGAAAGCAGTTATCAAGATGATGAATTGCTTTGGACATCAAGTCACTAAAGGTTAGAGTTTTATTTTCTCTTTCTTTCTTTCTTTCTTTCTCTTTCTTTCTTTCATTCTTTCTTCTTTTTTTTTTTTTAAAGCAGCCCGGAATCATAGATACAGGAGTGAGAGACAAAGAGAAAGATAATGCATGCAGCTCAGGATTTGGGAGAGATTTTCAAATTGGCAGAGATACCCAGACATATATTTGTTTCTTTCAATTGTAGTATATAATATTATCAGCTGAAAATATTTAAAAATAAGCCAGCAAAATAGTTGTTGCTGGTTTATGCTGAGAGGATTAAGTCATGAGACAGTTTGACTTAGATTTTAAGAGCAACATCAACCCTTTTTTTTCTACCTTCCCAGAAAGCAACAGTTGGAAAACAGGAGAAACCATGGTATCAATCCTCTCCCTTGAGTAAGGCAAACATTATCTGTTCAGTACCCTTTTTTTGTGTGTGTCTATATTTATTTTTTTATAGTAATAGCTTTACTGACATGATATCAAAGGGAAAAAAATAAAAATTGTGCTGGTGCTCCAAGGATGTGCACACTTGTGCATGCATGCATGCACACACACATATGTATGAACCCCCAGCATTTAGTATGTGAGGGATATCTTATCCATGCCTTTAGATTAAATGGGGGAATCAAACGGCATGAAGTAATGATTAACCCTTGGCTAAACTGTTTGTTCTCATGGAGCATGTGGAAGAAATCCACTGGACTCTACCTTCAAAGACGCAGTCATATAAAACACTTCAGCCTTATTCTATGACTAGAGACATTCATTTGCCAATGAATTTATTAGCAAAAATATATATTCTGTAAAAACGCATAACATGCACACACAGACATGAGACAATGAATAAATATAATGCCTTTATTGTGCTAAAATTGATTTAAAATAAAGATATGTGTTTTAATAATGGTGCACTCTGCAACTTCGGAGGTCTGAAAATACTTCAGAATTCAAATATAAAACTCAAGGAAATTTTCAGGTTAAAAAAATGTTGTGGAGAACAGAAGACAGGTTTCTAGTTCTTTTCTCTCAGGGACATTTTAAAAGCCAAATTGAAAGCTGTCTTTAACATTTTTCCAAAAAAAAAAAAAAAAACATTTTTCCAAAGAAGACATCCAGATAGTTAACAGACACGTGAAAGGATGCTCAACATCACTCATCATCAAGGAAATACAAATCCAACCCATTATGAGTTACCACCTCACACCTCTCAGAATGGCTAAAATCAACAACACAAGAAACAACAGGTGTTGATGAGGATGTGGAGAAAGGGGAGCCCTCTTGCACTGTTGGTGGGAATGCAAACTGGTGCAGCCCTCCGGAAAACAGCATGGAGGTTCCTCAAAAAGTTAAAAGTAGAACTACCCTACGATCCAGCAATTGCACTGCTGGGAATTAACCAAAGGATACAAAACCACAGATTCAAAGGGATACATGAACCTCAATATTTATAGCAGCATTAACAAAAGGCAAAGAGGGAGTCCAATTGTCCATTCACTGATGAATAGATAATGAATTCTGTTGTGTGTGTACACACATACACACAAACACACACACACACACACACGAATATTACTCAGCCATCAAAAAGAAAGAAACCTTGCCATGTACAATGACATGGATGGAGCTGGAGTATTATGCTAAATGAAATAAATCAGTCAGAGAAAGACAAATACCATATGATTTCACTCATGTGTGGAATTTAAGAAACAAAACATGAAGTTTTGAGGGGGGTAAAAAGTAAAGAAAAGAGAGAGGGAGACAAACCGTAAGAGACTCTTAGAGAACAAACTGAGGGTTGCTGAAGGGGAAGTGGTGGAGGGAGGTAGGAGGATGGGCATTGGGTATTAAGGTGGGCACTTGTTGGAATGAGGTCTGGGTGTTGTGTGTAAGTGACGAATCACTGAATTCTACTCCTGAAACCAATAATGCACGATATGTTAACCAACTAGAATTTAAAAAGAAAATTGAAAAGAAAACAATGAAAGCTGTCTTTAAAAAACATGTAACAAACCAAAAAAAGATTATGTTTGTAAGCTGCACTACTACTATCTCATCATATTTTTCTATCCTCTTAGTCCTCTAAATTCATTAGTGCCCTCACCCTCAAAACATAACACATTGAGGTTTGTGGCAAAACTTACATATTCTCTTCAAGAGGAAGTATTTGGAGAGAATATATGAGCTCATTTATTTTAATTTTTGTTGTTTTTTTTTTTTTTTGAAATAAACGTTTTAATTTTAGGGGAGTTTTAGATTTATAGAAAAGCTGCAAAGTAGAGACTCTACATGTATCCTGCACTCAGGCTCTCTTACTATTAATACTTTCTTTTAGTGTGGCCTCTTTGTCACAATTAATGAACCAATATAATTCTTTACTGAAGTAAATACTTTATTCAGACTTTCTTAGTTTTATTTAATGTCTTTTTTTTTCACCTCTATTTCAGGATACTTTCCAGGAAACTACATTATATTTACTCATTGTCTCCTTGGGTTCCTGTTGAATAGGACAGTTTCTCCGGCTTGTGTTTGGTGACCGGGGCAGTTTTGAAGAGCACTGAAAATGTATTTTTTAGAATGCTTCTCAATTAAAACATATGTGAAAATTTTATCAGGAGTGGATACTGAGGGATCCCTGGGTGGCGCAGCCGTTTGGCGCCTGCCTTTGGCCCAGGGCGCGATCCTGGAGACCCGGGATCGAATCCCACGTCGGGCTCCCGGTGCATGGAGCCTGCTTCTCCCTCTGCCTGTGTCTCTGCCTCTCTCTCTCTCTCTCTCTGTGACTATCATAAATAAATAATAATAAAAAAATTAAAAAAAAAAAGGAGTGGATACTGGATTTTTCAAATTCTCTGCATCTGAATGTGATCGTGTGTTTTTCCTTTAATCTGTCGATATCATAGGTTATATTCACAGAGTAAGAATGTTGAAACAGCCTCACGTACTTAGAATATATCCGACGTGGTCTCGGTATATAATTCTTTTTTATTGTTGGATTTGTTGAGGATTTTTGCTTGTGTTTTCTGAGGAGTTTGGTCTTTAATTGTCTTTTTTTAATAGTAATGTTTGTATCTGATTTTGCTACTGGGTTATGCTGACATCACAGCATGCATAAGGATTGATCCTCCTGTTTTTATTTTCTTGAAGAGATCTCAGAGAATTAGCACTATTTTTTCATTAAATCTTTCAAAGAATTAATTAGTGAAATAATAATTTGGTGGTTTGTTTTAGAAAGTTTTCAATTATTGATAAAATTTTATTATAGATGAAAGGCTGTTAGTATTCTATTTCTCCTGTGAATTTTGATAAGTGTGTCATTGATCCATCACATCTAAATTTTCAAATTTTTATACACAAAGTTATCTTTAATAGTCCCTCATTGGCCTTTTTTTATGTCCATGTATTAGTACTGATACACAATTTTTAAATTTTTGATATTTGTAATTTGTGCCGTCTCTGATTCTTTCTTGGTTAGCCTGGCTAGAGATTTATTAATTTTACTGCAGTTTTCCTAAAAGAATAGAAATGGCTTTAGGTATTGTTGATTTTGTCCATTTCTTTTTTCAATTTTGAGTTCTGTTCTAATTTTTATTTCCCTTTTCCTCTTGTTTGAGGCTTACTTTGCCATTCTTTCTCAAGATGTCTAATTCATAGATTAGGTTATCATTTTTATATAGATTTTTCCTTTCTAGTACATCTATTTTTATAAGTATGTTATTTAGTCTACAAATATTTGGGGATTCCAGGTATTACCTTTCAATTATTGACTTCTAATTCAATCTCATTGTTAATCCGAGCACTTCATTTATATGATTTCTATTATTTTAAATTTGCTAAGGTATTTTATGGCCAAGAATATTGTGTAGCTTTGTGAATGTTTCATGGGAGATTAAGAAGACATATTCTGGTATTGTTTGTATGTTGTATTCTATAAATGTCAATTAAATCGAATTGGGTGATAGTGCTTCTCAGGCCGTTTAAATCCCACTGATTACATGCATGCTTAATCTATCAATTACTGAGAAAAGGGTTTTGAAGTCTCCAACTATAACAATGTAGTTGTCTATTTCTCCTTTCAGTCTCTGTCCATTTTAGCTTCATATTTGACCCTTCTCTTTATCCCTGATTATCTTTCTTAAGTCGGTTTTGTCTCAAATTAATATAGCTACTCCAGCTTTCTCTTGATTACTGTTTGCATGGTATATTTTTCCCATACTTTTAATTTATTGGGTCATTAAATTTTATTTATTTTTTATTTCTTTAAATATTTTATTTAGGAGAGAGAGAGGAAGAGAGAGAGCAAGAGAGCACAAAGAGGGGGAGTGGCCATGGGAGAGAGAGAAGCAGGCTGTGTGCTGAGGGGGAGCCTGAATCAGGGCTAGATCCCAGGACCCTGAGATCATGACTTGAGCTGAAGGCAGAAGCTTAATCTAAACCACCCAGGCATTCCAGGGGTCATTGTATTTTAAATGGATTTATTTTATATCATATATGTTTGAGCCAAGTTTTTGTTTTTGTTTTTCAGTTTCAACTTTTTATTTAAATTCCAGATAATTAACATCAGTGTAATATTAGTTTCTGGAGTAGAATTCAGTGATTCATCACTTACATATAACACCCAGTGCCCATCAAAGTGTCATTAATCCCTATCAACCACCTAGCCCATCCCCTGCCCACCTCTCCTCCAGCAATCCTCAGTTGTTCACTATAGTTAAGAGTCTCTTATGGTTTGACTTCTTTTTTCTTTTTACTTCCTTCCCCTATATTCATCTGTTTTGTTTCTTAAATTCCACATATGAGAGAAATCATATGGTATTTGTCTTTCTCTGACTGACTGATTTTGCTTAGGATAATATCCTCTAGCTCCAGCCATGTCATTGCAAATGGCAAGATTTCATTCTGTTGGATGGCTGAGTAATATTCCATCATCTAAATACACCACATCTTCTTCATCCATTCATCAGTTGATGGACATTTGGGCTCTTTTGTTGATAATGCTCCTATAAACATCAGGGTGCATGTACCCCTTCAAATCTGTAGTTTTGTATCCTTTGAGTAAATACCCTGTAGTGCAATTGCTGAATTGTAGGGTAGTTCTGTTTTTAACTTGCAGATTGCCCAATTTGTTGGCATATAATTTTCATAATATCCTTTTATAATTATTTATATTTCTCTCTATATTTTATATTTATATATAATATAATATAATTATATTTCATTGGTTGTGATCTCTTTTGTTTGTGATTTTATTTATTTAGATACTTTTTCTCTTCTTTTTGGTAAATCTGGCTAGGGGTTTAGTACTTTTATTAATTAGGAGAACCAGGTCCTCGTTTCATCTGTTCTATAGGATTCGTTTGTTTGTTTGTTTCTATGTCACTTATTTCTGCTTAATTTTTATTATCTTTCTTTCTACTGGCTTTAGGCCTCATTTGCTATTCCTTTTCTAGCTCCTCTAGGTTAGATTGTTTATTTAAAAATTTTCTTGCTTCTTGAAGTAGGCTTGTATTGGCATATACATCCCTCTTAGGACCACTTTTGCTGTATCCCAAAGGGTTTGGACTGTCGTGTTTTCATTTTCCTTTGTTTCCATGCATTTTTTTTTAAATTCTTCTTTAATTTCCTGGTGGACCTACTCATTCTTTACTCGGATGTTCCTTAACCTCCATTTATTTATCCCCTCTGAAAAGATGTGTCAAATGTTTTAGTTAGGACATTCATATCCAAAGTGATTATTGATACAGTTGAATTGATATGTAGCATGATTAAAACTGATTTTCGTTAATTACATTTGTTTCTTATTTTTCTTCTTTTTCTGCTCTCTGGTCTTAACTGAGCACTTTATGATTCCATTTTATCTCTTAATATGTCTATTAGACTTATCATCTTTTTTTCCTTTTTCATTCTCATCCCTTCTGGCAACCAGCAGTTCCTTCTCTGTATTTATGAGTCTGTTTCTATTTTTGTTGTTTGTTGTTTTGTTTTTTAAAATCCACATAGAATTGAAATCATATGGTATTTGTCTTTCTCTAAATTATTTCACTTAGCATCATATTCTCTAGGTTCATCCATATTGCTGCGATGGCAAGATCTAATTATTTTTTATGGCTGAGTAATATTCAATTGTGTATATACCACATGTTCTTATCCATTCATCTATCAATGGCCACTTGGGTTGCTTCCATATTTGGGCTATTGTAAATAATGTTTCAATGACATAAGGGTGTCTGTATCTCTTCAAATTAGCATTTTCTCTCTACCTCCTTCCCTCCATTCCTCTACCTTTCTTTCCAAATACACACAAACAGGTGTAAACTACTTTGTTTTTTAAAATTCTCTCAGGTTAAGCACTTGACTCTGGCACTGTGATATTTTATTGAGATTAATTATGATGATGCTAACTTTGCCCACTGTGCCCATTAACTCTTTTACCTTTGGAAGCATGAATATTTGATCCAACTATATATGAAAACACTAAGGAAGGGGGTATATATAGGGCAAATATTTTCATATGCTTCATAAAATTGATGTCATGTGTAACATTTGTCCTTTTTGTATACTCTATATTTCCTTGAATATTTTTACCCCTGTGTATTTTGATAGTTAAAAAATACACACCTTTCCTTTCTCTGCTTTTGTCATATAAATATTTAAACCCATGCCCTTAGCAGCTAATCAATTGTATTTTATATGAATGACCGGAAAGTCTTAGAAGATATGTGTAAATATATGTAATGGCTTTATTGCACTGACAACAGATGTGTGAGATATCTGCAATATGCATGGATTAAATTTTTTTACCTCTGTTCACTTGCAGTGTTCATAATATATTTATAATCTACTCCACTTACATTATTCTTAAATAATAAAACACTCCAACAAAAATATCTATAAAATCAACACATCAAAGCCAATATTTTTTATTACAATAAGGTATTTTTAAAGAATAACTAGTGTCTCCAAGGAACAAAATGAAGATTAGTAAATTTATGATTAAAATGAAAGTCCAAGGAAGTTCACATTTTCTATGTATTCATTCTCCACAGGGTACATAACCCCCTAAGAATAAAACAAATACTTTCTATAGCTGAAAGACTTCAATTTGAAAGGAAATGTTTATACTAACACATTGTGTTTTGTTTTGTTTTGTTTTTACCATCACATTTCCTTGACATATAGAAGAGTTATATTTCCTCATTACATTTCACTAATAAGCTTCTTTTGACCAAAAAATGTTTTGCACCACAAGGTATATTTGAATAAAAATATAGAACATGGAAATATGCTGAAAATCTTTTGAAAGCAAAGGAAAAAAAAGATTGAAGAACAATGCTGTTTAAATATGATAGCTTATTTCATATATTAAATGCATCTTAAAATTCTAATATTAATAGTGGTGTGTCTTTTTGTTGTTAAACATTGTAAATTTAATGATAATAATTGTCATTGTAAAGAACATTGGCTCTTTACTATTCTTTTTTTTTTTTTTTTCTCTTTACTATTCTTATTGCCCTTTACTTAAACATATGCAATATCTCTACCTTGGCATATTCTAATAACTTCTTAATCACCTGCACATCTTTTTCTCTCTCATCAAAACTCGTGTTCCCTACTACATATATTGTCAGCATGATCACTTTTGTGTGTGTCTGTAGCTAAAGAGGAACATCATAATTGGAACTACTTTGTTTATTTAGTTTTTCTGTTTCTTAAAAATGGTTAATTCAATTTATATGCTTATTTCAATGCTACCTTTTAATTTATTTATCAATGCTACTTTTAAATTATTTCATGTGTTTTTCCTTTGGGTTTAGTTTTCTTTTAGGTGAAGTGCATTTGTTTATAATTCTTTCAATGAGAAAGAATCCTAAGCTTTTAGATTTTATATCTCTTCAAGTATCAATATTTTGACTCAATATATGGAAGGTAGGCCAGTTGGGTATATTGGGTATAGAAATTTAGATTAGCCATCAGTTTTCTTCTACACTTCTAAATTTATCACTTAATAATCTTCTGGTCTTATTTTTTTTTTGGAAATGGTATTAGTATAATTTGTAGATACTCTGTATCCTATTCCTTCACTTTTAGTATTATAAAGTTTAACTAGCATTTCTGTAGGTGAAAATTGATTTGGATTCATTCTTCTAGCTAATAAGAGTTTGCTTCAAATAGGAAGATTTGTGTTTTTCTATAATTCTGGAAAATTCTAAGCAGTGTTCTTTTCACATATTGCTGCTGCTGTATTCCTCCCTTTATCTTGCTTTTGGAATTCCTATTAGATAACTATTGAATCCTGTCATCTGTGCACCTATTTTCTTGTTACTCTTTCGTAAACACGTATGCACACATACACACATTTATTTGATCTTTGTGTATAATTCTGTTGGAGTTGCTCAATATTATCTATTATTTAGTCTCCCGTGATATCTAGTTTATACCAATTCTAAATTCCCTATTTAAATTGTGTGTCTTTTTTTCTCAATTTTAGAATTTTTATCACCCTCTTCTGCAGAAGCTGAAAAACTGCTAGGATTTAAAATGAGTACTTTGGTTCCAAAGCTAAATTTTATTTAGTGTAATAAATAAAACCAATTAAAACGTTTTAATTTTATTGTAAACGGTGATGACTTAAAATATCTGGATGGTTTTGTAAAGGTCTACTGTGTAATTATGAGGAGTTGCAATTTTGCTGCTTAATGCAATTATACAGTTCAAAAAAAAAAAAAAAAGAAAGAAAAAGAAATCAGAAGCAGCGTTTTACAAAGAACCCTGTAGATATTAACCTCTTCCTTTGTTTGTTTTCTGGTTTTGCTCTGCTTTTTAAAAGTTTTTCAGTTTTATTGAGTTATAATTGAAAATTAGAGTTGTAAAAAAAAAAATTAGAGTTGTGAGATATTTAAAGTGTGTATCATGTTGATTTGGTATACATATACATTGTGAAAAGATTCCTCTCATTTAATTAATTAACATATCCATCATCTCACATATATATTTGGTGAGAATATTTAAGTTGTACTCTCAGCAAATTTCAATTATACAATATGGTGTTATCAACAACAGTCACCATGTTATACAGTAGATCCTCAGACCTTCCCTTATTGTTAAAAGTTTGAGCCTTTTTTTTAACAACTTCCCCCTATTTCGTCCACCCCAGCCTTGGCAACCACTTTTCTACTTTATGTTTCAATGAATTTGTTTTGTTTTGTTTTTAGTTTCCATATTTATGTAATGCTAGACAGTATTTGTCTTTCTCTCTTTGGCTTATTCACTAGCATAATGCCCTCAATGTTCAATCCGTATTGTTAAAAAATGCAGAATTTCCTTCTTTCTTGTGGTTGAATAATATTCCAGGGTACATATAAACTGTATCTTCTTTGTCCATTTGTCCATTGTGGATACTTAGGTTGTGAATATTGGGAATGGATATATCTTTTTGATATTCCATTTTCATCTTCTTTGAGTATATACCCAGAAGTAGAATTACTGGATCTTATAGTAGTTATTGTTTTAATTTTTCAAAGAAATTCATATTGTTTTCCACAGTGTCTGAACCAATTTATATTCCCACTAACAGTGTAGTTCCCTTTTCTCCACATCCTTCCCAATATGTAGTCCTTATCTTCTTTATGATAGCTGTTCTAACAGGGGTGAGATAATATTTCACTGTGGTTTTGACTTACATTTCTCTGATAATTAGTGATCCTGGACATCTTCTTATGTACTGATTGGCCATTTGGGTGTCATCTTTGAAAAAAAAAATTAGTTCCTTAGGTCATCTTTTAAATGGATTGCTGTTGTTGTTGTAAAGTTGTAGGAGTCCTTTATGTATTTTGGATACTAATCCCTTACCTGGTTTGCAAATATTTTCTCCCACTCTGAGGTCCATATCTGGTTTGTCTGGACTTAAATTTTGAGATGTTAACCGTTATGCTAACATACAACAAAATTTAGTTATCTGTTCTAGTCAGGCCTATTTTATGTTTAAGTGTTGTTTGTGAAAGGCATTGGGGGAGAATAGAAAGAAAACTAAATTTGAAGTCAGAATGCTTGGTATAAAGCAGCTCTGTTGTCAATATAAATATCACTTCTTGAACTTTGAATAAATCATAGTCCCTATGTTTCATCTCTAGAGAGTCTGATTTAATTAGTCTAGGGCAGGGACTGAGCATTTCATATCTGCAGAGCACTATAGGTGGTTTTAAAGTGTTAATGGGCATGAAAATCAGTAGAATTGTGGAAAGTACAAAAGGTATAAATGTTTATCTCTACTAATTAACAGATTTTAGATCTTGAGATCATAATCTTGCAAAGCATTAGGTTCCCAATCTGTGAAATGGAGAAGATCAAAACCTGTTTTATTACCTCACCTGTTTCAGTTAACAAATAATTGAAATAATGTATTTGCAATGTATTTCGCCAATTATCACATACATAAGTTATTATTCTTAAATAGCCTCTAGATTCCTTTATCATAAAATATCAGTGTTGCTTTCAATTATGTAATTCTAAAGCAAAAATGTATAACACTCAAAACACTGTTGCAGAAGATCAATACCATACTGAAATAAGGTGAATTTTAGCTCTGTTATACATTCCTCCCTACATCTTCTACCCAAATATTGCAATAGCCCCTGTTGTGGTCACACTTCTGAAACTCTTTCCTTGTGCTTTTTACAGCAGACAAGATTTGTCTTGCAAGTGTAAAGCTTTCACATATAAAATATATTTCATGGAAATAAAGAGGAGATAATCATGTAATAATTGAGTGTGGTAGTTGTTCTGAAACTTACCTGCTGTGATTATGTAGGGCAAATTCTAAATGTGACTCTGAAAATGACAATGTAGTAGAGATTATCACATATATACACTCATTTTTCTCAATGATTGACAAGTAGGGCACATTGGAGAAAATTGCTAAGGAATACTTATCTTTTTAATAAAATTTTCAGTGATATTACTCTTGAGGAGTGGGTGTTTCTTTTATATTTTAACCAATTCACTCTTTTACTTGTAGCATTTCCATTTCTTTCCCTAATTTGGCTTTAAGATAATTAACCAACAGGTTTTCAATATAGATAAAATCAGTACTATAATCTTTCTTGTTCTGTGGTCCATTGAACAAACTATGCCTAACTTTTGAGCAAAAGAACCCCAAAGACATTCCACTCATGAAGTAATGCAATAATTTCAGTAATATATCTGTTTTATTATATATGGACTTACTGGAAAAGACTATAAATCGCTACCCAGCTATGTTCAGTTGTGGTTATTTTATCTTCTTTGTACACATCAAGTCAGAAGATGTAATACTTGTAGTGTTTAGAAAGTCATAATGCAGATGATGGAACTGGTTTTATTTGAATGTAAAATCTGCAGATATACAATTATCCATGTCACTGCTTTGACAAGAAAGAGATATGTCATGTGTAATTGAGAATTTAAATGAGCCAAATTTCTTAGCAACTCATTTCCACCTATATCTGGCTCTTTGCATTCTAGGTAGAACAAGTAACTGTGTCTGCCTTACTTTCTCCAAACTGCATTTAGCTGCAATATTTTGCAGAGTTGCCTAAAAGCAAGGTAAGAGCTGTCAGCAACATAGCCTCTGCTTCCATCGCCAGTTCATTGTGTGTGCAATTCATCCCAAAGTTGACCATTTTTTACCACCTCATTCCTCAGTTCGGAATATGTTCAAGACTGGCCTTTGGCTTGATAGCATAACAATTGCCAATGTCAAAACATTTTTTCCCTATTTTTGAAAATACATTTTCTCTGGCCTATAGCCATATTTTCTAACTCGGGTCAACTCAAGAAATTTCCTTAGCAATCTGATAGCTTAATGAGCTCATTTTATGAATGTGCTCCATTCAATGTGTGAAGTACATCATACCACTGGTTTATTAGAAACATGGACTTCTGATTTGCTTTCATGCTCAATTCATTGAAGAGTGTTTCTGGGTGTTGCTGTTGTTGTTTTGTTTTGCTTTATAAAATGTGCTGATTATAACATTTTAGATGAGTGCATGAATCATGTTTGACTAAATTGCTGAAAAGCAAATGGGAGATGGCAACAAATACATGAACATTTTGTGAACAAGATGCTCCCTGTGTTAAGCTACTTCCTATGTAAATTATTCTTCCTTGGCAGTATGATCCTGTTCAGTTTTAAATTATGATTGTACTATGGAATTTTATAGTTGTCAGGGACCTCTGAAAACCTTATTTTTAACAATAAGGAACCCAATAGTGGAGAAAGAACGTGCCACCCACATAAAAAATACTGTTAATGAATAATAGACTTAGGACTAGTCCTCATACCCTCATATATTCTCTTTAGTTTCCTGTTTCAACTGTAAGCTTCCCATCTAGGTAATCTATTTTAAAGACATATATAAGAGCACCTATTTCATAATGGCTAAAATTTCACATTTAATTCATTTACTTGTTGCTGTTACAAAGTATATACAACAAAAATTAAATCAAACAAACAAATGAGTACTTTGCTAGCAAATACTAACATTTGGTTCAGGGCAAATGTTCTTATTTTCTATTCCATCTAAAATAAACATTAACTTTGCTATATTTTGTTTAAATGGCATGTTTTTAACACATCAATAAAATTTTATTTAATTTATGTGCCACAGCTGTCAACTACATGCAAATCCTGTTAGTGCAGTGATATGGAAATCTTTCCCTGAAATCTTGTTAAAAATACCTCTGGGAATTCATATTCATATCCATTTAAGAGAGTGGATGAACAGAATCTGCCTAACGTAATTGGGGGAAAAAATCAATAAGATTCTCTTATCGACTGTCCTCATTGCCTTCTGGTTATACACAGTAGGTATAAAGAAGGAACTATTTCTGGTCTTTAATTTATACTATTTAGTTTCACAATTGTATTTTAGTTTTTCTGGAAAGTAAATAAAAGAATATGAATTTTGGATAAAGATTCAATACAAGTATTTGAAGGTTAAGTTAGCCATCTTTTTCCTATATATCAGTCGTTTGAAAGTTATTTTAGAGACGAGGTAGTAAAATAAAACTCTCATTTTACAGGATGCCAGAGTTTAGAAAGAGTAGGTCATTAGTTAAGGCTGCTCATATGGAGATCAGGACAAAACTTTGACCCAGGAATCTAACCTCTCACTGCCCTCTTTTCACTGACTGCATTCTCTTTGAGGACACAAATGTCCTGACTGCACACATATCTTTGATCTATTCAGAAATAATTTATCACATAATAAATGATGATTGATTTAAGTTAAAAGTATGTGTTGATTAAAAATAGGCAAATATATTTTGAAAAATTAGAATACTTTTCAAGATTTAAATTCTAGTGACACCAAAATGGCATCCTATTGTTTAAAATTCAACAATTATTACCGTCTTAGTGATTTGGGGCTGCTATAATAGAATAGCATAAACTGGGTGGCTTATCAGTAAAGATAATTTCTTTTTCACAGTTCTGGTGGCTGGGGAAGTACGTATCAAGGCACAGTCTGATTTGGTGTCTGATGAAAAATCTCTTCCTGATTGCTGGAACCATCTTCTTGTTATGTCCTCTCGGATCTCTTATTATAAGGACACTAACTCCATTCATGAGGGCTCCACCCTTCAGACCTAATTATCTCCTAAAGGCCTCACCTCTGAAGACTATCACTTTGGGATTAGAGTTTCAGTATATGAATTTGGGGGGAGACACAAATATTCAGTCCACAGCATTATGGACAGAGCTGCAGGTGAGACATGTCCTTTTCTCTCCCACCTTGAAATGATTTGCATACTCATTTAGACACACAGCCAACAAGTACCTGTGAGGAATCAAATAGCTTCTCTCAGAAGCACAGGTGCTCTGGCAGTATAGGCTAAAAAGAAGGTGCCGGTGTTTGAGCCAAAAAAGCAGGAGAGATACTAATTATTTAAGCTGACAAGCTACAAAAATAGAGCTATTGATGCAAGTAAAGGTATATTTTGATTATACTAAATTTAAAAATTTGAAATAGAATTTTCTTGGGCTACATGATAATCCCTAACCAAATAATGTGTTAAATGATCTATTTGGAACATAAAGCGATGCAATTATAGCAGCAGACACTTAACCAAAGAAACAAAATCAAATTTTAGGCATTAGAATAGGATGTATAGATCAGTTTTAGATACATCCAAAATACTTTGGTCCCATATCTCTTTCATGCCAAATAGCTGCTAAATTTCCTGAATGCAAAATCAAAGTTCAGCAAACAGTTTCGGGATCAGGATATAAAACTGTTTTAGGGGTAGAAAAAAAAGATGTCTTTATTATAAATATTGCTCAGTTACAGTCTTTTGAAGATAGTGCCACTCAAAAATAGAAAACATAATCTTGTGGACATGAGCCTGTAATGTGATGTCTCCTGGTATAATTTCTGAGAGCTTTACTTAGATACCTAAAATAAACATTGTCCTCAAATAAATATATTCCATTTCATATCACTTAACTTTCACAATATCCTTAAGAAAACAATGTGAAACATTTGATCCTTTAAATGGGTACATTATTTCTGCAGACTGGATTGAAATAGATTAATTTATTCATGACAGCAAATATAGTTTTAAAGTTGTAATTCAGAATTGGAAAGTCCTAAGTGCATTTCCATTAATTAAAAAAAAAAATCAAATGTTGGCTTTTTTTATTATTCTGCTGATGAGAAGCAAGTAAGTGCAGTTAAGTGATTGTGCGCTGTGGAGGCATAAAATTTGGTACTATCAACTAATCAGTATGCTCAGTCATCTGTTCTCACTTTACATCTAAAAATGTAAAGGCCTTTCTGTAGTACTGCCTTCTCTGTTTATCTGAAGGTTATATTCAAATTCTTAGCTTTCTAAAAATCAAGTATACAGCAAAAACCCAGAGAAATACCCCATCCATCACCAGTTTTTATCTTCAACAAAAGCGTGTATTTTTCCTAATAAGATATTCATGAGATCTGTTAAATTCATTTATTGAGTTCTAGATTGCATCAAAATATAGCAATAGAATTGAGTCATGCAGATGACTGCATCAAAGACTGAATGATTGGAAACCAAATGTGCTATACTATTCATCGTCTCACGTTTTAAATAGAGAGGAATACTATAATCTATAATTTAATTCAATGAGCTTTTAAGTAATGGTACATACTGCTGTTTATGGTTCAAGCAATATAGCCACAGACTTCTTATTTGACAGGAATTGGGACACCATCCGGTTTCTGATTGATTTAAGTGTAACAACAGATGGACCCCTCACAAGGAAGAAAAACAGTGAGGGCAATAGAATGTTACCTGGAAAAAGAATGTGTCAAAATGCTCTCAAGTAAATTAAAATGATAAGATTGGAGATTTGGTTTGATTTGGTTTTGGGAATTGCTATTTTTCTTAATGTTTGTGGGTTTCCACTTTATAATGAAAAAAGGATTTGAACACCTAGGCAACCTGTTAAGTCTCCTAAAGATTTTGCTGTTTAGAACTCCCTGGTTATATTATGCACATAATGAATTGTCCCCCCAATGTGATAAATTATGTATTAGAATAATGGACAGATCAATCAGTGGCGCTGTGTAAGTGAAACACACAGCTTTTGGCAAAGCCGGGTTTGCATGTTTACATTTATCACCCAAATGCCTTGACTTTGATGTAGACCTTTGAGAAGCATTTATTAATCATGATTTCATTAACATTTTTGGCAAACTAATGACTTTTATTTGTCAGAAATATTGCTGATGATATACTGGTGGTGTCCAAAAACACTAATCTTCTTTTTGCTACTTAACCTTCTGTGAAATTGTTAAACAATAACTTTCATGAGACATCATACTTTAGATTACTAGAAAGGTCCTGGTGTCAGAACTAATCAGATTGTGTATCTGCTGGTAGCTGAATGTTATGGCTTTGTCTAGTACAGTCCTGGTGGGGGTTCACTTATGACATCTCATCTGTTGAAGAATGAAGAGTACCACTCTAGGGGAAAATTAATGTTTTTGCCAGTAGTATATATCAAATGATTAACAGTACAAATTATTAGTATTTCAGTATATTTCAATGATTGTGAAAAATTTGGATTTGAGGAAACTATTCAAAATAATGACATGTATGTTCCTATATGATCTCTTTTTATTCTATAAACATCTATTGTGATACAAACTCTAAGCAAGTTACTCTATGGGGAAAGAAAATTGAACTTTTCCATACTCTAAGGAATGTACAATCTACTTAGCTAGACAAAAATCGTTACTAAGGAGACTAATATAATGAGCTATATATTGGTAAAATACCTATAAATGATAAAATTAAAAAAAGGGAAAATGAATAATACAAAATATAGCACTGTTAATTTGGAAAGGGGAAGAAATCTATGACTTTTTTCTATAAATTATATTTAGCAGTTACAATTTATAATTAGGCTTATAATCTGAAGTTACCTGGGAGAATGTTTTCTAGTCTTCAAAAAATAATTATTGATATGTTTTTGCATCAATTACAGTGCAAGATATTAACTCTTGTAAGTTTATTCTTCTATTTTCATAAAAATCTAAATTAACATAAGCTTTATTTATTCAAAATTACTAAAAGAAAGATTGACTTAATTTTCTAGGTAAGAAAATGGATGCTGTGTGTGGTTTTATTTGCTAATGAAAATCACCCAAATGAACCAAGTTTCTCAGGTTCTGTGTTGCTGATCCAGGGGTCCTCAGTCTTATATTGGTAATTAGATATTTTTCTAAGTAGAAATGAACTTGACCCAGGTTCAAAATCATAGATTTCACCAAAGAGATGCAAGCCAAATCCTAAAATGCCTATCACTGAAACTCCCCAAAATTCATCCGCCCCCTGCAAAGAGGAAGGCATTGTAAGAACCAAGTCTCTTAGGGAGTACTGTTTTTCTCATTTATTCTCTGATTGTTGATTTTCATAAAATGGAGTGTTTCCTTAACTTACAGTAGATTTAACCCAGAAGAAACTGTTACAAAGTTGAAGTGGATTGCCTCCGAAGGCATCTCTTTGTTTCCTTATTATAATCATATTAACGCATTTAGATTTATAAATTACGTATGTGTATTACTCTGATTATTTTTTAAAGGTAAATATGTCATTTTAAAAAGAGCCAGTAGAAGAGCAAGCCAGTCAGAGTGAAGAGCAGATAAAAAGGCCCAGAGTCAGGAATAAGCTTGGTATGTTCAGGTAATTGGGGTGGGTGGGGAGGAGATTGCTAGAGCATAAGAGACTACTGATAAAAAGAAGAGAGATCAAAGAATAGGAGACTATAAAAAGACTCCTCTGAAGTTTATTTCTGCCTCAAGGTTGCTCTCTGAAACCAATTGTTATCTGGAAATGGTCGACTACCCCCATGTTCGATCCACACTCAACATATATCCTTCCCAATTAATTCCAAAGGCCATTCAGGAAAAAGGATTGTGTGCTTTATCTTTGTCCTAGGTCTTTCCTGCCCTAGCAAAGGATCTGAAGTGTAGTCAATCCACAAAATGTATTTTGTGGGATTTTTGTTGTTGTTAATTAGAGACCAAAGAGGGTCTTAGAGATGTACTTACAAGTCATAATTTTATAATCAAAAGAAGATGAAAATAAGTGATAAGACAAATATCATTTGGTAAGAGCTGGGATTATGTATATCATTCTAGTTTCCTAATGCAGAGTAACAACCTTATCTGACATTGTTATTATAAGTATTAGGGGATAAAGCCAAAATATTCGTAATAAGCCAAATTAAATTTGGGTGCCCAGGAAATCTTAAAAACTCTTTAAGAGCTAAATATAAGATGAATAGTTGTTGTTTTTTCAATAGACTCAAAACAACAACAACCTTTAAAAATCAATTTAGAGATATCCAGTGAGACTCAGAGAAGGATGTGTTTTCCACTTGGACAAGATGCATATTACCTTCACCCCATAATTCTAGTTTCCCTAAATGGATTTAGTATGTTTTGTGATGGAAATATCAAGTCATCAATAAATTAAACAAAAGAAGCATCGGTAAAAGTAGACTAGAACAAGGGTACACTCACTGTATATTTTCATTTTATTTGTCAGATTTTAGAAAGCAGCTTATTGTAACACATATAAAGAAAAAATACATGCTTAAACATTGGAAGCACTTAATTTTAAAAGTGCGTGTATGCTTACTCTTTTTGGCATTATCCTGTACATAAATATCAACCACATGAAAACAGTTTTAAAATAGTATTCTTTTTTAACATCTAAGCTTACAGCATGCACAATGCAGTAAAATTAGTCATGTTAGCATGAGATCCATCTTACTAAATACCAAGTTTCATTTAAGAGTAATGGTATGAGGAACATGAAATTAGGTTGTTATAAGGGGAGCTTATATAAACTCTCTTCAGCAGGGGAAAAAAATACAACATAGACATGAACTATGGATCAAAAAATTCCGCATTATTTAGAAGAGTGTGCTTCTTTCCTGAGGCAGAAACTGCACTTTATCTTATCTTCAAAAAGCTTACTTTGTATTTGTTTTTGGTTCATCTCCCTAACAAGTGCTCTGTTTGCTTCTATACTGTTACTCCATTTACCTAATTTGAAAATAGTTTCCCTTTCAACACGAGTGCTGTTGTAGTAACTCACTTCAAAAATCAGAGAGAGAGGACATCAGCAGTCCACTTTCCTCTGTGAAGGAGAGATGAACCTGTTAAGGACTCAGGACACTGTGAAAAACGAACCTTTACTGATAGTTATGAGAGCCAGAAGAGGAGGGGAAGACTTCCTTTACAATATGGAAGCCGGCGGCTGTGAATTAGGCCATAGGACTCATTTTTTTGTCAACCACATATTGTTGAAAGTGGAAGTCTTGGGGATGAAGCCAAAACTTTACTTCTTCAATGCTCAAGCTGCCACAGTAATTGAACAGTCAAAGCCCTCATTTTGTAGGTAAGAAAACTGATGTCCTGAGAAAGTGTGTTTTATATTACAAGTTTGTGAAAAGGTGATACACAAGTCTGAATTTATTGAAATCTGAGCCCATTGCTCTTTCTTATGATCCATCAAACCAGTTAAAACTTAAATGGCATTTATTTATCAGGCATCTGTTTTATACCATTAGTTTTCTTACTGGAAATAGGGCAATGAGCCGCAAGAGATCCATTTTAGCTACCCTCATGGAACTTATGTGAATTACATTGATAGATATTTGAAGAGCAGCTATTAAATAAGATTTTCAAAAAACAGACATTTGTTATTCATGAGCTTTAAAATATTATGTATTTTTTTCTTTAACCAAATGGCATTAAATCACTAAGAGTTAGAAACTCATTTATCCATTTTCTTGTAACCCTTATGCTAGTAAAAAACAAATCTTGTGATAAAATTATGCTATCAAAACCAAGTTTTAAATTCTAGAAACTTCTGCTTCTCAAAGAAGTCCAGGATTGTCTTCTAGTCAGACCGCTATGGAAACCAATATGATAACTGAGTAATTAGTAATGGCCTTGACTCATGGTAGTTTCTCCCCCATTGTGCTTTTGACTCCTTTGCATAGAAGGCAAAATGATCAAGAATGAGGAATAACATCTTTGGAGGATATTGCATTGCTTGAGAAAAAATAAGAATGCAAATTAAGAGCATGTCTTAATTTTATACTTCATAAATTATGGTGGTGGGCACAAATTTCCTGGCTATAAACAATGAAAATTTGGTCAGTGTGAATCAAATGAGGAATCAAAATATCCAAAGCTACATTTTCAGTTAAGCAATTTTGCTTATAAACTGTTCAAATTACATAGAAAGAATGATCTCAGAGCTGAAAGCAATGATTTTGTTGTTAATTACTTTAATATTTAACTTAATTTTCTGTTTTCCTTTTCCTCTAAAGATAATTACAATGAACTGGTCTTTTTCCTACCCCCACTCTATCCCAACCCTAAACATATGGGAACAAAGCAAAGCTTCACAACTCAAAGGAATGGTTTGTTTATAGGGATGGAAGGAACAGAAGCCTGAATTAGCTTTCCACTTGCCACGACATAATATTAGCCCGATGATCCTGACCTCAGTTCCGATCCTGTGGGTGGCTTTGTATGTTCTGCTTTTGTGTATTTTCTTAGACAATAAAATGAGCGTATTCCAAAAGCTCCAAAGGAAGACTTGGTAAAATATTTACAGCATGCAGCCTGGATAATAATGCGAGTTTGTGGATGAGACAATGTCAAAGAAAGATGTTATTATCATAGAGAAAAATAGAGCCACTCGTTATCAGAACCACTGATGCTGCTAGAAACGAGACCAGGAGGAGTATAAAAATTTGTTTGTGCCTGTGTTTTACTTTCTGTTGATGAGCATATTTATATAGGAACAAACTATTCATTTTAACATTGCTTAGGCATTCTTCTTGCCGTTTCACTGAAAGAAATAATGCAAAGCAAGAAATAGAGAAATGTACTTCTAAGAAAGTGATTTATGTGTGTGATATACTTAATCCTAAGGAACACCAGGTCAAGTGTTATTATCTTAACACATTTTTAAGTTATGATAACAGATAGAAGTGTGGTAACCATAAGCATGATTCTATACCAATGATATTATATTATTTCTCTTAATAATCTTTCAATCTCCTAGAGCACAGTACACAGTAAGCAATGATCTTTCTTAGGCTAGACCATGCACAGTGTTGTTTTGAACTACTTTGCCCAATTTGGCTGCATTAGCCTAACTGCAAATGTCAGGTGTGGTCTACCAGATGATAATTAATAATACTTGGAAGGCTTCTTCATGATGAGGTTAATGAATGTGTTAAAATAGAGCAGTGGATGTTATACTGTGGACTACAATGCATATACATTTTCTATAAATTAAGACAAAGTTTTTCAAGTTAAAAATAGTGGTGGGGCCTAGATAGATATTTTGTCAATAAAACAATTACATACGCACAAAAATCTAAATGATCTATCAGGGTTCAACTACTAATTTTTAATTTCCTCCTAACTATGACATTTTAAAACCCTGCACTAACTCTCTCTTCTCTTTTGTTTTAAATTTGTCTTCTGTTACTGATCCTCTTATATCTAATTCACACTATCCATGTCCACATCATCATGCTCTTGGCTGACCATACCCTTTAATTAGTATCCATATTACTATGTACAGAAAATTCTAAGTCTCCAGATACTCAAAGTTTACAATAATTACATATTTTAGTCATACTTTTTAAAAGGGGTTATTTTGCTTTAAACACCATTTTTAAAATACCGCCTTCAGAATTTTTTTGTATGTGTTAATAAGGGCAATTCATGATAATTGCTCTAATAACCACAAAAACACAGTGGCTTAAAACCATTTCTTGTTAATATCATAGTTTAATGAGGGTCAGTTGATTCTCCTGGACATCCCCTCCATGCCAGCTTCTAAATATTGCATTCCATCTCTCTCCCAATTCATAGTAGGTCCTCACTTTTGCCCCAGAAATGGCAACACAAAGTTCCATCATCCAGTCTCCACAAACCAAACCCCTGATCTCCAGTTCATCCACAGCTTTCTCCATCAAGTCCAGATAGTTCTCTTTTCAGAAAGGTGACCTATGAATAATTGCAGACAAGTTATCGCATGCATGCACACACACACATATCCTAAATATATAAGAATGAAACAGGGACAAAAATAACTGGAATAAAATACTGTATTAGAAAAGGAAAGAATGAAAAGGATACAAAATATCTGGTCCATCTGATTCTTGAAATACACAGAATCCAGATAATGAGACAGGTATCCTGGCTTCTTCCATTGTATGTCTTTGTCATATCAAAATTCTTTGAATTCTTGTGGGAAAACTGAGGTCAATATATTATACAAGAAAATGGAGACATTTTAAAAAATAGATTTAAAGTGTCTTATTTCTTTGGCCAAAACAAAGTCACATTGAGGAGCAAGAGGTGACTGACTGGTAGTATTGTCTTCTTATATGACCAGTGGAAAAATGAATTGGTTTGAGGAAAACAAAATTATATTTGCCGCATTATAGAATGGCTTGTATTCTTCTCCTCAGCCTCTGCAATTCTGCTTTTTTTCTAATCTAAAATCAACATACTGTTCTATCTATATTCTGTCTTCACTAAAACGAGAGTGATATCTTTAGAAAAATTCTCTATGGCTATAGTAATAATTTCATGATTGAATCGAAGCTGCACTCAATCCTGCCTGGGATAGTAACATGAAAACCATGATAATTTTTTGTGTAATATCATCAATATCTTCTATGATCACAGTGGCAAGGGGGATTTTGTAGTTTGGAATCTAAAAAACCAGCAGAAGTGGCTTGATGTAGGTTTCTTATCTGAGTGCTACTACCCAAGGTTCAAATTATTTAGAATCATATCTGAATATGTTAGTTTGGTCGTCTGGGCTATGCTCTTTCTACTCCACATGTACATTTTCTCCTCATATGCATTAGTTATGAAAAGCCAGGTCTACACTTTGGTCTGAACCAGTTTCTTCCTTTTAATAGTTATTTGTGTCCCAAGATAAGCTGAAGTACACTAAAATTTTCAAGGGTTTACTTGATTTCATCCATTTGAATCTGGCAGTGCTTAACTGAAAGTGGTTAGAAGAAATCTTATATGGTCTACCTAGAAGCAAAACAAGGAACTTATTTGATTGGCTATCGCTAATGTGGTTACCTTGTTTGGGAAAACCTAGTATGGTGCTTGTGATTGGTTATCCTTAAATTTCAATTCTTGGATATAAATGCATTTACAGAATTGACTGGGGCTTAGGTTTTGGTTTGCGCATGCAGGCTACCAAGGCATTAGGGATATTTCAGTCAATTGGACTCTTTGTTTAATTATTTAACATGTACAGGGATCTAGGCACAATATTAAAAAAAATTAAATGAGTGCTTAATTTGTGCATGTTGATTACTTTAATGTATAGTTACTAAGACATTTAAATAAGTATAATACTCTATAAAATGCATAATTTTCTTCGTTAAAGTGCAAAAATGACTAAGTGTAGTTTACTAAAGCAATAATAATTTATCCCTAAACACAGACAAGGGGTCATTACTTGCTATGATTCAAGTATACACATTGTCTAGCACAGGTTTTCTGAATTCAGATATTCCATCTTCATAGCGGGGAGTAATAATATGGATTATTAGGTGCTAACAAACAAGTAAACAAAACCAAGTCATTTTTATACCTAATTTGAGGTTATAATTTTGAAGGAGGCAATGTTAAAATTAAGCTTTGTTCTGATATTCCGATCATAGAAACACAACAGATCTTAATGCTTTGCTAAAATTCTCCACAGTGCTTTGAATTGAAACACTTTTGCATTTTCGGAAATACTAAGCTAAAAATAAACTTCTAAAGGATAGATCATTTAAGTACTAAAAGACATAAAAACTAAAATAAAAATTAAATGTATTTATTTATCTGTATTCAATCCATCTGAACATAAGTTAAAATTATCCCCTTATATAAAACAGACAAATGTCAACAATCCTGAGTAAATGAGGATTTGAATAAGCACAAACTGTAGTAATGGCATAAATCTATTTTCTTAACCCTCCATTTGGATGGTATGGCTTTGAAATTACTATATGTCTTCAAAATTAGATCACTGAAGATTTTTATATGCTTCTACTTAGGAGAGTTTACATTTTTTATTTGAAAGAAATAGTGCAATAATTAGCCTTGTCTATTTTTCTACATCTTTAATCTATTTAGTTCTCCAAAATTTCAGAATCATCAAATTTGTTATTCAAAAACCTTTAAGTTTCAAGAAATAGAATCATACATTAGGCAAAGGAGGAAAATATAAGAATGTGGTACACTTTCTTTTTTTAAAGATTTATTTATTTATTTGAGAGAGAGAAAGAACAAGTAGGAGAGGCAGAGGGAGAGAGAATCTCAAGCAGACTCCCCACTGAGTGTGGAGCCTGATACAGGGCTGTATCTTAAGACCCAGAGTTCATGACCTGAACCAAAACCAAGAGTTAGAAGGCTCAACCAACTGTGCCATCCACTTTCTCTTGCACACAAGCACATCCTTTCTCAAGTATGAAGGAATTTTTCCTACTTCACAGTTCACATGATATACAAAGGTGACCCAACCCTGGGCTATACCTCAAATTAAATGTATACAGTTCAGCTAACTAGAACAGCTAGGTAAGAGATTCAATAATGTGAGGGTTTTAAATAATCTTTGTGCACAAAAAATACAAATAAAGAAAAAGGTCATGTTATTTTTCTAGAGAAAGCTTAAAGCTCATTGTCAAAAGTTTGTCTGATTCTAGTCTTAACCCTCCTTCCTCAAAATACCAACTTCAGTTACAAAGGCTGTACAGATTCATGTATAATTACATATAGATGTAATCTTACATGGAAGAACAGATACATGTGAGTTTTACTAGTACTAAATAGAAGAGCTTTGATGGAGTCTTCCTTGAGTGAGAAATAGAAAGTTTAACTGGAATTAAAACTTAATACTAGAAGTGGATTAAATCTATTCTCGGTAACTTTTAGAAGCAGTTTATGTATTTTATTGAAAAATGTCACATCATAGCTCAACAGATTGTCTTGTGTTAATCTACCATATTATTTCAACAGAGGTACTGGTCCGAAAGAAAATATTGCTCCATTTAAATGCTAATGTAAATACTGCTAGGAGGTCTCTTCAAGATTATGGGTTCTGAGTACTTAAGTTATAGAACATTTGGCCTTTATAGATAAAGTTCCTTTACTTCAGTTAAAAAGCTGTATCTATAAAAGGAAAATGACTTTGTCACTCCGTTGGTTCCTAATACCATTAAATATTTATTAAGATTCAACAGTACACTAAACATTTATAAAGTAAGAATAGAATAATGTTTACTTTAATTAAGCTAGTATCCGAAGATTCTTAAGGGAGATAGATGTGTGATACACACATTTATGTATTGCTTTTCCAGGTAAGGTTAGGTTTTGGACTCACAATAGCTTCTCTGTTATATTTTGTTTATTTTTATGGAATTAGAAAAAATACTTAAAATTTCTCTATATCCATGATAGTAAGTTCATTAAAATGAAGGCAGATATATCCTGGAGATTGCCCTTACGGCATATTGTTATGATTATGTTTTGCTCTTTTGGTTCTTATTTTGATATTTATTCTACTAAACAATGAATAGAATAATCAAAAAACAATAGGTATGTTTATGGCTTATATTAAGACGCTATGATTTTTCTGTAATATATGGAAACAACAACCATTAGAGTCTCAGGAGACATCTCAAATTCACTCATTCACTTTGCCAGTAAAAAAAACATGTGGCCCAGAGAACTTCAGGCCCATTGACAATCCAATGCTTTTATCAACCTGTCAATCATGGAAGCAGGCAGACATTCAAAAGCAGTTAAATAGCTGTGCATCTAGCCAGAAAAAAAACAAAGAGAAAGAGAGGGAGAGATATTGTGAACCTAAAATAGCAGCCACTGTCCTATCACTGCAAATAGACAGGGACCCAGATTGTAGGAGAGTTCCTGTGGTAGTGCCATGTAAAAGACTGAGTTCATCTTCTTTAACATGTTTCCTGGAAATGAGGATTCTAAAGCACTTTCCTTTGAGTGAGCTAAACCTGCCTCAAAAATGAAGTCCTGGGTAAAGGAAAAATTCAACTTATATTTAGAAAAACACTCTCTCTCTCTCTCTCTCTCTCTCTCTCTCTCTCTCAGGATACAGGGCAAGTAGAAGAAAGCTTCTTTCTTGTTAAGTGATCTTCTATTATAAAAATATTCCATATATATAGTAAATTGTTCCCCCATTAAAGTGCAACATTTCTCATTAAATTTTCAGGGTTAAATACTACTATTTTGAAGTTAGCATCACACAAATGCACACAGGCCAAAGACCAGGCATAAATTTCTATGCTTAATATTTTTAATCAAATAAGGAGAGTGGGAATGATGCTTTGATACTACCATGTGCCAAGAGATGACTCAACACACTCATAGCATCTTCTGGAGTTACTGTGAAATCTTCATTGCTGCAATGATGCATGATACCATTTGGCCTCACATGACAGGAGAGGATTATTTGCCTATTAGGTTCACCTCTGTTCTTTTCTTATCAGGCTGTGCTATATCCGGTGAAACTACTTGGTATCCAAAACCAAGTACAGACACGGAAATTACCTCCTGTAGTCCTGGTGAAGATGATGATGATGATGATAATGCTGGAGGTGGTGAATGATGATCATTAGTAACATGATTAGGGACATGATCGTTATGTTGAGCATTCACTTAGGACCTCCTACATGCTACGCTTTGTTTTTATTTTAAATGTGTTACCTCATTTATTTATGGCAATAACCCTATGAAGTTGCTAATATGGTCATCCTCATTTTTAGATAAGTAAACTCATACACAGTGGTGGAAGTACCTATATACAAGCCCTGCATATCATACTGTAACATCCTAGCTCGATCTAATTATAGGGTGTATATACGCTCACATTTATTAATACTCATTAATATACATGACATATATTTTATATATATCGTATTTATTTAAAAGATTGTACAATTAATTTGAAGATCTCAAAAATGAAGTTCTTGAATTCCAGTTTGAGATTTATCTCCATTTTTATGTCACTGGTAGAAAGTATTAAAGCAACCACTCTGGATCACTCTTTATATGGCTCTCCTAAACTATCTCTAGGCATTATAGGTAAAAAATATTCTGTTTAATAATCACAACTGCCTTAATATCTTTAAGCAGAGTAAAAAAGAAAGAACATGGGGCAATTTCTAATAATTGACACATTCAGTAATTTTCTTTAGTAGAAATTTTCACGTTCACATTTTAAATTGTTTTGGCTTTAACTCGGTGACTCAAATTATACCTTCCACAATGTTAGAAAGAAATCAGTGGTCCAAAAGTCATATAAACCTGTATACTGATGTCAGCTGCCTGCAAGAGTCTGACCAGATAAAATGGGCGACTATTTGGAAATTTCCTAACATTTGTATAGTTATGGTGAATTGCACTTATTTTATCTTCAGTGCAGCCTGAAGTGAGAGTTTGATATATAGGGAATATTATTTTCTGAGAGTAGGCTCGTTCAATTCAGTGCAGCATAAATACTTAGGTATTTCAGGCTTTTCAAAGAGACAAGCTCAGTAATTCAAGACAACCACCTTTTCCCTTCTCCCCAGCAGATGCCTCTGTTCCCTCTGCATAAAAAATGATGTAGTTCCTGTTCCGAACTGAATATTTATGTCCCCTTTAAATTTGCATGTTGAAGCTCTAGCCCCCAGTTTGGCTGTCTTTGGAGACAAGGCCTCTAAAGAAGTAAGGTTAAAGAGTCACAGAGGTGGGTCCCTGATCTGATAAGATTAGTGTCCTTTCCTAGAAGAAATACCAGAGCACTTCCAGCCCAGCTCTTTCACTCTCCCCAAGAAGGGATCATGAAAGGGCACAATAGGATGGCAGCTCCCCGACGACAGAAATGAACCTCAGCAGAAATCAGTGATCTTATACCTTCATCTTGGACTTCCAGCCTCCAGGACCGTGAGAAAATAAATTTGTGCTGTTTAAGCCACCTGGTCTGTGGCATGTTGTCCTCTCAGCCTGAGCCTACTAACAGAGTTCTTAAATATGAGTTTCCCTTGTTCCTTTTCATATCCTGTACGGTAACGTATTTTTCATACTGAAATTATTGGGGCAGTGTAGTACCTTGGGCTGAATTTTAATGTTGTCTTTAGGCACTTCAGTTTAGCTTGCAGAGTTATTACATCTGACCTCAGCGTGGTGTTCCGGGGAGGGCAGCGCTGGCTGTAGGCTCTGAGAGCTCTATCCGGGGCCATGTAGCTTTCATTCTAGATCCCTGACTTAGGTTTGTTTGTTTGCATTAATTTTGATCAAATCTTTTCTAAGCCAAATGTGGGAAGTCAACTAATTAATATTTAATTGTCCCCCACAATGCCTTGTAATGGCAAAATAGAAGTGAGAGACATTTAGAATGGGGTAGGTAAGGGATGCTGAAAATTGTGGGGTTATCTATGGGTATATCTATGTGGAAAAAAGATCACTATCCTAGAACTAATTTAGATAGTAAGATATTTTTAAATACATTTATGCATTTACCTCTTTAGCCCCATTTTGAATTTTATTATATGGGGCCAAAGAAAAACTTAAAGCAGATCTAGTCCAGCAGGCTGGCATGACACTTGCTTATTATTGATTGTGAAACTGAATGTTAGACACTTCAATTGGATAATAGTTTTGTATTGTTACCTCTTAACAAAACAGCTTCTACACATTTTTTTCACTTCTGAAATAGTCTCATTTAAATAAAAAGGAAATCGGTCCTTGCTCTAATATATTGGCAAATATTAAGTAACCTGAATGATTTTGATCTATCTGAATAATCTTCTTCACGAATAGTTATTTAGAGAGATTACAATATTGGAAAGCACCTAAAGAGGTCCTTAAATTCTTAACCTATACCAGGCAGAAAGGTGAAATACAATTTCAATATATTGATTGGAGAAATCTAGGCTGTTAATACCAATTCTATAGCTGTGGTATTATGTGAGGCCTTACTATCTTTATTCATGGTTTTACTATAATTAGTATAGCTGTACTAGTAGGAGAGTAAGGATTAATTACACAGGCTCTAGGTATGCTTTGTAAATAAACAATCACTTATTTATAGCTTAGTTAATGTGATATTGATTCCCCAGCTCATTGTGGACCTAGTGTCAAATCCTGACATTAGTCAGGTAACGACACTTTTCCTCAAGGATACAACCTGAATTAGTGAATGGCTTAATATTTTCTGATTTTGTACAAAACTACTTTTACAAAGTTTGAAGGATAATAATTTTGATTAAGCTATTTTAATGGATTCAAGAGGTAGAATTTTCTCATCTCTGGTTGAGATTTTCTCTGGAAGTATCTGCCTCTGGAGAAATTAGATTCCATTAACTGTCTGATTCATTTAACCTGCAATTCTCAGAAAGCAAACAACACTGGCCGTCACCAGAGGCTTTATATTTGAAGAAGAGACCACTTTGGTTTTATAAGCCTGTGGATTCTTTTTCATCTGCTCAGTGTGCTTAGGTAAATGGTATCTAACTATTTACTCAGAGCCAAAGAAGGATGTAAAAAATACTTTCACTTTTTGGAACTTACCCAAATTAAAGAAATAAAGTTTCCATGGAAGTACAGCTGGCTCCAATCAGGTCTGTCCTCTACTACCTTTGTGTCTTCCAACTTGTTTTCCATTCTAGACAGGCTTTTCTTCTCTGACATACTATCTCCTTTGTGCATATCATCATTGGTCATTTATTTTACTTGCCTGCCAAAATCCACAGGGGAAGAGAATGTGCTATTATTACTACTTGCATAGGTAAGTTTTGGGATTTTGCAACTATAGTTGTGCGTATATTGAACACTCCCCTACCTTCTCCTTCATTTGCGTATGGGGGAGTTATATACTTAATTCTACCCTCTTCCCCCACAAATTATTAAACTTTGGGATGGAAAAAACAGATGCTGAATCAGTATAGTAATTTGAATGTATATTCACTGCCTTTTTAAGTAAAGTCATTCTATTATAAAACATCCCTAAGATTCTTTAAAATTACTACCAGATATAAAGCAAAGAGTAAGTTAAAATGTGAGAATTGCAAAGATAAGATCATGATGCAGGAATCTCCATGTTGGTTCACTCTACATGAATTATGGTGATAAGAAAAAGCCAAATGGAATTAAGGGCTCTGTGCCATGCAAGGTATTGCCTTGCTTAGGATCTTTTTTCATAAAAACCCCTAAGAGCATTGAGAAGACTGATCCTCATATGAAATTCACCAGTGGATATTATTGACCTGACTTGGTAGTTAGCTGGAAATTCCAATAGCTTACATAAGATGTCTCATTAGAGAAATTTATCTTTTCTGACAGACACATAGTATTATGACCATGAAATAATGGGGTAGAAAAGATCTGTCTTCATACAGGAGGCAGTGAATTCTTTATAAACATCTCCCTGTTCTGTAGTAACAGAAAGACAAAACAAAACAAAATCAGATATGACGGACTGGTTTTTGCTCATGTGTTATTGATTACTATTCTATGAAAACTGTACAATCCTTTAATCTCTTTCAATTTCTTCTATAGATATATTCTATTCTATAAAATAGGAATTAAAACATTCCTGTTTTTCTTTGTATTTCACAAGAAGTTTGAGGGTAATCACATTTTTAAACACCGCGTGTGTGCGTAAAGTAAAACATTTTGAAAAATGTAAACATCTAAATATTAGATTAAAAACAGTCTGAAAGGGATATGTATTCTCTTTTATTTTTATAGAGGGTCATTTCAATTTTACCTCCTAAAATTTCACATTTTGTATAGTACTATATATTCATTCTTTTTATTATTTTATTTTATTTATTTTATTTTATTTTATTTTATTTTATTTTATTTTATATGTTTTTATTGGAGCTCAATTTGCAAATATATAGCATAACACCCAGTGCTCATCCCATCAAGTGCCCCCCTCAGTGCCCGTCACCCAGTCACCCCAACCCCTGCCCACCTCCCTTTCCTCCACCCCTTCTTCGTTTCCCAGAGTTAGGAGTCTCTCACATTCTGTCCTCCTCTCTGATATTTCCCACTCATTTTCTCTTCTTTCCCCTTTATTCCCTTTCACTATTTTTTATATTCCCCAAATGAATGAGACCATATAATGTTTGTCCTTCTCTGATTGACTTATTTCACTCAGCATAATATCCTCCAGTTCCAACCACATCGAAGCAAACAGTGGGTATTTGTCATTTCTAATGGCTGAGTAATATTCCACTGTATACATTACATATTCATTCTTGATGCCCAAGTCAGTCAACCTGAAATGTGATTTTACTAAGTGTTTATAACATGCTTACTGGACTTGGCTGGTCTTTTTAAAAAATTTAATATGTCTACTTTGAGTTTATGGTTCCTATTTTGGCATAAATGTTATTTATTTTTTATTTATTTATTTATTTATTTATTTGAGATTTTATTTATTATTAATGAGAGACACAGAGAGAGAGAGGCAGAGACACAGGCAGAGGGAGGAGCAGGCTTCATGCAGGGAGCCTGATGTGGGACTCGATCCTGGGTCTCGAAGATCAGGCCCTGGGCTAAAGGCAGCACTAAACCACTGAGCCACCCGGGCTGCCCTGGTTTTGTTTTTAACTACGACACTGGTATTTAGACCAGATCAGAGATCTTCTTTGCTATTGCACCAATATTTGGTGTATAAATGTGTTTGTTTCTCACGTCCCACAGATGTACACTCCACTTTCTCTATCACTTCATCTCATTACAGTTTTGAACACAGGGGGCTTCTATGCATCCCTCTATGAGAGATATATTTCTTATTTTTTTCTATTCTTCTTTCAAGTTCAGGTGATATTTTCTCCCCTCTTGAGTTTGGAAGCATGGGTAATATCCTCCTTCATTCACCTCCCAGAATCTCACTAGGTTTAGAAATGGAGTTAATAAGGGTATTTTCAGTAGCAGTAACATTATGAAGGTTGATAAGACAATTCCATTACTGTCTTTGTCCTTTTAATTCAATTTTAGGAAAGATGGAAATTTTTTCTTCTTGAAAAGATGGGTAATTTGTACCAAAATTTTAAGTAAGTTGCTTTTAAAATATTTTCAAAGAGCAGCCTCTAAGTAGTAGTATCAAAAGCCACTACATGGCTATCTTGAAGGTAGAAACTAATTGTGAATATTATTATTAAAACTATGACAGGGATGCCTGGGTGATGCAGTTAATTAAGCATCTAATTCTTGATTTTGGCTCAGGTCATGATCTCAGGCTTTTGAGAGAGATCACACAATCTCTCCTGAGCTCCTGGCCAGGCTCTACTCTCAGCAGGGATTCTGCTTGAGATTCTCTCTCATTCTTTCCCTCTGCTCCTCCCCCTGCTTGTGTGTGCATTCTCTCTCTAAAAATAAATAAATAAGGGGCAGCCCGGGTGGCTCAGGGGTTTAGCATTGAGTTCCACATCAGGCTCCCTGCATGGAGCCTGCTTCTCCCTCAGCCTGTGTCTCTGCCTCTCTCTGTGTATGTGTCTCTCATGAGTAAGTAAATAAAATCTTTAAAATAAATAAATAAATAAACAAATAAATAAATAATAAAATATTAAATAAAACATAGCACAGATACAACAATAGATATTGGCTCATATAAAGTCTAAAATGTATATAATTCTTGGAAAATTCATTCCCTGAATAAAGGGTTTTAATATAGTAATTCTGATGTATATTGGAAACAACTTCATAAAAAATAATTTGTTCATAGATGACATGTTTTTAAGATATGCTAACATATTAATTTAATAAATGGCTACTATGTTATACTCTAAGCGTTTTATACCTCAGTGTATTATATAAATTTGGGTATTATATAAAAATAGGTTGTGTTTTATGACACCTATTAAACATCTATTTTTAAATGAGAAACTTAGAGGTATTAAGGGACTGGCTGAAGGGTCTGTAGCCAAAAAGATATAGAACCAGAACTCAAAGTGAAGAAATTCTTTTGCCCACTCATGTGCAGCTTCCTCTATGCCTGAAGGCTATCCCATTTTCTTTATGCTCATCTTGTGGTGGAGCGAATAAACAATAATTAAGAAAAAGATAATTTTAAAAATTAAGTGAATTTATTTTATTTAAAGATGTTAGCTTCTCTCAGAAAAACCTTAATATATGTGTATGTAGTGTATATGGCAGTGATGCATATTGCAGGATCAAGGTCTGTGTCTATAGGACTGTATCTTCAGTGAATATCTGTATGCATGTGCTCGGTCTACCTCATTTGTCTCTCCATCTAGAACTGGAGTTGACATGCCTGTTAGACATATTCCATTTTTCTGTCTGATTGTTATTTGTCAGTTTCTCTGTCTAGAAATATACTTTAGTATGCATCTAATGTGTCTACATATATCATTGTTCAACCTCAGAATGCTTGCTTTGTCCTATTCCATTTTTCAATCCCTTCCCCATATGAAAGACTTAATGATTTCTATAATAATGGCAATGGATGCAATTCATAATCTAAAAGGCTTAAATCTGATATACTTGAGCCTGTAGCAGTGTTTTTCCTCTTTCCTCTGATTTTTTAAATGTGCTTGTATCATTCATGTAGATATGATAATAAAATCAGGAGTGATTAAATTAAATATATACCTACTCTTAAATGTGTATTTTTATTATAAACACATACCTAAAAATTATAGGCATATTAATCTTAAACAAGATGTTTTGTCGCTAAGGTCCTATATCAAGCTGATCTTCCATACCCAATTCACTGTATTATAATACAGTGTTTTAAAGGGCATACTTTTGTCACCAGTGCTTTATAATAAGATTCTAAAAGGCTGATGTGAACACATCTAATTGAAGCAGGAGCATATTCTTGTAATGGATAGCTTGGGCAATAGATCCACCAGAGTGTGTAACACTGCAGCAATGATTACTTTTAATGCTGGACAAGATAGTTAAATTTTCTAAAATTCAGATCTCTCTTTGGAATTACAAATAAATTTGTCTCAAATTGTCACTATGGGATTTTTGCTTCTGGCTATGATGGAGTAATTGGCACCAGATTACCAGATTAGCATGAAATATGGAATTCTTAGAACTGTCTTCAACTTGAGCAGGATTATTCTATGATATATGAATAAAATGATGATTAAAGTGATCCTAGCACTTTGCCTGGAGGTACTTTCCAGACTGCAGTGTAGGAAAGCAATGCTGAGGGTTGGATACAGAAGTCTTAAAGTATTGAGAAGGGAAATATTAGAGTTCATAGCTTCAAGATGGTCTGAAATTTGTATGACAGGACGGTGTTGGACAGAGAAGTTCTATAAATTTGTATAGGAGTCTTCTTAAGTTTTTGACCAGATAATATGAGGTGAATCTCATTCTCGCAGTGTGAATCTCCATGAATCTGACAGAAAAGTTATTCTGAGGCAGTATTAACTACACAATATACTGGGATATGTAAAAATTCCAAAAAGTCAGTCAGGAGACCTATTTGAACACCACAGGAATTTGGTTAAATCCCTGAAAGACCATGCCCAAGGATTAAGGTTACTAGAGTCTTGTAGGTCTGTCTTAAGCTAAAAAACAAATATCTAAAAGATAAAGCTGACCCATTAGTAAATTAACTAACTGACCTTCCAAAAAGAACTTTAATAGTTCTTAAAGGAAGACAATAAAATTCATTCTCAACATTATAGTACTTACAATGTCTACTATATAATAAAAACATTACTAGGTATGCAAAACAGAATAATGGGATCCATGAACAGAAAAAAAGTCAATAGACATATAGCTAGACATATACAGTTGTTGAAATTAGCATCAATAGATTTAAAATGTCTGTATAAATATGTTAAAAGAGTAAGAAATACATGAACATGATGAGAGAAAAAATAGGGAATTGTAGTAGCAAAATTAAGACTGTAAAAACCAATCAAATAAAAATTTGTTTAGAAAAGTCAATATCTAAAGTGAAGAATTCAGTGAATGGGCTAAATAGTAAATTTGATGCTGAAGATCAGTAAACTTGAAGACAGATCAAGAGAAACTATCCAAATTAAAGAAAACAGAGGGGCAAAAAAAGCTCAGTGATATCAAACAATCTGGCATCTATGTATGTGGAGTCATAGAAAGTTAGAGAAGGAAAGAATATTTGGAGAAATAATAGCTGAAAGTGTTCCAAATTTTATGAAGATATAAGCCTGTGGATTCCAGAGGCTTACTAACTGTGTAGCATAATGGAAATCAAAGGACACCATAACTAGGAACATTATAGTCAAGTCACTGAATATAAAAATAAAATATTAAAAACATCTAACAAAATGTATCTATTAAAGAGAAGGGTGACTATGAGATATGATAAGAAATACTATTGATTTCTCTCCTGAAACGATACATAGTATAGACAAAGAGATGAAATATAAAAGTGCCAGACAAGTGTTTAAAAATTCAAGCTAGAATTCTGCAGTCACTGAAAAAATCCTTCAAAAATGTAGAAAAATAAATAAATACTTGAGATAAACCAGTGCAGAGAGACTGAAAACCAGGAGACCAGTAGCACAGATATATTTATAAGAAGCTATGGTGGCTGAAAGAGATTTATAGCAAGTTGAAATTCAGTTCCACATAAATTACCAAAGACCGTAGAAATGGTGAATATGCAAGTAAATATAAAAAGATGATTTTTACTTTATATTTTTATTAAAAAGAGATGATCACTTAAAGGAAAACAATAATGAGTTTTAAGGTTTATAACAGAAGTAGGAACAAACATGTATGACAAGAGAAACAGGTATGAGAAAGGGTTAAGATGAGCCATGATGTTGTAAGATTTACATTATACTACCTGAAGTACAATAATATTTACTGCTGGTAGATTGTGAAAAGCATAAGAAGGATATTGTAATCCCTATAGCAGTTTTCAACAATAATACTAAAACCATAGAGAAGGTAAAATGTAAAATTAAAATTACTTAATCCAATGAAAACAAGAAAGGTGCAAAAAATAGAAATGAGACAAATAGGAAACAAAAAACAAATAGAATAAATTACACCATTAATTCCAATTATTATAAATGGGATGATAACCTAAAGAATAGAGATTGTCATAATATGACAATAGGATACAAATAGTCTCCTGTTGACTGGAAGCCTTATCAATAACATAAATCATTGATTTACATATTTTGCATGTTATATGTATTATATACTGTTTTCTTACAATAAAGTAAGCTACAGAAGAGAAAATGTTATTAAGAAAGTCATAAGAAAAGAAAATACATTTACAGTACTGTACTATATCTATTGAAAAGAAATTCACATAGAAATGGACCTGGGAAGTTCAAACCTGGTTGTTCAAGGGTCAACTGTACCTAGCAATTGAGTTCAAAATACTGGAAGAAAAAACTGACAATTAGAAATACTTCAACCTATAATTATATTTAAAATTTAATCAATCCTTTTTCATTAACAGATAGAACTAGTAGATTGAAAACTTAATAAAATGCACACCTATTAGAATAGTTGAAGTCTAAAAAATGGACACTGCCAGTTTCCAGGGAGAATGCAGAGCAATGGGATCTTCATCCATGGCTGCTGTGGAAAGCAAAATGGTTTCAACTTGGAAGACCATTTGACAGTTTCTTACAAAGATAAATGTAGTCTTACCATATAATCCAGCAAAACATGCTCATAGATATTTGTCTGACTTATTTGAGGAGTTATATCCACTAAGAAAACCTCCTTTGAGTTTTTAGAGCACCTTTATGCATGATCTCCAAATTGGAGGCACTCAAGATGCTCTTCAATCGATTAGACAAACAAAACATTCAGTAGATTACTGTTCAGTAACAAAAAGAAATAAGCCATCAAGCGACAAAAGGAATGGATAAATTTCAATATATATTACTAAGTGAAAGAAGACAGTCTGAAAAGATGAAGTATGATAGATTCTAATAATAGGAGATTCTGGGAAAGGCAAAACTATAGTGGAAGTAAAACTATTATGGTGGCCTGGATTTGGGGTGGAGATGAAGTATTGAATAGGTGAAATGGCTGGAATTTTCAGAGCAATGAAACCATTCTGTGTGGTACTGTGATGGTAGACATATGACATGGATTTAGCAAAATTACAGAATTTTACCATATAAATAATAAACCTTAATATGTATGCAACTTAAAAAATCACTTAGGAAGTTAGAGCACCAGGAAGAAATGTAAAAAAAAGATAAACCAATCTAACCACAGTACAAATATGTGAAACAACCCCAGTGAATGGGGTGAGGAGCATATTGCTGGCCTAAGTAGCTTCAGAAAGGAGTGCAGTCCTAAATCCAAATGCAAAATGGTAACTGATGAAGTTGCTTCCCTTGACGTGCAGGTTAACGATATTGATACTTCGCTTATGTATGCAGGACTGAAAATTGTGTAAATTCATGGCATATGGTGAAAGCTAAATTTTTCATTATTTGAGTGGAAATTTACAGATAAGCATGGGCAAGAGGCTATAATGGCCTTTGGGGCAATGAATTCTAGTTGGAGACATCAGAATGAATTTACGCCTAGCTTAATACGAATACAGGTGTTTACACATAGAAGTATAGATAAGTGAAGATACATAGGCTGAAAGAGCCTAGAAGCAAAAACACTCCAGTAGCAACAAGCGCCCCCAATAAGCATATCTTGATTTCTGATGTCATTCTCCAGGAAAAGAAGCTAAGCCTATTTGGAGAAATGGCTGATCTAGTTTTGGTGTCCATAATATCCATAATATAAAAGATGTTTCTGGAATATATCATAAAAAGAATCCACTCACCCACCCACACACATTTATGGGAATATGGCAAAGATACATGGTGCTAAAAGAACACCCAACATTTTGAGCATAAAATAAAGTAATATTGCACCATAATCCCAAATAAAAATACTATCCATGAATCTATACTGACGTAAGTAAATTATTTAAATATATAAATAAATAAAGGAGAATAAACAAATCTTATGTACACAAATGTTTCAAATAAGGTCTGTATATAAGCTGCCTTAAAGGAGGCTGTACATAAATCCTCACTTCTTAAGTGTAGATTGCCATAGTAACCCCTTTCCAAAACGTACAGTACAGGAAGTGGGGGGCGGGGAGAATAATTGCAGAGAGGAGAAAGTTAGCAAATGCTACCCGAGCCATGGGATCAACGTCAACATGAATAAGGATAATTCATGTTGATAGTATGTACCTTTGTTATGATGGGATGAAGTGGCACTTTATCTTCCTGGACTCCTCTTCTAAACTAAGAGCCCCAGTCTAATCACAACAAGAATATCAGAGAAACTGCAATATTTGAACAATCCTAAAAACTGTCCAGATCAGCAAAAACGAGGACAATCTGAGAAAATGTCACAGTTTAAAAGAACCGAAGGAGACATAACAATTAATTGTAATGTGGTATCTGGATGGAATTCTGAAACAGAAAAAAAAAAGGTGTTAGGTAAAAACTAAGGGTTTCAGAATAAACTATATATTTTAATTAATAATAGTATAGAAGTATCAGTTCATTAATTGTAATAAATGGAGCATACTGAGTGCTGGGTACACAGAAACTATCTGTACTCTATAATTTTTCTATAAATCTAAGACTGTTCTAAAATTACAAGATTTTTTAAATAGCAACAAGAATGCAGATACCAACTTAATCTAATTTTCTTTGTACAGTGCTACATTTAAAACCTGCAGTATGCATATTCATGAAACATTCACTATGATGGACCTTAATATTCACTACAGTTAATTAAACATGGTAGTGCCATGTACACATGCATTCTCTGGCCTTGGATAATTTATATCATCAATAAAAAAGAAAGATATTTTAACAAAAATTCAAGTGTTTGGAAACTCAGGACCATTATAATTATATATATGTGTTAAATATAAAATGACCCGGACAGTGAATTTGTTTGGGCCTGAATGATAATAGAAATGAAACTTAAACCTAAATTTTGGGACACAACTGCAGGATCTTAGAGGAAAAAAATGTATATATCACAAAATTAATGTATTAGAAAAAGGAAGATTAGAATAAATGATATGGAAAAGAGCAGATATCAATAAAATAAATGATAGAGCATATCAACTAAATACAATTTCAATCAGAAATAAAATTCAAAAACCCTAGTTAAGCTCAACAGTCTGTAATAGTATATAAGTATATATCATTGTACATTAATGCATGTTAAAGATTAATACATCATCCTTATATATTAAGTATACTTAGTTACTAAATATTAAATAATTATTAATGAAGGATTAATGTATAACCTTAAAATAATTCAACATAGCAAATAGTGAAATTTATAAAATGCATCATATACCATGACATTTATTTTATCTGGGGAATACAACTTGGTTTTAGATTTGAAGAACAAGCAATACAATTTATCATATTTACAGATTAAAACAAAAAAGATATGATCGTCCTAATGGATTCTGAAAGCCTTGCATAAAATTCAGTGCCAATTCATGAGAACAGATTTCTACAAGATAATAAAAGAGATTTACTCAATATAATAAATAATATTTGAGAAAAACCTGCAACTATAACCCTAATAACTGGAACTGAACATTGGACTGAACATGTTTCTCCCAAGAAGAGAAGCGATGCAAGAATGTTCTCTTTCATTATTTCTAATCAGCATTCTACTAGAGGCCCTAGCCAATGCAAAAAGGAGAGAAATAGAACAAAAAGGTATACAGATTGGAAAAGAAGAAATAATAATATATTTTTAGTAGATGATGTAGGGAATGCTAAGGTATTGGAAAAATATCCATAGATATAGTTAATAAATTTGACAAGGTTGCAGGTATAAGGTCAGTATATAAAATTCAGTTATGTTCTATTAAGAAAATTAAACAAAAGGAAAATAGTTTTAAAAATAGAGTTTTATTATTTTTAAAAATATTTTATTTATTTATTCATGACACACACACACACACACACACACATACACACAGAGAGAGAGACTGGCAGAGGAGAAGCAGGCTCCATGCAGGGAGCCCGACGTGGGACTTGATCCTGGTTCCCCAGGATCAGGCCCTGGGCTGAAGGCAGCGCTAAACTGCTGAGCCACCCAGGCTGCTCTAAAAATAGAATTTTAAAAAGAGTTTTCAAAAATGAAAAACTCTTAAATAATCCACTTATGTCTAGTTTCAATGAAAAAACAAATACACTTAAAAACAGTTGAAAGAAATTAAAGAAGACCTTAATTAATGAATATACAATGTTCATGAATTTGATAACTCCATATTGCTGATATCTATACTTACATATTTATGTATAGTTTCAAAGTAAGCCCAGTCAAATACAATCCGCTTTTTGTAAAAATTAACAAATCGATTTTAAAATTTATATGGAGATATAATGCACCTAGAATAATGCAAACCTACTTGACAAACAATAGTTTTTCAGAGCCCACATTACCTGATTTGATATAACCTACACCTGACAATATGGTAGACCTTATGAGAACAGACCTATAGATTAATTCAGTGTAATGGGGAATGAAAAAAACACACTTGTATGTTGAATTAATTTCTGAAAAATGTAGCAAAGCAACATAATAAGAGAAAAAAATATTTTCAACAAACCATCTTGGAAGAAGTAGATACCCTAAGAGAAGAAAATATGGTATCACACCATACACAAATAATGAATCCTACATTAAGAAGGAGGTTAACAACCATATCTACTGAAGGAGATGACAAGATGCCTTTGTGCGTCAGTTGGTGGCCAAAATTAAAAATGTTTCCTGAACAAAAACTGAAATCTAGCTTTCTTAGGAAATCTAGCTTTCTTAGGATTATGAAGTCTGAATATCTATTACCGTCTGACCAGAGCCCTATCACATGAGCAATGTCAGGCAAGAACCATCCAGTTGAGCACTGTCAACCCACAAGGTCATGAGAAATAATAATTTGTTATTTTAAACCGATATTTTCCTGACATGGCTTGTTTCTCAACAGCAGATGACAAAAATGGGAGAATCTCACTACAGAGAGAAAACAAGCAAAAAACAGAACAAGCAAACAGAAACCCCCCAGCAAAAGAGTGGCAAAGAGAATACACAAAGACATTTAAACATGGCAGGAAATAATCCATAATAATGGAATTCAGATGGCATAGAGGATATATGACCTCAAGAGCTTATGACAATAGATAATCTGAAAGGACACATGTTATGTAACAGGGGTAGACCAGATGCAATAAATTACAGTTTCTCTGTATTTTACTTGAGAGATTGAATTCTATCCTAATCAAAGCTGAAACTCATGTGAATTATGAACAGTGCTGGGTATACCTTACAAAGAACGCAAAGTATGACTTAAAGTGAAATAATATTTCATAAAACCTAGTAGTATTTATATTTAAGCCAAGGGAGTAACCAGAAATTCTTATAATAATTAATTAACTTGACTATACTAAGTACTTTTTACTAGTAGATAGTTTATTTTATAGCAATTTATTGTGCTAGAATAACAACTACTATATATTTATATTATCATTAACTTGCATTGTTTTAAATTATAACTTGACTGAAGAGAGCAGAGCAGCTTGGGAATATAAACACTATTTATTACATTGTTTCTTGGGAAATGATATTCTGAATATTAGAAAACTAGGTTATAAACAGATAATTAAATGTGAAAATGAATTTTGTTTAATGGGGATCAATTACCTTCTGTGAACAATATAAATCATTTAAGCTTTGTTGTTAAAAACAACATGCATATTCAGAAAGTCTATGATTACCCTTTATGAATAATAAATAGATAAATTTTCAGTCAGGTTACCTACTATATAGGGGAGCGCTAACATCGCTTATCTTTACAATGAACTTTCAGTTCCAGGTCAAGTTGTAGCGAAGCATCTGCTGTGGCCATATGTCATCCCAATAGATTGCCACCAGGTGAAATTTGTAATGTGACACACCAAATTCTAAAAAACTATCACAGGAGATGCATTAATACCTGAGGCTTTCCCTTGGTTGGCCTCCCAGTCCCAATGGGTGACACGATTCCACATGTCAGCTAATATCATTTGGGTTCTTGCCATAATGCTGGAGAATATTTCTTGCTGCATAGACTCTCCCACTGGCATCTAGAAAGTGATCATAAGATTAAAAGTCAGAGAAAGAATGTACTACGCATCCTGGACTGATCCTAAGTTTCTCACTCTCAGAGACTCCCAAAGAGTGATTAGATTTTTCTGCCATTTTGTGGCACCCATGGCACTTTAGCTACTGTCCCTAAAGCATGATCATCCTTGATAAGATACTTCCAATTCCATAAGTACTTAGAAGTTTGATACCATAGTTAAGCTACTGTATCCATTTTTCATTAGCATAAGGTTAATCTATTTGCTTTTTATTTGATTTTTAATTTATTTTTAAATTTTATTTATTCATGAGAGATACAGAAGAGAGGCAGATACACAGGCAGAGGGAGAAGCAGGCTCCCCACAGGACTGGATCCCAGGATCCTGGGACTACGACCTGAGCCAAAGACAGACTGACCTGAGCCAAAGACAGACACTCAACCACTGAGCCACCCAGGTGCCCCTCTATTTGCTTTTTAAACAGAATGAAGTCTCAATCTATCAATAAATTAAATATATTAAAATATATTAGTATAAGAAGCACAACATTAAAATGCATATCACACATAATTTTAAAATAAAATATATTTTCATATTCATCTACTCAGTTTGGCATAGAAAGAAATGGAGAAATTCAAGTACGGAAACATCAACATCACAAAAGGCACTGTGTTCAAATAGACAAAATACATTTCCACACTTAAAATATAATGCATGTATCTGGATGTTAAAACTACATCCCTTACATTGCTGTTTTTAAAGTTTTTTTATTATTGAAGTATAGTTGACATGCAGCGTTCTATTAGTTTCTGCTGCACAACATAGTGATTTGACAATTCTCTCCATCATGCAGTGCTGACCCTGATAAGTATAGTCACCATCTGTCACCATACAACGTTATTAAGTTAAAGCCTTTTCTAATCTGGTCACCTAGAAGAAGGGAGGCTTATAATGTTTGGATCAAATTTGGGAGCGTGATCTGTGCTGGGCAGAATTATAAAACACCCCAGCTTTCTGCCCCCTGATATAGGTACCCTATGTAATCCCCTCCTCTTGGGTGTAGTGAACCCATGGATATGATGGGATGCCATTCCTGTAATTAGATTCCTAATCCATTCACTTGGATTTAATCAAGACAGAGGTTATCCTAAGTGGACCTGATTAGTGTGGTGACCCATTTAAGAGAAGGTGAAGCATCAGAAAGATGGTCCCATGTTGCCCTTGAGGCAGCTGATCACCAGGCTGGGAAGGCCATGGGACAGAGGGCAGTGGGTGGCCTCTTGAAGCTGAGGGCCTTCTTCCTATGAAATTACCAGGAAATGAATTCTGCCAATAACTAATGAGTTTGGGAAAGGACTCCAAGCTTAAAATGGAATTGCAGTCCCTGCCAACGCCTTGATTGCAGCCTGTGGGAGCACAGGACCGGCTAATACATGTCTGGACTCCTGACCCATGGAAACTGTAAGATAAGAAATGGCGTTTTACACTGCTAGTTATGGTAATTTGTTGCAAGGCAAAAGAGAACTGATGTATGGTCATATTGCCCTTGTACTCTCTCCAAAGTACTAAACTGAGTAAGAATGATAGCAGGTATGCACGTCCAAGTCCAATTCAGATAATACCAAGCCAACCTCAATTGACTTTTGTTCTTTCTCAGCTGTGAAAAGCTTACATGCTGTACATTTGGAAGGCATGCAGCCTGTATTTTTGAGGTTGAAAATGTAGTAATTGGATGAGTAATGCACAAGTGTATTATATACCATAGATCATAACATACACAGCATAGCTTTGGGAAGATCAGAATAGAAGACAGTCTTCCTAAAATATGTAAATCACCTAATAATAAGTGAAATGAAGTCTATTTATAAATCTATGTAAATTTGTGGGATAACTGCTCAGAATGCAACAATTCAAGCTGTTATGCATCTTACATGTAAGAGGGAAAAGATTTGCATGTGACCCAAGATCAGAAGGCAGCACAGTAGTACTTAACAGTCCAGGTTGATGACCCAGGACATAAAATGCCAGCTTTCTCTATTGCTACCTAGATATGTGTAAAAGTGTCTTTTAATCTCTCAGTGTTTCAGTTTTTAACTCTATAGAGTGGGGATAATGTAGACTTCCTTGTGTTAATTCTTTGAAGGCTGCATGAATTATAGTACGTAAGATCTTTCTCATAAATAGAAAATGCTTATAATTGGCTTTTTACTGTATGTCAGGAGCACAGGAGACCTAACATCCTGCTTATACAACATTACTGCAAATGTTTATTTTTTTTTGTTATTTCTAGCACAGTAATACCCAAATTGAAATAATTCTCCTCAAAAATGGAGACTCTCAAAATGAAGCATTGTGTTTCAATGCATGCTATGCTTAATTAATGTATTGCTTAGCTAGATGCACGATTTGTCAAAGTCTTTAAAGATGTTGATTTTGAGTCTAAAATTAGCAACTGATTTGTTCTGTTTGCTCTATTCAACACTGCAGTTTAGTTTTCCTATTTCCCCTTCAAGTTACCTTATTTGCATGTCTTTAAACCACCCTGTTTGGTTTTATCATGTGGCCATGTTCACAGTTGGCTTGGTTGTTTATAAAATTGCCAAACTGAATTCATCAAAAGAATAATGAATACTACATATGACATTCATTATTTTGATTTTCAATAGAGTAAATTGCATCCAATTTGTTACTCATTTCACTTTGAAATGAAACAGATAGTTTTTCCAATAATTATTCTCTTTTTATTGACAGTAACCAGTCTCTTACATGAATATCAAGTAATGGTTTTATTATATATCTGTATATGTAACTTTTCACCAAATGGGGACATTTAGTTATTCAATTGATGATCTGCTTTTAATGAAAATTAACATTGAGCAATACCACCTAAACAACACAGAAATTAAGTATCACCCCCGTGGAAGGCAAAATAATGTACTTCCTAACCCCTTTCCCCCCACATATCTGCATCATATTCCCAGGAGCCTGTGGGTATGTTATGTTACATGGCAAAAGGCAATTCAAGTTACAGGTAGAATTAAATTTGCTAAAGAGCTGCCCTTCACATATGGAGATTATTCTAGATTATCTGAGTGGGCTCAGTGTTGCCACTTCAAAAGAAAAGAAATGCAGAAGAAGAAGTCAGAATGATGCCAGGCAAGAAAAATTTAACCTCCCCAGTGGAGGCCTTGAGCCAAAGTTTGAGGGCAGCCTCTGGAAGCCAGAAAGACTAGGAAATGGTTTCTTCCCTAGAGCTTCCAAAAAGAACACGGTCCTGCCACCCCTTGATGTTAGTCAGGTGAAACCTGTGTTAAATTTCTAACCTACACGACCAGAAGATATTAAATGTGTCTTGTTTTAAGCCACTCCATTTGTGGTAACTTGTTATGGCAGCAGTAGAAACTAATATGGCCCTCATCTTCTGGGGGGTTCCATCCTTGCTGATTCATAGACTAAGCAGGCGAGGTGCAAATTGAACACTTGTGACCGTAGACTCACTTCAGTTTCAGACAGCACAATTTACAGAAAAGGAATATTTCATGAGCCCCCATTAGAGAAATGTTACAAGTATGACAGCAAGTCTGGGAACGGGAATGCATATAGCAATTGCTGCCAATTTTACAAAACTGCAAACAACTTCCTTTGGAGGAAAAAAAAATGTTAGCTTAACACATCACATGAATCTATTTTATATCCTCTAATAGTTTGCCTAGTAATTTTAAATTTTACTCAAATTGTGATAAACATCATACAGCTTCCCATTTTTTGCTTAACTGCTTAGAGAGAGGGTCCCTAGATCCATTGTTCCCATTGCTTATTCAGGGGAATTATATGTGGATATATGTAAATATCAATTATACATATAAATTATATGTATATAAATATAATACATATATATATTTTCTTTAGCCTTTTCAAAAAAGAAGAAAGAAGCACCACTTTGGTTTGGTTTTAGAACTGTATGGCTATATTCACTCATGAATTTGCCATAATGCATTGGAATGTGCTTTTTTTTTTCTTCCATCCTCTTACAAGAACATTCTTGCTTTGCTTGCTAGCATTTGAAGAGGAATGAAAGAAATAGTTCATAAGGTAAGAAGGAGTAGGAAATTCCTTCCTAAAGTTGTCATGTTATCTCTCTGGCCACCTGGCCTATATTCTGACACAGAGAGACCAGTTTAGTTTATTATTTAAAGCTGAACACATCAGTTCTTCAAGAGAAGGCTAAGATCTAAGGGAGGTACTTCACTGCAGACAAGAAATTACTATGACCTTGACTACATGTTTCATTAATAGTGAACTATTTTCATTTTAACTGTCTTTTTATATTAAAGCGGCAGGTTGTGTTGAATATAAAACCACGGAGGGGAATTGTGACATATTAAAGATTTTCAACATTATAACTATTGAGAGTTATTTGGGTTTATTTCCAGAATGATAATGAGGTACATATTAGAAATAGCAATTTAAAATGTGGCAATTTTTTTAAAGATTTACTTTTCTAAAAAATATTTTATTTATTCATGAGAGACACAGAGAGGCAGAGACATAGGCAGAGAGAGAAGCAGGCTCCCTATGGGGAGCCCGATATAGGACTCGATCTCAGGACCCGGGGATCATGCCCTGAGCCAAAGGTAGACATCCAACCATTGAGCCACCCAGGTGCCTCTAAAGATTTACTTTTAAAGGTTAAGAAATAGGTTTTTCACACATCCCAGAAAGCACTAATTTATGAGTAATTATTTCAATGATTTCTCCTTTACCTTTCCCCTCTCCCTTCAATAAGTACTGTTAACCAACTCTATAAAAAAAAAGAACTGGTACAATCAAATGGACTATGTTGCCTCTTGCTGCATTAAAATGCAACATATAGTATGGAAATGGCAAATTTGAACTTTTTACATGATGGGAATTATGCAAGCAAGGGTCAGCACACATAATGCTTACTATGTGAAGGCACTGTTTTAAGCATTTTATATATGTCAATTCACTTAATTGTTATAAAAAAGTAGGACTACTAGGGGTTGCCTTTTATACAAGACAGATTAAGTAACTTGCCAGAGTCACACAGTGAGTCTGGTAAGCACTAATAATCTTGCTTTTAGAGAAATTTTCTTTTCTGTGTTTTCATCCAAAGCAGGGATTAAAATGAGTTTGGCCTCTTTGGTTGCAAATAACAGAATAAATACAAGAAAGAAAAGGCCAGATAGTAAGAAAAATATTTTAAGGGCATAGTAACATCTCAAGGACTGGGACAGGAGACATGAAGGAAGAGATTGGAACCATGCATTAAAAGAGCACTTAGAATTATATTTTCATCTTTCACTTCCTATTATTTTCTTCTGTTGCTTTAATCTGTCTTCTCCATCGAGTAGCCTTCTCCATCCCCTTATTTTCATGGTGGTTAGCGGTTGGCCACCACATAGCTCTCGTGGCCTATCATTCCATGATTCATCCATATGAAGCTTGTCCTAATGATATGTTCTTGTGCTGAGGAACTGGATTGGTCAAACTTAGCTTAGCTATCCAACCCTGTCAAAACAGTTCTGTTTAATAATTTGTCAATGAATAAAAGGAGTGGAGTAGAGGCAATTGACAAGAAAATACCATAATTTTGGTAACTGGAAGTTTCCAATGTAAACTAACATATTCATTATATAATATTAATTCAATTCCATGTGACACCACCAGTGAGAGGGTGATGATCTGCTGTGAAAATTATGTGACTAGACCAAAGAACATCAAAGGTAAAATAAGAAGCTATTTTTGACTCCCAACTCCTCCAACCTGAAACAGGTACAAAAAAAACTGTAAGAGCACAGAGCAACTCAATCATATGAAGAAATATGATTATATGAAAATAGTGTAAATATTATAATTGTTGATATACACTTTAAATGCATTTTAAGTATCACTAAATGTGAAAGTTCATTAATATCTTGTGATTCTTCTGGGGTTTTTTGGGGTTACATGAAAATTTTTGAGTTCTTGAAAAAATAAATTCCATTATTACATATACTTGATTTAAAAACAACCGGTTGTGGACACCTGGGTGGCTCAGTGGTTGAGTGTCTGCCTTTGGCTCAGGTTGTGATCCCAGGTCCTGGAATCGGGTCCCACATCGGACTCCCCATGGGGAGCCTGCTTCTCCCTGTGCCTACATCTCTGCCTCTCTCTCTCTGTCTCTCATGAATAAATAAAATCTTAAAAGAAAAAAGCCAACCAGTTGTAATTTGAACAGGACAGTATTGTACCTGCTTCTCTCACATATCCTCACAAGGCATATCTGGAAGATTATTAAATAGCTAATTTTTGAATAAAATATAAATTTTATGGATTTGGGGGGCTTGCAGCACACTTTAGAAAACTCATAGTGGCCAAAGATAGCACTAAGCATGTGGGGAATGTAAGGCAGGGACAGCAGAGTAAGAGTCAATACCAGCAAGAGGTAGGACTACGGGCCATGGAATGGTCCCAGGTCAGGAGCACAGCCATGATCCCAGCAGAAGGAAGTGAAAAATCTCTCTGAGAGAAAGCAACACTAATTTGGTCCCCAGGTTCCTACTAATTATGAATTACTAAATAGTGAACTCGCAATCAAATATCACCACACACACACACACAATCATCATGAATGAAAATTTGTACGGGGAAAAAGCAACAGATTAGACTCTCAAGAACTTCAATGTTGATATTTCAGGAAATAAATACAAATTAATTAGCATTGAACTATATGAGGAGATAAAACGTAGAATAGCAGAGAATACACCAGCAATACGTAACTAAGTGAAAAAAACATGAAATACTTTCTACATTATAATACTATTTTAAACAATGAAAAATAAGTACAACTAAATATATTATTTAAAGATAAATGTGATAAAAATAGAAAAAAATAAGCAAAGGATGATATATTCAAAAGGAGGGCGGCTGTCAGGGATTTGGAATCCAACTGAGGGAAGTGGAAGTATTAGATGGGGAGAGTTATGGACTTACAGTGATGTTGTGGTTTTTGAAGTTGTCTGTCTGTCCTCAGGAGCTGTTTTACGCATCAAAACTTACATGTGTGTTACATATATTTAATATAGAACAAGTATTTTAAAATAATAAAATTAAAAAGAATAGAGTGATTATATAAAATATAATCGCTTAATATAAAATCATGTGCTGTTCTGTATACTTTTTTTTTGTGCTTTAAACTTTGTACTTTAGCATACAGAGGAATACAAGGTCTAAATCTTGTGTTCCTGAAGGTCCTGAAAATTTCTCCTCCTTTTCTTCCTTTTCCTTTTCCTCCCTCACTATCTCCTCCCTCCCCCCTTCTTGGTGGAAGTTTTTAACTGTCTCAAATTTGCTTCAATTATATGTTTAAATAATTAATAGTAGAACCTTCTGCATCATTTCAGTGGTTACGTAACTATTACAACTCTAATGGCCTATTATAGAATGAATTCAGTAAGTGGATTTACTTCTATGTTTATGATCCGTTGAGTCAACAAATCATTTTACTTCTTAATGATTTCAGGTTAATGAGAAAAGGATGGAGGTCAAGGAGAAAGTAAGCAAAGTGTTCTTGCTAAGACAAGGGCATGGGACCTCATGGCACACAATGTAAACTCAAAGTTTAGAGTAGTTTGAATAATAAAACTAAAATTGATTCAAGAATGGAATCATCCCATACCTGACGCAAGAGTCTTCACTCAAAAAACCCATACTGATGTGGCAACTGGTGTTTTTATATTTTAAGTGGTGATTTGGTTTCAGCGAAACATTATCTCCCATGTATTAATTTATCATCTAATTCATCAAAATTGTAATAATTTCTACTAGTAACTTTCTGGTTTTGTAATCATATAAATTATATAATACTTTTTTACTAGTTCCATGTTTATACGTTTTAGTTAACTTTATAATTAAATAATTTGTCAATACTGAAATCGGCTAAATATTTTTTTGCTCTTAAAGGCTCTTACTAGTTGAACATGTTTAAGATGATCAGATTGAGTCTGGAAAAGCTTAGGTATTTTTCACGAGTGGTATAATTCGGTTGACAAATTCTCATTTGAAAATCCAAAGGAATCATAATTAACAGAATAAAAATTTCACATCTCAATCAGAATTTTAACTTACTAAGAGGAGGTTAAACCAATAATATTAGGTAGCAGGTAAGAAGGCAAACATATTTATGTTCCCACATTGAGCATTGTGCAATATTATGTTTTAATTTTTCTAAGAAAGCTTGAAAGATACTGTATGAAATCTTGTTAGAAAGGTGTAAGTAGAGGCAGCCCCGGTGGTGCAGCGATTTAGGGCGGCCTTCAGCCCAGGGCATGATCCTGGAGACCTGGGATCGAGTCCCATTCTGGGCTCTCTGCATGGAGCCTGCTCGTCCCTCTGCCTCTCTCTCTCTCACTCTCTCGCTCTGTGTGTGTTTCTATAAATAAATAAATAAACAAACAAATAAATACATAAATAAAATCTTAAAAAAAAGAAAGCTATAAGTACTTCTGTAAAATATGACTGGTGTTTGTGCATAGCATTCCAGCTCACTGCACATAGCTTATTACATGCAAGATAGTAATGTTTATTTTTATAAATCGATGAATGCATGAACAAATAAATAAACAAATCTTACAGAAATCTATTTCATATCTGTAGCATTGCTCTCTTTCAATAGATGCATTCCAGGATTCTAAGCATCAGACACTGGTTATCTCTTCTGGTCTATGCCTGGTTTTTTCATGCTTCTTCTAATCTCCCAGTGTTTGTTTTCTTGCTCAAATGCTTCTTATAAGTGCATCTGCATATATTTAAGTATCCAGGATGCCTTCTGAAGCCAGTGTTATTTCACTATTATATAATAAAGATATTTAAAGTATAACAGGTTGTAAAGTTTGAGATGTTGCGTAGGACTGTAATGTACAGTAGATACGGAATTCCAAAGATAAATCATCATTTGAGGAATTTGCGAAGGAAACTTAGAACGATAAAAATAAATTGATCTTGGTGTCTTGAATCCTCTCACCTTGAGTATAAGAAGACATAAGAGAAAGAAAGGAGAGAGGGTTTCGAAGGAGAAGATATTTTTGGATAAAATGTGATGTGATATTCTGTGCCTCCACCTCTCCCTTCCTCTACTCAAAACAGTCTTGTGAGTGCACACTCTCACAGACATCTATGGAGAGTTTGATATGTGATGCCTTCATATGGAGGCAGAGACGATAGCATCTGACTCCCACTCTGGAACGCTTGCAAAATAAAAAAAAATAAAAAATAAAATAAAATAACTTAAAAACCCTTTAAAGAGTAACACTCTTCTGGGGTCGACCTACACACACTCCCTGATGGTGTGGTAACTCTACTCCCTGTAGAGTTTTCCTCTAATGAATGTTCGAAGTGCAGAGCAAATCGTCCTGACTTCTGTCCAATACCATCACCTGGAGTCATGGAGGGAACACAACAGCAAGGAGCTGAAGGTGCATATATATTGGATCCTGGAAAAGAATGGCGCAGGGCCACCTAGAAGAGAAGTCAAGACAAAGGCAGAGGAGAGATGGCCAGCAGGGAACCACAGAAAAACTCAGGAAAGAAACCCTCCCCAGATGTGTCAGACCCCCAGAGATGGAATGATAGTTAAAGTGAGAATTGTCCTTACCTTGAGAGAGTAGCATCTAGAAAAAGAGGACAAAGGAAAGTATTGTTTATGAGAGAAGTTTAGATGCATAAATAGAAAAAGCCAACTATATCCATTTTTAATCCTCAAGGCTTCCAGCCTAAAACAGTCTGGTGTTCACATAAAGTGCCAAAAATATGCTATTAAATTTCAGAATTGTAAAAGAAAATCAAAATTGTGATGAATATCTTGGATTGAACATTCTAATTACTGAAATGCATCTATGATAATAATTTAAATTTTCCCTATATATAATTTTATCTAAGAGTGGGCAGCAAAGTCCTGCAAATGACCTCACGAAGTATATTTTGAAGGCGCAATGGTTATTAAAAATAAATTTGCATTTTGGATTCCTCAGAAGTTGTTGTCAACCTCCAGGTTACATAAGAAAATGGAAAACTTTTCTTACATAAGCAAATTCAGTCTTCTGCTCACTACTGTGCAAGGCGGGAGGGGGGGGTTGTTCTTTGACAAAGTTATGACCTCAGTGCCACCTGCCAGATTCCTGCTGCAGACACTCTAGTGCATGTTGGAAATATTATATAGAGGCTCATTTTCAGCTAAGGTCAAGGGAGAAGCGAGATTTCCCCTCCTTCCTTCTTTATTGGTGAATGTCTAAAGTTAAGTCTTCTATTTGCTTTAATGTATGGATTTGGAGATATCTTCCATGGTGAGATGCGGTTACATTTAAGCAATCTGGCAAGTTGAAGCTTAAACGTTGCTCGAAGAGTCCTTCTAAATATGTCCCCAAGCAGATTTAAAGCTGTTGTTTTCAATTGTATTTTGTTTTTAATTTCTTTTTTTATGCGCTCCACTTGCTGCTTTACCAAATCACCTGAAAACTTACCCTTATGTGTACATAAACCTGGCACTGGTGCCATTTAATTGCTGTTCAAGAAAACCGAATCATCTGGATTTTCATCTGCATTTCTGCTTTCACTAGCTGCTCACCAATTTCAGCATCTTCTCTGCAAGAGTCTTTATGATAGGTCTCATGTAAGAATTGCACATATTTTGAAGATATATGGATATTATGTAACTCTAGGAGCTACCATCAGTTGAACAACTTCCCATACAAGTGGGCATCTGTTGTTAATGAGCTCTGCTGTTTTGGGATTGCTATTTGCAAAGTAACATATTTAACATTTCTACTGGTCAAGCTGTCTTTCCACACTGTAATGGCAACTACTACATCTTGTGTGAACATTTTGTATAAATATGACAGGATACTTACAAAAATCTTTTCCATGTTATGAGGTTTATGTAGGGCTTAAAAAATCCTGAAGATAGACTGTTTATCTGTTGGCGTATAACATTAGTTTTATTTTCTATTTTGCTGTGATATAACAATTTTATGAACACATAATTGAAGTGTGTACATAAAACAACATAGCACAAGATAACTTGAAGTTATCTCAGCCCTTATCATATTTATCTCATTGTCATGATAGTTCACTGACTTTCCATCCTATAAATATTTTGTGATCATATTGCCATGCTGTTAGTTGAGTAACACTCTGAATTCTCTCATCAAACAAGTGAGACAGAAACTCAAGCTAATCACAAATCCGTGATAGTGTCAAATCATAAAAAGTCTCATTTTACATTTCCTAATACCTCATGTGTAATAAATTTAAGTGGCATAATTTATTATACAACCAACGTTATATAGTAGTACACAACTTTGTGTACTACTTCAGTAATTTGAACAAAATTAGGGTAGCACAAAATAATGAAGAAAAAACAAAAAAACAAAAAATAATGAAGAAAAAATGCCCTAATAATGGAAAACTTTTGAAGGAGGAGCTTTTTTTAGCTTTATCAAAACAAAAATGAGTAAGACTTTTCCATACTAAAAGCTGTAGAGCATTTGAAATGATTTGGCCTTTTTTTTTTTTTTTTTAAATTTTATTTATTTATTTATTTATGATAGTCACACAGAGAGAGAGAGAGAGAGGCAGAGACATAGGCAGAGGGAGAAGCAGGCTCCATGCACCGGGAGCCCGATGTGGGATTCGATCCTGGGTCTCCAGGATCGCTCCCTGGGCCAAAGGCAGGCGCTAAACCGCTGCGCCACCCAGGGATCCCTTGGCCTTTTCTTTCTTTATTCATCCCTCCCTTCTTTCTTTCCTTCTTTTTCTTAATAAACTGTACCATTGGTTTGTGTTTTCCAAAGTCTTCCAGATATCCATGAGTGTCTAAAGAATTTTTTTTTATAATATGGGTATATATTATGATTACCAGGCATAATTCCTCAAATATAGAGTATTCGCATTAACACATATGGCTTACACATGTTACAATATTCCTTGATAATTGATTGATTTCTAACTTTTATGTTTGTGCTATTTTTGATGTCCCATTTCTATACCTCTTTATTTTATTTTATTTATTTTATTTTATTTTATTTTTAAAAGATTTTATTTATTCATGAGAGACACATGGAGAGAGGCAGAGACACCAGCAGAGGGAGAAGCAGGCTCCCTGTGGGGAGCCCCATGCAGGATCAATCTTGGGACTGGGTATCATGACCTAAGCCAAAGGCAGACGCTCAACCACTGAGCGATCCAGGTGCCCCAAATAGCTCTTTATTTTAGATCAAGAATTATACCTTTCTCTCTGTTATCTTTCTCACATACTTTTTTTACAAAAGCTAATTCTCTGTGCTTTTAAATATCATTTCAAGAAAGTACTTATTTCTTAATAATCATTCAGGATGAAGAGGTGCAATAGACTCTTGCTTCCAACTCCTGTAATTTGTCTGCATTTTAAAAATACTAGGGGCTAATATATTTCCTTTCAATAAAAACCAATGTCACCTTGTTTTTCTATAGAACCATTAAAAGGTCTCTATCAGCATCTTTACCAAAGGTGCTTCCCTGTCCTTGTAATTTGTGCTTCAAATACTTTGCTGATTGTGCATTCACTCAGGTGATATTTTGAGTCTCATTTATAGTAGATCTTTGAGTGTCCTTTATGCCTTTATACCAGATGTAAATCTATTTTGCCCCTAAAAGTGAAACATTTGAGAAATGTTGAACCCACACTCCTATAGTTCTCTTCCACATTTTTGTTGCACTGTGCCTCTGGGGAAGGGAAGATACACTTATATTTTATATTTATATACAAATTTACTTATATATATTTGTAAATATTTATGTAAATAGTTAAGAAGCATAAAAATGTAGGTAAACTAGATCTCTAGGTTTTTAAGAAATTTTTATTTCATTAGAAGAGACAGACAAAAATAATCAGACAAGCTCAGACCAATATGTACATGCTGTAGAGCAGTAGTAAGTACTTTGAGGGGATATGAAGCTGAGAGGACAATAAATAGTGACAGAATTGCTATTTTTTAGTAGAACTGACAAAATAGCCCTCTCAGATGAAGTGACTATTGGAAAAAAAAAAACTGACAAAGGGAGAGGAATAAGCTACATAAACATTTGAGGGATCAGCATGCCAAGTACAAGGACTCACAGGTTCAAAGCCGTGAGTTAGGAGCATGTTTACAAACATGTTCAGGAAATACAAGGATAATGTGGATGGGAACTGGTAAAGTAATAACAACAGGAGTTTAAATCACAAAGGTAGCTAGAACAGAGGTATAGGGCAATGCTTCCTGAATTTATAAAAATTTATTTTAAGATTTATTCATTCATTTGATGGGGGAGGAACAGAGGGAGGGAGAGAATCTCCCGCAGACTCCCCACAGGGCCAGGAACCTGATCCCATGACCGCCCCCCCTCCCGAGATGATAACTCCAGCCAAAATCAAGAGTCCAATGCTTAATGGTCTGCTACTTCCTGTTCTTCTTGAACTGGTCATGCTCTTGGTAGTGCTTATGACGGATGTGTGTGCATGTGGGTGTGTGTGCATGTATACATATATTAGGGGATCAGATCATACATAGGGGATCAAAATGCGACATACCAAAATATGTCACTTATTTTGAGCTGAAAGCATATGAGATTCAATGGATGAAGAAAGAAGCCTTCTCAGAGCTTCCCTTATCTGACAGAAAGAAGTAGTTTTGGGGATATGAGGACTACCATAAATCCCCTTTTCTGGGACAGTTTTATGGCCACGATGAAGATGGAAAGTTGGCCTCAAGATGAACCTCATGAGCCAATCTTACTGTTAGTTTCTGCCCATATAATTAGCTTTTCATAGTTTGCTACCTTGGAAGCCTAAAACCTTTTCTTTTGTCACTTCTCTATACATTTATTGTTTTTCATTTAGATGCTATATGAGCCAAATTTCTAACCACCCCTTTGACTTCCTGCTTGTGCAGGCACCATATATGTTAATGAGCTCCCTCTGTTTTTTCTCTTGTAAATCGCTCTTTTGTCAGTCTGATTTGTAGGGCACCAGCCAGAGAAATTAGGAGGTTAGAGGAAAAAGGGCTTTTTCTCCTTTACAATGTATTTTTAATTTTGCCATCTTTAAATAGAAATTCTAGATTGTTTAGCCTATGTGTGCATAGTGTTTTTTCAAAGGCAATATACAGTCCTAACAGCATTATGAAAGAAAAAAAGAATATAACTTATAAAATATATATTTCAATATAAAGGCACAACTGTACTTTATAAGACAACAAAGTTGTGGGACGCTTGTCTTCATATATAGAATTAATGTGATTGTTGCAGCTAGCTGTACAGCTGGTGGCCTAAGGTGGCAACTCAACACTACAGACACTTTTGATTACAGTAATGTGATTGTTAAAAAAAGTGAATGATGCTTGGCAAAGTTCTGATGAAAATGCAGCCCTGACCTCACTTGATTTACCTAATTTTTATAATCTCAGGAATGGGACAATAATTTAAATGTAAATGTAAATACATTTCCACTTAAGTGTAAAGTAGAACTAGAGTCTAGACAAGACAATACAAAATGCTGAGACATGCAGGGCAATTTCTTGTTGTGTAGTATTGTTTTTGAATTTCAGAATGCCTTGCTTTCTATTCTTTTAAAATATGGTTGAGTCACAGTCAGTGGGATAACCGAAGAACTGAAAATTTTCCAAAATTCTTCCTTGGATTTTGGTAAAGATCTTAATTTTACTCTAAGTGTAATGGGAAATCACTCTAGTCTTTAGATGGAAAGTGACATGATCAGATTAATATTTTAAAAGATTGTTCTGTTGATAAAATGTTAAGCTTCAGGGTGTGAAAATTAAAAACCACAATCAAATCAAATAATTTTATTTACATATTTTTATTACTTTTTATTATTTTACTCTTGATGTTTCAAAATAATATATTACTTCAGGACAAATACTGAATGTATTAAAACAAAACAAAGCAAAACAACTTATTCCTTGTTCTGTTAACAAAACCCAGTTATCAGGCTTGAAAGTTATGGTAGGGAATTTCAGTTTCAAAATGTTAAAAAGATAAGGAAAGTTGGGAAAATAGTACAAAACTGAACATTTGGAGTTGTTATTCATGAGTTCTAAATAGTGTCTGTATTATTAACCACTGTGTAAAAGTGGGTAGCTACTCCTCCACACTCATAAATGTGAAACTAAAATTGTATTCCACCTCTGAATGACCTCACATTAAACACTGCATTTTTGGGATAACACAGTTTCCTTTCTTATTTCAAGAAAATACAGCAATGAACCAGAAGAATAGGCAACATTTTGGATTAAAAGTGAGCTTCTGTTTATCCTCTCCCTGTCTGTTTGTATCTTCTGATACAAGTTTTTCCACCCCATAATTCATCCTAAGAGTAAGCTGACCAGGGTAGCCAGGAAGACTACTCAAATCAAAGAGATATGTGGTCCCAAAGGAGACAGTACTTCTCTCTGAACCTTATATCATACTCAGTTGATTCAAAAAATGGTAGTTTAAGGGAGATGTTTTTTTCCTAGACCCAATTCATCAAATATATTAGAAAACTTTTCACACTAAAAAACTGTGTGTAGCAATAAATCACTCAATAGTATCTGTAAGAGAGGAAAAGAAAAGCTTCTTTAATTGTTTCAGCAGTTAAATCAGTCAAGAAGGACATACCAATTTAGGAATTTTGACAGTCAAATCTTATTTATGAACCATCTGCTAAGTTCACCATCAAGTTTATCATTAATGCTATATGTGAAAGCATGTGATTTGATGTTAACATACAAATGTAAACATATACTAAGATTAGTAAAAATGAGGGAACAGAATCAAACAATATTACATGTATAGTGTTGAAGGAAGTATGGTGTTTCATTTAAAAGCAGGGACTTGAGTCTGGCTATCTGGATGTAAGTGTTAGATCCATCACCAACCAGATATGTTACCTCAAGCAAGTCATTTTTTTCTCTTCTACATCTAGTTTTTTCTATCTGTAAAGGGATTTCTAACTATGTATTTGTTGTGAGAAGCAAATCAAATAATCCATGCACTGAAAATACTTAAAGTGCATAGGATGCATAGGAATCTACAAATAAAGACTTGACATTCCTGATATAATTTAGAGAATGAGGTGTATTTATGTTTTGATTTAGGAAAGAAGAACATTTTGATGTATATAACTATGTATCTATGAGTGAGGACATATAATTATGTACTATATTGTACTTACCAGATATTTTTTTCCTATTGTATCGTGAACTGTGATAATTAAATTTAAATTTCTCTCTTTCAAAGTGGAAAAGTTCACATACATGATATTTAATCTTTCTGCAGAATAAGCAGCTTCTTTTGTCACAACAGGGATTACGGGCCAGATGTATGTGTTGACAGCACTGGGATTCTTAAACTTGCACACGTGGCTTGAGTTCATGCCCTTTTATGAATTTCCTAATATTTAAAGCCAAAAAACAATGGCTATTGTCAAGTTTATAGTAACAATTCTAAAAAGTACGAGTGAAATTGAGGAAGAAAAATTAGAGTTGAGAAGCAGACAAACTGAAGAAATTTTGGAGATTATTTCAAAAGAAGAACACCTCTGCCTTCACTCAAACCATTCAAACAAATTAGTCAAATGACCTATAGGATATTTGACTAACAATTCAAATAATTGCCTCTATTTTTACTTCAAATGTAATAGAGACATCTTTGGCAAAACATAATTTCCAGAGAAGGCAGCATAAATGAAGAAATTCAAACATATCCGCATACATGAGACAAACTGTGACTCTAAATTTAGACAGTAACAAGCATGCATTAGAGATTCTCTTTAAAAAAAAAGAATGGTAAAAAAAAAAATAATTATAAGGTGAGACACTTTTATTAAAGCTGACAACTGGGATCCCTGGGTGGCGCAGCGGTTTGGCGCCTGCCTTTGGCCCAGGGCGCGATCCTGGAGACCCGGGATCGAATCCCACGTCAGGCTCCCGGTGCATGGAGCCTGCTTCTCCCTCCGCCTGTGTCTCTGCCTCTCTCTCTCTCTCGGTGACTATCATAAATAAATGAAAAACTAAAAAAAAAAAAAAAAAGCTGACAACTTATGAAGGAACCCCCCCCCCAAAGCAAGGACACTGCAAAATATTAATCGTAAATGTTTTATTAATATTAAAAGTAATACTATTGCCCTGACCCTTAAACAAAGGCAAAGAAGACATAGCTCTTGGATTCAAGTTGCTTCTAATGTTGGGAAGAAATGAAGAATTATAAGAACATTGGTGAGTGTTGAAAGAGAGGTGTATATATGGGGCTAAGAAGAACATTGGTGAAGGAAGAGTTTGGTGGGGAATAGGAATTAAAGAAGAAATGAGGTGAGAGAAGAAACATTTAACTTGAATTTTGAAGATGCACAGGTATTCCTCAGGACTCTTGGGAGACATGCATTATAAGCAGAGGACATAGGAGGAAAAATATTTGGAAGTCTGCAGTGATAATTGGGGGATTACATTAGTCTGAAATGAATAGATGATACCTTTATGGAGTGGAAGGGCAGAGGTTGATAGAAAAAGAAAATATAAATATACCTTGCCTTAACATTTCTTACTAAGAGACATTAGTAACCTAATGCCACAATTTTAAACCTTTTTCCAGGGCAATGCTCTCCTACTTCCTGATGATAAAACTTCCCTTCAGTCTCTTTAATAACTGCCTCCCACTCAATTGCCCAACTGGCACCCCATTAATAAAAGACAACATATTTAATTTTTAAAAGATAAGACTCCTAATGCAATTCTTGGGAGGCATACGTATTGCCTTCAATCATTTGAAATTATACAGGGTTGATAGATGCTTCTTTACTGAAACACATTTTGATAGGCAACTATATATAAATGATGCTAGAGATAAGGACGTTTCCAGCAAGGGAATGAAACCAACACTGTTAGTAAGGAAAGTTAGCCTTGCTTCTTCCATTTGGTGTCTGGGCCTTATTGTGTTCCCTAGTAGAACTTAGGAGAGACTCTGCCATTTTTTTCTTTTAATTCATTCACACATATGATTTTTCTACCTGATTTAAACTAAACCTCATTTACAAAGTTAAATGCCATCTAATATCATGGCAGTCACCATAGAAAACGGTATGGAGGTTCCTCAAAAAGTTAAAAATAGAACTACCTTATGATCCAGCAACCATACCACTGGATATTTGTCCAAAGAATTCAAGGGTAAAAAAGTAATCCAAAGAAAACGGTATGGAGGTTCCTCAAAGAGTTAAAAATAGAACTACCTTATGATCCAGCAACCATACCACTGGATATTTATCCAAAGTAATTCAAAGGTATACGTGCACCCTTATGTTTAGACCAGCATTAGTTATAGTAGCCAAGATATGGAGGCAGCCCAGGTGTTTCATCAACTGATGAAAGTATAAAGATGGGACATATATAGATCTAGATATCTAGATATTTATACACCAGAATATTATTTAGCCCTAAAAAAGAATGAAATTTTTGCCCTTTGCAACAACATGGATGGAGCTAGAGTATTATGCTTAGAGAAGTCAGTCAGTCAAAGATAAAAACCATGTGATTTCACTCATGTGGAATTTAAGAAACCAAACAAAGTGGGGGGGGGGGGAAGTAAGAAGATGTGAGAGATCAAGAAACAGAAAATCTTAAAAAAAAAAATAAAATGTGCCTTGGTGCAGAGAGTAGGTAAAGTCAGTAAGCATTTTGCGGGATTAAAAGTCATTTTAGAAATAAATAAATAAATAAATAAATAAATAAATAAATAAATAAATGTCATTTTAGGAACACTGATTTCAATTTATCCTAATTAAATATTCACTGGTTGGCTGAATGAAAACTTTAAGTGTTGTTTTATAAAGTTATGAGACAGGCTTGCATTTGGGTCTTGGCTACGTCACTAACCAGTTCTGTGACCCTAGGTCAGTTATTTAGTTCTCTGTGAGTCAATTTCCTCATCTGTAAAATGGGTATAATAATCCTTACCGCTTCTCAGAGAGGATAAAATGAGACACCATTTAACTATAAATGACATTTAACTATAGAGAACAAACTGACGGTTAAGGAGGTGAGTGGGGGGATGCGTAAATAGATGATGAAGATTAAGGAGTGCATGTGTTGTGATGAGCACCAGGTGTTGCATGGAAGTGTTGAAGTAACTATACACCTGAAACTAATATTACACTGTATGTTTTAACTACCTGGAATTAAAATGAAAAGTTTTTAAAAAAAAATTTCTGGCAGAAAAGACATACCAAATAATTTGAATCGGCATTAAAATAAATGGTGTTTTCTTTTCAGAGTCAAGTTAGCCCATGAATGCAGGAAAAATCCAAACCTGCTATTACATTATTAGAACCATAAAAACACTAACTACTCATCAAAGCTGTGGATTTTTTTATGGGGGAGGATGTGAAGACTACCCTATTATTTTTTTCATGATTGTTAACACCCATTTTATGTTATTTGTCTCTCAAATGTTTAAGAAGTTATTGTGCTTCCCACTCATTTGCGTAGCACTTACTGTCCAGTACCTACAATGTAAGTTATTATTTTTTCTCTGAGTAATATTCTCATCTGTTCATGCTGATACAGTTGTCAGCAGCAACAATAGCAGCAGGAATTGCCATGATATTCTAGAAACTCTTATAAAGATAAAAGTGTCTGAAAGTCTCAAGGAAAGGGCTGAGGATTTCCTCTTCAGTTACCATTTACCCAGATACACATTTGGCAAAATTTGTTGGGTGCTTAATATGTGTCTGGTGACTTCTTTGGGTAGTGGGAATGCAAATCTGAATGAGCCAGAGTCATTGTTTCAGAGACACTCACCAAAGCCCCCCAGCAGCCCCTCCACAGAGTATGTATATACCTACACTTGAAGCTGCTAAGGCCGTTGATGCCTCTTCCCTTGTCATTAGGGTTAGCCACTAGCTTTTGGCAAGCCCTTTCACTCCCATTTCAGAGTTGATGATGAAAATCCAGTTGAGACTAGAATGTCATTAAGCACGAACACCTTCCCTATAAATTCATGTTTTACTGGGAAAGATATTTACTGGTGGTGGTGACACAATGAAATATTTCTATTGGCAAGAATCTAAAATTGCAGTGTAGACCATGATCGAGTTCTCATGGCTTTAAAGCAGAGTTTTGAAATGTCTAAAACCAGATTAAGTGAATTTTACTATGATCATTTTATTTGTGTGAGGATAACTGGTCTCTGTATACATCCTACCTTAATGTCAAACCCATACATGTACATATTAGATTTTATATAAATATAAAAAAGTATCTTTTGTACTTCAAAACTTAAAAGTCAAATGTGTATGACATACATATAAATGTATTCTATGGCTATGTGTATGTTATACTGCATAAAGTAAACGGCTCCAAAAAACCCAAAAATGTAAGGAAATAATTGCTGTAGTCTTTAATATAACATCTGATGCTTTTTTCAGATCTTTGAGATAACTTTATTTGCCACATGAAAACAACTTACAACAATTATTCTATATATTACTAAATGTCAAATATTTAAAAGAATGTGTGTAGTTTAATAAAAGTCCATTAAACGAGCTCATGCTTAACCTTCTCTCAATGCTTTAATAAAATCGCATTTCATAAGGGACAGAAGATTTTTATCACCCAGGTAAAAGTGGAACCTGAAAGCTATTGAACATTGCAGATTTCTCACTGTATCATAATTATAGAAACACCTGTGTTAAATAACTCTGAGTTGATCCACTCTAAAAATATAGAGTGCTTAATAATCCTGCAAAGCAAACACATTGCCAACAAGCCACAGGTGTTCACCACAGGAAGCCGTAAAAAACGTGATGATGAAGGATGTGATGACATTTCCCAACCCATAATATATATATATCCCAAAATGAACTTATGCATGTATAATTGAATTGGTTTTTAAAATTTGTTAATGTGGCATTTAAGTTATTTTTTTAAAATAAAAAGCAATACAATTTCCAAAATGTACATGATATATTAGTCTCTGAAATTGGATGCAAAGGGATAAAATGAAGCTAAGAATCAGAGATTTAATTAAAAAAAAAACTTTTATCCACAATAACACTTGAATTGCCTATGTCCTACACTGAATCTACAGTTGTATGCAGGTAAGTAATTACATGAATGAATCTTCATTATAATAAAACACAGCTTTTGAATTATCTTAATTCAAGTAACAGTCTTCAGATAGACTGTTTATTGCAATAAATTTATAATGTTTCACCTAAGATTTTGTTATGTTCACATGAAAAGTTAAGTCTATAGGGGGCCATAATCAAATTGCCCCGCATTTCTTTAACATGTACACTAATCTTTCTACTTAATTCCATTCAGCATAAAATAGCACTCAGTAAGGCATTTTCCAAGCTTTATTAATGCCTTCCAGACCTTGATGTTTAGTTAAACTCAACACTTGATTATGTTGGAAGGCTGATGGAAGGCTACAGAAGCATGGATAATTGAAAGTAGTAGGTAATTCAGAAAATTGCTATGCACTCAAATGCACATACACAGAAACACACTCTTACATGGTTATTCAAATATATCCTCCCGCTTCCAGTCCTATAAGTAAATGATCCAAAGCGGTTGAGGAGAGAGAAGTGGTTTCTGCCAGAGTGCACGCAGAAAATAAAATATATGTGCCGCCATCTGACCAAACACAAAAAAGAAGTATGTCTCCTTTCTGCTTCTAGAACCTAACTGATGATTTTGTTTCTATGTAGGTAGTTCAAACCTTTCTCTTTAGGTCAGTTCTTCTTTTTTTTAAAGGTTTTATTTATTTATTCATGAGACACACACAGAGAGAGAGAGAGAGAGAGAGAGAGGTAGAGACATAGGCAGAAGGAGAAGCAGGCTCCATGCAGGGAGCCCAATGTGGGACTCGATCCCAGGACTACAGGATCGTGCCCTAGGCTGAAGGCAGACACTTAACCATGGAGCCACCCAGGTGTCCCTGCATCAGTTCTAAGGTGGTCCAGTTGTAATGCCAAATCATTATTAGTCTAAAGAGAGAATATGGATTAAGGTTACATATGTTTGACTGGTAGATCTGACTGGTAGACAAGGGTCAGTGTAATGGACTATAGATCAGAAATGGAAATAAATCCTAAATTTGACATTTTTGACATAAAATACATTATCAAGGATATTTGCTTAACTACTTCCAAAGAAACCAAATGCCAGTGGTGTAAATAAAATAGAAGTTTACTTCTCATTGATGTTAAGCACAACCTGCCAAGAGTGGCAAGGTGTCAGGTTTCTTTGCTCCATAAAGCCAGGTAGGCATCCAGGCTTTTGTATGTTCTTGTTCAAGCATCCACTGCCAGTCTTCTGGTAAAAACCATACCCACTTCTCAGCCCACAGAGGGAGAGAGAAGAGGAAATAGAAGACAAACAGTTTGCTTTCAATGAAGATGCTCTAGAAGAAGCCAATGTTGTAGTTTCTGGAACTTAAGCACATGTTCTAGGCTGGATGCAATGCAAGCTGTGAATATAATTACCACTTGGGGCTCATTTATCCAACTAAAACTTAGGAATTCAAGGACGAAAGTGATTATTTGAAGATAATTATAATCATTTCCAGAAGAGAGAACAAGGAAAAAAGATAACCATAAATTATAATGAAAATAACCAGGATCTGTTTCTTTTTTCCTTTTTGTCTCATAAATGGTTGAAATCGGGTAAGATTCTGAGGAAAGAAAGTGAGACTAGCACCATTGATTGTAAGAAGCTTCCCACTCAATGATTCTGGGAGTTTTGGAAGTTCTCATCTTCCCTGTTGAGACAGTAATCATAATTATTTCTTACAAGTGAGGTACTATATTCTGAAAAAAAATTTTTTTGAATTCCATATTAAGTGGGAAGTCAGAGCTTAAAGGGTAATGTTTACAGTAATGTTCATATTTTCCAGTGTTCTCTAAAATATGTCTTCTCAATTCCTAAGTCTCATGAGACAGTTTATGGGAAAATTATTATTTTTTTTTTTTTGTCAAATAGGCTTGGGAGACATTGTACACTGTATCTCCACTTGGATGATTATAAAATAAATTAGAATACTAATAGATATTGCTACACATAGTAAAGAAAACTTAAAGGTCTTTATTCCAAATACATTTCAGAAAATTGATTTAATTCAAACTCCTTATTTTGCAAGGGAGTATAACAAACAAGAATCAAGCATTTATATACCTTAATGAGAACTAGATAAGTCAATTAACCTACTATTGACAATTGTATTGATTTAATCCAGGGGTCAGCAAACTGGTTCCTGGGCCAAACCAAGCCCAGTGTCTGTTTTTATAAATAAGATGCTATGGGAAAACAGTTGCACTCACTCACTTACATGTTGTCTGTGGCTCATTTCTTATTGCAATAGCAAAGATGCGTAGTTGCAACAGAGACCATATGGGCCACAAAGCTTAAAATATTTACTGCCGGGCTTTTTACAAAAAAAAAAAAAAAAAAAAAAAAAAAAAAAATTTGTTGACTCCTGATTTAATTCACTCAGAAACACCATATAACCTAAATATGAGTCAGTATCCCTAGTACCCCAGTGTATCACAGGCCTACTTATAGAAGAAAGCCAATTTGATATGAAATTGAATTAAGCTCAGAAAAACCTTTTGGAGACAGTAATTATTCTTATCTCAACCTAAGTGGTTTTTTCACAAAACTTATTGGTGAGCAATTGAGCTGAATAATAGCTACGATATCTCAACTGGGTTTTGTCTGTTACTTGAAAACCACTGAACTCCAGTGATGCATTATGTTAAGCATTGTTGATAAGAAGACAAATGGGGCATAGTACCAGCTTTTGACCAGCTCACTGTCCAGCAGAAAAGATAGAAAAGAAATCCATCAATTACTATATGGTGACAAGATCTCTAATAGCATTTACCAAACTCTATATAAGAGAAAGGGATGCCGCAATAGTTAAGTGTAGTCTTTTTTTTCCCTTTTTATCTCTCACAGTTCCCTGTCATATATATGTCGGGCACCTTTGTATTTACTTTATATATGTTAATTCATATACTCATCATAACTATAAATATTAGTACTTCTCAGTCTGAGAAGATATAGATTAAAGGAAGAAAAAAAAAAGAATTTTACTCAGAACAGAATGTGCCAGAACACAGTGAAAGAAAGGTGCTGAAACAGAAAAAGTGTTTTGCATATTAAGTATTTCGTGTAAATGAAATCATATCTTTTGTTCCAAATGCAATATCAAGAAGGATGGGACACAGGAGTGTATGAACCAGCTCGGGAGGGCATCTCGTCTAGAAGATTGTATCACAATCAGAAGAAGGTTAAAAAAAAATCGAGTACCAGATGGCAGATATTGAAGTAAGATAAATTCAGAGACTATTCTTAATATCATTATTTTGGTTTAGTCCAGTTCGATTTTTTAGCATCAGATGTGGTGAAATCATATTGTGAAATTTCTGAGTGGCTCCATGATGGTTTGAATTACTTGACAAAATTCCTTTTGGTGTCTGATTCATTCAAACTGTCTGGTTTATGTACAAGCTGGCATTATTAAAAATAGTTTGAATAAAATAATGGTTTAAGAAATTATATTTTATACACATACTTGATATGGATAGAGTGGCATTGATAAAATAACAATAAAATGATCTAAGAGATTATTCAGTCCAGTATCTTCATGGACTCAGAGAAGTTGGGCATGTTTTATAATGTCATGCAGCTAATTCCATTATTACAACTTCTAAAATATTAGAAAAACCTTGTAGTGTGGTATATGACTTACATTAATAAGTTACAATACAAAGCTGTTTTTTACTGAAAGAGTATTTGTATATTTAAAATGTGACTTTGGGGCACCTGGTTAGCTCATTGAGTTAGTGTCCAGCTCTTGGTTTGGCTCAGGTCATGATTTCAGGGTTGTAAGATGGGAGTCCCATGTTGGGTTTTGCACTCAGCTGAGTGTCTTCATGAGATTTTCCCCCCTCCCTCTACCCCTCCCCCACTTGTATATGGGAGCACTTGTGTTCTCTCTTTCAAGTAAATAAATAAAATGTGACTTCTATCATAATAAACTATATCTAGTTTTGTAGCTAGTATTTTTGAATAGCATTCAAAAGACACTTCTAATACTGCCAATAAAGCATGTTTTCAGGACATTATAATGTATTTGTTGAAAGTTTCACTGTTACATTCTTTAGGATAAAACTTAATTAAAAAATGCCATTGGAAAAGAACCCAGATTGCTAAAAATATTAAAATATAGAGTCAACAGACATAGAGATAAATGTTTAATTTTGGAGAAGCAATCTCTCAAATGTATAAATATGAAATAAAAACCAGTGCCAGTTATAAGCATAAGCAAAGACGTCTAGTTATAGTAAAAACGAGTTTTGCAAAACAATTTGTTGTTAGGAAAGTAATTGAACACTGGAATCAATAAATATTTGCATGGTATGTGGAAAACCAGACACGATCTTTCTGTTGTACTTTGGATTAAGTACAACTGGACTAAAGAATTATGTCTGATTCTGAACTCCAAAATTGATTAAAGAAAAAATTTATGAGATAGGATGGAATGGATATGTAGCTTACTCAATAGCATAAGTGGGAATATCCTTGCAGGAAAGCCAGGTTAAATAGCAGTATACGGTAATATTTATTTTAATGCTTATGCATTATAAACCTTGAGAGCAAATGGGAGAGTTAACCTGCAGCCTGAAGAACATAAATTCATTAAAAAGAAGCAAATAATAAACACTGGATTAATTAGTAACATTAGTAAAAAGAAACAGGATTAATAAAAAGATTCACTTTCCCAACTTCTGTGTTGAAAAACTAGGATTGATCTATCTGTCTGGCTAGAGCATCTGTGATTCTAAGATGGCTAGAGACACAATGAATAGTGATGTACCAAACAGGGGTAATCCAAGACATCTGTCATTAGGAAGATCACCTCAGACCTAAACTTTGTCAATAGGTTGTAGTTTTTCTGAGAGGGAAAAACGTAATTAATACTCATCTTCCATTGTTTGGTGGCCAAAACAAGTATTCTAGAACATGACTGAGTCTAAGTCCCCACTCTTCATTTTATGAATTTTGTTACCTTGGGAGAGTCAATTAATCTCTCCATACCTCATTTTTAACACTTTTAAAATGAGAATAATGAGGAAATCTGTCATGATATATTCCAAACCAACTTTTAGATTTCATAGAAGACAGACATAGATTAAGCCTTACAAGTAAAATATCTCTATTGGTATATACATAATAGACCTCTCAGTCAATGCTTGTTTTTATAAACTGAACTGGTAGTATAAAAAAAAAGAAAAGAAAAGTTATTTTCCTAACCTATATTCTAAAACTTTAGTGCTGCTTATGTATTTATAAAATATCCCTTGGTTATATTAGTATTAAAACCCATAAAAGATATTCTGAATGAAAGTATAGACAAGAGTGTGTATGATAGGCACATGTAAAGTGCATGGACTCTTCTAACTTCTTATAGTACCATTTATTACGTTCTAAAGCAGAGCACAGGTACTCAGCTATCTCATTTATTATTTTTTTTTATTTTAAAAGCTAATAAAATTGAAAAAAAATCCAAAACAGAAGAAATAACATCCCTCTGCTTAGTGCTACCTAAATTTTCTTCTCTTCTTTCTCGAGAAGTCAACTGCCAAGACTGATGACTCTGTTGTGTACTCTCAGTTATAAAACTGGGCTTACCTGATTTAAAAACCCAGTAGCTTCTCACTGAGGGAAATCCTGCCTGCAGGAATAAAAATCAGGCAGTCTGGATGCCCAAGCCTCTTAAAGGAATGGTATAACTGAAAAATTGGTAAATGATTCACTTAAATTCATAGTCATCCTTCAAAAATATTCTGAAATTATTTGAAACTGGTGGACAAACATGCAGGTAGCCAGGGTCCACAGAGGTATTACGAGAAATCAAAATGGCTTAAACACCTTGCCACCAAGAGACAGTGGCAGTTTACTCCTTGAATGATATGGAATTATGACTTCCAGCTGGGTGCCTTCATGGGATTTCGGCATGAGTGAGGCTTGTCCCCAGCTAGTAGGACTGCTTTCTCAGAAAACATTATTTTGCTGTTCCAGAACTCAAAAATTATTGTGCCTTTACCTCCATTAAGACAACTCATATACAGACCTTTTGCCTGGTGGTGTATTTCTTTCAGTTACATCATTATAATTGGTCTTACAAAACCACCGCTCTTCTAAGAGAAGAGAGAAAAAGCTACTAAAATTGGTAATTTGGACTCCACGTGGAGTATTTATGTCATAGAGCCAAAGCATGCGTGCCCTTCTAAGAAAGTTCTTGCTGCTAATAATGCTCTTATCTCCTGGGGCGCCTTGGTGGCTCAGTCTGTTAAGCATCTGCCTTCAGCTCAGGTCATGATCTTGAGGTCCTGGAATCTAGCCCCACGTTGGGCTCCCTGTTCAGCAGGAGGTCGGCTTCCCCTTCTGCTCTTCCCCCTTCTCATGCTAGCTCATGCCCCTCCCCCCAATAAATAAAATCTTTAAAAAATTGCTCTCATCTCCATCTTCCAATTTTTCTGAATCATTGAACCAACCAATTCATCTGGGGTCCACTAGGAGACTCTTGTCTATTGTTCCTCTGTCCCTTTCATGTCTCTAGCAAAAGCCCCTTTCCTTAGACCTAAGATACATATTAACAGGTTCACCCCTCTACAAAGTCAGGCTCCTTATTGCCTTCAAAGTTGCAGCAATTAACATGAAATACATGCTAAAAGAGTGTGGAATTTCTTTGATTCTAACTTACCCATGCTATTTATTACTAAATATCTTGGAAAACAAAATAAACCCTCCTGTGTTTGCATCGGAAAAAATAAATAAATAAATAAATAAATAAATAAATAAATAAATAAATATCTTGGAAAACAGTCAAGACTTTTGCTATGTTACAATGTTGCCAAAAAAGTTAGTAAATATAATGAACAAAAGCTGGTTAAACTGTTGTATTTGTCGAGTACCTGACTGATGAAGCATGTCTTATTTTTATTTCTTAACCAAATAAATGATGTGATAAAAAGTAACTGATGGCGGAGAGCAAACCACTTCCTCATACTATATGTTTGGTCGTCTCACTTTGCTATGAACTAGTAATCTTTCATATATTTTTGGGCTAGGTACTTTTATGGTGTGAAACTGTGAATTAGTTTTTACAATTTATCTTCATTTTCTATCTATGTTCCTGAGTGTCCATTTAACTGTGCCTGTCTGAGTCCCAGTTCCTGAACAGATAGCAACATGAGAATTCTGTATTTTTCCATTCATTGTGGATTTCTACAAAAACCTTCAAGGAGATTCAGTTCATCTATATCACATCCATGACTCACTCAGCTCTGATCTTTCAGGATTGTTCTTTCTATTACAGACTTTCTGACTAAAAGATAATTCAGTTTACAGTGTTGATTCTGACAGAAGAAAACATGAATTATTTCTTTAGTTTCATAAAAGCAACGCTTCTGGAGAATGGGATACACATAAATATATTACACTCAGGACATTTTAAAGCCTTAGGAATTAGAGCAGGTTTTATGACTAGGTCAGGTAGAAATGATATTAAAATATTTTTCAGTCATTTATAGTATTTTTAGGTTAAAAAGTGCCTTTGCAAACAGCAATAAAAAATGAAATGTTAACCATTTAGGACAGAAATTTGTCAGCAATACTGAAAGAAGTAGAAAAGAACACAGACTCATAATTAAATAATTTCACTTCTGGAAATAGAGCCTAAGAAAATCCCCCCCCCCCAAACACACACACACACACACACACACACACACACACACACACATACACGGATCTCTTGCATTCTAATAAATGTATGATTAATACATAAAGTCTCTGGAACTCCAAGTAACATGTAGAAATGGTGAATAAATATTAAAGTATAATAAAATTCACGACCATGCTCAAAGGATGACAAATTTCTCTATAGTCCAATGGTGGAAAAGAATCTTCACAACTTTATATGAGGGATAATTTCATGAGACTCAGGAATTTCAGATGGACTATTGGGGCCATTCGATTCCACTGTGGTAACTAGGACCAAGTTTCCCATTACTTCACTGATGATTAAGACAGGCCCATCATTTTATATCAGGATCCAGAGCAGTTTCCTGTGCTCCCTTAAAATGAAGAGACAAACTCTGACAGCTTCCTGGAGTTGCCACTTTTATAAGAGATGTCACCAAGGTAGAAAGAACTAAGAGAAGGCCACACGTTAGAACTTGCACCAAGGTATTCACTGGTTCAGTGAAAAGATCTATGGTATTAATCACATGACCTGAGAGCAGAAAACCTCGCTCTCATTGAGGAATGTACAAGACTGGGGTGAAGTGGCAGTTGGCCATAGTGACCATAACTAGGGAAACACATACACACAGAGAGAGAAAGAATGAGAAGGAAAGGGAGAGGGAGGGACGGAGGAAGGAGGGGAATGGAAGGAAAAAGACAAAGACTCTCATTCAAAATGAATATACCACAGAGCCTTTTTAAAGAAAGATTTATCTATTTATTTTGGAGACACAGAGTGAGAGAGAGTGAGTGAGGGGAGGGGCAGAGGGCGAGAATCCTCAGCAGATACCCCGTTGAGAGTGGAGTATGATGGGGGCTCAATCCCAAGACCTGTGAGCTCATGACCTGAGCTGAAACCAAGAGTCCCACACTTAACTGATGTCACCACTTAGGTGCCCCAGAATCTTTTTTTTACCCCAAAGAACTTGAAGAAACTACCAGCTAAGGTCCAATTATTGTCAGTTTACCTCAAAATAAATGTTAAGTGATAGATCACTCCAAAAATAATTTAAAATAAGTATGTTTAATTTCCTCACAGTGATAAAGGAATAAATAGCATACGTTAAAATGATAAACTATAATATGGAAATAGATATTAATAAAAAAACAGATATTTATTTAAAAAACATTAAAGGGCTGACTGGATGGCTCACTGAGTTAAGGGTCTGCCTTTGGCTCAGGTTATGATCTCGGGGTCCTGAGATGAAGCCCCACATCATGCTATCTGCTCAGCAGGGGGCTGCTGCTCCCTATCCCTCTGCCCATCCCCTGCTTTTGTTCATTCTCTCTCTCTTTCAAATAAATAAATAAAAACTTAAGCTATGAAAAATATTATTAAAAATTATATCAATGAATATTAGATAATATCACAATATTTGGGCTTAATTCTAGAAATGACTCAGAGAAAGAAATATGGAAATAGTAGTAATTAATTTACCCATAAATATGCACAAAATGCAAAGCAATACAAGAATAAATGATATATTTAGAGCCTCCAAAAAAGCTCCAGAAGTCAAGATTGGATCACATATTAGAATTGCAATATTTGAGGAAATAATAAGGTTTTCCACAACTGAAGTAAAACTGGCTGAAAACTCAATGAAGACTGAATAAGATAAATAAAAATAAGCTAACGGAAATAAACTGTTAAAAATCACAAAATGTCCAAAGGATTGCAATCACCTCAAATTGGTAGTTTTAGATTCAACCTTTTTTTTTTTTTTGCTGTTTACTTGATTTACATATAAAATAAACCAATGGTAAATAATGCACTGAAAACTATAAAATGCTAAGTCAAACAAAAGCTGATGAAAAGAAAGCACAGATAGTACCATAGGACAGTGCATTTGTCACCAAAAATATTGCAGTTGTAACAAATTACCACAAACAGTGTCTTAAAGCATCACAGGTGGATCATTTTACAGGTCTGGAAGGCAGAAGTCTGAAATCACTCAAATTCTTTCTAAAAACTGGGGAGAATCTGTTTCTTTGCCTTTTTTTCAGCTTCCAGAGGCTACCTGTATTCCACGGCGCAAGGTCTCTCACTGCACAAAGCACATTATCCCAATCTTTACTTCTGTCATAACATGACCTTTTCCTCTGTGATTCCTTTTTCATGCCTGAATAATCCAGAAAAGTCTCTCCACAAGATTAGACTTAACCACATCTGTAAAGAAAGTCTCTCTTGCTACTAGAGAAAGTAATAATCACTGATTCCAAAGATTAGGATGTGGGCAATATTTGGGGGCCACTATTCAGCTGACACTGGCAGACAACGAATAAGGGCACTTATTTTTGGAGAAATATAATTCTTGTATAAAGAAACTTATAAATTCTATTTGCATCAAGATCTGAATATAATTTTTCAAAAGCATGACAGTTTGGGAGAGTAAATTCTAAAAAAAAAAAAAAACACAACACTGAAGACAATGGGGATTGTATGTTATGAAGACTTAGAAATGTATAGTAATTATGATACAAGCAAAGAAATATTGCTTGCTAATTGGTATAGGGAAATATGTCTTAATTTGGAAAAACACACATTAGACATTTACAACAGAAAATAAACTTCAGATAAAGGAGAAACACAAAAAAGGGGGTCGAGGTGAGTGCTTGGGTAGCTCAAGCCATTACCCCTCCGACTGTAGAGTTTAGTTTAGGTCATGATCCCAGGGTCCTGAAATTAAACCTCGTGTAGGGCTCTGCATGGAGTGTGGAGCCTGGTTAGGATTCTCTCCCTCTCTCTCCCCTACCCTGCTCATTTGCATGCTCACTCTCTCTCTCATCCTGTCTCAAAAAAAAAAAAAAGAAAAAAAGAAAGAAAGAAACTGCAGAGGGCCAGAGTTAGAGGGAGAAGTGCAACAAGGGCCCCAACCCTGGAGCCTGGGATCACGACATGAGCTGAAGGTAGATGCTTAATGGACTGAGCCACCCAGGTGCCCAAAATATTAAAATTCTTAATATCTGAGCAGAAAAAAATAATTCTTATTGGGTTAAGCAATGCAAAAAATAATAAGTAAACTACTGTCTGGCATAAGATATTTGTCACGTAATTTTGTGCAGCTCTAAAAGTGATGCTGCTGTACATCAGACACTTCATTTATAACACCTGTGGTCTGGAGCAAAATTAGATGAACTAGAAAGTATCCATTTTAAGGATGATTTAAAAATGTAGACAAAACTGTGATTTTGGACTGTTATTAATACTTATTAAAATAAGTCAGTTAGGTATGCCTGGGTGGCTCAGCGGTTTGGCACCTGCCTTCCGCCCAGGGCGTGATCCTGGAGACCGGGGATTGATCCCACATAGGGCTCCCTGCATGGAGCCTGCTTCTCCCTCTGCCTGTGTCTCTGCCTCTCTCTCTCTGTGTCTCTTATGAATAAATAAATAAAATCTTTTAAAAAATAAAGTAGTTAATAAGGAGTTCTGAAGATACTGCTTTGATATTAAGACATATAATTAATGCATGTATTTATAAAATAGGTAAATTTTACTTTCCAATCTAATTTCCTGACACAGACAAATGTCATGTGTTATATAGGGAATTAATTATAGGATCACCAAATTTTAATTACTTTTTTGTCTTTGGCAATGCTCTTTTTGCTGAAAATTTTCTAGAACTTTTACATACTCTTATCAACATAAAACGTTATTTTAATAAACTTCAAAAAAACTTATGACTGTGATAATTGAAAAATTTTTATGTTTTAGTATTAACTTGTAAGATACAAGTCAATATGGAAAGTTGAGTCTGAAAACTGTTACTTTTAAGAAAGGAAATACTAATGCTAGGGAACTTGATTTTAATTGATTCATTTTACTGTTTTGTCTCACTTGGCAAATTAAATACTGCTGTATCCATAAAAATCAATTTAATAAAGTCCATTGATGAGGTAGCTGGCTTCAAAATCTTACTAATGGAAATTAATCCTATCCTCATTCTTCTTTAAACATAGAGGAGAGCAGGTTATCACTCTCATGGTTTATTTGCATGAAAATATGCATTTCTTGTTTTGATAATCTTGTAATAAGTTGATTTTTTACAGTGATTATATAGGGGGAGAAAGCATTCCATACCATATTTTAAAATGTGTTAAAATGAAGAATGTTTCTGAAATGAACATTTATTATCTCAAGAGCCAGGGCCAATTGAGCTTTTTAGAAAATTAATATATTCTGTACTAAAACAAAAAAGCTTATAAACCTGTCTCTGGTAAAAAAAAAAAAAAAATTGGTATTTTTTTTTTTTAAAGAAGAATTTTATCCTTTTGAAGTATTCAGAGGTTAAAAAATCATCTGCAAGGAATTAATTACAAGTGACAATAAAAGATGATTAACATTTTGGTGGCGTTGGAGAACTCATTTACCTCAGAAATAAGCACTATGACTTCACGGACAGAAGCCGTGTTTGAATTTGACGTAGTCCATCCACATCCAAGTATGCAATTTGAAGTTCTTTCTTTAAGGACAAACTATTAGGTGAGGTGAATTTGTAAATTAACTTTTAAAAAATATCCAAAAACTGTCTTTCTAGTGCTTCCTTCCCCCTCCCCTCCCCTCCTCCCCCTTTCTTCCACTTCCCTTCCCTTCCCTCTCTCTCCCTTCTTTCTTTTAATTTTTACTTGAGTGAATCCAGAAACATTTTTTTAATTGAACCATTACATTTGGGCCCATAGTTCCAAATCATATTACACTCATTAAACTTTATGAGAAACGGTCAATAGATGACTTCTTCAGTATGTGATGGTTGTTCTAGGACCTGTGCTTTCCCATGTAAATTTTACAATCAGTTTGTCGGTATCTACCAAATAGCTTGCTGAGACATTGATTTGAATTGGGTTGAATCTGGTGATCAAATTGAGAAGAAATAACATTTTCACAACAAGGAGTTCTCTAATTCATGAACATAGATCTCAGCTCCTGTTTGTCTTCTTTATTTTCATTATTTTATAATTTCTATTACATACAGATTGTGTAAATATTTTTATATTTATACCTAAGTACTCAGTTTTTTTTAGTGTTATTACAGATAGTAGTTTTTTTTTTAAATTCAAAGTTCCAATTGCTTATTGCTGGAATATAGGAAAGTGATTGACTTGTGATTTGATGACTTTGTATTTCAACTTTCTATTCCGTGCCCACTGCATACTTGCTTATTAGCTCCAAATGATTTTTGTAGAATCTTTGGGGTTTTCTATACATACAGTCTTGTGTTTGAACAAAAATACTTATTTCTTCTTTTCAAATCTATTATTTTCATGTCTTACTTCATTTACTAAGACATCCAGGACAACGTTGAATAAGAATGGTGGGAAAGGATATCCTGGCCCTGTTCCTAATTTAAGCAGGAAATTGTTCCACTTTCTCACCATTAAGTATGAGGTTGTATGTAGATTTTTTTTGTATATATTATTAGGTTAAGGTACCTCATCTCTGTTACTTATTTTCTGAACTCATTTACATGAGTTCTTATCATGAATAAATGTTTATTGAATGCTTGTTCTGTACCTATTGGCATAATCATGTTTTATCTTATTCCATCTGCTATTATAAGGAATTACACTGATTGCTTAATAAATGTTAAATAGCTTTGCTTTCCTGGAAATAACCTCACTTGGTCATGATATATCTTTATATATTGCCAGATGAGAGTCATTAATATTTTAAGAATTTTCCATCAATGTCCATGAGAAATATGTTTGATATTTTCTTCAGTTGTAGAATTTTTTTTTCAGATTCTGTTATTAGGTTAATGGTGGTCTCACAAAATTAGTTGGGAAGTGCTACCTTTGCTTCTAATTTTCAAAGGATCCTGTGGGCAAGTGGTATCATTTCTTTCTGGAATATTTGATAGAATTCACCAGGAAAACCATGTGGTTTTGGTGCTTTCTTTTTTGAATATTTATCAATTATTGATACAAGTTTCTTTAATAGATATGGGTCCATTTATATCATCTATTTCTTTTTGTGGGAACTTGGTCCTCTGTGTCTTTCAAGGATATGGTCAGTTTCATGTAAGTTATCAAAATTATTGGCATAGACTTGAATGTGTAATTTCCTTCAGTATCCTTTTAATGTCTATTCAATCAGTATCAATAAACCCTTTCTTAATTCTGATATTGGTAATTTGTGTTTTTTCTCTTTATTTTTTGGCTAGGCTGGCTAGTGGTTCATTCATTTGATTGATCTTTTTAGTGAATAACCTTTAGTTTTGTTGGTTTTCTCTATCATTTTTATGGTTTCAATTTAATTCTTCTCAAATTTTCATTAGTTCTTAAAAGGGGAAATAACACTTTCTGTCTACTATACACCAGCACACTTCTGACACCAAATACATGAGGGTTTTCCTATGCCAGTCAATTCTCCAACTCTTCAGACACCAAGTCCTACAATTCAATTCAATTCTAACACTACCTTCTTGGAGCTATTATCAGATCTCACAGGTTGAGGGCCCAGGTCTACGAAACTGCCCCTCACTTCAGATAACAATCTCAAGTCCAGGCCTCTGGTACTTCTGAGTGACTAGTTTTAAATCAAAGTTCCTACTGCCTCCACTTCAGGTTTGGTAAGTTGCTAGAATGGCTGACAGAACTCAGGAAAACATTTAACTTACTAGGGTGCAGGTTTATGGTAAAAGAATACAGCTGAGAGGGCCCCTTGGTAACTCAGTTGGATGGCATCCAACTCTTGATTTCAGCTCAAGTCATGATCTCAGGGTTGTGTGATCGATCCCCACATTGGCCCACTGTGGAGCCTGCTTAAGATTCTCTCTCTCCCTATGTCTCTTGTTCCTGTCTCTGTCTTTTTCACTCTCTCTCCCCTTCTCAAAAAAACAAAACAAAACAAAAAAAAAGAATATAACTCAGGAGCATACAGATAGAAGGGATGTATATGCCAAGGTATGGGGAAGGTGTACAAAGCTTCCACACCCGGTTCAGGTGTGCCACTCTCCCAGCACCTCTATGTGCTGGTTAAATTATTGGCTACTGATAACTGAACTCCTTTTCCAGCCTGTCTTTACTCCCCTTAGTCCTGGAGTGGGGCTGCAAGTTCTAACTTTCTAATCACTGGTTGTTTCCATGTGCCACCAGCTTCCATCCTTAGGGGTTTCCCAAAAGTCACCTCATTAACACAAACTGAAGGAGGTGTGTTATGAACAACAGATATTCCTCTTTTACCTATTCCTCTTGAGCTATTTTGAGACCTGGGAACAAAACTCCAAAACTATAAAAGGTGTTTCTGTCACCTTTGCTCTTATCATTTAGGAAATTCTAATGGCTGAGAATAAAGACTCAAAATGGAGACATATTCATTTAATGTAATTAAGTTTTCCTCTAATAACTGCTTTTACTTTCTCCACAAAGTAAAATTTGCCCACTTTTGACAAATTGCATTTTCATACTTATTTAATTTAAAGAATTTTAAAAGTTCTCTTGAAACCTCTGACCCATTGATGATTTAGAATCATGCTGTTTAGGTTCCAAATATTTGGGGTGAAAATTCCAGCTATTTTTGGCGCTATTTGTCATTATTGTTATTGTTCAACTTCTTGACTTCCAATTTAATTCCATTTAGTTTGAAAGCATACTTAACATGGTTTATATTCTTGTAAATCTTTAAGGTGTACTCTATGACACAGATCATAGCCTATTTTGGTTGAGTGATCCACATGAGCTTAAAAAAGAAGATATGTTTCCCTTTGTGCATTCTGTAAATATTAATCAGATCAAATTGCATTTTATACCATCTGTAGGCCTACAGACTTTTTACCTGCTTCATCTATAAATTACTGATAGAGAGGTTTTGGTGTTTCCAACTATTTCAGTAGATTTTTCTATTTTTGTTATCATTATACCAGTTTTTATCTCAGGTATTTTGCTGCTCCTTTAAGGGCATACATGTTTAAATGTTTGTATTTTTTGGAAATTTGAACCATTGATTATTATGTGACAGTGCACCTCTTTATGTTTTTGATAGTTTTCCTTTTAACAAAATCTGCTCTGTCTTAAATGAATATAGTTACTTTAATTTTCTTTTTTATTAGTGTTAGCATGGTATATATTTCTGTGTTCTCTTTTAACCTATCTGAATTTTTATATTTAAACTGAGTTACTTGTAGATGGCATATATTTGTTCTGTTTTTTTTTTTTAATTCTCTATGACAATTCCTCTTATTTTGTATATTTAGGATATTCACACTTAAAGTAATTAATATTATTGGATTATTATCTACCAGGTCTGAAACTTACATTCATTCTGTTTCTTTTTCTCCCCACCCCACACAACTTTTTAACCTTTTCTGACTTTAATGGAGCATTTCATATAACCACATTTTCTCTCTTCCATGAGCTCATCAATCATACTTAAAAAAAAAGTAGTTTCCCTAGAATTACAATATACATTTTTAAGTTGATCTTAGTTATATTAACTTCTCTATCTGATCATTCCAATGTGTGTCTTATCTGATTCAATTTTTTATGAGGAGTTTGTCTTCTCACACTTTTTTTTCTTGCCCTTTTTCACACCTCGTAAGTTTTTGTTAAAATCCGTATGTGTTCTATGGGACATTAAAAACTAAGATAAATGACCCTTTAATATGATGTCAGTTAATCTGTCCAGGAGTTTCACTGTTTGCTTGTCAGAGCTTGTTGCTGGAGATTAGGTACCAGACTTCTAATCCTTCTAGTGTCTTTATTTTTATCTCTTCTTCTCCTGATGTTGGGATTCCACGTATACTTCTCCAAGAGATTATTTATTTCTCCTTTTTTTTTTTCAGACATAATCCACTGCTATTAGGCTGAATGAAGCCTTGTTGGCTTGGTTATAAAATGTGGGATGAGAGGAGCACTCTGTGGTTTTCTGATTAATTCCCAATCTTTTAACCCTGTGATTTAGTTCTGTTAACCTTCACAAATATTTCTCTAGTAATACAGCTTTTTTTCCTGCTATTTCATACTCCCTTCTCTAGAGAGAGCATTTTGACCTATTTTCTTGAAGTTTGTCCCCTGTTACTGTTTTTACCCTTTAGATGACATAGAATGCCAGAAGAAGCACTGTGTAGGGAGAGGTTCCATTCTCTCATTTGGGATAAGATTTCTGAATTTCTGGCAAAGCACTTTTCCTAGGGAGGACACCCATGTTTTGGAAAAACACTAGGCATGTTTCACAATGATCCATCTTCTTTCCATGCCAGGGACAAGAAAAAAAATCTTTCTTGGATCCTCACCATAAAATCTCCTGGCTTTCTAGAAAGAACCCATGAGACTGTGAAGGTTCACCTAAGAACCTGGGAGTTTCTTGCTCAAGCTAATCCACACTTAGCCTCCAGTATTAATCAAAATTACCACGTAATTGGTCTCACCAGTTTATGGATTCAGGTATGTCTGCTATGGAAAAGCAGACCTCAATTACAGTAGTAACAGTCTGAATTTGCCTGTCTCTCTAGATTTCAGAGTGGCATTTTTGCCCTGTGGCCTCTGCTCTGTGATGGGTAGAAGAAAAGTGATTGATTTTTAGTAGTTGAATTTTAGTACCAAGTACATCTCATATTGAACATGCTAAGTACCTCAAATTCCTGAGCCTCTCGAATTTCTCTCACAAGCAGAGACTTATATCTTGGTTTTTCCCTTATATAGTGTGTGCTAGTTTGGTTTTCACTCATCCATCTGCTTTACATCTGAAAAACCTTGACATCCTTAGTTCCTTTAGTACTTGTGGACTTGGAGTTTTTTCTTTCTCTTTCTTTACATTTAGTGAGATTTCACTGGTAAGGATTAGCCAACATGTGTCTACTCTTCCATATTTTGTGAATTTGTCTCTTTTCCGTATTTATTTAATTGTTGAAGGTAAATCAATTAAGTTTAAATTAAATTTCGTTCCTGGCCTTATTGTGCTTATGGTAATTATGATGACAAATGGATGAGAAAAAGTGTAAATATTATATTGAATTAAACAGACTTGACTCTTGAAACTTTATGCTTCTTCTTAATCTTAATTTAAAAATCCTGGATGGGCTACTTCTTTCCTTATCTCCATATACAGTCTTAATCAGGTTCTATAGATTTTCAATCTATAGATTGAAATTCATTTCATAGATTCATTTCATAGATTCATAGACTTCAATCATATAATCAACTTTGTTTCCACTGACGATGATGATATGTCTCTTCTAGCTGATACTGCCTTTCTAACTTCCATCAGTCAAGAGATTCTATAAACTGAATAGAAGGGTATTAAATATTAGAAAATATTGAATTTGAAACCTTTATGAATCTTTGGAATCTGCCTCAGTCACAGAAAACTACTTCACTAAAGGCCACACCCTTCCACAGTCTGCATCTGATAACTGAGCGACACTGGGGTATTGAGATCCAGATACCTTGACCAGGTATAGGATAATTATGATAAGAAATAGTCACTCCAGAACTCTCTGTGGGGTTATCTGTTATGGAATGAATTTCGTTGCTTCTCAAAATTCAGATGGTGAAATCCTAACCTCCAAGAGGATGGAGTTAGGAAGTGAGGCCTTCGGTAGTTTTATTAGGTCATAGTTGTGGGGTCCTCATGAATAGGATTAGCGCCCTTGAAAAAGAGACCCTTAGAGACCCCTCTCGCCCTATCCGCCATGTCAGCATACAATTAAAAACAGCCTTTGCCCCCCAGAAGAACTGGAGCATGCTGGCACTCTGATATTGGAGTTTTAGAACTTCAGAACTGTGAGAAATAAATCTCTGTTTTTTATAAGCGATCCATCTATGATATTCTGTTATAGCAGCCTATGCTGACTAACATATTGGATAAGGCATTGTGGAGCCCGAATCAGTTTGATTTCTCTCTTGCCCAGTCCTGCATTACTGACTTTCTTTCAAAAGTGTTGCTCCCTTAGAAGACAACTTATACCCCAAACTCAGTATTCAGCATTTGCTGAGAAGCCAACTAGTGACAATAACAAAAATCGGTTAAAACCAGGAAAATTTCTAAATATTTGTTTTCACAGTGTTATCTTGGCACAAGTTGCATTGGAGAAGCAGTTTCTTACACACTATAGCAGCATCACATTTACCTTCAAAGGACAGATAAACTCTGGGGCTAATGACAAAAGTACTCGTGCAAAAGACAAATGGTCTGTTCTATATTATCTTTAATTACATTTGTGTTTGTATAATAAGTATTTTCACCAAACCAATCTCTTAACTAGAATCTGTGTAAGCCACTTCAATGTTGTGTGTTGGTTTAGCAGCTAAAATTTAGCCTAAATTAGAAAAAAAGGTAAAAAACTTGACTTAATTGGGCACAATTACATTGAAAATACACAACTGAACAAGAGTACCGTGTTTCACTTTTCCTTGGGATACCTGTTCCCCCGGGATAATGAAAGCAGAGTACATGAGAAGTGTAGCCTGAATTGTAGTTTACCTGAGGACATTACTGTTACCATGTGCCCTTCATTTCTTCCCTTTTCAGGACAACATACACACATAAAAGTCTTAACATTTATTCCAACACCATATTTAAATATGTTGCGTATCTCCTGGAATGTATTCATCCCCAATTGAATACCACTAACTAGATGAAAGGTCCATGAAGAGGGAAACTGGTATGTATCGTGTTTGCTGGTATTTTAAGTTCCTCACATAGTATGTGACACAACATGCAATAATATGTGTACATACATATGTCCATGCATGTGTATGTATATATACATGCATCATATTTGAAAGAGACATAAAAATGTAATGATTCATAAAACCTTTTAAAAATATAGAACTTGGGCAGCCCAGGTGGCTCAGTGGCTTGGCACCGCCTTCAGCTCCTGGTGTGATCCTGGAGACCCGGGATTGAGTCCCACGTCAGGCTCCCTGCATGGAGCCTGCTTTTCCCTCTGCCTGTCTCTCTCTCTCTCTCTCCCTGTCTCTTGTGAAAAAATAGATAAAATCTTAAAATATATATGTGTATATATATGTATATACATATATACACATATAACTTATTCTGTGAAAAAAGGTGAGTTATCATCAGCTTTCTTGTGAGTTTTTTAAAAAAGTTTTCAGCCATAATTAGCTGTTCCTTCCTCCAGAGCTCCCTCTACCCTGCTTTTTTTCCATATTAATAAACCTATTTAATTTGATGCCATCCATTCTTTATATGGTTAGCTCTCCACTCTTCTGTGAACACCTTGAAAGCCATGTCTTTATATTAACTGCCAAACCCTAGTGCCTAGCAAAGAGCCTGGGAATGTAAGAACGTTTCATGAGTCTGTTGAATATAATTCAATGTACATGAACTTCTTTATCCAAATAAGCTAAATTATTAGAGTAAGATATTAAAGGTTTTAAAGATTTTTGCCTAAAATGAAAAGCACAAAACCAAACACATATAATACTTGTAGAGTAGATGGATTTAGCTGATTATTTTTGTCTCTGACACTGTCAACAAAAGCAAATTAAGAAAATACAAAGGAACGTTAATAAATCCTGGCTGTATTTATGCAATATTAGGTTTTTCCTCCACAGCTGAATGATTTGTGACAATGGGAATCCACAGTAAGGTTTTGTAAGTAGCATTACTTCTTTGAATGATCTCTAACTGTTAGCATGATGTTTCCTTTTTCTTCATTATACTTCCAAATTCAAGCTAAGGTCTGGAGAAGAAACTTAAATAGATAGTAAATAAAATAAGGAAAGATTAAAAAAAATATTTATGGGGAAGAAAAGCAGCTGGAAATACTGATGTCTTTCTGTCCTCCCTACCAGACTGACAAACTCCATGTTAGTTTGCCTCTTCCTTATCTTTGTTCTCTTCTTTCAAGGTTAGTTATTTCCTTAATCATACTCTAGTAGCATCTGTTTGTTGTTTACCTATGTATATGGAACTTTGCTATTCCTCTTTCTTTTAATGACCACTATCTTTAAGTGATTGAAATACAGATTTTTGAAAATAAGCCCTATTCTCTCACCAGCTGATAAGCTCCTTATGAATAATTTAGACCCTGGAACTACCTTAGATGTGGAGAGACTATAACTTACTATGGACACTCTCATATTACCCATGTGTAAATTGAAACACATTGAATGTGGAAGCAATCATCATCATAATATGATTGTTATAAAAAATCATTACCTTTCATGCTGGAAATGTCATTTAAATGTCAGTTTGGAAAATATAGAAATCCACCATGGGCCCTAACTACACGCTGCTTAATTCACCTATTTTGGATGAAGTGACATTATACTAACCAGCCATCATCTTGTCACTAAATATTTTCTTGATTGAGTAAATGGCTGGAATATGCACAATTTATCAACTAAACTATTTCAATTATTCCTTTTTATTCTCAACTTGTAAGACCAGCTGTGCAAACTGCAATAATAACAACAAGAGAAGTAAAGTACCAGAGGAAATATGCATTTTCACGGGTCCTATCTGGTTATGCAGAGTAGTGAGGTTTAGCTATTTTAGAACTTTGCCTACTTGAAGTTCAACTTTATAACTTCTCTTCCCTAGTAAAATGTAGGATGAAAAAGTCTCCAGAACAGTTAGGTGAATGAAATGTCAGGAGAAAATGAAGAATCTTTGCTATTGGAACCCTTCTGTTAAATCTCTAGAAATAATTCGATTTTTAAAGGCAAGTTGAATTTAGGGACTCATTAAATAATGAAGCATGCAAATAACTTTAGAGGGAAGAAAGTATTGTCCACTTCTTAATAGTCCCCAAAATACCGTATAAGGCTTCCAAAAGTTTTATCCTCATAGTCTTTCACGCCGGAAATAAACATATCTCCCAAAGAAGTCCAGCTTGCGTGGTATTTAATGAAGTAAATAAGACTCTATTGCATGCAATTTCAGTGGAGACACATTAACAGCTCTGGAGGGGAGAGATAACACGGTGCCATTAACAATGAGTTCTTACAGCTACAAGCAATTTAACTAAAGGAAACCACATGCTTTACAACTGGTCTGCCTTACAACTAAATCTAAATCCCATGTGATCTCTCCACTCATATAAATTAGTCCATATCATGAAACAGAAGATTACAAAGGAATTGTCATTTTTTAAAAAAGATATTAGGATTTAGAGGGCTGTGAAGAAAAGTTACAGTTATTAGTGGAGTATCAGTGTCTACATTTCTTTGGCACATTTCCCAAGATAAGACCCCCACTCTGCTCTCTTACCAGAAGTCACTGGAAACTACTATAGAAAATGAATATAACTGTGAAGAAGGATGCCATTATGAAGTCACTACAGGGCATGCAGGGACTCTCAGTGATCTTTCTTCATATCCCAGCAGCAACCGGTTTTATCTTCCATTGCAGGGAGAGGATACTGAAGAATTTCACCATTTCTCCCAAAGTGTTTATATCTCCTCTATCCTTGGCCTCATCTTCAAATTCATGGAGAGTTGAGACTAGCAAGTACAAGTTCTTCAAGTTTATTATACCTGTCATCCTCCATCCCTACCGTAACCTCTGCAGGCTCACAAATCCTGTCCTTCCTCTTTCTCTAATCCAGTGGTTCTCAAACTTTATTGTGCAACAAAGTCATCTGAAGGGTTTTTTAAACACAGAATGTTGGGCTCTAAGCCCAGACTTCTTTTTCAGTAGGTCTGGGGTTGGGCTTGAAATTTTTCATTTCTAAAAATTTCCAAGGAGATGCTGATGCTGCTGGTTAGGGGAACACTTTGAGAATCACATGTCTAAGAAAAAGATGTGAACTTCATCTTATCCAAGTTTAATTTTACCACTGCTTTGCATTACAACCCATTTTATCTTATTTCAATCAATTATTCCCTCACATTTTTATTCAATTTATCCTTCATAATATAATTATCTTTAAATATCTCCTGTTTGGGAGACCCGCTGATGGCCATGTGTCTGTTGAGCTAGTGGCCACGTATTTTTAATATATCCACTTTACTACCCAACACTCACCTCTTACAGCAATGCACTGCAGTGCATTCTTGTCTTTAAATCATGCTATTTTTCCAAATCTTTTTTATAGATTTAACAATGATTTCTAATCACCATATTAAAAAATTATTAACTTCTTCAACCTTGGCCATTCCGATTCCTTTCTCATCTTGAAACTTTACTGTGTCTTCTCTGCTACCACTCATGTCTTGCCATATTTCTCTGTGCTTCTGATTTTTCTCACTTTTCTCAAATCCACTTCTGTCTTAGTCTGTCTGGGCTGCTATAAAAGAAAACTATAGACTGGGTGACTTATAAATAACAGAAATTATTTCTCACACTTTTGGAGCCTGGGAAGTCTAAGACTAAAGTGCCAACAGATTCGATGTCTGCTGAGAGCCTGCTTCCTACTTCATAGATACTGTCTTTTTTCTCTACTCTCACATAGTGGAAAGGGGAACATCCTGGGGCTTTATAAAGCCACAAATCCCATTCATGAGGCTCCATCCTAATGATCTAATCACCTTCCAAAAGTCCTACCTCTTAATACTGTTTTAGTGGTTAGGATTTCAACTCCTAATTCAATTCATATGAATTTTGAAGGGACATAGATACTCAGTCCATTCCAATTCCCCTGCCTCCGTTTTGCTGGTGTGTATTAGAGTTATCTTATTATCATTTTTATCATCAATCCATGCATATACTAGGTGGATTAACTCATTCATACCCACAGGTTTAGCAGATACTTACATCCTTGTGAATCTAAAATCTGCCTCTGAACCTTAGAGCCCTCTCGGGAAGTTCAGATCTATACAACCAAATTCCTATTGGACATGACTACCCAGATGTACTTTAAACTCCATGAGAACAGAAGAAGATGGTAATTTTGTTTTTACATGCCAATCATTTAGTACGTATTAATCTTCATTAGAAGCATCTCCACGTAATGACTTATGCAGTAAGAAATTTAGGATTTCTGCTCTGTCTTACATGTTGTCAGTCAACAAAACCTCCCAGTGCTGCTCAAACTCTTGCTATCGTTTGGCTCCTACATTCAACTGCCTCCAAATCACACTGCTATCTTGCTGCCTGTGCAAAATTTCTGAAACAAACTCTGATTGTTTTCAATCCCCTGTGCAAAACCTTTCCTAGGATCCTCCCTCTAAATAAAATTCAAAAGGTCTGCCTACATGTCTAAACTTAATACCTGTCTCCTCTCTGAGAGTTTATATCCTCACCTCCCAATTTAATTGCAGCTAACCAAAGATAATGTGTTACTTTTTATTCTTTTTGATATTAGAGCCAATTGGAATTTTTTACATTCTTTTTTAAGCTACATTGACATTTTCCTGTGAAGTTTACTCTCCTCCTCAAATAATATACTTTAAATGTTCTGTAGAAAATACTGTATCACTTGGTAATTTTTAAAAGTTGGATTATTCTCCTGGATTTGTTTCTTTATGTCAAGAATTTTGAGTTTTATGTTTTATGTCCTTAGAGTGTACTAGATTGTCTGGTAGATAATAATTGCTCAACAGATATTTATTGAAATGAACTCAGATTTAATAAAATATAAAACCATTTGAAAATGAAAGGGCCTATAAGGCTATTGCTTCTTGGACCCAAGAGAGATAAATATCAACATAAAGATTTAATGCAATTATTCATAGCAATTTAACTCATAATAATTAAACACTGGAAATAAAGTGCCAACTTGTAGAACAATAAATAAAAGTGGAATATCTCAACAATAGAAAGAAGTGAACTATTGTTAGACCCAACATGGATACATCTCAAAAGAAAAATACTATGATCTAAAGGAGCTAGTCACAGAATAATATATATTCTACAATTCCATTTACATTAACTTCTAGAACAAAAGGGGCCCAAGGAAACTTTTCAGGGTGATAGAAATGTTCTGGATCTTGATTGTGTGGCAATTTATGCATTTGTCTGTCAAACTTGAGGGTCTGTACACAAAAAATGGATATATTTTATTGTATGTAAATTATAACTAGATTTTGTTTATGATTCACATAGAAACCTGACTTTATTTTTTACTTATTATTTTTTAAAGATTTTATTTATTGGACAGAGAGAGAGAGAGAGAGGGAGCACAAGCAGCCAGAGCTGGAGACTTCTGCTCAACAGGGAGCCCAATGTGGGGGTTGACCCCAGGCCCCTGGGATCATGACCTGAGCTGAAGGTAGATGCTTAACAAACTGAGCCACCCAGGTGCCTCTATAAGCCTGGTTTTAGATTCAGTGCTTCAAGGTCAAATTCCATAAAAATAAGGCTAGGAATATGCATGCACAGAGATCTAGATGAAAGGTAATATAAAATGATAAGAATTATGTTAAATCGGAGATTGCATGCTGTACCTAAAAATTTTCAAAATATTATTAAATATTTGTCTAGCCAAAAAAAAAAAATAATAACAACTCCTTGATAGAGTCTGTCCATGGGAATTGGTTGGTAACTCCTACATTAGATTAAATAATAGTTTTTGCAAGATAAGGCTGAAATAATAATCATATAATTAAGTTAATTTATTACAATAAAGATGAAAAGTAAATTTTACCTTTTATTATTTCTTACAGTAAAATAGTTCTGCTATAAATTGACCTGGTGAAATTAATAGTGAGTCCAAAAGTATAAACTATTTTCTGGAAAAATATAGCCAGTCCATGTGAGGTGAATTAATTATTTCCATATATAGAGGTGTGTGTGTGTGAGACAGAGAGAGAGAGAGAGAGAAAGAAGAAGAAGGTAGAGAGGAAGAGAAAGAGAGAGAGATGGAAAGACTAAGAGCAAAAGGGGAGATATATGTATGTATGTGTATATACACATATACACACACACACACACACGCATACACACTTTCACACCAAGAACATATATATCTATAAATGGCCTTTTGCAAAAATCATTAGGCTACAAAACTTCAATTTAGCTGGCAAAACACTTGGTAAATAAGCTAAAGAGACTTGGAGCTTTCTTGAATTAACTGCCGTTGAGGTAGTCTTCAGTGTCTGTTCCATCAAAACGTTTTTAAAGACGTCAGTGTCAGGTTACTAAATCTGAGATTTCTGATAACAGAGGAATCTTGGATTAAATAGGCATTTTGCCATGAAGCCAGTGTTATCAGTTCAGAGGTTCATGACTAGGTTATCAAGATGGACACAGAAACCTGAAGTTCAAGTTGTCAAACTGTAGTGATAATCGGCAGCAGCAGAATAAACATTATGGAACAGATTCACATAGAGAGACAGAGCAAACCTGTAGAGACAGGTCATCACCCGAACAGCAGATTGCCGCAAAGGCCTGATTTCTGTGTGTCTCCCACTGGGAGTCTTCCTCATTAGCAGATCTTTGCTTGCTGATTAGTGAGGTCTTGGGATGCCTGGGTGGCTCAGCACTTGAGGGTAAGCCTTTGGCTCAGGGTGTGATCCCCGGATCAGGGATTGAGTCCCACATAGGGCTCCTTGCAGGAAGCCTGCTTCTCCCTCTGCCTGTGTCTCTGCCTTTCTCTCTCTCTCTCTCACGAATAAATAAATACAAATCTTAAAGAATAAAAGATTAGTGAGGTCTTGACTGCATCAGAATCCTATGTAGGTCTTTTATAAATATGAGTATGTCATGGCACCACTTTAGAATTCCTAAATCTAAATTTCTAGGGTGAGCTTCAGCCAATTTTCTTTTTATTTTTCAAAATTCCCGATAATTCTGATGTCCCTACACATTTGAGAAGCTCTTGACGAGTCTCTTCACAGAGTCTACATGCTTCTCTGACACACGTGCTCTCCCATGTTCATTTGTGCCATATCTTGTCCTTGGTGAACAACTTAGCTACACATTTCTTATTCCCATGTTGAGTTTAAATGAAATCATCTTGGGAAATATGTTATAGTTAGCAGATTTATATAGTGCACCACTCCTGGCATTTACAGGTCAGGTGCCTAACACTTGCATCTATCTGTATTACAGTCCAGAGGCCAGAAATCAGTCCTAACCCTCCATCCTTTCCACTCCTTCTGTAGTTATTTTAGTTGAAGTCTCATTACCTCTCACCAGGACTATTGTTTTAGTTACCTAATTGGTGCCCCTGTCTCCAGTCTCTTACTTTTCTAATCCATCCTACACAATCTTGTCAAATTAATTTCCCTAAATAACAGTTCTATTCTGGTCACAGTCCTGTTCAAAATCGTTGCCTACTTACTAAAATACAAATGTTATTCAAAGCCTCTAAGACCAGGCCTACATCTTCACTTTCAATTTAACAACTCTCTACTCCTATTCTTACAATACTCCCCAGCCAAACATGGGTGACTAATGTTTGATATGTTCTTTTGAGCCAACATGTATATATGGTCTCTTGCCTGGGCAAGAAAAGCAAAACAAATAACAGATTTGCATGAAGACCTGAACATATTATGGCTACCAACTGGTCCAGTGTGTGGTACAGTTATGTCTGTCATTCTACGATAGGGAGCTGGATATTCAAAGCTACTTAAGAGTTTGGTGGAATCTTGGCATTTTTACCTGTGCCACACTCAAATAAAGTAATCACAATGGAAAATTCAAAAGATTTGAGGCATTTCAGGACATAAGTAGTCTTTGGGAATATACTTCGTGTTTATACTAGGCTTTGGGGGATACTGAAGACATCTGTACTTTCAGGACTTTAATAAATATAGACAGGCCCTGAGGCAATTCAAACATGAAAAGCCTGGAGGACATTACCTGAGATCTTCCACTTACAAGCACATCAGGTGCTGCCACAAAGTCATTGCAAGCTCACACTCATCCTTTCACTGGGTGTTCCTCGTGAAGACTGAGGGAGAACGAAGGTCTATACCTGTCCATAGATCCTTCTGCTCTATGCCTGTACCAGCTGCAAGGTGGCTGCTGTCCCACAGAGACAGTCATGCATGTCTTAGCCAGAACAGTAATATAACAGAAGTCAAGGATTTGATGGAGAATGAAAAAAATAACTCTTGTCCTCAGTGTTGGGACTTCTCTTTCAAGTAATAGAAATTCAATTACATTTTCTTCAGATGTGTCCATTGTATCTTTCTGTTTCTCCCATGTTAAATTTCTCATCCAGGGTGACCAGGTTCGGTTGCGAGAAGAGACTGAGATATTGTAGAGATGAAGGTTTTTACTTTCTTTTTTAGACTCATCTGTACTGTTTGACTTTCTAGCCATGTGTATTCATTTCTTTTTGTCAGTAGCAGTTATGTAAATGGTGACTTCAAAGACATTTTAAGTATGTTCTTTATAATTCTCTACCAAAAACAATGAAAGTTCATTAAAAATAATCAAATGCAAGAGTAATACCGTATAGAGATTTGAGGGGGGTAAGATGAAGGAGAGGTGAAAAGAATGTAGGAGTCATGTATACTGGGCAGCCCGGGTGGCTCAGCGGTTTAATGCCACCTTCAGCCCAGGGCCTGATCTTGGAGACCCAGGATGGAGTCCCACGTCAGGCTCCCTGCATGGAGCCTGCTTCTGCCTCTGCCTGTGTCCTGCCGCTCTCTTTCTGAGTCTCTCATGAATAAATAAATAAAATCTTAAAAAAAAAAAAAGGAGTCACGTATACCACATAAAACACATCAAAAGACATATACTATAAAAGCTTTACAAGGTAGTACTATTATTAAAAATAATAACAATAAAATACAGGGAGAAGAGTAATAGGAAGTGGGGTCAGTGTATTTGAAATAGAGGTAGAAGCATATATTCTGTTTATGGGAGTCACTTTTTGATCTAAAAAAATAAAATTCATAAAAGTTTACCTCTTAAAACAATGGATTCTTACCTCGGGAGCGAATTTTACCTCAGGGGACATTTGGCAATGTCTGGAGACATTTTTGGTTGTCACATATTAAGACAGTAGAGGGATGCTATGGGCATCTATTGGTAAGGATCAAGGGATCTTACAAAACATTCTGTAATGCACAGGACAGTTCCCCACACAAGGAATTGTTTAGTCCAAACTGTTAGTAGTGCCAAGTTGAGCAAGTCTATTATAGACAGCAATGTTCGGATAGGTGGGGAAGAATAGAAAGCAAACTTTCATCTATTTGTAATGCTAGATTTTTATTATTATTTTTATTACTTCCATATTCAACTTATTGTTAAAGATGTATTATGTTCCAGAAAAAAAAATTATGAATACACACTGACATCTATGTATGTAGATGAAATTTTTATTTGAAAAAAAATCCTGGATGAAGCAAAGATTACAATTAAATAGATGCATACATTAGAGATAAAAATCCAAGCTGGCCTCAGAATTATCCTCAAAAGATCTTCCAGGTATCTCCACAGGACTAAGTCCTGGATGATAAGCTCCCGAGAACAATTGCATTTCAAAGAGGAAAGTTTGAATCCCAAGAATTCAATTTCCATCCTAGTAGCTGTTTATATGTAAACAGAGCAGAATTGGATTGCTAAGTTTCACTGGCTGTTTTGCTTTTCAGAATTTTGCAAAGGTAATAAAATTTGTGCCACTCAGTCTCATTATATTCTCCTGGAACATTCCTTAGTAGATACACTGTGGAGTTTGAGGAGAATCCAGGGAAGTAGAGTTGGATGTGCCTTTTCATATCCCGTTCCTGAGGTACTTCTTCCACTCTGTGGCCCAAAGGAAGATGTCAAGAAAATCTTTCCACATATTGGGAAAACTAGTTACTCTTCCTGGCTAAACATTTTCAGCATTTGCTGACATTTGCTGAACCCAAAGATGTCATATGCTCACCAAACATTTCTATCAGGAGTCAAAATAGTGCTTAGGAAAGCATGATTGGAACATCTAGGTAGCTCAGTTGGTTAAGAGTCTGACTCTTGATTTCAGCTCAGGTCATAAGATAGAGCCTCAGGTGGGACTCTATGCTCAGTGGGGAGTCTGTTTGGGATTCTCTTTCTCCGTCTGCCCCACCCGCATGCTTGCACACTCTCTCTTTCTCTCAAAATAAAAACAAATACATTTTAAAACAAAGCAAAATGTGAGTTATTATCTGAAACAACCTAAACTATTAGGGCCAAGAGAGAGGGTGAGTTTTCCCTGGGACCGAGAACACAGCCTACAACACAACGAGGATTAAGATATCTGCCTGCTGAGATAAGGAGGCCCTGGGAGAGAACTGTTGGAGTTAAGAAGTACATAGCCCTTACCAGCAAATGATGTGTGGGGATGGTGGGACTCCAAAATTCACTAAAATAGTCAGTAAAATATATGGTATTTGGGTGCCTGTCATTACAGTGGATGGTCATAGGCAAAAGTGAACTGTAAACAGTACCAACTAACTACAGTCATGTTACTCTGGTTCTTCTTATGCCTTCTCCTTCAGATCTGACTCTGGAGAGTCAGAAGTTGGAGTGTGAGGAGAAATATGCAAAACTGAACCATTTCCTATTTTCCCACCAACATCTTTAAGCTGCGGAAAATGTTCATATGAGGTATATGAGGTTAGAGTTAGTGTACAGACCAAATAAAATTTCTTCAATCCGAATTAAAAAAGGACATGATTCAAAATCCCCAAATGCCCAAAAAAATAGTAGGCCAAGAGAAGCTTAAGCTGTAAACCAGTTGTGTGCATTAAGTGTGTGTGTGTGTGTGTGTGTGTGTGTGTGTTTGTGTATGTGTGCAATGGGAAGGCAAGTTGGGAATTTCAAGTGATACACCAGATGCAATAGGAGAAAAAAAAAGATCCTAAAATGAAGCTTTAAATACAGATATAGCCTTTAAAAAGCAATGTTAGCACGTCATGTCATGACTCATAAGCCATTTTTCTAGGCATCCTCACCAGTTGGAAGCTGTGTGTTCACCAACAATGGCAGAAGCTGAGGGGGAGTCAGGCACAGCTGCCTTTTGCTTGTGGGAGTTGTCAGAAGGGCACACACTGTGGAAAATCCTCTGAAGAACACCATGAAAGCACTCACAGGGGAAAGGGTCAGCTTTAACCCCACCAGGCCTGGAGTGTCCAATGTTCTCTTGCAGTAGGTCTAGTTAAGTAAGAACTTTCCACTTTTCTTCTCGCTATGCATCTTTATACATTATCCTCAGAGGAATGGGAAACTAAAGCCAGTCGCGAGGGCGAGGAGGCTCCCAATTTTGAAAACAGTTGCCCATTTTGTATTCCCACACTGAAGTTTCTCACCTGCTGAATGAAAATTCAATTATGAAATTGGGTCTGTTTTCAACCTGAATAAAGGAAGAGCCTCAACATAAAAGAAAAATGAGATTGAAATATTATATGCTGATTATTGGTCATGAATTATGTACATTGAAAGTATTCAAATTATGGAGTAGAGTGTGTGTGTATGTGTGTGTGTGTGTTTTTGTGTGTGGAGAGAGAGAGAGAGAGAGAGAGAGAGAGAGGAAAAGAAAAAGAAATTGGTCAAAGGCCCTGCACTCATACAATTTACGAATCTATTGAAGAAGAGAGATGTGGAGGAAAATATTCAGATAATTAGTGATCAGTTCTTTAAGCTATAAAACAGTTGATAATCTATGACCCCCTGGCCAAATCCCACTCGCCAATAAACTTTATTGATTTTTATAAATAAAGTTCTGTTGGGACACACCTGTGCTTTTTCATTTATATCTTGTCTATGGCTGCCTTGATAGCTCAAAGGCAGAACTGAGTAGTTGTGAGAGTCTCACTGGCTGAGAAAGCCTACATTATTTACTATCTGTTCGTTTGTAGGAAAATTTTCCAGGCCTTTTGCTATAAGAGATTAAAAGCAATGAGAGATTCTAGGTTGAAATCGTGAGTTGACCATATGCATACAGTTTTGCTCTCTCTGAAACTTTACTAAAACGATTAAGGAAAACAGGTATACGGAGAAAGTGAATCATAAAGTTAAGAAAGCAGGGAGGATAAAGGAGTATATTATACATCAACAAAATATTGGAAGCTGAAAAAACAGATGGTTTAGTGTGAGCAGAATTAACAGAACTAACAATGCTGAATTCTAAGTAGGCAGTGGGGAAAGCTGAGGAACAGAAATATTTTATAGTACAGAATTCTTAAAAGATTCATAAACGGTAGCAACAGAAACGGATGAGGGAGATGGCACTACTGATAATCTTTGGCTGAACTGAATGTCAAGACAATAAAGACGTGTGATTCTTTTATGTATATTAACATTAAAATCTGGTCCCTCTCATCAGTCAGGATTCTGGCAAGACCATACTGATCTCTGTTAAAAAAAAAAAAATCTGTGCTGATAATATTCTTGTATCTCCAGAAAGCTGTACAAGCCATTATTATTACTAGGGTTGCCTTTGAGAAGAATATCTAGTTATCTGGGTGGAAGTTATGAAAAAACTTTTTTTATATCGATTTGACCTTTTGTACCTTTGCATTCATGAACATTTATATATCGCAAATCAAAAAGCAATGATATAAAAAGCACCTTCTAAAAAGGCTTTTCTTCTAAATAACATTTTTACTACCTTTTCCAAGATGTAACAAAACTTGGTATACTTTTTTTCTGAATTCCTTGTTGGGAGGAGTTATTAAACAATGGATTTTATTTTACAGTACTGAAATCACAAGTTGTGAGACTCCCTGAAGTCCACTGATGTCTTCATCCTTCCCCACTACCCTCAGACACACATAGTCCACTGATAAGCTCTGTGTGTTCCAAAATGGCGGGGAAAAGTGAACAAGGTCAATTTGGGGAAATGAAAGGACACTCAACTGAGGATGAGAAGATGAATTTCTTTGTAAGCAAATTTCCTTAAAGAGACTCATCTACTCTGTTCCCAGGTGAAGGTCCTATATCTCATCTCCCAGAACCAGCCTTACACCTGAATGCTATGAGGTAAATCTGACATTAGTCAAATAGATGTGTGTGTATGTGTGTATGTGTGTGCGTGTGTGTGTGTGTACACACAAAATAAAAGTATACAGATAAACAATATATGTACATTTGATAAATGCTATTTTATAAAGGAAAACTGCAATAAACCTTAGGAGCTAATAAACTGGTATCTGATGAAGTCAGCAAGATTAGAGAATGTTTCTCTGAACACATTACCTTAGACCTGATCATTTTAGGAGTGGATTAGAATTATATAACGGGTAGGTAGAGCATGTGCAAGCATTTCTAATAGAGAAAATCACATGTGTAAATTATTTATGGCAGAAGACAACATGGAAGTTTAGTAGATCTCAAAGAAGGCCCATATGCTTGGAAGGGGAGAACAAGAGAGGAAATGATGCCGTAAGGGTGGATAGGAAGCCGGATCCCATCTGTAGAACCTATGGGTAACACGAAGAATTTTCTTTTTAACCCAAAAGCAGTAGAAGCCTTGAAGATTTTGCACAGTTGTACTACACGATGAGAATAATCTTTTTAGAAGGTCACCTGACAAAATTGAGACTGGGTTACCAAAGGCAGATACTCTTTAAGAGAGTGCTGTAGTATAATAAGCAAGATACTATGATAATGTGGGTTTATTGGAAAAGAGGGTAACACAGAGGACTCCCAGTATCCAAGGGTTCAATTTTGGAAACTGAAAGTTTGATAGTGAAATGGCCACAATAGGGACTACTGGGGAGCACTAGTTGATTATACGTTCTATGTGTTGGGGAATGCTGGGTGGATAAGAAAGTCTCAGACCCTGCATTCACAGTATTAAAAACAAAACAAACAAAAAAATAAAATAAGAAACACTTGTGTTACGGATTTTACTACAGTACAGGGAACCAAGACACCATTTTCCTAGGAGTCAGGAAAGGGCTGTCTACAGAGTAATATTTCAACAGGGGCCTGAAGGATTAAAAAGAGGTAGCCCTATGAAATATTCAGGAACCTGTGTTCCAGGCAGAGGGGCTGGACAACATGTACAAAATGTTGCATAAAATGACAACATGAAACTGAAAGAAGTTTATAATCTTAGATATCAGAAATGGAGAAGAGAAACCATGAGAGATGTGCTAAAAGGAAATGATATAAAATGTGGATAAAGTTTTTAGGTGCAATTTACTACAAAATTATTTAAAGTGGGATATATTTGGAAAGAAAATGAATATTCATTAATAGAGAAATGCCTAAATATATGACTTTAACAGCTAGTGGATCCATATTGTGGATACAGCTAGAAGATTAGATATTATACAGCCATAAAGCATATAATTGTATATGCAGAATAAAATATTTATGCTTTCATATAAATATAAAAATATTACAGTTGCAATTAGTAAATCTGTATGGATGAGTGTAACCTTCTTTATTATAATTTCATGTATTTTTAAGAACTTCCATTATAAATCTATTTTACTAGTAGTTGAAACAAATAAAAAAAGAAGACTTGAACGTTCCTAATAGGTTTCAGAAGACTTTCTAATATGATAACAGAAAAGGAAATAGTATAATAAACAGCTGTGAATGGCCTTATTTGAAAATAGAGTTGTTGCAGATGTAATTATTTAAGATTAGGTCATGCTGGAGTAGGGTGGGACCTTATGCCAATATGGCTGCTGGTCTTTTTTTTTTAAGATTTTATTCATTCTTTGAGAGAGAGAGAGAGAGAGAGAGAGAGAGAGAGCACACAAGTCAGGGAAGAAGGAGAGGGAGAAACAGACTCCTCAATGAGAAGAGACCGATGTGGGGCTCAATCTCAGAACCCCAGGATCATGACCTGAGCTGAGGGCAGACTCTTACCTGACTGAGCCACCCAGATGCCCCTGGATGGTGGTCTTGTGAGAAGATAGACATGCACAGAAGGGAGACGATGTAGACATAATGGGGGAGTCTACTGGGAGGAGAGTGCCATGTGGTGACAGAGGTAGAGAATGGAGTAATACAGCTGTCAGCTTAGGAGTGGCAAGAATTGACTTTCACCACCAGAAACTAAGGAGAAGAAAAAAAAAAAAAAAAGATTTTACCCAGTATCAAAGGAAGAATGATCTGCTGATACCTTGATTTTGCCAGTTCTTTATCAAGAACTGTGAGAAATAAATTTCTGTTGTTGTAAGCCACATCTTGTTTGTGCGATGGCCCTGAGAAATGAATACAGTTTTCTAGAATAGCTTAGATGAAATAGTTTGTTAACAAAACCACCTAAATCAAGAGTCACTCCCCTCACTGAAATGGACCTTTGAATTTGTATCCAGATTTTAATTGTGCCAGAAAGCAAAGGTACTTTCGGATGTGTGTATCTGGGTTTATATATGTTTTTGTGTGTTTCTGTGTCTGGGTGTGGGTGTCTGCAGATATCTAAGCAGAAGCGCCGATCAGAGACAGGGGATGTGTCTTTTTCTGTTTTTCTGTTTGGACTCCATTAAAGTGTTCTATAGCTTGTGTTTATGTGGAAAGGGTAGACTAGCACATTTCAGATATTTTTAAATCAAACTGACAATGCCAGCGTGAGGACCACACTCTACATATCTGATTTATAGTCACCAAAAGCCCAGCTTTACAGTTCTTTGAAACATGGATTGGTTTCAAGATTTACTGATCAAAACATAAAGAAATGCAATCATATTCAAGATGAGAACTGTCTCTGTGACAAATCAAATAGTCCCTATTTTATAGGCATTCAAAGACTTCCCACAAACTCAGATTATTTTCCTTACAAGTTTGAAGATAACTTAGCCAAGGAAAATGAATGCTTCCAAGCTTCAGTGCTTTACTACAATTAAATTTTTGCTGACAGTAGAGTGTGATCACTTTCTTTCCTCTTTAATAAACACCAAGTGGAGCAAACAGAATTACTTTCCTAAACCTCTTTGGTGAAATGATGATAATGGATCCAATCCCTTGATCAGAGTACTGTAATAAAATACAGCTAATTTTTTATCTTACTATGTATAGTCCTTTTCCTTGCTCCTCTCCTTGTTTCTAGTTTCTTCTCTTCTTCTTTGCTCTCCTTCCCCACCCCATCTCGATGTTAGACTTCTTTCTCTCCTACTTGGCCTATTTATCCTTCCTAATGTATTCTTAGTAACATTTCAACATGTGACACCATTTTGGTCCTCAAAATATTGTGCCAATCTGTTCAACTAAATGAACAAAGGTCTCCAAGCATCTTTTCTATTATTATAGAAATATACTCATTAACTTAATGCCAGTTGAATTATGGATATGTACAGTGATTTAATGCATTTTAAGATTTCTTAATGAAATGGTTTTATTGCTTTAAAATGTAGACATTATGCATTAGAAATGCATTTGGAAAGCCCTATGAGCAGTAGAATTTATAAGTTTTTGTTACTTTCTAAAAATGGATGTGTCTGCTTTTTATACTGACAACTCGCTGAGAGACACAATTGCTTTTTTAAACAACTGGATGTCATAGATTTACAGCCTAGTGAAGTCATTTCTAGTTTTTAAAAAATATTTCTATACTAATGTTATGCTTAGGGAGATATATTGAGTTTTATTTCTTTTTAAATATTATTTTATTTTATTTTAATTCCAGCGTGGTTAACATTTGGTGTTATCTTAGTTTCAGGTATTCAATCTAGTGATTCAGCAATTCCATATATTATTCAGTGCTCATCAGGATAAGTGTGCTCTTAATCCCCTTTTCCTATTTCAATCATCCCTTATGTATCAGCAATAGAAACTCCTCTTATTCTTTTTTATCTCAGTGACCCCAGCAGACAGCTAAGCAGAACAGTACAAGAATTCATGTGAGGGGTCCCAAAGGTACAAACAAAAATGCCAAATTCCTCATGATTTATCCGAGGTGGCCACAACCATCATAAAAAGCAGTTCTGGGGAAGAGAGGGGCTTGTTTTGATGAAGGAGTGTGTCAAGCAGCGTGATTGCTAACAAAGAGACAGACACACGCCCTTTTGTAGTTTCCTGAGTCTTAGGATCCAAAGACATATTTAGAAAACTGCTAGCATATAGAAGAGAGGACACAAAAGATGGCAAAGGGTCACAACAAGTAGACGCAAGGCAAATACCATCTCCACCACCATTGCCACTACTGAGAGTGTGAAGTTCCCACAGTGAAATAAAACAGGCTATGGAGTCAGCATTCTCTTCTCCTGGGTCATTGGCACAAAATTATGTATACAGGCAGAGACACAGACAGGAACCTCCCGGCCATGCCAAGAATGTTTCTAGCTTCACAGAGTCCAGATTCAGGGGACCTAGGGACTGCTAATTACTTGCCGCCACTCAGATACTGACTGGTTACAAGCTGCTCCAATGGAACCGAGTGCCCTGGCTGGTCTCATCAAAAACTATAGCCTGAACCGATGGGAGTCTCTAGCAGTAGACAAGAGCGTAGAAGACATCGCCTCATGTTGTTGCAGACTCCCCTCTTTGTAGTCAGTGGCTACTATATACTTTGAAAATGTAGCAAAATTTAGAGGATACAGGTGGGGAAAGTTCTTTTAAGGAAGGAAGAGCCTGAGAATGAGATTATAAATTTTCCCCACCACTTTGAAATCCTTCCGTGTGACCATTTGGCTACTCTGGCTAATAAAATGGAATTGCAAATGATCTGTGTTACTTGAAAGCCAAATCATGACACTGCTCATGCTTGGCTTTTGCACTGTCTCTTGCCCTGCCATAGTGATTGAGGAGGAGTGAGTGAGGAGGAGTGGTTGAGTGAAAACTCCAGATAATGCAGATTCATGATCATCGAGCCTTAGTCATCATGAGACCTAAATTACCATGAAGAGCTGATATCTTTTACCAACTTGTACTGAATACGTAGCATGAGTTGTGTGTGTGTATGTGTTTGCTCTTAACTTACCATGATTATATAAACCCAAGTTCTGAAATAAATAGGGAATGTGGCAAAAAAAAAAAAAAAATAAGATGGAGGTCAAAAGATTAAATATTACTGATAAGGGTTAAATTATGGACCCCCAAAATAGGTTTTTTTTTAACTCAATCTACAAACTAGTTAGATTAGCCCCCAGTTGTAGACAATGCTGTCCCAAAGCAATTCTCCCTATCAGCTCAGCATTCATGGAGAAAGGCAGCCCACAGCATCCCACCATCAACATTATTCCTTTGGGTTGGTTTTGGAATCCCTGGTGGGAAATACAGATTTAGTCCTCAAAAGTCTCCTAAATATATGGGAACAGTACATTAATTATATTAACTCCAAAGCCACTCTATAAGTCTGAGGATTTACTCTTTATTCCATTTCTCTTTCTTAATGATATCCAAACTAATATACCAATAATATGTAAGGAGATTGACAAGATACTCCAATGGATAGACACTCAAATAATAATATACCATAGACAACATTTTAAATATTAAACATCTTTCACTTTTAACTTCCTAAGATAATTAAAATTTGAATATTAAATATCCCTGTGAATTTATGTCCAGATACATTGAAGTCCAAAGGAATTCATACGTGAAATATTTGGCAAGTTTTCTTGCCAAATGACTTTACATATTCAGTGAGCAAAACTTCTTAAATTAAAGATCAGGAAACATGTTTCCTCTCTTCCTTTTACTCTGTTTTCTTAATTTGCTAATTCTCAAACTAAAAATTTTTCAAAATCTGGTAGGAGTTGAAGTTATATCAGGACATTCAGCCCAGTTCTTACAGGAATAAAAGTAGTTTAACATCAGAGAATTAAGTCAACAGATATTTGAAATCTTCCATTTTGAAAGAAGCCAGCATTTAATAAAACATTAATATTAATTCTTTTGCTTCATAACAGACCACTCCAAACTTAGAAGCTTAAAACAGCAATCCTTTAATTAGTTCATGATTTCATGTATTGGCAATTTGTTTTGGGATCGGCTTGATAGTTCTTCTTAGCTTACTTGACCGTCCATGGCTAATTTATCTCATTGGACAAAGCAGGTGACAAGCTTAAAGCCAGTCAATGTGAGAAAGAACATAGACTTCACTGATTGATGTTAGCTGCTGAAAATTTTTCTATTTTTGCAGTCTACTACAAATATAGAAGATTGTCAAAGTACAGTCACCAAATTAAAAAAAAAAAACATGCTAATCTCTCATCTTTCAAGTGGTTTTCCCATCAAAGTTTATACCCCAGAGAACTAGAGATGCCAAAAACGCTGAGGCTCATTTGAATTAGAATGAAGGTAGGGAGGTAAAAAAATATCATGATGCTTTTTAAAGCACAATGCCAGTTCGTTTATGCCATTAGTCGAGACCTGCACTATCCAATGTGGTAGTTACTAACCATGTATGGCTATTTACATTTGAATTTAAATTATAAAACTTAAGTTAAATTAGATTAAAGACTTAGTTCCTCAGTCACAGTAGTCCCATTTTTAGTGTCTAGTAACCATACAAGGCTAGTGACTACCATATTGGGAAGTGCAAAATAGAATAATTAATTTCATTGGACAAAACAGGTCCAGACATTGTGACCTGTGAACATATAATCAAATGATAACAATACTTCTCAGTCAAATGATTTTCTCAGTACTACACTCTTAATTGTGGGTTTTTTATTTGTTTGTTTCATTTTCCTTGAAGGGACCACAGTCTATTAAGAAATTATAAAAATCGATGTTATAGAAATTAAGAATTTCTGTCCCATCTGGAAAGTGATTCTTATGACATCTGGCCACAATCATTGGCCTGAATTAATCACATGGCCAGTCTTTGACTTCAAGGAGAGCAGAAGTACACTGTTACTATGTGCCCAAGAAGAAGAAAAATTTATAAGTAATTTACCACATCCCATTAACTTTTGCACATGTCTTGTTAAGTTTATGCAGAAGTATTTAACCTTTTGTTGATAATGAATATGTAGTCTTTTATTATATATTTAATTGGTTATTTTTGTTTAGGTAAACTGTTGATGTCTATACATTAATTTCATACTGTGCTATTGTTTTCCACACTTGTTTCTATTGGTTTGCTAGGTTCTCCAGGTATATAATACTATTACTTGCAAATAAAGGTAGCTTTACCTTCACTTCCAATTTCTAACCTCAAATTGTATTCTCTTGTAAATGATTACCTCTAGTACTATTACAGCCTCAATCAGGAGTGTACCTGTAATGAAGCAGCCATGAAAAATGTTCCCAGTGGCAAAATATCTAGTAAAACAATTGTTTGTATATATTCCCTCTAATGAAACATAACCAGAAGTTTGGATCTATTACAATTCATGGGCGGCAACCACCAATTTTGCTGGAGGACCAAGGACACAAGATGAACAAGACCGGAGCATATATAACAAAAAAAAAAAAAAAAAAAAAAAAAAAAAAAAAACCCTGGAGAAGAATTATGTGGATAGACTTCTCAAAATGAGCAAACATGATGGCAATATTCATTTCTTGTGTCAATACTTACTTATCAAAGATATTCACTGCAGAAAGTATTAGATAGTGATTATGACTTTATCTGTGAATACTTACCAGCCTTCTGCCATAACTATTCTGTACTTGTTCACAGGGCCTAAATACCACACAGACATGGGATATGGTTAGAAGCTAGGGTTGAATTCAAGAATTCTGAATTTCCCTATGAATGGTCTGGTCATCAACACTGCTAAGGGGTTCTTTCAAATAGCAGAAACCAATGCTGAGTCCCTAATATTATTCTCTTATGAAGTAGTCATCTATATGTTGTCAGATTGATTACCCTGGAATGTTTCAATGATGGAAAGACAATTTAATTTCACTGGAATAGGCAAATATTCAAGTAATGGATTCAATTTTCCTCTCCAAAGTGTTGCTGACAACATCACCATGTGCAGACTTAAGGAATTCCTTGTTCACTCTATTACTACTATCCAACACATTGTTTTTGAAAAAAGAATGCATTTCACATGGGAAAAAAAAGTCAACATTGCATGCATGCCTATGGACTCTACTTTGCTGGTGGAACAATGAAATAACCTACTGCAGATTTAGTTGTAGTATTACAGAGACAATAGAGTTTTTATTGGAGTCATATCATACAGGAGCTAGTATGTTTTGAACTTACAGCCAATATGTGTTGCTCTTTCTCTCATAGCTAGAATATACAGGTCTAAAAATCAAAGGATAGAACCATGACTCTTTTCTTCATTTTCTTTCTTTCTTTCTTTAAAAAAAAAAAAAAAGATTTTATTTTTGTATTCATGAGAGAGACAGAGACAGAGACAGAGACAGAGACAGAGATGCAGGCAGAGGGAGAAGCAGGCTCCATGCAGGGAGCTTGACATGGAACTCGATCCCGGGTCTCCAGGATCACCTGGCCCTTGGCTGAAGGTGCCACTAAACAACTGAGCCACCCAGGCTGTGCATTTTATTTATTTCTATTGACTTTATTGATGTCTAATTTCTGTGCAGTAAACTGTGTCCTTTTATACCATATGATTTGATGAGTTTCAGCAGATATATAAACCAATACATTCACTGCAACAATCAAGACAGAGATTTTCCATAAACTCTATAAGAGATTTTTTATAACCTTTTGCAGTCGGGCCTCAATCCATTCCTGTCATTTAGGGTCAGGTATAGAATACAGAACACTTGAGGTCTTTAATACAGAGCTTGAACTGGAAATTTGAAGCACTAAGTTCATCCTTTTCCTTATCTCCTTTCTCCAGAACAGTTAGGAACCACCAGCCAATCCTTGTATGTTCTTTAGTTAAACTAAAATATTCTAAGATGTCAAATACATGGTCACCCAGAGCCTTGCCTTTTATAGACAGTTGATTAGGAATAACCAACAGTGACATTTCACATATCTGTATTGTCATGTCACACCATGGCCCACTAGTACTACATGGTACTAGTACTACCTTTGCCACAAGGCATAGAGCTGTGAACGCCTACAGATCTGAGTAGATTAGAGAACCAATTCCAGAAAATCCAGAACTAATTCAGAAAACTCATTCCTAAGATTCTGTTCTTTGAGAACTCCTTTCCATATCAAAACCTGAAATCAGTCAGATTTTACTAAAGACACACAACCAGTATCAGAAATACATTAAGAGATTTACAGCTAGGAACAGACATACATGACCATGGAGACCGGCTAGGCAAGTGAAAAACTGTAGGACAGCCTATGAGGAAAGGCAGGCTGGAACTCACAGGCCGGTTGAGGCTGCTATCCGACAGAATTTCTTCAAGAAAGCCTCAACTCTGCTCTTCAGGCATTTCAAAGAATTGGATTAGGGCACCCAGAATATGTAGGACAATCTCCCTTATTTAAAGTCAACTGATTATGGACATTGATCACTTTCACAAACAAAATACTTTCACAGCAATACCTGTACCAGTGTTGAACTGAATAACCAGGGACTGAATAGCCAAGGACTGAATAACCAGTTGACACACAAATACATATATACTATCCATGATATATATCTTTTTCATTGTGTTGTATTTTCTACATCGTCAAGTTTTTCCTTTGATCTATCTTTAGTTGAGAAAAGTATTTCATTAGTTAATGATCACTGTGTAACAGATTACCACAAACTTGCTGCCTTACAATAACACAGATTCATTTTATCACAGTTTGTGGGTCAGGGATCCAGCTACTGCTGAACTGGGTCCTCTGCTTCGTTGTGTCACATGAGGCTGCAATCCAAGTATCATCAGTGTCTGGGGTCTCCTCTGAAAGCTTAGCAGAATATGAACCAAATTCCAGTTCATTTATATAGCTTTTTAGCAGATTTCAGTTCCTTTTTGGTTCTTGGACTATAGGCATCCATTGCCATGGACTTCTCTAACATGACCACTTGTTTCATGGAAGTCAGCAAGGGAGCGTGTATATTGCAAGATAGAAGTAAGGACACTTGTAAACTAATCATGGGTGTGACATTACTCTCAATATTGAAATATTCTATTGGTTGGAAGAAAGTAATTTAAGGAGAGAGAATCATACCAAGATGTGGGCATCACTCGTGGTCCCCCTAGACACCACCTGCCACAATTATGTAATTATTTTATTATTTTTATTCTTGTGTATCTGTCTAAAACTGTTGATTATGGTTTCTTTTGTGAAACTCTTTTCTTACATATTTTTGTATTTTTATATTTTTGTGTATACAATACCAACAGCCCCTTTCTCCTTAAATCTCAGGGGGAAAAAAGCTATCTTCTCCTGAACAGAATTTTATTTGTGATAAGTAATTATTGAAACACACAGATTAACTTGAATTATTTAGGTACTCCAAAAATGAAAAAAATCTTAATTTTTCCAAAATTAGAAGGTGCATATAACTAAAACATTTACACTGAGAACTTTATATCTACTTAGCCACATGACACTCACTTTTCTTTCAAGGGAAAAAAATAGACTTACCCATTTTTATAATGATGGATGTTTTATTTCTCAATTAAATATTTTTATTATATTATTTGAGAGTCTCTTGTATATCTGACCCTTATGCTATGTACATCATTAAAAATGTTATTAGACTGCACAAACCACAGTGTAGAATTGATAATACCCAGAATTAAGAGGAAGTTTAAAAACATGAATATTTTCAATCTTTAAGCAGATTCCTCTTTTACTACATCATTTTGAGGAAGAAAAAACACAACTTTCTTTAAAAAATATATTTTATTTTATTTTATTACTCCCTCTCACATGTATAGTCTTTGTTATCTCTGTGTTTTCCATTTTTTATGGTTCCTGTATTTCTGAACACTTCTGTAGGAGAATTTAGCACAGTAAGACTTAAAACATTTTTCAATTACGTTCCCAACTCATCTTACATTTAAAAGCTTGGCATCTGTTCTTTTCCTGGGGAGTTGCTACCTGCTAGTCTCCTGGAAACTCCAAGCAGTTGTGAACCATTCAACGCTTCCAACACTACCACCTCGTGTGTGTCTTATTCAAATAGATCACTCCAGGCACCCTTGGGTGGCTCTGTGGTTGAGCGTCTGCTTTCAGCTCAGGGTGTGATCCTGGAATCTGGGATCGGGTCCGCATTGGGCTCCTTGCAGGGAGCCTGCTTCTCCCTACGCCCATGTCTCTGCCTGTGTCTCTGTGTCTCTCATAAATAAATAACATCTTTAAAAACATATATCACTCCACACTTTTCATGACTTTGTTTCTCATTGGTTGATGATCTAGTTCATCCCATTCATGCGAGTATATGGTTGTCACTTCAGATTGTGCCCTCTTTCCAGTGCCAAACAGGAAGTCTTTTGCTATGAATGAAATTGCTTCCCATCACCCTCCCCCCATATTCAAAGACTGGAGCCCTGATCCATCAATATGACAGTGCTTATAGATAGAACTTTTAGGAAGCGGTTAAGGTTAAATGAGATTTTAAGAGTAGGGTCTTCATCTGATAGGAGGGGTGCCCTATAAGAAGAGGAGGGGACAGAGAGCCCTCCCCCTATATGCACACATGCACCACGCACACTGTGAGTGCACTGCGAGAAGGCCATCTCTCACCAGGAACGGAATAGGCCGGCACCCTGGTCTCAGACTTCCAGCCTCCAGACTGAGAAATGAATTTCTGTTGTTTAAGCCACCCAGGCTGTCATTTTGTTATGGCAGCCCAAGCTGACTAAGATAGCTTATATCCTGGAACAAGTGTGATATGTCTGCCATCCTAGCAACCTTCTGTTCCGAAAGATCTACATCCATTCACTTTTACCCCTAGGTCCTGAGAATACTCCAGCAATCCTAGTTTAGCCACACTCTGCATGATGGATAATGTATGATGTGATTTACATAAAGACAAAAATAAAGCAGACAAAGAGTACAGTTCCATACACAGATGGCTATACAGAGCAGGAAATGCCTCATAGTTCTCCCGATCAGAGGACTCCGGATCCGACACCCAGGCCATCAGCCTGCCAGCTTCCAATAATGTCATCTGCCTGGAGTGGTGATTTCATCAAGCACTTTAATAAGCTGGCTTAGCTTCCCTCACAAAGTTTTCACACAACTTTTGGCCTCTTCTAGCACTTCTGAAAACTGTAGATATGTGCCTATCTGCCCAGCAGGCATAAGTAACTGGTAACAATCTCAGAAAATTCTGTGTACTTAGTAGTAGGTGGTTGATATCACAGGAATATCTTCTCTTTATCAAGCGCTTATCAGGCCTAAAGTCTATCCTTTCTGGAAATTACACATACTCTCATTTTACAGTGAGTAACATTAACACACCTGTATTCATGAGCCATTAAATATAATGAAGCCAAAATACATGTGGCTTAATCTGATTCTCCTCATCATGTTTTATATATTTTAAATCTCAATAAATTGCTTTTTAATGATTCACAAAGATTTGTAAAACTAGATTTTAGTGTTCCCTACTTCTTTCTATTTAAAAACCTTAAAAATACTGTGCATGATTTGGGAACAGTTTTCAGTTTCTTTTCCTTAAACTTCTTAAAACGCTAATACAAATTAACAATTTGTCGGCAATTTCACATAAAACATTTAAAAGTATTAATTACTCCAGGGAACACAAACAAGGATCTCTGTATAATGCAACCCATTTTCTTCCTGTATGTTTTTTTTTTTTTTTTTGTCCTATGTACTCATGGAATCATCTATACCTAATCCTGATGTTAAAGGATCTTTCTAATGTAGATGAACGATGCTAATTACATCATCACCCTTAGATAATGTAATTATAGTAGCTTAGTATTTCTAAACTTATTTCAATATTCTGAGATACTAAATGGAAGTTAGCTCATAGGTTATTTAAAAAATTACAGAGCTAGATATCTATTGAACCTTCAAAATAAGAACAAAAAAAGAGGTTTTAAATTTTATCTAATATGTAATACAAAAAGGTGGACTTCTTAAAAACATCTGTCACTGTCAGCATGGCTAGCAATATTTCTTTACACATAAAGATGTAATATCTAGTATATTAGGATTTATATGCTTAATTTTTAACAGATAATTTATGATTTGTTATCATTAATTTTAAAAACTTTATTTTTTACAGTAGTTTCAGGTCTGCAGCAAAACTGAGGGAGTGTGTGTATACACATACACACACACACAAACATACATATATGTTTCCCACATACTCCTGCCCCCACACATCCATAGTTTCCCCCATTATCTCCCACCAAAGTAGTTGTTATAATTGGTGAATCTACACTGACAAATCATAATTACTCAAAATCCATGGTTTGCCTCACTTGGTGTTGTTCTTTCATTGGATTTGGTTGAACGTGTAATGACATGTATCCATCATTATGGAATCCTGTAGAGTATTTTCCATTCCCTAAAAGTCCTCTGTGCTCTGGCTATTAATCCCTCCCCATCAATCCCCGGCAGCCTCTGATCTTGTTATTGTCTCCAGAGTTTTACGTTTTTCAGGAAGTCATATAGTTGGAATCATACAGTACGTAGCTTTTCAGATTGTCTTCTTTCACTTGGTAATATACACTTAAGATTCCACCATGTATCCTTCATGGCTTGATCACATTCCATTTTAGCACCGAATGATATTCCATTGTCTGGATGGACCACAGCTTGTTTCTCCATTCTCTTGCCAAAGGGCATCTTGGTTGCCTGCAAATTTTGACAATTATGAGTAAAGCTGCTATAAATAACAACATGTAGGATTTTATGTAGACATGAATTTTCAGTTCCTTTGAATAAATACCAAGGAACACAAATTGTTGAATCATTTGGTAGGAGTATATTTAGTATTATAAGAAGCTGCCAATCTGTCTTCCAAAGCAGCTGTGCCATTTTGCACACCCACTAGCAATGAGTAAAGGTGCCTATTGTTCCACATCCTTGTCAACATTTGTTATTGTTTGTGTCCCAGATTTTGGCCATTCTAATAGCTGTATAGTGATATTTCATTTTGTAATTTGCATTTCTCTGATGACATATGATGTGAAACATCTTTTCATGTGCTTATTTGGCATGTGTATATCTTCATTGATGAGGTGTTCCCTTAAGGTCTTTAGCCCATTTTTTAATCATGTGGTTTTTTTTTCTTTTTTTTGTTGATATTTAGGTGTTCTTTGTATGTTTTGGAAAGCAGTCCTTATCAGATGTGTCTTCTGCAAATCTGTGGCTTGTCTTCTGATTCTCTTGACATTATTTTTCATAGTTCCAAATTTTATGATTTATAATATATAAATTATATAAAATATAATAGATTCAAATTATAATATATAATTCTTTAAATTTATTTTATAAATTCAAAATTTATAATTTTAATGAAGTCCTACTTATTTATTTCCTTCATGGATTGAGACTTTGATATTGTATCTAAAAAGTCAGTTATTCCCAAAGTAATTTAGGTTTTCTTCTATGTTATCTTCCAGGAATTTTATATTATTTTTCTTAAGTTTTTTTTTTAAAGAAAGTTGTGCATTTTACATTTAAGTATATAATCCTTTTAGAGTTAATTCTTGTGAAGGATGTAAGGTCTATGTCTATTTTTTTTTTTTTTTTTTGCATGTAGATGTCCGGTTGTTGCAGCATTATGTGTTGAAAAGACTATGCTGTTCTATTATTATTTTTCAAATTGAATTATATATTTCCCTAGATTAAATATATAAGCAACTAAACTATCAAAGAACAGTAAAAAACTTTATTTCTTGTATGGTGATTAAAAATTTTGCTCTCAAACTTCAGCTCTCTCCTAGATATTTAAGTTGAAAATTCCTTTATCCAATCAGTTTTAATTTTGAATTCTTTCTAGAGGAAAGTATTTCAGTGCTTTTAGTTACATTCTGATATTTGTCTCCATGTGTAAAGATAGATATTTATACTCTGCTCTTACTTGGTATTTTAATTTAAATTATCATTTCTTGATTTTCTCAGATTATTCTGTTTTTACATGTGTTGTTTAAGATAATTCTCCAATTCTAAGAATGATCAACAAAGTTAACATTTTGAGCTCTTCCACATTGCACTTATTTTTCCTTCAGAATTCTGGAGGCATCGCTTCACTGTCTTTAAATATCTTTAGCGTTTCTATTAAGCAATTCGATGCTTTTCAGATTTCTGTTTCTTGGCATGTAATTTGTGTTCTCTCACACTTTTAAGATTTTTGTTGCCAATACTTGTGTTCTCATATTTTATTTGGATATACTTTGGTGGAGGTCATCTTTTAAAGTTTTGCTGAGGACTAGATTGATTTTTTCATGCTTGTAGAAAATTTTCTTCCATGGTTTATTTTTGTAATTCCTCACCTTAATTTTGACATTTATTAATTTCTCTTTCTCAGATGTTGCATCTTCTGGCCACATCTTCTGATTTTCTGTCTTTTTTCCCATTTTTCCGTCTCTGTTAGTTGAGGGGACTTAAAAATCACTCTTCTAGCAACTTCTTTTAATTTAAAACATTATATTTGATGTGAAAGAAACTCTTATTGAATGTTTATTTTTTATTTTACATAGGCTCTTATATTTTATTTTTAAATATAATATCTTCTCTTAGTGATCTTAAAATATGAATAATTTTTCCTTACATTTTGTTGTACTCTGCTTATCCCTGGTTCCTTTTATTATTTTTATTATTTTGACGTTTGTGTCTCCTAATGGAGTCTTTCCTCAAGTATCTCGGTATCTTTAAATGCCCATTTATATTTTAGAATTATTTCTGAGAAGTCACAAAAAAAGTTCAATATATGTATTTGTAAATGGATGAGGGCTCATGACAAGTGGGACTGCTCATTAGGAAGTGCATACACTTGTATTTTTAGATCTCCTTTACCTATCTTCTTTTTTTTTTCAAGATTTTATTTTTTATTTATTAATGAGAGACTCAGAGAGAGACAGAGAGAGTGGCAGAGACACAGGCAGAGGGAGAAGCAGGCTTCATTCAGGGAGCCTGACGTGGGACTTGATCCCGGGTCTCCAGGATCAGGCCCTGGGCTGAAGGCAGCACTAAACCGTTGAGCCACCCGGGCTGCCCTACCTATCTTCTTTTTGAAATATATGCTCTCTGATACTTCTATTTATTTTATTGCATTTCATTATCCTCGTTATTTTTCTGATCTTTCTTTAATGTTCCTACTAAATTGTCAGTTGAGTATCTTCTCCTTTGAGTAGAAAATAATAATAGGAGACAAGGTGAGAGGGTAGCCAGGCCAAATTATGTAGAGATTAGCCCATTACTGGAAATCTGGCTCTTATTCTAAGTAAAATGGAGAGAATTGAAGGGTTTGGAGTGGAAGAGTGACATGATCTAATTTTTTTTTAAAGAACATAATGGCAAAATTGTCATGCAGAGGTTTGAGGTAGGAGAAATGGGAGAGGTAAGAAGAGGCAGAACAAGTTAGTGGCTAGTAAACCTGGTAATAGTCCAGTGTGTTTGCTTTAAAAGTACAAAGGACTAGTTGGAATCTATATTTTGTTTTCATAGCTACCTGTGTAGGGTCTTATTATGTTCCTTGCTAAAATTATACAAAATGATGGATATTTTAGGTTACCTCAAGACATTGAGACTAGTCAAAAAGATTTCCTGCTGCTCTCTTATTGGCTATTCAAATAATATTACGATTTTGTCTCATTTTCCTTATTTCATCTTTCCCCCACTCTCTTTTTTCCTTCTTTCTTTCACTTTAATTTCAATGTCAGTTGTTGAAGAAATCTTTCAAGCATACCGTTAACTCCTTTAGAGAGCCTTCCGTTTGGCTGAACAGTGCTTGGAGGTCTTTTGATAAGACCTTCTGAGCTCTTAAAAGATTTTATACTCAACCTTTCAGCTTCATCCTTGGACCACGCTCTCCTGTGAGTGCCCTGGATACTGGGAACACAACTTTTAATTTTCGCATTGTTTGCCATTGGAAAGACTAAGAATCTTCAAAACCAGCAAGTCCTAGCTCCTTTTAAGTTTAATTTCATCAGCTTATCATTCTTCTCTTATATTTCACAATAGCCAGCAGGAAGAAACAAAGATACACTTTCATCCCTTTGCTTGAAAAATCTGTTAGATTGTTTAGTCCTTTATGTACATGTTCCACCTTCTACATCACTGTAGAAAATAAGATTGTTAAAAGTCCTTCCACTTGCTAATACAGATCTGCTTCTCTATAGTTTCTGACAAGATTTTTCTCATTTTCTTTCAAACCCTCCCCATTCCCTTATCAAAGCCTCAAATTCTGTGAATAGTGTGAGCAAGGCTAAAGCTTTCACTACATCTTTTTTTCAGAATCCTTACATTCTGTTTAACCTCTCCCCACTGCCATTTTGAAAATCATTCGCACAATTTATGGTTTTGTTATGAGGGCATTCCACTTCTGGTATAAAAATTCTGTATTAGCTATGCACTAGTTATCTATTGCTCCATAAAAATTACTCGCCACTTTGGCATTCTAAAGCTATAAACATTTATTATATAATACTCTCTGTGGGTCATGAACCTGGGGACAGCTAGTTATACAGTTCTGGCTCTAGGTCCCTTATGAAATTGCGTTCAAGTGGTCAACCTGAAAATGCTTCTTCCAAGATTGCTCATGGGGTTGTCAGCAGGCTTTAGTTCTCACTGGTTGTTGGGTGGAGACTTCAGTTTCTTGCCATGTCAACTTCTCCACAGGCTCCCTGAATGTCTTCACGATATGTCATCTGGTCTTCCCAGTAGTGACTGATGATGGAGAGAGAGAAAGAAAGAGCCCAAGCAGAAGTTTCAGTCTCTTATGATCTAATCTCTACAGTGACATGTGACACACCATCATTTCTTCGTTAGTTCAATCACAGAGACCAACAACCTTGGTAAAATGTGGGAAGATACGAGCATTAGGACAAGGGAATCATTGGGGACAATTTTTTAGATTGTTTTCCACACTGAGTAAAACTTGAGGTTCTCTCAGATCTTGAGCAGCATACCTAGAACTTGGTAAACAAGTAAGTACTTTAGAGCAGCAACTTCTGACACTTAATGAAATTTTTCTTGTGGCAGAAGTGTGTGGCACTGAAGTACTCAGGGAACTACAGTAACTCATTTTATGGGTTATTGGATTTAATGGACAAATCTTTTTTTTATTAATGATAGTTCATTTTTAGAACATTGTTATTATTAAATAATAAAATGCATGCAACTATCAAAAAAAAAAAGCCACGACGTTTTAGAATTAGAATTTCTGCATCAGTTTTCACCAAAGTCAATGATAATGTGAACTGGCATCCAGTATAAATATTAAATACAGGCTGATTTCCCTCCCAGTCATATGCATTTAGACAGTCCCCAGGGGTTTACTTCAGAGATCATGAAGCATAGCTTTTTAAAAGCATTTGCCATTTTTATGAGAACTGATTTTGTTTTCCAACAAAGTAAGCACTTTAAAAGAAAATTGACATAAATCACGTTATGTGTACAGGTCTAGGTATGAACCAAATATTTCAGGTAAAGAATACATTCAGTGTTATTCTGGATATTTTAAAGAAAAGACATATACTTCATAATTTCTAAGATAGCTAGTAGAGTTTAAAAATAAAATAGCTTTCCATGTAGTAGCTACCCGAGGTTTGAGTTACATCATGGTTTCAGATTTGTTTTTTTTATTATTATTATTTTTTATGATTAGGACCCCAGAGTTTTCATAGGAAAAAGAAACTATTGGTATACTAAAAAACTTGGTTGGATAAATCAACTGGGATATATATATATATATATATATACACACATATATATACGTTATATATATTACACACATATAATATATATTTAACTCTCAAAAGATTACATCCTGCATGCTATTTCCGTAACATTCTCAAAATGACAAAACTATAGAAATCAAGAACAGATTAATAGTTTTCCAGGAACTAAGGTGGTAGGCAGAGTAGGTATTAAAAAGATAACACTAGGGAATTCCTTTGTAATAATGGAATATTTTTGTATCTTGATTGCGGTAGTGGTTACATTAATATATAAGTGTAATAGAACTACAATTGAATTGTAACTACAATTGAACTGTAAAATTGAATAGAACTACACACATGCACACACACACACACACAAAGAGTGCAAGTAAAAATTGGTGAGATCCAAATAAGGCCTCTAGATCGTTCCAGTTGACCAATGAATCTTCCTGGTTTCGATATTGTACCCACCGTAACACAATATTTTATTACTGTGGAAGTCTGGATGAAGAGTACCTAAGATGAGTCTGAACTATGTTTCTTCTTCCTGAGTCTATAATTATTCCAAGATAGAAAGTTAAAAAACAAAAATGAAAAAATGATTAAGTGGATTGTAATCAGAGTAGGAATGTTTAATGCCATATTTTACATTCCTTACATAGGAATGTATGGAGTCCATACTTATCAAAATTCAAGGAGAATTAAACTAACAATAGAATCATAATTTAAGTAAATCATAAATATATAATTTAATAACTACATTTGAAATACTAACAATTACACTTTAAGGTTGATATATTATAAATGAGAACACTGAATTTAATAGCATTAACTTATTAATGACACTTTTATATTACTTTAATGAAATGCTGAAAGTCTGTCCTTAAATTTCAAATTATATTAACTATCAAAGACTTATCTAAATGAATTAAAGGTATTATTCTTCAAGGTTATATGAATTTAATGTTACTGTATTTTTTTCTGTTATCATAACATCAAAACCAAGGATATCTAAACCTTCTATCAATATTAAAGAATTTATTTAATTGCCACACATCACATTACAGAGCAGTAAATTTAATTATCTAAAAACAGAACTAAATGGATGTATCTAGAACTATATATATAGACTATACATATATATAGAGAGAAAGAGCTATATATAGAGTATACACACACACACATTATAGAGCCAGATATAAATATAAATATATATATTTGCCCATGGTTTTGTTTAAGTCAGCATGCATATTATTTTTGTGAATTTTCCTAACATAAATATTAAAAAAAACACCTCTTGGTAATTAATTGACATTATATTTTAAATGGGCAATTTTTATTTTGCATCCTTAATTTGTCTACTGAGAAATTTTTTTGATAATTTAAGTTGAAATGTATATTTGACTATCAATTATAAAGTATTTGTGAAAGTATAAGAATAATTTCTATTGAATAGTGGTACACATTTTATTTTCCTTACTATTGACAGAAGTAAAACAAAACATTTTAAGTGTTTTTAAACAAAATATTTATATTTATCATGTAAATTATGCTCCTTCATCATTTTTAATTTTATATTGAATATAGAGACTGTTTAACTTCTGGAAAATTCAAGAAGGTGATAACTGTGATGTGACATTTGTATGAGAAGATACAGAATTTTCTATCCATATGATCAACAGAAACAACTGAGAAACTCCAAAAATTAGCAGACATTTATTACAATTCAAATGGGTCCTTAAAAAAATGTGTCTCCCAGAAAAATAAAGTAGAAGAAATAAGGAATGGAGCAACATTTTTAAACTTTCCCTGAGAGTTGTAAAATATTATGAACTAAAATAATTTTAATGTATTATTTGTGTTGACAGCACACTTAATAATGGAAACCAATAAAAAAACCTCAAAAATATGGGGGATCTCTGGGTAGCTCAGCGGTTTAGCGCCTGCCATCAGCCCAGGGCATGATCCTGGAGTCCTGGGATCAAGTACTGCGTTGGGTTCCTTGCATGGAGCCCATGCAAGGGCTGCTCCGTTGCTTCTCCCTCTGCGTCTGTCTCTGCCTTTCTCTCTGTGTCTCATGAATAAATAAATAAAATCTTAAAAAAAAAAAAACAACTCAAAAATATATCTAATCACAAAATTTAAAAAACTAATATATAAATATGAATGAATCATAAATATGTGGGAGGAAACCCATTGTTAGGTAAATTATGTGTAGAAAATTCGCTATTGCTTGGAAGAGGAAATATCAAAGTATAACCATATAGCTTAGCATTTATCAACAAATTCACAGATGAATTAAACATTTCTTTTTAAAAAGAATAAAAGTATGGTTGCATATTTACTTAATACTTCAGAAGGTTTCTAAATCATATTATGCAAAATGACATTTGAAAGGTACAAGGAAAGCAAGAGCCCTAATGCATTTTTGTGTGTGTTGGGATTCAGCAGACATGAAAACTTTGGGGGGCATCTGAGTGTTTTACTTAAAACTCTTGCTTGGTGAATAGGGAGCTATGATCATCACTAGCAGTATCTTGGGAAGTTTCCTTGCCCTCATCCCTCCAGTACTTCCAACAGCTTTATTTTTCTGTCTGTATTCAAAATTTTTGCTTGGTATATATAGATTTGTTTCTATTTTCCTGACTAAAACTGGCTAACACAATGATCATTTTTTGGGGAAAAGATGAGGTTTAAGTTGAGGTAGAGGGGTGCATTCAACAACTTAAATTATATTTCATTTTCAAGGAAATTGTAAAACTTAACTTAAGGTCTAAATCATTACTTAATGACACATGATTTACTTACTTGATTTTCACCAGTTTCTGGCATAAGCCTATTTGCTCAATGGTCTCTAATTTAATTTTGAATAATAGATAGCTGAAAATGTTCAGTTATACAACTGTCTGAGCAAATTATGAGGAAAGGCAATTCCAAATGTGTGTTGAATATGTCTCACAATATAAGATTTGGATTATTCTGTCAAAATTGGCCTACCAGATCTAATGTCCTCTTGAAACCTTAATAATACTTTCTCACAAAGCAAATCTAATAATAAAATACAGGGAAGTAAAATAGTCCTGTGTTTTTCTTCTTGAAATATATTACCTAATGATTATAGAACTTCTATTTGTTCCAAAATGTTTATTTTTTTTAGAGATTCTGTGAATTTTTCAGAGGAATTTTGTTTTAGTTGCTAAATCCTACATATTTTTAATCTTTAAATAAATATTTTTCCAGGGGTACCTGTGTGGCTCAGTGGTTGAGCATCTGCCTTTGGCCAGGTTGTGATCCTGGGGTCTGGGGATCTAGTCCTGCATCAGGCTCCCTGCATGGAGCCTGCTTCTCCCTCTACCTATGTCTCTGCCTCTCTCTCCCTCTCTCTGTGTCTGTCATGAATAAATAAATAAAGTCTTTAAAAAATATATTTTTCTGTATTTTATTACAATGTAAATTTTTATTAGTGGTCATCTTTCATGATTAAGTGTTTTAAAATGGTTGCATTAGATAATACTATATTTTAGGATAACCATTGGACAATGACTTACTGTTGTGAATTAGGGAAAGTACTTTGGTCAAGTCTACCAAAGCCATGTACTAGTAAGCCAAATTTTCATTGGCTTGAGCTGTATTAGACATGACTAGTTCTGAGTGGAGAGGCTTCTTTGTAATTATAAAATTTCCAAGTAGCCAACAAAATGATGTAATTCTCTGGGACCAAAATAAATGAGACTGAAAACTTAAGATCCTCATATAGATAAACTTAATGTAACACACAGTGCCTGCCTCTCCTGAAATTGGGAAGAATGAATTCATTCTGTCCATAAACTCCTCTTTCCATGTTATCCTAAGTAAGATCTAATGTAGAAACCACTAAACAGAGCCACAATGGATATGTTTTTTTCCCAAAGCACTTCTTTTGTAAGATAATTAGGAATATGCTCAGAAAACAATCTAAGGATTGTGCATAATTAAAACCACAATTATGTAAGTGTTTCTGCCATTTTTGTTAGAAAAAAAAAATATTTGTAGTGATTATAAACCAGGATTTGCCATTGCTATAATACAGAGATGGGGAGAAAATTGGGTGCAGCTCTCAAAATATGATACTTCTTCATTTGTGTATTTGAGGACACACCAAGAAATAAGCTAAAATTTGACACCTATAAAATATCTAACACTTAGGGAAATTAACAGAGTTTAATGCTCACAACATTTCCCTAGGGAATTTGTTTCCCAAATTTATGTGTGAGAAAAATGAGCCCAGACAGTATGGCAGAAGCCAACAGCAGTTTACCAGAATTTATGCTTTTTGTGCCTTGTTTTGTTTGGTTTTCTTACTATTTTTTTCCTAGTGTTAAAAAACAAAATTAAACGAAGTACATTTGAAGATCTAAATGGCTGTATTAGCGATTTATAAATTGGGCAGCCTCTCATCTAGCAAGCAGTAGAGCTCAGTTGAACTGCAGAAAAGGAGAGGTTTTTAAGGGCAGAGAGGGAGAAGAAAAAAATACAATTATTAGCAAAGAATGCATTGTTTTAGGCAAGGTTGCCCTCCTAAGAAAAATCAAAGGGATGGAATACACCCTAGTGCTGACCAGGAAATTCCAGTTTGTCAAAGGTTACATTTCTGGGGACGAAGCTGAAATGGCAGTTAAGTTGCGTATTAAGTCTTAGTTTGCTGATGGAGGTGGGGGGTTGGGGGACCTTAACATCAGTGACTCCGTTTTGGTCCATCCATGGTTTTCTTTTTAACCCTAGTGTGTTATGAAGTTGATTGTGTATACATGACTAAATTGGATCAATGGAATTTGTGTATAGGAGCCCAGGTGATGTGTGCCATTTCCCATACAGGTTTATGTAAATATCCCACAGCCTTATGCCATGATTTCTTTTCCCTTCTGGTTGGATTGGGAATAACTTCCAAGGACACTAAGGAAGCCATATTGTGGAAACGGTGGTGCTTTGGTCAGTCTGGCCATCTGAATAACTGCATGAGGGAAGCCTACTTGCCTATATGTTCACTCACTTATCAAAAGTAATGGTTAAAAATCTACGATGCTTGAGTTACACATTTTGTTTGTTTCTATTTGTTATTGCTATTAGCCCTCTCCAGCTAATTAAGTTAGTTGAATAAATTATCTAAAGTCTTAAACTTGGTAAATGGAAGAAATAATTCTTGAATGCAAGTTACAGAATTTAAAAATCCCAATTTCCCTACCACAAAGAAAGTTCTGTGTTTGTGATGATAAATAGGCGTGGGTACAGCAGATCCTTCTGACTGTGATCACTCACAATGTACATAAGTGTTTCTGAAGAAATTGATTTATAACCAATAGGCCTTTGTAATATGCACACATATTTTAAGAGTTGTTCTTTCATTCCTGCAACTGCCATGTGTCACTGTTTATAACTTTTAGAACTACTTGGCCTTGTAAAAAGAAAAAAAAATAGCATTACTATGGTCTTAAACATTACATGTTAAGGATCTTTGTCTTTATCCTCTCTCTTACCTGGGAGATCATCCATGATTCCATTTTGTTTTATTCAAGCCATTGGGTGTTAATCTGAGGGTATGAGTTTGGGTAGTGTAGAATATCAAGCAAGGGTAACATACTTGACTAGATAGCCACTGGTAGTTTGTGTTTTTTTTCTTTTTTTTGTACAATGAATCTACATAACTTGCATCCTATGTATCTTTTATTTTAATGGATCACTGTTAACTAGGAGATGATATTATCTATTGTTTGTGTTAACTAGGAGATGATACTATCTATTGTTTGTGTAGTAAGAAGTAAGTAGAAAATTTTCCTAAAGAGAAGAATGAGTAGATTCTCTCTACTTAATACAAAAACGAAGGGAAACAATAGCTCCCCTGGCCCCTGGCCCTCAATGATTCCATCTCACAGAGTGATTTTTTACACACCCAGAGATCACCAATCCATTTAACATTTCCTAGGACAACCTTATTCCCCCTAACACAGAGTCCTTCTATCCACCCTGTACAATTCAGGGAGAGTGATTATATTTAAATACAGGACTAGTCAAGTGTTGAGTAACTTCTTCTTTTCCAAGACCTTTAATTGCCACTTTATCCAAAGATTATTAGTATAAAGTTCTAACTTTCTGTATTCATAACTGCTATATTCCAAACTTCTAGAACAACTCCTGATCTATTTTAAACTCTACATAATTCATTTTTTAAAAAATCTTGAATTTCTTCAATTTTTTAATCATTAAATTTGAACAAAAAAATGAAAACATGTAAGATAATTATGGCTTGGAAAGGTTGGGTAGTAGGGAAATCATGAGTCATGCAGTTAAGTCTTCTATGAATGGATGCTTGTGGGATAACAGGGCTCCAGAAATCCCAAGAGAATAGTAGAAAAATGTTTTTAAAGTGACAGTGAGGAGTCAAGGTAATAACTTCACATCTAGATTCCATAGACCCAGGTTTCAATCAAGGCCAGGAAATTCAGGGAATGTTCAATTACAAGATAAAGACATAGTACAAGGTCTGTTTTTATTGTTTTGTTTTGTTTTCCTTTGGTGGGACATGTCTTTTGTGTTCTATAGCCTCTTACATACATTAATATTATGGGTGTAGAACATCTCCTTGATGTTATAATAGGCTTCAAAAATACTACAGCGTGACTCAGCACTTCCGCTGCCGCCCCCCCCAAACCCCCACCCCCTCCTCTCCTGTGTTCTTTTCCATTAATGTCTTTACTTAACATTTCCCAGGCATTTAGCTTAGTAACTAGAATTATCCCCAGAATTTTCCCATTCCCATTAAAATTTTAACTTCTCAATATTTCTTCAGTTGTGTCCCTGTTTTCATCCACGGTATCTATGCCTTTATTCAGATTATCATTTCTCTTGGGTATTGCAGTTATTTCCCACATATTTCCCAACTTTATGGGGAGAGTCTGGCATAGGATTTGTAGCAAAGGCTTCATGTGAAGGCAAAATAAACTAGGATATGAATTCGTCCCATGCTAATGACCTTGGACCGGTTGATTATCTACATTTTTCTTATTCTTAAATACAGTTTTACATATGTAATGAATGGGGTTCAGAGCAGGTCACCCCAGAATGTGTCATTTTAGCATGTGGGTTATTTCAAGCTGAAAATAATCCAGGCCAAACAGACTCAAGAAGAGCGTTTTCCTCCCAATTCATTGCCTAAAAGAATTTAGAAAGGGAGTCCGTACTAGGAAAAGAGCTATTAGCAAAGATAACTTGTTTTTACTTTTGTTTTTATCAGCAAAACTTCTCCACATGGCATGGCAAGGCAATCATTTGTTTACCAAACTTTTGCTCTTCCCATATTCCTGTGACTTGTCCTCTCTCCTTTAAAGTCTCACACCCAACCCCCCTTTAACCATTATTCATGTGACTTAGACAATTATCTCTTCTCTTTATTCAGGGTGCATATTGCACAGCACCATACCAAGCTTCTAATATATGCTAACTATATTTTTTTCTCCCCACTTCAGATGCGGAGTTTCAATGACTTAAATGTATTTTATGACATCTAAACAGTTATAGAAATATAACTTACTATTATATACCTGTATGTTTTGTAATATAATTATCAAGTATTCATGTATCAAATAATTTATGCAAGCATATTAATCAATTCAGAAATTTGGCTGTGTATGTCAGATAAATGATAACATGCATTCAAGAAATACTGCTAAGCTAAAGATGATATTAATGAAAATAGCAAAACAGATTCTTAACATATTGTGATTTTAAAAGTAGATGGTAATGAGATATTAAGCATTATTAGATGAAGATAAGACATTTATTATAACTTAGAAATTCAGACTTCTTATTTTGGAAATCACTGGAATGAGAAGAAAGCAAAAAAGAAGAATGCTAAAGCCTACATAATGTAAACCGAATGGCTACATATATTTAAATTCATATATACTCAAGGGTACCACTTCGGAAGAATCTCGCTAAATGTCAAGCTTAATTATAAAACTGAAGAAAATTTTAATCATCAATTAATATAATTTTAGAGGCTTTTGAGAATTTGAGAATCTCTCAATTCTTACTTAAATCAAGTTCATTCCAATTGTTAATGCAGCCAGCTGTCTTAGAGTCAAGAAAGTATACTTACTACTAACATTTTCAATAATCTTTTTAAAGATAACAAATGGCTCTAAAAAAGGTATCAGAAAGAATACTTACCTATAGAGGAGAGATTTTTGTGTTCTCCAAATTTTATAGTAAAATGTTTTATAGAAACTTTTTAAAAAGATTTATTTAGCATCAGCTCAGTAATGCATGCATAGAAAAAAAATACTACATGTGTTAGTTATTTCTTGCTATATAACAAATTACCACAAACTTAGTGTCTTAAAAAACCACATAATTATCTCACAGTTTCTATACTCCAGGAGTCTTGTCATGGCTTATCTAGGTCCTCTGAAGGCTATACTCAAAGTCTTTCCAGTCTGGGGCTGTCGTGTGAGGAGAGATGATCCTCAATCATCTCTTTTCTCCTTACTCAAGCTGTTAGCAGAGTTCATTCCCTTCTTGCTCTGGGACTGAAGCTTTGAGCTTCTTGTTGGCTGCTGCCTAAAGGTCACCCTTGACTCCAGAGGTCAAGTGATTCCTTGAGGCTACTCAAATTTTTATGGGCTAATTTTTTTGCCATTTAAACTCCCCATCATGGCCTTGACTTCATCAAGCAAAACAAGGAGAGTCTCTAGAGCAAGCCTCCTGGCAACACACCGTTTTATGTACAGCACACAATTACAGGACTGATATCTCATGATCTTTCCATAGGATGTTAGTGAAAAGCAAGTCACAGGTCCTGTCTACAGTCAGAGGAAAGGATTACATGAAGAAGTGAATAGTTTGGAGGGGAGATTATGAGGGCCACTCAGGATTTTTTCCAACAGATTATAGAAACAATGAACAGGGGATCCCCAGGTGGCTCAGCGGTTTGGCGCCTGCCTTTGGCCGGGGGCATGATCCTGGAGTCCCGGGATAGAGTCCCACGTTGGGCTCCCTGCATGGAGCCTGCTTCTCCCTCTGCCTGTGTCTCTGCCTCTCTCTCTCTCTCTCTCTCTGTGTCTATCATAAATAAATAAATAAATCTTTAAAAAAAAAAAGAAACAATGAACATTTAAGATTTTAAGTCAAATTTCAGAGCAGTAACAATGAATTGTAATAGATATTCAATTCTCTGAGCAACATTTCCTTCCTAACACTTTCCTAATAAAGGTTTTGGAATGTCATATTTTATCCATAAATAGCTATTGAAGGAATAAATAAATGAAGGATTGCATGTTTGGTTTTATCTTATACATTCACTAAAATAAATCATCTTTCTCCATAAACAAATGAAAAGTAAATGATTAAAGGAGAATTTAAGCTTAATTTAAGCTTAATGGCTTTCCTTTATTTTGGTGACAAAATGGGTCCTTTTCCTTTTCAGAAAAATAAGGTGTCAAAATTTTTTTTAAAAAAAAGGGGTCACTGCACTTTTTGAGAATATACATCTAATGTACTTTTCCCATATACTCACCAACACTATATATATATATTTTTTTCCATGTTTCCAATATAATAGATTCTAATGAGTTATTTATAAAAGGCAGAGACATTTGGAAAATTAGGAACCCAGTTTCCATTAAACTATTACAAATAATGGTCTAATGACAAATAATTACAAATAATACAAATGGTATCATAATATATATGCTGGTGGTTAAAGCAATAAATCTTAAAATGTAAAATGTATTATTTATCAGCCAAAGGATAAAATGTTATATAGTGCAGATGTAATTAGTAAAGCATTTTTATCTTCCAACTGTGCCAGCTTTTTATTTTCAAGTGTGTTAGTATTATGCACAACAATTGTATAGCCCTTAGTGCCAGGTCAATGACTCCCTCACCACATGTTGCTGTAAAAATTCATTGCAAGGGACCAAAAATAGAAGTTTGTTTTTTGTTGTTGTTGTTGTTTTTGTTTTGTTTTGTTTTGTTTTATTGCTATGTGTGGTCTCTGGTCAAGACAAAGCTGCATTTACTAGCTCTTAGGTACAAGAAATAATGCTGGGAAGAACATGTTAGGAAAAAATGCAAAATAGCTTTTTTTATGTCATAATCTATGCAAATGTAGAGTTTGACTTGTTTATGTAAAATTGGAAGCTCTGAGAATATATTGATTTCAAGTCTGTGTCATTCTTGCAAATAGATAACTCTTGCTTAATTTAGTGAGTTATTCTATTTAAATAAAGGCTGTGAATATTTTTGCTGCAACATTTTTTTATAAGAGCATAAATTTAAATATAATTTGCTATTTTCAAATTTTAAAAATCAATATTTATATGGCATTGTTATTTTGAGAAATGTTAGGAAAATATGCTATTGGAATTATTAGGTTGTTAAGAACTCCTTCTATAGCCTCTTCCTGGCTCCTATTTTTCTTGCTTTTGCAAAAGATTTTTCAACTTTCAACATTTATGATATTCTGAAATGTAGCAAAACAGCTATTTAATTATTTTTAGTTTTAGATATTAATCAAGATTTTGAAACTTTCTGAATATGAATAAAAATAACTAATCTAATATATATGTAATTAATGCAAATAAAATTATTTAAATATCACTTTAAATTCAAAACAGATATCAACTAACCACTGATATAAATGTTTGTAAACATATTCGATGGAACTTTAAATGTTCACTGCTCTCTAGAAGTTCTTCACTTCTAGCTAATACTGTTCAATGTGTCCTGACAGACTACATAAATTTTACATGAATTTCAAGCTTGTTAAACTTTTTTTCCATTAAGAACTTTTGAAAATTTGTCAATCTATTATTGTTGCATATGCATGAGTAGTGTCATACAAACAAATGACAGAATCAGAAGTGTTTGAAAATCTTTTAATTTTTTCACATTTCATCTCTTCTAAGCCAAAGATATTCTTTTAAATATGTGTATAAAGTTCTTGTCACTTCCTCATTAAATATTTCTGCAATTCCATTAAAGCTTTCACACATGACAGCAATGCTATCATAGGCCTGGCAACACATTTTCTTCAAATAATGATGACTATACAGAATTGTTATTTTTTTTTTTTAACTATTTAAGTTATATTCATCATCTTCTTTATCAATTGAAATCCAAGGATCATCTGGATGGTCTCTCTGGGTATCATATCACATTGACAGATATTACTTCAACTTATGGACATGGTATTGATACAGAAACTGAATGTTTGTATCCCACTAAAACTCCTATGTTGAAACCTTAAGTCCTAAAATTCTGGTATAAGGAGGTGGGGCCTTTGGGAGGGGATTAGTCATGATGGCAAAGCAACCATGAATGAAATTAGTTGCCTTATGAAAGACGCCCCAGAGATCTCTCTCACTCTTTCTACCATGTGAGCACAAGAGGAGTAGCAGGCTGTCTTCAACCTGGAATGAGGGTCCCAACAAAATCTAGCATATTAGAACCCTAATCTTGGACTCCAAGCTTCCAGAACTGTGAGAAATAAATGTTTGTTGTTTAAGCTACCATAAGACTATGATAGTTTGTTACAACAGTCTGAACTGACCAACACATTTGATAATCTGTAAAATTGCTGATCCTAGTCATCTTTTCTTTAGAGATTTTATTTATTTATGTATTTATTTATTTATTTATTTATTTATTTATTTATTTATTCACTTACTTATTTGGGTGAGAGAGAATGTCTGTGAGATGGAGGGGTGGGGGGCAAAGGGAGGGGGACAAGCAGACTCTGCACTGAGTGAAGAGCTTAGAATGGGGCTTGATCCCAGGACCCTGAGATAATGACCTGGGCTGAAATCAAGAGTCAAGTGCTTAACTGACTGAGCCACCCAGGTGCCCACCATTTATGATATCTTTTGACATTTGGATCTTTTTTTGCTAAAGATTTTCTTTTAAAAATAGACATATTGTGAATGATGTCTATTCATCAATGTCAACTCCTATTTTCAAGACTATATCATATTATATTCTAATCACCAGATATTTGAGGACTAGTGCACACTTTTAAATTTGTCATGAAATTTTTGTATTTCTAAAATAACTTTATAGAATGTCTTTCTTTTAAAAAAATATGTATTCATGAGACACAGACAGAGAGAAAGAGAGAGAGAGAGAGAGTTAGGCAGAGGGAGAAGCAGGCTCCATGCAAGGAGCCTGACGTGGGACTTGATCCCGGGTCTCCAGGATCAGGCCTTGGGCTGAAGGCGGTGCTAAATTGCTGAGCCACCCGGGTGGCCCCTATAGAATGTCTTTCATTATATTTGCCCTAAATTCATATGCTATGCATGATTTTGAATTGAAATTTAAGGTATTTTTGCCACTGTACTGAGGCCAGGCTTAACCTGATAACTTACTATCAGTGATGCAATTCATTCTTTTGCATTACTGTCACCAATATTGTCCTGTTTCTCAGACATGTGCTCCAAACTGAGATCTTTGCACTGGTTGTCCTTTTGCTTCAAATACTTTTCTCCACATATCTGTCTGGCAAAAACCTTTACCCCCTTTAATTCTTTCCTCAAATATCATACATTCAAGGAGGTCTGCATTGACTCCACTTAAAAATGTTCTCTGGACGTTTTCCATCTTTTCCCAAGCCAGGCACTCCCAGTTTACCTTACTTCGGAAATAACTCAATTAATTTTTACCATGGCATTATCATTAGTTATCATAATATATAAGTTACTTATTTTGTACCAGCATTATTTATTGTCTTTATACTTCAGAAGACAGAAATAATTTATTTTGTTTATTGATGTGTTCCACATGCTTAGAGGAGGTCCCAGCATATAGTTGGGAATGAGTATTATAAGTTAAATGAGTAAACCAACTTAGGAATGAATGAAAGTATCAGTGAAACCCTAGATTCCCTAAGACCTGCTGGAACTTTTTTATTAAAAATGAAAATATAGGGACACCTAAGTGGCTCAATCGGTTAAGCATCTAAATCTTAGTTTCATCTCAGGTCACCATCTCCTGCGTGGTGGGGTCCAGCCCAGAACTGGGCTTCCTGCTCTGTGGGGAGTCTGCTTGGGGGTTCTCTCCCTCTGCCCCTCCCTCTACTCATGCTCGCTCTCTCTCTCAAATAATAAATAAATCTTAAAAAAAATGAAAATGCAGATTAAAGTTTTGGTACACTTTTGGAATAATCAAAGATAATGAAAAAGATCAGATGTTAGCTATAATGTACCACAGAACAATTTTGGAGAGCCGAAAGAAATAAATGTCTACAAGAGTAATTTCTTTCTATGAATAGGTAGAAAGAATAAACAAATTTAGAAAGCATGTGAGTGACATATTATTTTTATTGCTTTATGCCAAAGTGTATAATTTAATTTCTACCTTTAAAAAAATCAGACCACCTTGTTGCTTTTTTACCCTTAACCAGATAGAACTGTGGGTTGTATTTCAGAATTTACATACCTTATTTTTAACATTTTATTTTAGCAGTTCTGCAAAGCTTTCATAGCTATAATTCTTTTTTTTTTCTTTTTCCTCTACAATATTCAGTAGAAAACACACACCCTTCTTTTACCTTGTCTAGAGGTTGTGTTCAGGCAAAGAAGGCCAACCTTCTAGTTAGATTTCCAAGGTGAAAGCACCTAAGGTATCTAAAGTCCTTCTAAAAATCAATAATCAATTCAAGTCAAAATTAGTCTAGGGGTGCCTGGGCGGCTCAGTTGGTTAAGCGTCTGCCTTAGGTTCAGGTCATGATCCTGGGATCAAGTCCCATATCCCCCTCCCTCTGCCTGCTGCTCCCCCTGATTGTGCCTGTTCTGTCTCTCTGTGTCTGTCAAATAAATAAAATCTTTTTAAAAATTAGTCTGAAAACCATTAATTTAGTACTGTATTCAAGAAATATTGGAGCTCCTGGGTGGTGTAGTCAGTTCAGTGTCCGACTCTTGCTTTCGGCTCAGATCTGATATCAGGGTCTTGGGACTGAGCCCCATGTCGGCTCCATGCTCACTCAGTGCCTCGTCTGCTTGAGTTTCTCTCTCCCTTTTCTTCTGTCCCTCCATACTGCACTCTCTCTGAAAGAAATTAATACATCTTAAGACAAGAAAAGAAAAAAATACTTACCCCTTCCCCATTGTAAGTCCAGCCCAGCTTATTGGTTCATGAGTAACAGATAATTATTTTTTTCTGCTAAATACTAAATAAAATATTTGACTGGAATTTAGAGGTCTAGTATTAGAAGAAGAAGAAAAATATCTTTAGACACTACAGCTACATTCAGATTGGTGAAATGATAGGGAAAAGCAAGGGGAAAGGACGGTCGCGTCTCCTATCAGAAAAGATCTCACAGGTATTGGCTCATGACTGGGATTGCAGATGGAACTGTATAGACTTTTAAGATTCTCTATTCTTCTCTGTAACTCTTTCTCTATCCCTCCAACTTAAATATACAGAATGTACCATTGAGATCACTGTTAAGGCATAAGGAATTTGATTCTCTCTATTCCCCTGAATAGTATAAGTATTGGTTGAGGGTACCCTTGAAGGCTATAATTTTCTTGAAATTCCACCCCATACAACAAACTGCAATCAATTTCCCAAGGTTTCAAATAAGGTCCTATTTCCCCTCTTGTCTTTCTGGGGCAGTAGTATTTTGTAAAAGGGCTGGGGGGAAAATATTTGCAACACAGTTAAAACTTGATCCTGAATACTACTTATTCTCTCATAAACATTGACGGCTTGTATTTCACCAAATTCCTATGTTAAACCCCAGTGTGACGGTATTAGGAAGCAGGTCCTTTGGGAGGTAATCAGGTCAGTAGAATGGATCCCTTGTGAGGGGATTAGTGTTCTTAGAAGAAGAGAACTTACTTTCTGTCTCCTCTCTGCCATGGAGGACACAAGAAGGAAGCCATATGCAAACCAGAAAACAAATTCTCACTAGACACCATGTCTGCCAGCACCTTCATCTCGGGCTTCTTAGCCTCCAGAAGTGTGAGAAATGTGTTTGCTGTTTCAATTATACAGCCTATGGTAATTTGTTAATAATGGCCTGATATAACTAGGACAGTGGCCGTATTTGCATTTGATTCAGCAGCTTTTAAAATCAAGATATCCTAAGTAAGTAAGAAAATAAATTAATAATAAATAAATAAACAAATAAATAATAAATAAATTCAAAATATATCAACCCTCTTCACTTGCCCTTTCTGCCCAACCTTAATGTAAAAAAAAAAAAAAAAAAAATCCTCAATCTAGAATTCAATCCTTCGGCAGTACTGGCATAAAGCTACGACTCTACATGTATAAATTGTGGAGTGTAATATGATCTGCAGAGCCAGAAAACTCAAAGTCAAGTAAATTTGCATCAACATGAGATGACTAAAAAAAAAAATGCAGTATTTTGTATCATGGAATAATATGCCTTTTTAAAAATAGTGAGTTTCTTCTGAATTTATTGACTAGAAGAGGCTTCCATGATGATTTAAATGACAAGAGTAAGTTGTAACGAAATGTATCTACAGATCTTCCTCACCTTATGATGAGATTATGTCCCAATAAACCCATCATATATTGACTATATTGTAAGTTGAAAATGTATTTAATACACCTAGCCTATCAAACATCATAGCTTAGTTTAGGCTATTTTAATTTCGCTCAGAACACTTACCTTAGCCTACAGTTGGGCAAAATCATCAAACACAATGACTATTTTATAATTAAGTGTTGAATATCTCATGTAATTTACTGAACACTGTACTGGAAGTGAAAAATACAATAGCTGTATGGATACAGAATGGGTACAAGTGTATCAGCTGTTCACCTTGGTGATTACAGGGCTGAGGGGAGCTGAAGCTTGCTGTTGTCCAGCCTCACGGGAGAGTATCACATCACACATTGCCAGCCTGGGAAAAGATAAAAATTCAAAATTCAAAGTATGGTTTCTAATGAACCTGTATTAATTTTGCACCATCATACAACTGAAAAATTATAAGTTGAGTCATTGTAAGTCGGGGACTATCTGTACAGTATTATATCTTGATGTAAATCACAAATGAATAAGCAAAGTCTGAAACTTAGATAATTGTATAATCATGAAGACTGATTTGGAAGGGGAAATATTCATCTGGTAGCACTTTATAGAAAGGACATAGAAAAGGGAAAGAGGAGAGGAAGATGTAGGTTAGATTATCATAAAACAAGTAACTGAGCACCTCAAAATTATACAGCCACACAGGTGATGTATAAAATTGCAAAAATTTAAATAAGCACATGTATGTTTATATACATACATATGCATGCCATGAGGTTTTGGATGGATTAATTCTATTACCTCCAAACATGTAATTTTCAGCTAATTAAAAATTGTTGTACATTTACTTTTAATTAACATAAGACTGTTGATGGGAAGACAACTTGAGCCATCTTATATAGTGCAATCTCATTTATTCAATGTATACGATGGAGAATTTATAAGTTCTCTTTAGCAAATTATATTTTTAATTTATGTCTTAAGTAATATAAGTAAAAATAAAATATTACTTCACTAAAATTCAAAAAAATAAGGAAAACCTATGGAAATTGAGAGTAATTCTTTTGGGGACAATAGTGATTCATGGTTAAAAGGAACCAATGTGCCGTTTTTAGTTAAAAACATGGTTCAGGCACAGGCAGTGATATATGGCCCTTCTCTCCTCTAAACATTTTAGTTTTTATGTGCCTGTTAAAGGTGGTTCATCATGGAATGTTAAGTGTAAATCTGTAGTCATTGAATCACATCATCTTAGAGTTCAACTAGTTTTTCTTCTATTTTTTAATTTAAATGAATTTGAACAATTTTCTTAGTTTCCTGAACTACAAATTCTGTATTTTTAAAATCATTTTTTGTAGAAGACTTCTCAAAGTAACAGTGCCGTATCCCTTTTTCCAACTGCAGGGCTGAAAGATTCCCACCTGCCCTTGCTGTCACCACACCTCATTTGAGATCCCTTGTTCCCCGGTGCCTGGCTTCCAATATATACAGAAAAATGAACAAGAGAAAGAATTAATAGCACTTGAATCAGACACTGAGATATTACAAGTCTACAGCGGTCTTCTGGGGCTTAACATGTCAAGATACCTTTTAAATTTGCTGATTCAAAGCCCAAACAAAATCCTCTTTCACCAGCAAACGCTTAAGATATCTGCCATCCATCCCCTGCCTGCTCCCAACTTCCCTCAGACCAGCAACGGGTCCAGGCAGGCAGTTTTAAACAAATGACAGAATAATTGAATAAATTATTATAAATTCATCCTTCCCTTCAATTATTATATAATCTCATAGAATGGGAAAGAAGGTTGAAAGGTGATAAATATTCACGTGTTAGGCTAAGTATTTCCAAGTGGAATGAAAAGTGAAGGTGCATTGTCATATAAGAATTTCACATCCTAGCACTCCCATCCCTGCAGTTAATCTCTGGAATAGTATTTAGTTCAGTGTAAAATGATATTCAGCCTTTTTCTTGGTTATTACCCTATTAATATTATTAGTAACACTTAACTCAGTATCCCATTATTCAAAATTGTTTGAGGTAGTAAAGGTCAGATTGTATTTATGGCTCCATACAAGGACTGCAAAGGTTCTGGCTCTGACTAGACTACTCTGGTCTTTCATCTCTTTGGTTGGAAGAGTTTTGTTGAAATCCTTCTTTATAGGATACAGGCATAGCCAATGCACTCTAAATTTAGCAGGGCTAAATCTAGGCCAGGAAAAATTCTAAGAGTATATGATCAAGTTTTTGGATGCTAACTCTGGATAATCAGCATATATCACTAAGTAATTTTTTGAAGAATAAGTTAATATGCATAGAATTTTAAGTATAATGCCCAACACATAGTAAGTGACAAATGATGATGATGATGATGATGATGCTATTGATTTATTGACAATATTACAGTGACTCTCAAATGTCTTTGGTCTCAGGGACTCTTATACTGTTAGGTATTATTGAGGATCCAAAAGAGCTGATGTTTATGTGCATTTATATCTACCAGTACATACTGCATAAGCAATTGAAACAGAAATTTTCAAGATATTTATCCATTTTAAAATCTCAAAAATACTTGATTACGCCTTAACATGAATAACGTACTTTTTTAATGAAAAATAAGCATCTTTAAAAAAAATTATTTAGTTCGATGTTAAATTAGCTTTCTTCGGATAGATATTTCATTTTTATTTATTTATTTACGATAGTCACAGAGAGAGAGAGAGAGAGAGAGAGGCAGAGACACAGGCAGAGGGAGAAGCAGGCTCCATGCACCGGGAACCCGACTTGGGATTCGATCCTGGGTCTCCAGGATCGCACCCTGGGCCAAAGGCAGGCGCTAAACCGCTGCACCACCCAGGGACCCCCAGATAGATATTTCAGTAGGGTATATACACATACATAGATATACAGAAATAGACTTACTATAAGCGATTGGCTCATGGAATTATAAAGACTGAGAATTCCTATGGTCTGCTGTCTGCTGGAACCCCAAGAAAGCCAGTGATATAGTTCCCCTCCAAACCTGGAGGCCTGAGAACCATGGAAGATAATGGTGTAAGTCCCAGTCTGAGTCTGAGTCTGAAAGTTCAAGCACCTGAACACCAGTGTCCAATATCCTCAGGCAAGAGAAGACCTATGTCCCAGCTTGTGCAGAGAGCAAATTGATCTTTCCTCTGTCTTTTTGATCATTTCAAGCCCTCCATAGACTGGATGATGACTACCTACATTGGTGACAGTGATCTAATTTACTTAGTCTACTCATTCAGATGCTAATCTCTTACCAAAACATCCTCACAGACACTCCAACTAATAATGTTTTATCAACTGTCTGAACATCCCTTAGCCCAGTCAAACTGACACATAAAATTAACCATCGCAGAAATGACCTTGCTTTACATATTCTTTTCTTTTTTTTTTTTCTTGGTTGGTTCAGTGCTATTCAATAGATATATAGGGCAAGACACAAATATTAGGCCATATGTACAACTTTAAATCTTCCTGTATTTAAATTTCAAGAAAAAAAACACATGGCATTCATTGTAATATGTTTTATTTTCAATAAATCCACATTATTTTCAATTCAACATTTAATTAATATAAAGAATTATTATGATGTTTTACTTTTTTTTTTTCAAATACAAAATCTTTAAATCCAGTAGTTGTATTATACTATAGCCCATCTCAGAATTTGTCACAGTGTATGTGCTCCATGGTCGTATGAAGATAGCAGCTACACAGCATATGTGCTCCAAGGCCATATGAAGATAGTGGGTACACAGTGTATGGGCTCCATGGCCATATGAAGATAGTGGGTACTCAGTGTGTGAGCTCCATGGCCATGTGAAGATAGTGGGTACTCAGTGTATGGGTTCCATGGCCATGTGAAGATCATGGGTACTCAATGTATGGGCTCCAGGGCCGCATGAAGATAGTGGATACACAATGTATGTGCTCCAGGGCCATGTGAAAATGGTATGTGCTCAATGACCTGAACAGCACAGGCTTGGTTTAGTGAAAGAAAACTATGTTCAGTCTGATGTTAGTATCACAGACCATGTAGCTTCCCCAAATCTTCTCTATACTCACAAGAGAAATGAGAATAAAAAGATAATAATTTATAATTATTATGAAATTTGATCTGAGAGACCTGCAATTGTCTCGGTGAAGGAGGTGGAGGTCTACAGATGGTACTTGGAGAAGCCCTGCTGCACTGAAAAGGTGATTGATTCCTATGAATTTTGAAGGTGTAAAGTGGGTCCTTCTTTCCTACTTCTTTACCCCTATTCAATGGGGACAGAAATAGACTGACCTCCCAGCTACCGTGTGGTTCTCAAGACACCCATCGAAGTGGTTGAGTTGGGAATGAGAGGTTGTACCGATTCTGTGCTAGATCTGCCTAGCTGTCAGGCCAACCTAGGAAATAGAAAACTTTTCCATGAGGCTGCTGCCTTCTTCAGGTTTATATTGGAAATGCTCATGTTTTCTGAACTCTTGCCTGGGTGGGGTTTTTTAAGAACTTGCCTGGGTCCTTTGTTTGTTTTAATCTTAGTCATTTTTAAGGAACCTCACCCCTAAAGCATCCCTCATCCCTATTCACAGTCTGCCCTGTAGGTGGGAGAAGACAATGGTCCTCTTTTTTTTTTTCTTCTGTTATTTTAATTTAAATTTTTTTAAATTTTATTTTAATTCCAGTGTAGTTAATGTAGTGTTATATTAGTTTGAGGTGTAGCATACAATGATTCAATGATTTCATACATTACCCTAATCTCATCATGACAAGTACACTCCTTAATCCCCATCACCTGTTTTACCCATGCCCTGACCACCTCCCCTCTGGTAGCCATCAGTTTGTTCTCTATAGTTAAAAGTCTGTTTTCTTGGTTTCTCTCTCTCTCTCTCTCTCTCTCTCTCTTTTTTCCTTTGCTCATTTTTTCCCCCTTAAATTCCACATATAAGTGAAATCATGGTATTTGTCTTTCTCTGGCTTTCTTTACTTAACATTATACTCTCTAGCTCCATCCACAAATGGCAAGAGTTCATGCCTTTTTATGGCTGAATAACATTCCATTGTGCATATGTATACCACATCTTCTTTATCCAACAATGGGCCACTTTCTAGAGTTTCACATTCAATTCAGTGTTCAAAGCTAGTTGTCTCTCTCTGTCTCTTCTCTCTCTCTTTCCCTCTCTACTCTACCACACAGGTAAATATTAAACAATTTCTGAGGGCAAAGTAATCCATTCTCTCTATAGTGTCCTCTTTAATTAAACACTATTGTTTTCAGCTAAAGTTTAGGCTCTGAATTCCTCAGCCTTTGGCTTTCACCAATCTCTACTTCTTCAAAGTCAAAGGCACCTTTGTCTTTACTGCTTCTGACCAAAATTTACTTGGCTCTAAATTGTCTCTTTTCATCCTTTGTCTTCCTGTCTCTTGTACCAGTCTTGCCCTGAAGGCATTGAACACAGAGGTGGTCTAGTTATCATCTAAATAAGAAAAAGGGCGGCAGCCTGGATAGCCCAGTGGTTTGGGGCCATCTTCAGCCCTGGGTGTGATCCTGGAGACCCAGGATCGAGTGCCACGTTGGGCTCCCTGCATGGAGCCTGCTTCTCCCTCTGCCTGTGTCTCTACCTCTCTCTCTCTGTGTGTCTCTAATGAATAAATAAATAAAATCTTAAAAACATAAAGAAATAAATAAGAAATAGGTTAAAAAGAAAGAAAAAAAAAGCTAGTGAAGGAAAATTAGGGAAAAAATATACACTAACCATGAGGAACACTTGAATTGATATCTCTGGATTTCAGCCTACCACAGAAGTAAATTTAATACTACATGGTTTTGATTATTTTCTTTTAATGAGTTTAATGATCAAAAGAGTATCATAAGAAAATCCCGTAAATAAAAATGAAGAAGTCCTGTTTTAAGGAATCCAACTTTCTTATGTTTGCCAAGTACCATTTTGTAAGGACTAAAGTTAAAAAAAAAAAAAAAGAGGCTTAAATCTCCCTGATAATAAGGGAAGAAATGCCCCTCCTTCCTTATTCTTAGGTCATTTACTTTAGAAAACTTAAGTACTTTCTCCACTTTTTTGAAATGTATGTAAATCCTTTTGAAAGTGAGATAGAACTTTTGTCAGCACGAGGTCCCAAGAACATTTTTCTCAAGGATGAAGAAGCCATCTCTGAAATGTAACCATCATAGGGGATAGAACTTCTCTCTCTCTCAATTTCTGTGTGAGTAGGAGCCAACTTCTTCAATGCACACCCGGGCTCCAAGCTGCAGAACCACCTCCTCTCATAAAGATATGAGCCGTTTATTTGGCTCATACATAAAGCCAATTAATTAACGCAAATGGCCATGCAATGAAGAATGTGTGTGGTGTGGATGGATGACTGTGGTGTTGTCAAATCCTCTTGAGGACTAACTGCTTATCTTGAGAACATATATGCAAAGGGCTGTACCTGCTTGGCTATATAGAAGCCAGTATACAAAAAGTATTTTTGTATTTTTAATATCTTAGCAGATTGCCTGTTAGGTGCATCACATTCTGGTTTAATGCTTATTCAATAATAATAACATGTTTATTTTTTTTTCCTAATTCCCTTGTTAAGAAGATTTCTGGAGCGGGAGAAAATTTTTTAAATTATGTTTCCCCTGTATTTTGCCTTAACAATAACAACAACAAAAGAAAGAGAGAGACGGAAAGACAAAAGCTAGACAAAGGCCAATACTGTTATAAATTATAGGTCAATAAAAGCATGCTAGTCAGCGCTATGTGCGTTGCAACTGCCTGGCTGATAAGCAGCACGGATATGAATTGAATCAAGGCCACCTTTCCTGCTGGGCTGTGCTCCATGCACAGAGGTGGCTGTACTGATGTGCCAGGAGAAAGGCAGAAAATAGTCTGAGCTCTCACTGAACGCCTAGAGAATGAGTGAGAATACTAGGAACATTATATCAAAACATGATAATTATAAAACTGAACCGATTCCCAGGCAAAATGGGCAAATACTGAACTCTCAAGTGGCATGGCTTTCTTACGTGAAGGCGGTTCCATGAACACAGCTCCTAGCAGAGGATAGTTAGCACATCTTGGGGAGAAGAAGCAAGCTTAGCATTTGAGAAGTTTGTACCAAAGCTAGGAGCTAGAAGAGTGAACTAACATCTGTCAATATTGTGGATAATACGTTATGAACACTTTTCTCAATTAAACAACTAAATACTAGATAGATAGATGATAGATAGATGGATGGATAGATGATAGAGTTGTAGGTACTACCATGGAGGTATCACAGCATAGCCTACTTTCAGCCAACTTTCTTTTCTCTTTTTTTTTTTTTCAAAGATTTTATTTATTCATGAGAGACACACAGAGAGAGAGGCAGAGACACAGGCAGTGGGGGAAGCAGGTCCCTCGCAGGGAGCCAAGTGATCATGCCCTGAGCTAATGGCAGACGCTCAACCTCTGACCCACCCAGGCGTCCCTCAGCCAATTTTCTAACTGAATCCTGGAGACCAAGAACTATCATTTGATAACACAGAGGATTGTAGGACGGAAGATAAAACTTGGGACTGAAAAAAATGAGAGGTTTAAGCTGGGGCCACAGAGGAATACAACCTATATGCAGAGATGGACAAGAATTTATCCTCACCACGCAGAAGAGTATAGTAAGATTTGTCTGCCTTGAAATGATCACAGATGGGATAAGAAGATAAATTAGAAATTTAAAATCCTAAGTGAGCCCTCCTGTGGGTTTGCAGTCCAAATTCACCCTCATGAGAGCAATTTGTAGAGCCTTCAGATAAGAAGCAGTATCAAATGTACATTTTCTCTAGAGGGAATTAAGTTCAAGCCCAGCGTTAAGTAGAGATAAAATTCTAAGGAGAAGAAAGCACTCACAGAAAAATCTTTTTAAAAAAAAAAAAAAAAAAGAAAAATCTTTTTTTTCTTCAAAACGCAGCACAGGAGACCTGAACCTGACCAAAGTCTGAACGCAGCTAGCCAGCCAAGCTCAGGCTAAATAACCCAAAACATATCCAAATATGAAAATTAATATTCACAGATCCACAAAGATGACAATTAATGTGTGCTCCTGCTATATATCCTTTTTCACGGTACTTCAGATCTCATCCTCCTATAATACACATGAAAACAATTTCAAATCTTCAAATACTTGACTATAATGCTAACTCATGTGTACGGTCCCATAGAATAGACACACCACATTTGTTTCTCAAACCTTTCCAAATTAATGGGCTTCTATTTTGTTCTCTATTTGGTGAATAGCTCCGTTTTTCACTTTTTTATTTTCACTCTGCATTTTCTTCATTTTTCTGATATAGAATGGAATGTTCCTAAATTATGCCATATTGTCTTTTACTGTATGTCCTTTTAAATTTTCTAAAATCATCTTCCAGGCCTTTGGCAGTTTTGATTCAATTACTCAGTGTTTTTTATTTTTTTTTTTTCATGTTAATTTCTAGGAGTCTACTTCTTCGCATTGAGGATTTTTCTTCTTTTATAGAAGTAACATCTTAATTTTGCAGACACTAATTAGATAGTTTTGAAGTACTCACCACCACTAGTTTACTTGCTACATGGTGAGGATAGATAATAACATAATTTATGTATCTAAGACTTGCCTTTAAAAAGGAAATTCTGTTTTAATCACCTCCTATTCACCCTATCGGCGATGGAAGGCTTCCTATACTGGTGAGGTGAGATTGGCAGCAGTTTTTTAGTTGGGTAAACTCAGAGACTGGAAGAGGAGGACACAGTGCACCGTGCAGGGTAATGTGGGAACTGCACCCAGGAACAGTGTGAACAGTCAGGGTCTCTGGGAGGCAATCTTCATAGTAACGAGAGGAAAAGGTGGCTGAAATAAAGATATAAAGTAAAACAACAAAAGGGAGATTGTTTAGTTGATTTGTCTTAGCATTTAAAGCAAACAAATAACAACTAGAACACTTATTGAACTAATATTTAAATGTCTATTCACATGTATGTATTATTTCTGTAAAATATCCATTGTGAACTTGTAATAGTTTTAATTAACTTTAGTGTGTTAATATGCTTGAAAACATATATCAATGGAATGAGACTGAGATAGAGACATAAATAACATCAACTTTTCTAGGCACATTACTAGTAAGCATGCCTGTAATTAACTTTTACATTTAAAGATTATGGAAAGTTTTGCACAGATTTTAAGTAATGCAGATTGTGCACACGTGCACACACACACACACAATCACTCATCGGTTTACTGAACAAGTTAATGCAATATTCAATAAATATTTAATAGGGGCACCTGGGTGGCTCAGCGGTTGAGTGCCTGCCTTTGACTCAGGTTGTGATCCCGGGGTCCAGGATCGAGGCCCACATTGGGCTCCTGCAGGGAGCCTGCTTCTCCCTCTGCCTGTGTCTCTGCCTCTGTGTCTCTCATGAATAAATAAATAAAATCTTTTAAAAATATATTTAATAAATAGTTTTTGAGTGATATACACTGAGCTGTGCCAGTCTTCAAGAGGAAATAGCCACACTCTGTGTGCTCATGACACAAACAGGATAGACATGGGCATGAAAAAACTTAATAGAACCTTTTGATGAGACTGAACATGAGCCATGGGTTGTGAGTGTATGTGTGTAAGATACAAACGATTGTAAAAAAAAAAAAAAAAAAAAAGATACAAACGATTGTAGTTAAAATCAGTTACAGATAAATATTTTGGTATTTAGTTTATAATTGCTAAAACTATATAGGATATATTAATTTTCAGAAATATATTCTGAGTAATTCAGTTAAGCATATCTTGACCAATGTTTTACTACATAGCATCTAATTATGCAAAAACATGTAGTTTAGCTTTGTGGAAATTATTATATATTTTGTTTTGTATCTTTGCTTAGGAATTTTTTCCCTGCACATTTAAATTATGCCATTTTTTTTCCATGACACTGCATGTATATCTTATTCTTTCTAATAGCTGCATACTGTTTTGTAGTTTGAGGTATTATAATTCATCTAGTCCCTTTAAATGTGATGGTTATTTTGGCTGCTCCCATCTATTTATATTTTAAAACAAAGTTAAATAAAAGATTATCTGACTCTTTCTGCCTACACACAGATATTTCTCTAGGACAGATAGCAAAATTTGGGATTATCAGGTTAAGTATAATTTTTTTACTGTTTTTTTTTTCTGCTTCAATTTTCAATTTTCTCTGGGATTTTTCTTGGTCCTTCTCTTTTCGGCTACTCTTGCTGGTGAGTGTTTTGTGACATTGTTCTTTAATTCTTTATTCTTTGAATAAAGAATTTGTTTAATTAATTTAGATGGTAGCACATGTGCTTTAAAATGTACGTTTTTTAAAAAAATAAAATAAAATGTACGTTTTGAAGTTACTTGTCTCAGACAAATTATTCCTTGAAATAGAAGTCCAGCTGTAGAGAGATACAAATGAATGGACTTTGCAAAATGTCAGGCTCTTATTAAAATAGTTGAAAGTATGGGCGGCCAGAATTTACCTTAATTGCAGGTTTGAAATCAGGCCCCAGCTGCTTTCAAGGCTCTGATCCATTCAAATGCACCATTCCCCACTGCTAAAATTTAAGACAAGATGTGATGTAGCCTCATGATAAACATTTGGAGGTTGATGGATGAAGGAAGAGGAGTCAATAATGCCTAAATTTTATAATTTTCCATGGTGCTCAAAACAGGCCACCCTCCGGGATATCTTCTAATTCACTCCTTTAAATAAATACCAGGGCCCTTAAACTCAGCAGGAATATTGTATTTCACACAATCTTATGAACTTGGTTTTCTGAGAGCTGCATGGTTTTGTTCATTACCACTGAGAAAGGCCACTGGGGTGTGGTAATAAACAGAGGAAGGCATTTGCCAAATCTAAGTGGCCTCAGATTTATTTCTTGAGCTTCAGAAGCATGATCAGTGAACCACATAAAATGATCTGTGGTTCTTCTTTGGGCCCCACAACGATACCAGCATATAGAAAACAAAGTTCATAGAAAAAAGGAAAACCTTCTGAATGGTTACTTTGTAGTGATTCTCAATCTTGGCTGAACTTTGAAATCATCCTCCCAAGGATTTCAAAATATCGATTCCCAGGCCTTATTCTAACCATTTGATTCAGAATCCCTGGTGTTAGGTACCAGGTAGCAATACATTTTATACTTATCTGATGACTCTAGTGCACAGCTAGCTTGGGAATCATAGACTATTGGTTTGTGGATAAAGAACCAGCCACCTGCTTGGGAGAGTTAGAAAATCTATATCAAGTAATTATTACTTTTCTCCAAGTGAATAATTTAATACATTTCCCTTTGGAAAAGTGTTGCCTTTATTGGATTTGAGGTATGTATTCGTACACGTGCTTGTAAACGTGTGTGTGCGCATGTGTACCCTTTGTCTATGCTTTTTTGGGAGGATTAAAATTATAACAGTTTTTGCAATTTTTTTTGTACACTAGGATCCCGAGCCCATACCAAGATAATCAGTTTTTTAAAGATTTAGGTTTTCTAGTTTTGTCCTCAGGAAAATACTTAGGGCCAGATATTCTTTCAAAACTTTCTATCTGTAGAACGGGAAGATAAAGGTAGACTGGCTTAGTTCACCTCAAAAATATACAGTAACTTCATCATTCATGTAATAATCAATTAAAATAGCTCTATAATTACGATAGTGAATGTCATATTGTCTACCGTTCTTTTCTGTAACTCGGAGAAACTACTATGTATTTGCATATTTGTAACAGTGGCTTTTTTTCTTAGGCTTACTTTTCATTATGTAACACTAACCAACTTATGCTTTTTAGTACCTCACCAAACTTTCTAGATTGGACATGACACTCCATCCTATATTATTTTGTCATTACTCTTATCAAAGTATGTATTTACATTTTTAAAATTTTATTGCAATTTCAATATTAGATTTAATTCAGAAATGCATGCATGTGCATCCACTATCTTAAAAGGAAAAGATTCTTCTGGTGTTTAGTTGACTTTAAAACATTTATTCATTAAATATTTATTAATGCAGTTGAAATAATATATGGTTTTACCTCATATGCAAAACCATGTCAGAAATATTTTTATAGGCAGAATATTGACCTCATCAATAACTGAAGTCAATTGTAAGATGTGAAAAATATCTGGAAAAGGGTCTGTTAGCAGACCTCATACTTTATGGTGAAAGGTTGAAAACCTTCCTCTTATGATGGAGAATGAGATAAGGGAGCACACTATTCCCACTTCTTTTTAACTCTGTAGGGGCTGGTCCTATTCATTTCATAGAGACAAGAAAAGTAAATTATTTTCATTCTATAATTTTAATATGGAATTCCAAAAAAAAACAGAAATAAAATATTAAATTATTTAGAGAGTAGAAAAAATAAATTCAGAATACATATACAAAAAACCCCTAAACAATTCCACTTCAGTACTTCAACAATAGCCAGGAAAAAAAATAAATCTGAATATAAGTTTGATAAGGCATTTATGGAAATAATTATAAAATGTGATTTAAAAGATAAACAAACAGGGATCCCTGGGTGGCGCAGCGGTTTGGCGCCTGCCTTTGGCCCAGGGCGCGATCCTGGAGACCCGGGATCGAATCCCACGTCGGGCTCCCGGTGCATGGAGCCTGCTTCTCCCTCTGCCTGTGTCTCTGCCTCTCTTTCTCTCTGTATGACTATCATAAATAAATAAAATAAAATAAAATAAAATAAATAAAAGATAAACAAACAGATAAATGGAGATAAATCAAAATTATAGATCTCAGCCTTCAAATGTGTCTATAGTGATATCATTAACATGCAATCCTTATAAAAGTTGCAATTGTTTGGAACAACTTGATAATCTGACTAGATTTATATCAAGGAGCAAAGGTCAAAAATATCAAATCCTAAAGAAGTATAAAGATATCAAAAACTTAAAAAATATATCAAAAGCTTTATCAAGATTAATAATGAAAGTAATTAAAATACAGTATTGAAGCAGAGATTGAAAACTGAACAACAGTACAGAATCAAGAGGCCATGGAGAAACTGACACATATATTTAAATTTGGTTAGAGTCTGCATTTGGTTATTTATTACTACGTTTAAATCTGCTACAAAATTTAATGGCTTAAACCAATATCTGCTTTAATTTTTCAAAAATCTGTAGATTGATCTCATTCTACTTCACCTGGTATGGATGAAGTTACAGGAATGACTGGAAAGCCAAAATATTCTCATTCATGGCTTGGAGCTGCTATTGTCTGGCAGATGACACCTCAACTGAGACTGTCAGTAGAGAGTCTGGTTTACCTTCTTCTGAGCCTCTCGGGTTTCCTTACAGTATGGTGGAGGGAGGAGGAAGAGGTTCCCAAAAGGGGTATTCCTCAGTGAAAATAAGATCTGCAGGTCTCTGAAGGAATCAACCTCAGAATTGAACAGCAGGACATTCCATTCATTTTTTTGTCAGAACAGCTCATAGGACCAGCTAAGATCAAAAGAGAAGGAAGGTAGATTCCCCTTCTTGATGGGGGGAGGGGAGGGGGGAGTGTGGTTACATCCCAGAAGAACACCTCAGTATCCTACTGGCTGTTGTACATCACTGGAGAAATAATAAGCTTTTTAATAAATTGTAATAGGACAATTGATGTTCCTTAGGGGGAGAAACAAGATAAAACTTTAGATCCTTGGTTCTAAATCCATAATGAGACATCACAATGAGAGTGATGTCACAATGATCATAAAAACATAATAGATGTTTTTAAGTCATATGTCCTGACAAAAGACAAATAATATAAGCAGAATTACTATAAAAATTAATAATAAACAGAATACCAAAAGAAAAAAAGAAATTAATAGAAATTCTGTAAAATTAAAGAACAAATGGCCTACAAATATTTCAAAAGATAGTCAGCTTTACCATCAATTATGGGGATGCCAATCAAAACTATAAAGATGTTCGCCTTTGTATGCATGAAATTGAAAGGAAAAAAAAGCAGAGATATATTTACAAATGTGGGGGGACCTCTATCTCCATTTTTCCTTGAGTTTTCCTTTTTTTTTTTTCTCAACTGGAAGGATTTATTAGGCACCATTTGATTCTACTTAGAGATCAGAATAAAGGGTATAAAAGGCATACACTAGATTTGATCTTCGTTTCAAGGCTGAGTTCTTTTTTTTTTTTTTTTAAGATTTTATTTATTTGACAGAGAGAGCGCACAAGCAGAGGGAGCAGCAGGCAGAGGTAGAAGGAGAAGCAGGCTTCCCCACTGAGCAAGGAGCCTGATACAAGATCCGATCCCAGGACCCTTGAATCATGACCTGAGCTGAAGGCAGATGCTTAACTGACTGAGCCACCCAGGCATCCCTCAAGGTTGAGTTCTAATGATGTTTATAGGTCAAAGGCATTCTGACTTGCATCTTTTCTTAGCTGCTTATTCCAAACATATACAAACTAGAATCACCGGACCTTCTGTATTCTCTTTCCTTTCTTCATCCAAACCAGGCAGTTCTTTTCTGCACTCATTCCTTTCTGGAAGAATTTTCTGAAATGTAACCCGCTGAAATCAATGCACATCATGCCACTAACATCCTGTTTTACAAACTCTCCTGCTAGTGCTAGGCCTTTATAGGTATATCACCTATTTTTAAATTATTTTAATCAAAAATGTCCTATTGTGTTACATGGATGTTCATCTTTCCAGCTTGCAACCACTCTTTCCTCATTGCCAATTCCTATAATTACTCACACACACATAATGTGTGATAAACCCACATCAGTGACAAAAATTATAAAGAAAAACGGGAAGATAATTAATGAGAAAAAGCAGTAGCATTATTATTTTTATGGGAGAAGAAAGATGGTGCTATTAAAAAAAACACACGTTTTCTAAGATATGTGACAAATTGTATCCTAGTTGCTAAGTACCTGTATTTTATCTTATATTGTTCTTAAACAGATGCACTTTCAAACACTTTTTGCATATATGCCACAACTCTTTTTGGACTTAAAACATATTAGGTGCCTGGATTAGGTAGAGAAGGCCACTAACATTGCTTAGAGAGAAGGTGACTTTGAAAGAGATTAGTGAGGTCTGGATATATTATGTATAAGGTAACTGTTTGGGAAAGATTTTTACTGGTGAAGAATAGAAAGATAAATATTATTTGCAGAATAGCAAAGCAAATTAAAGAATCATTGGAGAAATTCAGAAAGTTAATGAGCAGTGGGGTCTGAATGTGAATTTACAGATCAATCAAGAAATGGAAAATTCATTTTGCTAGGGAAATATGAAGTCACTTCAAACTTTTAGCTTTTATTTTTGTCAAAATTAATGCTCTCTGATGGTAACATTGAGTGTTAAGTGTAATACAAGGGTAATACAAATATTTCTATGATTGTGGTATAATAAGTATAGTTGGTGTTTGTCCCAAGGCCCTAACGCAAAGCTCGGAAAAGGCTTGGAATTTCCTGAGTGATAGGAGTGTGTCTTGTTACTCCTAAGGTGCCCCTCTCTGCACACCTGAGTTTGTGCTAATAAACTTAGGGTGGGGCCCCTATGTAGCTTCAGAATGGGGGTGGTCACTAGAAAGACTGAGTGATTAAAGGATTGGAACTTTTAGCCTCACCTACAGACTTTAGCCTCACCTACAGAAAAGGGGGCAAGGGCTCCAGATTATGCTTTATAAAAACCACTGAACAAGAGTTGACAAGCTTCCAGGTTGGTGAACATACTCAGTTCCTAGGTGACAGAAGCTCCTGTGTGTGGGACCATCCCGACCTTGCCCTGCACATCTCTTCATTTAGCTGTTCACACATATCCTTTATTATATATTTTCTAAGAATGTGGTTAGAATAAGGCAATATTTCTTGTAGTTCTTTATCAAATTAATTGAACTTGAGGAATCGGGGTAATGGAAGCCTCCAATTTGCAGCCAATTTGTCAGAAGCAGAGGTAACAACCTGGACTTGTGTTTGGCATCTGAAATGAGGGTGATTTTCTGGGATTGAGCCTTTAACCCATGGGATCCGGAGCGATCTTTGGGTAGATAGGGTCAGAATTGAATTAAATTTGTAGGACTCGGTGAGTCAGTGTCCATTGAGTATTGGAGACTTTCTTGATAGTGTAGGAAAACAGATGTATTGTCCTGAACATTGCAATTAACTTATCAAACACACACACCCACACCCTCACACCACCCATCCACCCACCGCTGCTCCCCCCAACACAGATGCACACTTATTCATGGACATACTGAACAACTCTAGAAAACAGTGATGGGGGTTTATACATATTATTTTGCTTCTGTTGTTCAGGGCATCAAATTCTCCTCAGAAGTATAATACACACACATTTGAAAGAGAAACAGCTTAGGTTTTTAATTACTATTTACTACTTGATTTTGTTTTTGTAAACGGCAGAGTTCTTGTAAATAGAGTAAGTGCTTACTGATATGAAATAATTCAATTGTCCATAAAAATAAATCTCTAATATTAGAGTAAACCAATTAAGTGTTGTTATAAGTAGATGCTTCTGAATAAGGGCTGTAACTCTGCCACGAGAGAGTGAGAAAAGCTGGGAATATAAATATAAAGCTAAAAATATTTCAAGAGCAGGTTAAGTCAGAAACTCTAAATCTATAATTCATCACATGAAAAAATAATTCTTAGAACAGACTAAAATTTTGTTCTGTCAAAATCAGTTCTTGTATCCAAAGTACAACAGTTGTACTAAAGTGGTGTCAAATAGGTAGCATTCCCTTTATTTCCTTTACGTTGTAAATTTTCAAGATTTGGAGAGCTTACTTGTTTTGATAGATAAAACAAATAGACAAACTTCCAGGCCTATGATGAAAGATAATTTGTTGTCCTTTCTCCGTCTCAATCTTACTCATATAAGGCAATTTAAATTATTTTGATTGGTGTGGGTTGATACTAGTGAATAGTGGCATTATTTGTGGCACTAAAAGGGCCAAAATTTTAAAAAGAGAAAATCCAGCTATTGGTGAGGCCATGGAACAACAAATCTGCCAAATATAGCTGGAAGGAATATGATTTGCAGCAATTACTTTGAAAAACTGCCTGGCATCATCTATTAAAGCTTAACATACACATTTTTGAAGTATACTTAGAAACATACCCTCCTAGATATATACTCGGCATGAATGCATGACTATGCACACTCAATAGCAAATGAATCATTATGGTCTCAACCTGGAAGCAGTCCAGATGTCTATTACAAGCAAGTGGATGAATTAATAATGCCAGATTCACAAAATGGAATAATACACTGGATGAAAGTAAATCACTCGTAGCTCAACAAAAGTACACAGGTGACTTCCCAAAACAATACTGAGTTGCGTAGAAGATAGGCAAAGAAAACACATCGTAGACTACTCCATTTACTATAAGTTCAAAAGAAAGGAAAATCATTCTAGGTTGTTAGCCCTCAGGATAGTAGTTAACTTTGGGAAAGGGAGAGGAGGATTGGAGGCAGAACAATTGACTTCTATTTCCTGATGTAGATATTAATTACATGGGTGAATCACTTTATGATATTTCATGAAACTGAAATTTATGATGAGTGTGCCCTTCTGTATGTGTGTTATTCTTTGATAAGTAGCTGTTGTTAATGTTGGCACTAGAGAAATCAGCATTGGCCTCCTTCTCTGATCATTTTGATTCATGCCTTAACTCTCTAACACTCTCTCATATAATTATGTCACTGGATATCTAGAGGTATTTTTAAGTTGTTTCCTTAAAATCTTATAAGGAGAAGCTATATATCAAGCAGCAGGATGATTGATATGTGGGGCTGGTCTTCAAAATTATAGAGACATTGATTTAAATATTCTACAACTTATCAGCTATGTTGCCTTGGTGGACACAGTATTTTCATTAGACTATGAATGAATGATTTAATTAATTTAGCCGCTTCCATAAAAAACAAGTGCTTTAGACAAAAATAATGTAAAGATGCATATAAATACAGACCATCTCTTAGGAAATTCACAGTTTGGAAGGGAAACTTAAATAAAGGTATTATTGTGTGGTAAAATAATCTGCAGGGTAGTTTGGAAGAACAGAATGTATTTTGTAGGGTAATAAAGAAACTATTGGGATGAAATGCTAACAAAGAAGAAGCACATGCTAGCCCGAAAAGACACCAATGAAGGAAGTGAGGACAGAGAACTCTGAAGTTGGGATTCCCGGAGTAAAAAGAAAAGCCTAGGGAACAAGGGAGGGGCTGTTAAGTGATGTGGGGCAGGACAGTGAATACCTGTATGTCTGCCTAATTCTGCTCAAGCAGTTATAACAGAAAGTTCCATACACTGGGTGGTCTGAATGACTGACATCCATTTCTTATAGTTCTGGAGGCTGACAAGTCCCAGATCAGGTGCAGGCAAGGCGGATTTCATCCTGAGGCCACTGCTGTCAGCCGGTAGGGGACCACTTCTCACTCTGTGCTCATATGACCTCTCTGTGCCAGTGTGGGGAGAGAGAGAGTGTGAGTGTGCGAGTGTGTGTGTATGAGAGAGACAGAGACAGAGAGCGAGTGAGCTCTGGTGTCCCTTTCAAAAAAGGACACTAATACTATTGGATCTGGAACCCTTCCTTATGACCTCATTTAAACTTAATTACCTTCTAATATGCTCTATCTCCAACTACAGAAACATCGGGGGTAGTTCAGCATATGAATTTGGGGGGAGGAAAGACAAAATTTAGTCCATAGAAATGTAAAACTTTAATTTTTTTTAAAAAATTAAATTTACATGAAATGTACAAATGCCATAGAATGAAGGTCATAAATATTTAATGGTTTCTTCCTTCCTTTCTTTCTTTCTTTCTTTCTTTCTTTCTTTCTCTCTCTCTCTCTCTCTCTCTCTCTTTCTTTCTCTCCAACTTGCTAGTTACTAGGAAGGAGAGATGGATGTCATGTACGTGACAGTAACTTTAATAGTTTCAACATGTCATGTCTTCCTAAATTGATCTATAAATTATATGTATTTTTAATTAAGAATTCCAAAGACAAATTTTAAGATAGTACATTTAGAAAATCTTTAATGACAGCCGATAAAATTTTGAAACAGGAGAGTAATGAAAGAGCTTATTCTTCCATACATCAAAATGTACTATAAAATTATAATAATTAAAACTGAGATTTTCACAAAGAGATTAGTAAAACAAAATGAGGCAATATAAGTAGAACCGTGTCTATGAAATAATGTTAGATCTCAATCTCATATATACAAGAGTACATTTCAAATGAATTAAATAACCAAAAGTGTATTTATGTATTTATCTTCCTTAATATACATCCATCCACACACACAACTAGGGATATGTATGTGTGCACATATGCTTGTGTGTGTGTATAACTTCAAAATATATTAGGGTGAGGAATATCACCCTAGACAAACATTTTTTAAAGTGAAAATGCAAACGAGATTTTGGTTTAAAATCATGACAAAAGTCGAATGGAAATAGAAACATTTCTGGAAATAGAAACACTTCTGGAAATGGAAATAGAAAACAACTTCTCTAGGCCAAACAAATGAGAGGAGGAATAAAAGTCATAAAAAGGAAAAAAAAAGATAAGCCAATGGGATAAAGGTCTAGCAACATATATATCTCTAAGTGTTCAAATACCTATAAGCAATGAAACAAATTGATAAGAAAAATGATGAAACCCCAAGTTATCTTTTCCCATGACTAAACTTCAAGTTGGCTTCCACCTAACGTGATGGAGCAGTTACTATTTCAGCTACTAATAGACTCACTCTGTTCCCAATGGGAGATCACGTACTGCTGCACCACGTACTGCATTCCAGTTGCATAGTGATGTTATCTGAGCCACGGCTTTTCCTCGGGTCCTCTAGATAGACCAGGTGCTGCTTTTCATTATCCTTCAAACTTTGAGCTAAATGAGAAAATAATCATCCTGAATGTAACAGATAGACAATTTTGGACCAAGAAACCCAGTGTGATTAGGTGGTTATGAATAGTTGTCAAGAAAAGAATTTCTGGAATCAAATAGCCTGCTCGGAAAGCCCAGCTTCATCATTTACTGGTGGTATAACTACGTGCGTGTTATTTCACACCTCCATGCCTTGTTTCCTCATTTGTGAGAGAGAGTCTGTAAGAGCTAACTTTTTCTCTGTGTGCTTGTGGGATAGCCAGGACTCTTCAAAAGACTCTATATATGTTAACTCATTGAATCTTTACAAACCCCTCATGTGGGAAATACCATCTGTATCCTTATTTTTAAAGCTAAAGAATAGGAATCCATCGAGGGGCAAGGTGACTTTCACAAAGTCAGAACTGAAAATTGGTAGGGCCAGGAAGAGATCTCTGGAGGCAGCCTCAGATCAGAGGATCATCTGCGCCCTTGTAAGGGCGAATCTTCTCGTACAGCAGGTCTGACTGCCTGGTGGGTTGTTTGTAAGGAGGGCTCCCCCCGTGTCTGGGGCTTCAGCCCTCCTCTGGGGGAAAATCTGGAGAAGGCCCATGCAGGTATGAATGCCCACGTAATTATAATTGTCTTCAGAATTTTTGGTTACTTAGGGAGATGAGATGTTCTCTTTGGCAAAATTCAAGCATGCGTGTGTGTCTGTGATACCCAAATGTGTGTGTCTGTGTATGTGTTGTTTCAGCTTACTTTTCTCCTCTTTGACATCCTATGGACTCTATACCAGTTCCAGTTGTTTGTTTGTTTGCTGGTCAGATCTGTCCATGAATCCCTCTCCAGATTCACCCCTTTTGCAAGTTACTGTTCTAGGATAACCCAAATGGAAAGCTTTATTGCTTAGCAACCGCAGAGCCTCCCCCCAAGCCTCTTCTAGCCTGAGGGCACTGGTGGTAGGCAGCGTTCCTTGGGAGTGGGGCTGCAGGGACCTTTTCTTCCATAATATGGTTCAGCTCATCTCCTCATGCCCCCTGTCACACAGCAACACTAATTAGGCTTTACAAAGGGATGCACTAAAGAAAGCTTCCACATAGGTTGTGCAGCAGAAGAATGCGGGTAGTTGTGTTTCCACAGTCCCCTGAGGTCCTCTCATGTGTCCAAATTTAATTTGCCAGGATGATTCTACTTACCAAATAGGCAGACCTTATGCTATAAGGTCATACAGTAAGATATCCTGTGGTTTCAAATAAGAAATGATTGATTTCTGGCAAAGCATCACTCTAAGCCACATGTCTTTTTTTTTTTTCCCAATAGGATATGAAGTCCACATTTTCATTTCTGTTTTAAGCTTAGTAACCCGAGACTACATTTTTGCTCTTTTCTTATGGGCTAAGTAACTATTGTATGTACTTCCTCTAAAGCATGCACTTCATGTGACACAAGATCTAGGCTCCTAGAGGTTTCGGGGGACAGCTTCATTAGTTGATTTTGTACTTCATTACTTGGTGGTAATAGGTTAATGCCCCAACATTGGGAAAAACCTCACTCTGCTCTCTGTGGTCTCACTTCTAGCTATCCGATGCCTACAACTAAATTATTTCTTTCATCGTGATTGTTACCTTCAAAGGACAAGGACACTCAAACCCGCTGAAACGTAAAGGGGAATTCATGTTTACCTCTCAGCAGCCAAGGAGTATATATCACCCACCTCTATTTGCTGACCTGATTCAAGATCGGGTAATTCATGACCTGATGTTACTCTCTGTGTCTTTGAGGCAACAACATGGGCTCATGGCTTTTTCTCACTCATATGTCTGAACCACCTGTCATAGAAACACATTCTTGGAAGATACCTCATTTGCAAGGACTAGGTTACCTCTTCATCCCTTATCAAATCATCTATGGCTAAGAGGCAGAGCCATATTTTCTTAAATGGAAATGATGCACAGACATCAAATGATGGAGAGTTCTCAGACAAAGTAGCAGGGGCTGGAGTGGTGTCATTACATTTTGCCAGTGACTCAACATATGTGAGATAATGTGACAAGAATGGGGGGAAATATATAAAGCATTATTATCAAGGATGTACCAAATTTAAATTCACAAAGGATGAGCCCAATCCGAGACAAGAAGAGTGGTCCGAGAGTCAATATTATCCAGTGGCTAAGGATACAATGAAATGGTTGGCATCAGGTAGCAGATTTGGTTTGGAATCTCAATTCTTCTTATCACCAGATGATTGACTCAGAAAATTATTTAACTTCCCCAAGCCTCAGTTTCCCCTTTTATAAAATACAGAAATTTTTTTAAGAATAAAAACAAATGTCCTTAGTATAATCTTATTAGCTCATTAGTAGCCTTGAACAAGATGCCCGATCCACAATAAGTGATCAAAAAAGTTTAGCTAAACAAATAACAAAGTAGTCTTGAGTGTAATGAGCATGCTATGAAGGTGCACACGAGTTGTGTCTTTCCACAATGTCAGCTTTACTCAATCATAAGCAAAGTTAATCATAATTATAAAGCAGGTTCAGGAATCCAAACCCAATGACATTTTACATGTGATTAAACTTGGCCTCTTACACAGCACACAGAGCAGGACCTAAGACAAGCCACACAACAAACTAAATGACAGAAGGGAGTAAGAAGTAAACTAACCAAACACAAAGTCAGTCTGTTGGCACGTAGTTGAGAGAAGGCCTTGGTCCAGACCAGGTCAGCTCTCAGCACTCCTTGCCTATTACGTTCAAGCAGTGAAGGATATCAGTTCTCTTCCAAGAGTGATCGGGCCATAGCCTTTGGTGGCAACGGCCTTTTTTAAGTGGTCAGAAAAAGAGAGGTCATAGTTGAAGAATTTGACAGTTTGCTGCAAAAGTCCTCCCCTTTTTAAAGGAATTTTGTTGGTCTTGAGCCCCTGCAGACCTCCTCTGGTTCTGCTGGTTATCAGTTCTGGGTGTTTGCAGACACTAGTCCCGGTGATATCTCCTGCTGGAGTACCTTCGCTGCTTGTGTCATTGCTTGACACAGGCCCCTGCTTGACATGGGGGACTCCCATCTTGCTCTCTACAATGACTTACAAAATGAGCATAGTAGAGGCAAGCAGGACAGATGAGCGGTGCAGATGTTGAAGAAGACAGAGTGAAAGAGTGTTATTTGCTTTTGACAATTAGAACTCCTAGTATCAGAAAGGTTATTGATCATGGCAGCTGTCGAAAGAGCAGGGAGGGAGGATGAAAATAGAGAGCGTTACAGTTGTACTGAGCCATATTGCTTATGATTATAGAGAGAGTAGGGCACCCAACAGAGAGGACAGTATATGTAGACAGTGTATCACAGCTACTTATGGAACTTAGGAAGTAAGATCTATGATGTTTGGCCTAAAAATAAATCTCAACAAACAATATTTTTCTAACTTTTTCCTGCCTTTTCAGATAGAGATTTTAAGGCATAGAAAGTTATAACCAGGGGCTCTTGAATAATATGAATCCTGACAACAGCCTGCCAACTATTGGGGTCAAGATATGTATGTATATCCTTGCTGCCTAGCATGGCACCTGATACATAATTCATGCTTAAAAAGGCAAGAATTCTTTCACTTTCCTTTCTTATATTTATTCAACAAATATTCATTTAGCATTGACTGAGTGTCTGGAGATATGTTAGGTGAGTGATACGAAAAAATAGGATGCAGATTTCCTTCACACGTACATCACTCTACTGGCTGATGTATGTTTTGAAATACTATTAACGGGTGCTCGCAAGTACTAAGGGAATGATTAATTTTGTGAAAAATACTTTCTGGGGGAAATGACATTTAAAATGCATCTTGAAAGTTGATTGGAAATTCATGAAAGAGAAAGACAAAGAGATTATTCCAGTGAGAAGGAATAGCAAAAACAAGTTCAAAGATGAAAAAGCAGTTCATTATGCACCTGAACTATGCTCCCATGTGATTATTTACAAACCATAAGATACTTGCAGATTTATTTGTGATATCGGGAACGTGATGACATTTTGATCATATTTTAAACATTTATGTATTTCAGTAGCGAGGGAATGCTATAAATACCAATACTCTATCTAACTGCACCCTCTATGTGGTTATAAGACTTAATGAAAAATTAGGCTTTCAGGAAAAATAATTACGGTAGATTGCATAAGATGTATTTGATGACTGAACACACGATATTTTGATTACTTGCCTTCTGCAATGTGAAAAAGAAATTTTAAGATAAATCACTAATGATAATTAAGAGAAACTAATTTTAACAGATTTGGTATGCATGGATCTTTATCCCAACACATCTACACACATACATCATAAACACCAAAGGATTATAGAGAGATGTAATCTAGGTTAAAGGGTGAAACATAGGATTTAGGGTTTCTGAGACCATAAATATTAAATCAATTATATAAATATTAAATAAATATTAATCAATTCTTATCTGATCTTGTTAGGGTTTCTATATTATTATATATCTAGAGCCATAATATTAATCTAGAGCCATAATATTAATCTAGAGCCATAATATTAATAAATAAATATTAATCAATTCTTATCTGATCTTGTTAAGGTTTCTATTTTATTATATATCTAGAGCCCTAAAAATTACATGGAAATCTTCAGTGGTTTGTTATTTGTAAATAAATTTTAAATAAAAGTTTGTCACTAAAGACTTATGGGAAACTCCTATAATATTAACTATCTGGTGCAACAGAAACAAAACTGGAATACAAGTGAGGAGACCTGGGTTACAATCAGATCTGAAACTATTTCCACAAGGTACTATAAACCTTAGTTGCTATATTCATGAGTAAAAAACACTCAACCACGTTTTGGGGTCAGAGACCTCATTTGAGAATCTGAGGAAAGCCGAAGACATTGCTCCTTTTCATTGCTCTTATTTTCTCTTTAAGTCTTTAAGACTATCTGTAGCATTCAGGAAGCAAAGATTACTGAGTCAGTTATTTTCATATCACAGAAAGGCCTGCCCTAGTCTGGTGATTTAATTCAGAACAGGTCTTTTTCTTTCTTTCTTTCTTTCTTTCTTTCTTTCTTTCTTTCTTTCTTTCTCTCTCTCTCTTTCTTTCTTTCTTTCTTTCTTTCTTTCTTTTCATTCATTCATTCATTTATTTATTTAATGTATTTATTTGAACAGGTTTTCTTTAATTTTTCACTATCACTGGTGGATGTTGGTCAGGCGGGCAGTGGAACTAGACTGGGGACTAGAAAATGAGATATATAGAATTTCACCATTTTCTGGAAGCAATAGTTTAAAGAAGTCCTATTATATATAGAAATTCAGCTACATTATTGTAACAGATGTATATTGTACAATTTGGGTTTTTTTCTCTTATTTCTGTAAATATTTCATTCCACTCTCTTCTCCCTTGTGTGGTTTCTGAGAATAAGTTACATGTATCCTTATCCTTATGTTCCTGTATAAGTAAGGTGTTTTCTTTGTTTTCTTTTCTCACCCCCCCCTTCCTCAGGCTTCTTTCAAGATTTTTCTTTATCTTTGATTTTCTATAGTTTGAAAATGAAAATGATATATCATTATATCATTATATATTAATTATATATATATCACTATATATATATCAGTATATATATTAGTTCATCCTGTTGGTGTTCTCTCAGCTTTCTGGATCTGCGGTTTGGTGTCTGACATTAATTTGGAGGGAATTCTTGGTCATTGTTATTTCAAATATCCCCTCTATTCCTTTTTCTCTTTCTTCCCTTTCTAGTATTCTCATTATGTGTATGTTGTATCTTCTGTTGTTGTCCCAGTCCTTGGAAATTCTCCTCTGTTTTTTCGTTTTTGTTTTTGTTTCCAGTCTTTGTTGTGTTTGCTTTTCAATTTTGGAGTTTTGTATTGAGATATTCTCAAGCTAAGAGATTCTTTGCTCAGCCGTGTCCAGTCTGCTAATAAGCTTATCGAAAGCATTCTAAATTTCTTTTATAGTGCTTTTTACTATAGCCTTTCTTTTTGGTTCTTAGGATTTACATTTCTCTGCTTAATTGCTGGTTTGTTCTTGCATGCTGTCTACTCATAAGAGTCCACAGCATATAAATCACAGGAGTTTAAATTTCCTGGCCTGATGGTTGAACATCTCAGCCCTGATTCTGATACTTTATCTCTTAAAATTGTGTGTTCTTTTTTTTTTTTTTTTTTTTTTTTTTGCTTTTTAGCTTGCTTTGTTGTTGTTGTTGTTTTGTTTTTTTCTTAATCGCCAGACATGATGTGCCCTGTAAAAAGAACTGTTGCAAATAGGCCTTTAGTAATATGGTGGTAAGGTGTCAGTGGAGGGGACGGGTCCTACAATCCTATGATCGGAACTCCATCCTTTAGTGAGCCTGCACCCCTGGACTGTGAACTCTACAAATGTAACAGGAAGGTTGGTGTTGGTTGGAGCTGGGTTGGGTATTTCCCTTCCCCCAAGCCAGTTCGGCTCTGATAATACCCCAGCAAGTGAGGCTCCAATTAACTAGTTTCCCCTGAAGGCAGCTCTTGTTAAGAACAGAGGACTCTTGAGTATTTCAGTATGGCTCCTTTCTCTGCTCCTCCCTAGAAGCAGGAGGGTATTTTCTTCTGATATTTACTGTGGGAGCCTGGTTGAGCTCCTGGTGGTAAAGTCACCATATTGTAGGGCCCCCTGTGATTGGATTGGAACCCCCCGGAGTTTCTAACTCTCAGAGTTGCCCACACTTCACCCCCAGCACTTTGTCAGCTACCATTTAGGTCTGCTACCAAAGCAAAGCACAGTTCCCTTGAGTGTCTTCTGCTCAGGGATCTTTGCTCCAAGAAGCCTACATTTGCCTGTCAGTCCCTTTAATTTTGGGAGCAGCAGTTTGCCCTGTGTCTTCTCCTCTTTCTTGGTTTGAAAAGAGTTGTTGGTTTTTCAGGCTCTTCAGTTTTTCACTTGTTAGAATAGAATGGTGACTTACTTCCAAGCTCCTTTCACTTGAAATGGGAAACCGGAAGTCCATTGATACAATTTCATGGACCGCAGACTTCTCCATATTCTAGGGATGAAATGGTGAGTGAATGTAGTAGCTAAGTTAAGATCTTCTGAGACAGAAAGAAGAAGTAAGTATGGGTGCAAACACAGGTACTTTGGTGTATATAACAGATACCCGCTTCTCTCCCTAACTCCTACAAATCTAGATTTTCTTGGAAATATTTCAAGACACTTGGACAGACAATTGTCCTAAGCTGCACTGGCACCTGGATTCTTATTTCAATGCTGCCTCCTACTGGTTACTGGTTATGACTTTGGGTGGCATGCTTAGCCTCTCCGATCCTCACTTTGTTACTAGGGACAACTAAATGATGATATCTTTCCTCATGGCTGTTTTATTTAAAAGGAAATAACTTGAGTAAAAGCACTTTGAAATCTGTCAAGACCCAAAGAAATGTGAGTTATGACTATACTTTCTGGAAATTGTTTTGTAAATGACATTAGAATTTTTAAATGACCGTCTGATTAAACACAATCCTGCATTTAATCCTGGATATTTCAATAGCATGTCCATAGGCATGTTTTCATTTACACATTAAATGCAGAACTTTGCAGCTGCTTAAATATATTCAATCATGCCTCTCACAAGTGAGGCTAAGGTCAGAGATTTTTATGGTTAGCAAGTTTATTCAAAGATAGATCATTAAAAAGACCCTTCTCCTATGATCGTTGACCAGTGATGTTCTCAAATTCTCCAGTCAAGTCCTGGTTCTGAAACCGTTTTCATGTTGTGCCACTTTGTTTGCCTGAGCTATGCTGCAAAAATCCCTTCTGACAGTCCAACATCAAAGGAAACAATGTTGTTTCCTTAAGCAAAAAGGACAGAGCTGTGGCTGCCTGGGCTTTACAAGTGCCAACAGCATTTCTTTCTAAAGCACCTGCTGTTACACATCAGCCTCAGCTGGCAAAGGACACAGACAATGACAGCAATTTTTTTTATTATTATTCCTTTCCAGTGTGTGAAAGCAGGGTCATGAATTTTATACAGAGAGCATTAATTTATGGCACGCAGACAAGCACTTGCTTCCTTAACCTCCAGACTCATGAATCGTAAATATTACTGTGGAAGGTAAGAGAACAAGTAGCTGCTATAGAAAGTAATTGACAGGCAAAACCAAAGAAAGGACTCGGTTTGGAAGATGTTCACTATCACAGAGCACTGGATGTGAAGCAGAAAATGAGATATGCACAGTCAAAAAGAAAGCTAGTTACAATGGTCTTGCTCATCTTTTTATCATATCCTCCCACCTATTTTTGTTTTCTGTCGTTTCTCTAATCTCACTTGACTTATGGGAGTAAAATCTAATTTTTAAAAATTCCACACACTGTTTATACAGGCAAACCTCCATCAACTATGCAGATTTTGCCCCCTGCCTCTCGAGAAAACAAATATGTACAGTTAAATACTTGCTTTGGTTACTGTTTAGAGGCTCATCTATGAAGATCCTATGATTTTTAACCTTAGAAACTTTCAAGGTTTTTTTTTTTCTTTAAGATCTTATTTACTTATTTATTTATTCATGAGAGACACCAAGAGAAGGAGAGACATAAGCAGAGCTAGAAGCAGGCTCGTTGTGGAGAGCCCGATGTGGGACTCGATCCCAGGACCCCGGGATCATGACCTGAGCCAAAGACAGAGACGCTCAACCACCGAGCCACCCAGGTTTCCCAGAAATTTTCAAGTTGTTAATATCGGTCTTAGTCATAGGCTAAGACCTGGGCGTGTTGTCTTTCACGCCCAGTGCTTTATGCAGATAATATCACATTTTATCTCATGAACTTTGAGTTAAAAACGTACCCCAAGTCAGAATGCAATCCACTGCTCAAGTCTGAAATCTTTTCATTGATCTGCTCCTGTCTTTATCACTCTGCTCTTTGGGGGAGCTCAGACCTCCTCCTTACCAGCAACAATGGATGCTCTGATTTCTGCTTACTTCCTTGGTTCTTTTTATTACATTCCCATTTTTTATGTCCATTTTCCTCCTAAGACAACTTTATGCTTTGGGACTCCTCAAGTCCTCCCTCCTCTATGTCTCCTGTCTTCCTTAGTCCAAGACCTCTCCCGAAGTTCACTTCCCAGCACCTCTAAACAACCCAAGGTTAGGAAACTTAAGTAATTCCCTCATTTCCTCTGAAAGAAACAAAGATTAATTTATCCTCCTTGGGAAACAGGAACCTAGATGTTTATTTCTTTTATTTTTATTTGAAAGTTGGAGCAGTAATAAAATCCCTACCATAAAAACGTCAACGTTGTTAGTGTTGTTATTACTGCTGTTATTGATAAACCTGGATCTTTCAGCCTCTATAAAAATAGATTTCTTTCCTTGATGGGTGGCAAGAAAGAAATGAGGGAATGCCCCTGTGCCTCTTCTTGTAAGCAATCTTAGTGTCTGGCAAAGTCTGGTTATGTATTAAAGACTGAATTTGTGGGATTTCTGTTGCTCAAAAAGTCTTCTGGGCTGCTTTTCGTGTTGCTCAGAGTTCTTCAGATGACATAGTCCCTCACTGTTACTCTGATTGTTAGAGTATGGTGATGTTATCTTCTTTTTGTGTTTTCTATGAGATAGGAAATAAAATACGTTTTCATTACTTTTGAATATGTCTGTCTGCTTAAGAAGTCTTTGGATGACAAACTGCCCAAAGTACCACTATAATCATTAGCATAATATTTACTCCCAATTCTTGTAGATGTCCCAGCTCCTCTCCTGAAACTTATTTACAAAAAAAAAAAAAAAATTAAGATACAATGTTTTATTTCCTTATTTTTGATATTGAAGGAGGCTTCTGGCTAAGTGCAGATTTCTAGCACAAAACACAATTAATTTCCCTCACATTGCCAATTTGGTTCAAACAAATTTAGAATGAACCCTGGGGACTTAAAAGATTATGAGGAGAGGAAAAAAAAAAAGATGATGTGGGAAATGTATTGGATATTTAGACAAAATAATGTTAAGGTAAAAATGATGACAATATTCAAAGCTTTTTCACATTTTTCTCTTCCCCCTAACCTTCTTTGACCCACCTTCACCTCTGGCAATATCTGCCACCTTCTCTTTATCCCGACCACAGGATGCAGAGGTAGGTCTAGTGTTAGCCTTGGGAATGATGTGGCTTAGAGTGAAGGCAGTGGTACTTTCTTCCTGAACTTTGACCTTGGCTCAGCTGTGCAGATGTCTAAATTCCCGAGCCTCAGCAAGAGCTAGAGAAGTATAGCTGAGCCTCCGGTTATCCTCACAGGGTGGACACAAGGACATCAGTGTCAGCTTTGCTCTTTCGCTAACACTAACATTTGTGCATCAGAGTGAAACTAAATTCCTGCTGGTCTTTCTTTTCTTCTCCAAAGCAAGCAAGAAGCTTATCTGTTTAATTGCCCCGTGACAGTGTCTTAGCTCAATTTCTTGCATGCACTTTTACAATCCACTCTTCTTTCTCCCTGGATCTATAATCCATTTTTCATCCTACTATCATTCATCCTACTGAGTGAATTGCAAGCTCATTAGGGCAATGAGGAAGGTCCATTTTAATTTGGCGCTGACTGACTTTTTTTTTTATGCCATACCTACTAACAACCCAGGCTTCTATGACTGATTTATAAACACCACATATGTCTCATTCTTTGCTCTTGTTCCTTTGGGCCCTGTGTCTGTACTATATATTCTCAATTTGCCCTTTCAGTGAACCCTTGCTTACCTTCATGATTCAGATTAGTTACTACTTGTTCTGAAAATTCTTTCCTAAATTCGGTATTTCTATCTCAGGTGGAGTTGGATGATCTTCTGACTCCACACGCATGTAAACCAAGATATAACTATATTATGGCATTTATAACATATAATTGTAAATATTTCTCTACCATAGCAATATCCATTTTATTATGGGCAATAAAAAAGGTCTCTTTTTTTTTTAGATTTTATTTATTTATTCATGAGAGAAAGAGAGAGAGAGAGAGAGAGAGAGAGAGACAGAGGTAGAGACGTAGGCAGAGAGAGAAGCAGGCTCCATGCAGGGAGCCTGACGTGGGACTCGATCCTGGGTCTCCAGGACCACACCCAGGGCTGAAGGCAGCACTAAACCTCTGAGCAACCCAGGCTGCCCAAAAAGGTCTCTTTAAAAAAAAAAAAAAAATCTTTACAGCCATGGAGTTATACACGTGCTTATAATACCAGGTGTACATCGGTCAGTTTTTCTGTAGTAACAAAAGAACATGCGAATCTTAATCACCTGTAAACAACAGAATTTATTTTTCACTCCCATGATGTTTTGATGGCTATAGGTCTGCTACATCTGCTACAAGTTTGCTTGTAGTGACTTCTGTCACTTATGATCACCTGCTCCATGTGTTTTCCCATTCTAGAACTTAGGTTAAAAGAGCAGCTTCTGCTCATAACATGCTTCTCTCATGGCAGAGCAAGATTAATGATAGAGAAACATGTATTTTAAAATTTCCAACTCATATCTGGCATATTGTCACTTTGGTTCATATTCCATCATCTTAATCAAATCATGTGACTGAGCTTCAGAGCAACGAGCTGAGGATGAAACTCCTCCTACAGGAGGAAGAGGACATAACAGGACAATAGATGGGGAGACATACCTCAGAGATACAGCAGGTCTGGTTCCAGACATCACAAGGAAGCAAATATTGCAGCAAAATGAGTCAAATGATTTTTTTGATTTCTTGGTACACATACAAGTTAGGTTTACATTACACTGTACTCTATGAAGTATACAACAATACTATTATGTCTTTAAAAAAAGCAATGCATATACCTCAGTTAAAATACTTTATTGCTAAACTTGATAATTATCTGAACTTTCAGCAAGTTGTAACCGTTTTGCTGGTGTCATCTTGATGCTGATGGCTGCTGACTGATCGGGATGATGATTGCTGAGTTTTGGAGTTTCTAGGGCAATTTCTTAAAATAAGAAAACAATGAAAGTTGCCACATCAACTGACTCTTCCCTTTCATAAACACTTTCTCTGTTGCATTTAGTAGCAGTTTACCCATGGTAAAACTTCTTTCAAAATTGGAGTCACTCCTCTCAAATCTGCTATTGTTTTGTCAATTAAATCTATGTAATATTCTAAATCTTTTGTTGTCATTTGAATAATTTTAACAGCACCTTCACCAGGAGTAGGTTTCATCTCAAGAAACCATTTTGCTCGTCCATAAGAAACTCCTCCTCCAACATGATATATAAAATAATATAGTTTATACTCCTGGCTACAAATATTCACTTCTTTCTTTCTGTCTTGAGATTACAGCAATCCAGTCACACCTGCAGTCTCCCCTTCTAATTCTAGTTCTCTTGCAATTTCTACCACATCTGCAGTTACTTCCTCTACTGAAAGCTTGAATCCCTCAAAGTAATCCACAGAGGCTGGAATCAACTTCTTATAAACTCTTGTTAATGTTGATATTTTAAACTTTTTCCAATAATTATGAATGTTCATAATGGCATCTAAAATGGTGAATTATTTCTAGAAGGCTTTCAATTTACTTTTCCCAGATCTATTAAAGGAATCACTATCTATGGAATGTATAACCTTAAAAAAAATCTATTTCTTAAAAAATATCATTTGAAAGTTGGAATCACTCCTTGATCTACGGACTACAGAATAGAATTGGTGTTAACAGGCATGTAAACAAGATGAACCTCCTTGTACATCTCCATCAGAGCTCTTAGGTGCAGGTGCATTATCAATGTGCAGTAGTATCTTGAAAGCAATTTTTTTTCACCAAGACAAAATATTTATCTATTAAGTTTGCTGTTTATCTGAGCATACAAATCAATTATAGTAGTAAATTCAACGATCAAAGATCATCATAAAAATATAGTAATGATGATGAAGTCTGACATATTTGTGAGAATTATGAAAACATGGCACAGAGAAATGGAATGAGCAAATGCTGTTGGAAAAATGGCACCGACAGACTCACTCAATATGGGGTTGGGGCAACCTTCAGTTTGTAAAAAACAGTATCTGTGGAGTATAAGGCAAAGCGCAAAAACATGAGGTATGCCTGTATATAAAATGTATATGTATAATATATAGGTATACATAAATTTAGGCATGGAAGAAATAAAATAAGGTATGTATCATATATCTAATCTTTTAGGAAGCAAGAGTATATAATGAGAAATAATAATGAAAAATAATATAGTTTATACTCCTGGCTACAAATATTCACTTCTTTCTTTTTCATACACAAAATATGTTACCATTCTCCCCAAGGAGCTCTCAACATTTCCATCCATTATGGCATCAACTAAATACCAGAATTTAATGATATATTCTACTACATAAACTGTCAATTGATTTTGAGATCTATGTGCTAAAACAATGAGTATCTCATTCTGGCACTCATGTGCACACATAGCCATAGGGAGTATATGAAGATGGACCAGAGACTGTCTCTGACCTTCCAATAGGAAGTACACTTTAGTGACTGGTTCATAGCAGTTCTGAAATCCTCCTGGGAAAATATCATAGGGACTCCTTATTCTGAGAGTAAGGCCCTTATTGAACTCCTTTGCATTGCTTCCCAGCCCACTGATCTTCCTGGAAATTTCATTTGAGTGTTTGGATGTTCTTCCAAATTTCTTGTTGCCCCATTTGAAGAATATTCTAGAAAATATGTCTTCCTTGGTGACTGTTCACTTTTCTTAGTCCAAGCCTATCTTGATGTTTTTAAAAGTAACTGAAAGATACTTAGCCTTAGACTTTTAAAAATATGGTTGATGGATCATTTGGAAATACTGTTATGGTAGCATTCAATGGCTTGACACCAAAATCTATATTTAAGTCAGATTTGATGTAATAATAAAAATCTCAAAATTTTAGTGACCTACTATAATATACATTTATTTGTTGATCTTAATTTATCTATTGATCTTAACACATTTTGTCAGCTACTGGCTTTAGCTGTTGAAGTTCTGTTCAGTTTGGCTTTAACATCTCCTTATTTCAGAACCCAATTCAAGGAAGCAACTCTTATTTGTCATGGTAGAGGGAAAAGAGCAGAAGAGATAGTAGCAATAGATGATATCTCTTATGGCTTCTGCACTGAAGTAGCACAATGCCACTTCTGATAATATTCCAATGACCAAAATAAGCCATATGATCATGCCCAGTATTAGTGGATGTAGAAGCTCATGTCTTCTAGGAGGGGCTGCAAGGCAGATGACAATGGGCAAGAGTGCATAATGGTCTTCTAAAAGGTCAAAAGGATAGTTGGAAACAATAAGGCAATATGTCCTACCATTATTTAAACTTGAAGATATTGGAGCATAACCCAAGTTTTAAGTGGCCTAAAAGAACTATAATAGAAGAGTCTTATTTTTTTTAAGATTTTATTCATTTATTCATGAGAGAGACAGAGAGGCAGAGACACAGGGAGAGGAAGAAGCAGGCTCCATGTGGGAACCCGACGTGGGACTCAATCCCAGGACTCCAGGATCATGCCCTGGGCTGAAGGTGGTGCTAAACTGCTGAGCCACCCGGGGCTACCCGAGAGAAGAGTTTTAAAAAGCCACAGAAATCTATTATTTACTTCTCAACTTTCTAGTTATTCAATAAATGTTTCTTGGACAATTACTTAGTGTCAGTCATCCTACTTGGTTTTAGTCATAAGAACTTAAATAGCTGGGATGCCTGGGTGGCTGAGTGGTTGAGTAAGTGCCTTTGGCTCAGGGCATGATCCCAGGCCCCTGGGATCAAGTCCCGCATGGGGATCCATGAAGGGAGCCTGCTTCTCCCTCTGCCTATATCTCTGTCTCTCTCTCTGTGTATCTCTCATGAGTAAATAAATAATCTTAAAAAAAAAGAGAAAACTTAAGCATATACTGTCACTGAAGTAATGTAATTTCACACAATGGGTAAATTGGGAGTAGGTAATAAGAAGTTTTTATATACTGACACCTACTATAAAAGGTTAAGTATATCCTGTTCCAGAAGCACATGGGAAGTGCTAGACCCAAGTATGTAGTGAAAACCTGATCTGTATTTGAGAGGGTCATGGCATATACCTGTAGTAGATTAGGAGTAGATATGTGTGAAATGCCAAAGAACCAAAAGCATTTGGAGGATCGATTGACTGGAGCATCTCACTGAATTTTAATATTGTCTCTGAGGCTGACTATGCATAATATTTAAACATAGGCCAGCTTATAATTTCCTTCAATTCAGATTTTACTATAAATATATTCCTCACTGATAATTTTCAAATAATAGAATTTTTTCCATGCCCACCACTGATGGGGAATCAAGCTGCTGATGTATGCTCAATGCCAGCAACAATTTAAATCTAATATTAGACGAAGAAAAATATTGATGGTTACAAAAATTTTTAAGTAGCATCTTAAGTGTCTGTTAATTGTTAAACTTATTCCAGAAACAAATAATATGTGGCTTTTTTTTTTTTAAGATTTTACTTACTTATTCATAACAGAGAAAGAGAGAGAAAGAGAGATTGAGAGAGGCAGGAACACAGGCAGAGGGAGAAGCAGGCTCCCTGCAGGGAGCCCGACTTGGGGCTGGATCCCAGGCCTCCAGGATCAGGCCCTGGGCTGAAGGCAGCGCTAACCTGCCGAGCCACCCAGGCTGCCCATGGCTTTGTGATATTAACCTATTTTCTACCAATATTCTACATTCAGTATATACGTCCATACATTTATAAATTTATATAAATCATTCTTCCACGTAGGTTGACAACTGTATGGTGCATTCACTTAAATATCTTAAAATAAAGAGATAAATAGCAAAACATATTAAAATACATTTCTGGTGCATCAAGTGTATTTGCACGTACATACAAAGTGCAGTGCACATAAATAGCGTATATGTTTGTGTATTTACTTATGCAAAAACATGAGCTTTGAGATGTATAATATATGAACACTAGTCTAGAGGTAACTCCATAGTAAAAAGATCCCTGACTTAAGGACCCTTAGAAATAGCTCTCTAACTAATTGAGTTTATGAATACCTGTGAGCAACAGACTGTCTGGGCCTCAATTTCCTTTTTTTTTTTTTAATTGAAGCTGTTAGTTCTAGTCTGTTCTAACTTAGGAACTCAATAATCCTTTTAATATCTAACATTCTATTATATAAGTATTGGGGAATGGAGGTATGGAGATGTCAGTTTAGTTTCCCAGTTAGGGGTGGGACAGACGGAAACACTGAAACTATTTCTTGACAATTTATTTCAAGGGAGAAGTCCTGTTTTCATCTTTTAGGTACTCTAGTTTTATCCACTGCCCTTGAATTTAAGAAAAGGTGAAAAAGGATTTCCGTGTATCTATTTTACTCTATTCTTTACTTAATATGCTTTTATTTTATCACCTTTTCTCCTTCATCTTCTCAGAGCAATTCAGTCTAGTCTTTTTAATATCCCCCTCATTTGGAGTTCCCTCCTGGAGTATTACTTGTGATTACAGTCCTCATTGTCCTTCACTAGCCTTTTCTGTTTCTCTTAAGTTTTACTTAGAGACTAGGTGACCACAACTGAAAACTTTACTGAAGGTGAAACAGACTGTGATACATGCACCTTGTACACATGCAATGGGATTTTTATTTTAATTCATTTTATTTCCCTTAGAAATATATTGGGACACTGTGAAAATATCAACAAATTCTAAACATATGATCATACTTTATTTTTTAAGTGAGGAAGTTATTTAAACATTTTAAGACTATAATATCCTTAAATATTCTAGTGTTTTTACAAAAACTAATTTATTCCCTCTAGCCAATATTTTTCCATTAGCAAATATTTATCTGCAATTTCATCATTTGCAATATTTCAATGGAATTCACATTTGTTAAGGATGGACTATGATCAAAGCACATATAAGTGTTGCAGGTGAATACAAATAGAGTAAAATATCTGTTATTAATGACATTACATTCTAGGCAAGCAAGTAAAACACTTGAACAAATGTATCTAAAATATGGTAAGTGATATAATGCAGTCACAAAGTATAGGAAGAAGATATTACTTTTTTGGGGATAGATGATATAATTAAGGAAAATACCCCCACTATCACATTGCTACAGGGCATATTGTTTCAATCATACAAACCTAGAAGCTGTAGATAATATTAGCATCCACAAGTATTTGTTGTATCAATAAAAATTTTAAAAAGGATCATCATAAAATATGGTCACTTCAGCTCTTTACTCTGTTTCTGTAGCTGAAAATGATGTCCAAGCTGATATCCGTATCCTTCCTTTTCCCACTACCTTTCTGAAATTCTCTTATCCACTGTTATCAAATCCTATCAACCACTTGATTGAAAGGATTTTATAAATTTTCATTCCCATAGGATCCATGTTTCAGTGTTCCCATATGTTTTGGTTTGTATAGGTGGCTACTGCCAATCAGTTAGTTCCTCATAGAACTCAGTTGCCCTCTTTATGGCACAGATCCACTGTAATCCACTTTACCAGGAAGCTAACTGGTAATCTCAGAACATGGTGCCATATGTGGGGTCTAGTTTTGAGCTTTACTATTGGCAGATTGGACAATCAGTAGTGTTAGCTAGACTTGCTTTGGTGAAGGGGAAGTCCACCACATTAAAACTATGCATAGACTCCATCATAGGAATTTTGTATACAAAATTAAAAGTCAGTAAAATTCAGGTCGACTAGGAACAGAAGTTGACTGACACGCAGAAGACAGATCTTGCACATTGTTTTATAGGTTTATCTGCCATGACTGTTCTCTGCAGGACATCAGTGTGTGGCGTGGACATTTCAACATCCTGTGTCCTTTCTGATGTCTTCATCCACATACCTCTTCACAATAATTCCTTGTCATCAATTTTTCAATGCCATCAGTTTCTGATCATTTAGCCAGTGAATTAACCATTACCTATGAATTTATTTATAACTAAGGGTTTTTAGACAAAATAGAAAATTCTATATATTGCCAAATTTATACTAGATGGGAAGATTTCTTTCCATCTTTGCCTTTTGGATTATCTATGAAGAAAGATTTAGTGCAATGTTTACATAATTGTCTGTTAACTAAACCTGCAGTTTTTCCTCATATGTCTTAGCTTAAATGCAGTTAAATTTTAGGTTTCTTTTTTTTTCTTTTCTTTTCTTTTCTTTTCTTTTCTTTTCTTTTCTTTTCTTTTCTTTTCTTTTCTTTCTTTTCTTTTCTTTTCTTTTCTTTTCTTTTCTTTTCTTTCTTTTCTTTTCTTTTCTTTTCTTTCTTTTCTTTCTTTTTCCTTTTTTTTTTTTTTTTTTTTTTTTACACAGACACTATCTTAAATAGGTTGTAGAACCTCACTCACTCAAAGGACTGAAGTATACAAGATCTTCCTGCTGCACAAAATAGGTTAGGAGAGATTTACATGAATAATGACAATATCTTTGGGGTGATTTTGAAATCCCAAGAAGTTTTAAATTATCTATTATCCAGAGAAGATCACAGTGTGTCAAGTGCATTATGTGAATGTGGTTATATTTTGTATCTGAAATTTACATGGTAACATGACCAATCTTTGTTGCTCTTGAATTATAGTTCATATTAGTGACTAGTTTTTGTTTATTTGTTTTCTGTTTTCATCTTCAAACTACTCCAAGGGAAACAAGTGGAAAATTATGTTTCTTAAATTTGGTTAGGAAACTAATAAAACATAGAATTGGTGAGATTGGAAAATTCATCAAAGTATTTCTAGACCTATGAGTATTAAAGAAGCTAAAAATTCTGATAGATAAGTGTAATATAACATAATGGGAAACATTTGAGTATTATGTTAACAGCTAGAACTTTAATGTACTATTTCAGTAGGAAATAAAATAAAGGAAAATCTAATTTGGACAGGGTAGGATTTCAAATAAATGGTTTACTTTTGGTTTCAGGAATTTTTATCATTTTAAGGACTAAATAATTTACATTGAACCTCCAAAATAAATCTTTGTAACAATGTTTTTGCTTCTGTATATTTATTTTCTTTTAAAAATTATGCTTTACTTATTATAAATTTATAAAACTTGTATATGTTGTAGGTATCTTAAAAATGTTAGAGGCTATTTCAATTGCACAATACCTTAACGAATCTTGTTAAATGTAAGATATTTAGGGGAAATATACAATTGGGATTTCAATTTTTGTTTTATGAAAGAAAATTATTATTTAAAAGTTATTATCAGTATTCTTTAAATGGCAGAGCACATGTGTATCTAATAATATGTGTTCAGATTTTACCTTTTTAAAAAAGATGTAATGATGTATGGGGAGATGGAGGCAGAGAAATTTAACCTAAAGTTGTAGGAATAGATTTTCCAAATGAAGAAGAGAAACAAAGATGTAATAATATTTAAACCATACTTTTATGCACTGGGGAGATGTTACAATACAGTTTCCAGGCAAAAATGAATGACCACGGACCAAATGAAAGAATGGAGATCCATAAGAAATACATAAAAGCAATACATAAAGATTATGATGAGAGTTAGTACTTGTGTTTCTCAAAAAGAAGTGGAAAAGTGCAGAGGTCGTGACTGCATTTGAAGGAATGAAGGTTTTACCTCGCATTTAAAAATAACTATTTGATAATTGCATAGCTTTCTTTCTAGGCTAAATTAAGTACTTGACTTCCTAAAGAGTAAAGAATAGTAATTACTATGAAATCAAGTTGGATTAATGATAGAATTTCTTCACTCTTTTAATTATTCTATTTATGTGCATTTGGGTTGATGTTTAAAATAATTAAGTTCTTATTATAGAATATTTGAACGATACAAAATATTACAAAGAAGAATCTGAAAATTAGGTGGTTTTTTTTTTTCAAAAGTACTCTTACTTTTCTATGCATATATGGGCACATATATATTTTGCAGAAAAGTATATTCATTTTATAAAACATACTTCTAAAATATATTTAATATATTTCTTGTTTAGTCCCCCCACTTAGATTTTTAAATTCTTTGTACTAGTTTCCAAACTTACAGATGTAGTATAATTAAAGACGGACTCTCATGTAAATGGTTTGCATTTTTACAAATGTTTCAAATACCACTGTTATGAAAAGACTTGTTTTCCAAATATATTGTTATAATAAAATCCTAAAGTAATAATTTCAGGATCAAAAGTGCATTGGGCACCTAGGTGGCTCAGTTGGTTAAGCATCTGCCTTCTGCTCAGGTCAATCCCAGGGACTGAGTCCCACCTTGGGCTCCCTGCTTGGTGGGGAGTGCACTTGAGATTTTCTCTCTCTCCCTCTCTCTCTCTCTCTCTCTCTCTTTCTCTCCCTCCCACCACTTGTGCCCTCTATCAAATAAATAAATAAAATCTTTTTTTTTTTTTAAAGAGTGCATCAATAGTTATCTCTTAGGACTTTCTTCAATAATTGGAATTCAAATAATACATTGAGTTCTTAAATACACATTGTACCTTCAAATCTTATAAGTAAGTTCTTAAATACACAGAGTTATATACACACATGTTCTTATTATGTGTTACACTTTATGCTCCAATATATAATCTATTATTTGTGTTCTTCTGTATTTGTATTAGGTAAAATATTAGCCTAATTTTAATGTCTGTGTTTTCCATTCTGAATCTTGCCTAACAATATATTTTTTTTCAGTGTTATTCTTACACATTTTGGGAAATGGGAGGAAGTTCATTTTTATTGTCTTGAAAAATTTTTTGTAGAAACAAGCATTCATATTCATCCATTAAGATCACTCAGTGAATCTCTGTACTCTCAAATCCTTTTGGCATTTGGATTCAATTGATTTCATTGTATAGATGAATTTGAAAGGACATAGTAGTCATTTGTTATTAAATGTATATATTTACTTTAGCTTTTTATTACTTAGGTAATTTTTGTGATTTCCTAGCTACTTCATTTTTAAGCTTATTCCTAATTACTTATTTTATATTTGTGTTGTTGCATCTATAAGTAAGGTTTTTTCATATATATATATGAAAAAACCTTACTTATATATATGTATATATATAGTTATATATATACATATATATAAGTATAATTATATATATAATTAAGCTGCTCATTGTTTATAAAATAACTCATTGGTTTTGAATAACAATTTTATAAATTATAATATTGCTACATTATTTTATTTTAATGTTTTTTCAGCTAATATGCTTGCTTGTTCAAATAAAGATATATATTATTGTACATAATTGTATTTTCTTTCTTCATAATTTGATTATCATTTTTTCATGTATTTGCATTGGCTAGAATTTCACAACTATTTTGCTTTATAATTAATATTAGATCTTTTGAAATGAGATACTTTAAAATCAACTTGACAATACCTATTTAAATCTTTTTTAAAATTAATTATATCAGAAATGTGTGAAGAACATCATCAAATACTAATCTAAATCTGTAGGCAGATCACTCTCTCCTTTGCACAACTTAGCAGGTATGGCAGGCAAAATTTTAAACTAACTCCCAAGAATGTCCACACCTGGTTCCCTATGACTGTGATTATGATTATGATGAATGTCACTCCCATGATTATAATATGTTATATGGCACAGTTGACCTTAAGGAAGGGAGATTATCAGGATGGGCCTGAACAGGAAATATTCTCATTTCTTCAGTCATTTTAAGTATGGCTAGGTTTTTCTAATTATTCTTGAAATATTTCATTATTATTATAAATTCACTAACTTTATTAATATCTTCAAACTTTTTACTAAGTTGAGGTTTTTATTTGCATCAATATTACTTAAATTTGGGTCATTCTCTATAATAACTAGAAAATGGTTTTTAAATAACTTTGTTGCTCACATCTTGGGCAATTATAAAATTTTCCATTTATGGATATCATTGTTAGATTTTTTTATTTATTATTTGAGGAGCATTTAAAAATATAGAAAAGCAAAGAAATGAAATGAGACATATCTTTTTACATCTGGAATTGATATTTGGAAATACTCACTTGTACTTATTTCATTGGTTTTCAACATAAGAAATAATTAAGTGCAGATACATTTGAAGTCCACGTTATACAATCTCATTCCCGTTACGTCCTTGTTGTTCATTCTGCAGCCAGATTTTACACATTTGCGCTCATACATTACATATATATTTTGCTTTGTGCTTTAAATGTTATATCATTTTATTCTTCACTTTGCTTTTTTCACTAAACATAATGTCTTGGAGATTTAGTTTTGTTGGCAAATGTCAAGCTTTTTCATTATATTTGATGTTTTCTTTTGTATATATTTGCAGCATTTTGTTTATTAATTTCATTCTTTTGGGATATTTATGTCAAGTCATTGAGTATCTTTGTATTAGGTCTTGAGCATTATATCTTTTTTTTTAAAGATTTTATTTATTTATTCATGAGAGATACAGAGAGAGGCAGAGACATTGGCAGAGGGAGGAGCAGGTTCCCTGTGGGGAGCCTGGTGTGGGATTTGATCTCAGGATCCCGGGATCGCTACCTGAGCCAAAGGCAGACGCTCAACCACAGCCACCCAGGTGCCCTGAAAAGTAGATCTTTTATAAGAGTTTCCCTCTGTGTATTCCTAGACACAGAGTGGTTGAATTGTAGAAAAGGCATATTATAAATTTCACCAGGTGTTCTAAAATGTCATTGTCTTGATATTTCAATATGCTTCCCTCCAGTACTATGGGTTTTTCTTTTTATCTTTTCACTAAATAATGCACATTTGATATTTTCTGACTTTTAATTTTATTGCCAATCTAAAGAAAGTAAACTAAAATCCCCCTTTTTTGGTTCTAATTTTTATTTTTATTTTTGTATTCAGGTGATGTGTTTACCCTTATCTTATATATATTTTCTATTTCTGTTCCTTTACTATAAATTATTTTCATTTAAAGTATTTTTTTCATTTTTAATTAACTGTATTTGTTTCCTTTTTTATATTTAGGACTACTTTATATATTCTGGAGAAGATATTTATTTGATTACATACATTAATAATCCCCACTCCTGTCTATACTTATGTTTTTTATTTTTTAAAGCTTATTAGTTGCATTTAAAAATCCTAAATATTTAATCTCACTAAGTTTTCCCTAAATTATCACCAATTTGTGCATGCTGTTTCTAACCATTATTATAAAAATAATTTTAAATACTAATTTTTATGGTCGGTAAAAAATTAGTTTCTCAAATATAGTGTGACACTTATAAAGAAAAGTAGAAGGTATCTGCAATGTGTTTTCTAACATTACCCTAAGTACGTTTTTATGTTTTGTTTTTGTTTAGTTTTTGTGTTGTTTTGTTTTGCTTTTTTTTAGAGAGTATAAGTTGGTGGGGAAGGGCAGAAGGAGAGGGAGAGAGAGAATCTTAAGTAGACTCCACACCCAGCCTGATGCAGGGCTCCATCTCATGACCCTAAGATCATGACCTGAGCTGAAATCAAGAGTCAGATGTTTAACCAATGAGCCACCCACGTATCCCTACATTATATTTTTAAGATTTGTATTTATGAGTATATTCCAAAATATGTCATGAGATTTAGATCATTGAATGATATACTCTGTGTTCATTCATTCATTTCTCAAATAAGAACAACTTGAGGAAAATATTTCTAGGATACTATGCTTTGTGTTTGTTTACTGAAATGTCTTATTTTTGTATAAATTAAAAGTCATTTCAAACCACATGCACAGTGAAATGTAAATAGACATGACAAGAGATATTTCCCTCACTGGAAAAAAGTATTAATTTGTTTACAGTGTTTACTCTGTATACATTTTATTTCGACCAGATGCTTCTCAAACTCTTCATTTAAACCAATTTGGCAACTAAATTCACAGTTTTATTTATTTATTTATTTTTCCCTATCAGGCAACAGAGGTATACTCTTATTCTTTTAATTCCAGGATAATTAATGTACAGCTTTATATTTTTTTCAGGTATGCAATATAATGATTCAGTAATTCTATACATTAATCAGTGCTCAGCATGGTATATGTAATCTTAATCCTCTTCACCTATTTTACACATTCCTCTACTTACCTCCCCTGTGGCGAACACCAGATTGTTCTCTGTATTTAAAAGTCTGTTTTTCTATCTTGTTTTTCTTTGTTTATTTCTTAAATTCTATGTGTGGGTGAAATCATATGATATTTATCTTTCTCTGATACCTGATAGGAGTTGCATTAAACCTATAGGTTGCTTTGCGTAGTATGGATATTTTAACAATACTGGTTCTCCCAGTCAGTAAGTGTGGAATATCTTTCCATTTATTTGTATCATCTTTAATTTCATTTATTGATGTTACATAGTTTCTGGAGTACAGGTATTTCACCTCCATGGGTGAGTTTATTCCTAGTTACTTTATTTATTTATTTATTTATTTATTTATTTATTTATTTTTTTTGGTGCAATTGTAAATGGAATTGTTTTTTTTAATTTCTCTTTCTGCTACTTAATTATTAGTGCATGGAAATGCAACAGATTTCCATATATTAATTTTTATAACCTGTGACTTTACTGAATTAATTTATCAGTTTTAGTAGCTTTTGGGTTAAGTCTTTTGTGTTCTCCATATATAGCATCATGTAATCTGCGAAAAGTGAAGGTTTTATTTCTTCCTTACCAATTTGGATGCTTTTCTTCTCCTCCATGGGTGATTGCTGCATTTCCAGCATTGTGTTGAATAAAACTGGTGAAAGTGGACATCCTTTTCTTGTTCCTAACTTTAGAGGAAAAGATCTCAGCTTTTCCCCATTGAATGTAATGTTTACTATGGGTTTTTCACATAAGAACTTTATTTATTATTTTATTTTATTTTATTTTATTTTATTTTAATTTTATTATTTTATTATTTTATTTTATTTTACAGAAGAATTTTATTATGTTGAGATATGATTCCTGTAAACCTCCTTTGTTGAGAGTTTTGTCATGAATGGATATTGTACTTTGTTAAATGCTTTTTTTTTTTTTGCATCTATCAAGAGGATCATGCTGTTTCTATTCTTTCTCTTGCTAAAATGATATAATTAATTTGTGAATGTTGAGCCATTCTTGCATCCCTGGAATAAATCCCACTTGATTATGGTGAATGATTTTTTTTTAATTATTGTTGAATTTGGCTTGCTAATATTTTGTTGAAGATTTTTCATCTATGTTTATCAGAGATATTAGCTTGTAGTGTTGCTGTTGTTGTTGTTGTTGTTGTTGTTAATAATGTCTGCTATCAGGTTTCAGGTTTGGTATCAGGGTATTGCTGGTCTCATAGATGAATTATAATTTTTAATTCCTCTTCTATTTGTTGGAATAGTTTGAGAAGAATAGATACTAATTTTTCTTTAAATATTTGTTAGAATTAACCTGTGAAGCCATTTGGTCCTGGATATTATTTCTTGGAAGTTTTTGTTTACAAATTCAATTTCATGCTGGTAATTGGTCTGTTGAAATTTTCTGTCTCTTCCTGATTCAGTTTTGGAATCTTTTATATTTTGGATATGTTTCCAGGAATTTATCCATTTCTTCCATCCAATTTGCTGGCATATAATTTTCCATCATATTCTCTTATAATTCTCTATTTCTGTGTTTCCAGTTGTTATTTCTGCTCCTTCATTTCTGATTTTATTTATTTGCATCCTTTTCTTCTCCTCACTTTTTTTTAGAAGTCTGGCTAAAGGTTTCTTAATTTTGTTGATCTTTTTAAAGAACCAGCTCCTAGTTTTATCGATCTGTTCTATTGTAGTTTCTTTTTTTGGGAAGGGGTCTCTATTTCATTTACTTCTGCTCTAATCTTTCTTATTTCCTTTCTTCTACTGGTTTTGGGGTTTGTTTGTTCTTCTTTTTCTAGTTCCTTTAGTTGTAGGTTAGGCTGTTCATTTGAGATTTTCCTTGCTTCTTGAAGTATTGCTATAATCTCTCGTAGAATAGCTTTTGCTACATCCCACAAATTTTAGGATGCTGTGTTTTCATTATTTATTTCCATGTACTTTTTGATTTCCTGTTTGATTTTTTGGTTGATCCATTAATTGTTTAATAGCATGTTATTTAGCCTCCAAATATTTGTATTCTTTCTAGTTTTTTTTTTTTAATTGATTTCTCCTTTTATATTGTTGAGGTTGGAAAAGATAAATGATATAATTTCTCTCTTTATCACTAATTTTTGCAATTTTAACTATTATGTGTCTTGATTAGACCTCTTTGGCTTGATTTTGTTGTTGACTCTCTGTACCTCCTGGATTTGGATACCTGTTTCATTCCACAAATTAGGGAAGTGTTCACCTATCATTCCTTCAAATAAATTCAAATAAATTTTCTTCCCCTTTTCTCTCTCTTCCTCTGAGATCCCTATAATGTGAATGTTCCACTTGATCATGTGCTGAGTTCCTTTAACCTATTCTCATTTTTTTCCCTGAAAATCCACTTCTTTTTTTCTGCGTTGTAGACAGATCCAGTCAGTGTGCTCTGTTTTCTGTACGTGTAATAATTTATCAAAATAAGTTTTCCTACAAGATTCTTCCATCAACTCTGAAAGACCTTTATTTGGGTCTGACAACATACCCAAATAAAGCTCTTTAAAATTACCTCTTAATATTTGGAAGAAAGTGTTTCAAATCTTTTCTATACCTAGTCTCATTTTTTTTAATGTTCTTTTTCTTTTTTCTGTTCAGCCTGATTGCTTTCCATTACTTTGTCCTCCAGGTCACTGATCCATTCTTTTGCTTTCTCTGCTCTACAGTTAATTCCCTCAAGCGTATTCTTAAGTCCAGCTATTGAGTTCTTCATCTCTTATTTATTCTTTTTCATATTTTCTATCTCTTCGTCAAAGGTCTCACTGAGATCCTCCACTCTTTTCTCAAGTCCAGTAATCTTTATAACTGTTACTTTGAATTCTCTATCAAGAATCTTGCTTGTCTGTTTTGCTGTGATTTTTGTTCTATTTTTTCAGTTGGGACATATGCTCTGTGTCCTCATTTTGTCTAACTCTCTGTGTTTGTTTCTATGTATTAGGAAAGTCACCTACATCTTCCACTCATGAAAATAATGGCCTTGTGAAGAAGAGGCCCTGTAGTGTAATGGCCTTCACCAGAACCAGAATTTTATGTGTTTTGCATGTGCCCCACCATTGTGGCAGAGTCATATTTATTTTCAGTCTAGTCAGCTGCAATGTCCTACTCCACTGTTGTGTGCAGGATTTTGTCTCTGTGCTGTAGAGGGGTCAGGCTGTGGCTGCCCAGGGCTTGTAGTTGGGTCTGACCAGATGCCTGCCCTCATCCAGTTTGCCAGGGCTGCAGTAACACCAAACTGAAGGATGCTATTCCTGTGTTGTCTCTGAGAGGCTTTTGTGGGTGGGCAGGTCCTGCAGTCAGACCAAATATCTGCCCCTAGTCTGTCTGTTGGGGTTGCAGTGATTCCAAACAATAGAGCTCTCTCCTTGTGATCCCCCTGTGAGTTTTCTGTTGGTGGGTAGGGCCAGGGGTCAGATTAGATGTCTTGCCCATAGGTAACTGCTGGGGCTGTAATCAATTTGGTATGTCTGGTTATCTTTCTCTTTCCCCAGGGCAGGAGTCACTTTTAAATGGCACTGGTCACTGTTGTGGCTGCTTGTAGAATGAGATATGTCAGAGCCATTTTGGAGAGACTACTGCCAAGCAGTGTGGGTTGGATGGGGCAAATCCTCTGAGACTGTGAAGGCAGGGAACTCAGTATTAGCAAGCCAATGAAGGAGTGTTCCTGCTGGTTCCCACTGGTGTCTGGGTACCTAAGCTGGGGGTGTATGGAGTGGGGGGAGAAATGGAACCTGCCAGCTCTTTTGGTTTTCTCCATCAGATCCCTGCCCTTTCAGCACATGTTCTGAGATTAGAAAATAAATCTTCCTATACAACCCAGATCCAGATGGCTTTTCAAACTTCTGCTTCTACATCGCATCTTTGTGGGGCTATTGGTTATACTACCTCTTTAAGGGTGGGGACTCAGTTTCTTATCAGCTCTCCCAGAGCTAAGCCCTACTTTGTAAATTACCCAGAGTTAAGTCCAGTTGGCTGTACAGACTCTGGAAGTTAAGTCCCACTGGATTTCAAAGCCCAGTGTATGAGGAATGATCCTCCCAGAGCAGATCCCCTGTGTCTGGGATTCTTGGTGTGGAGTCTGTTCCTCTCCCTTCCCTGTGCTTGTGGTGTCGCTCCCATTTGTGGTTTGTTTTCACTGGAATTTGGTTCTCTGCCCCTCCACCCCTTTTCTACATGATTTCTCCACCTCTTTCTGTCTATGATTAATTGTAGAGTCTGTTCTACCAGGCTTTTGGGTCATTTTCTGTATTAGTTGCACTGATGGGGTGATTATTTAGTTATATCCATGGGGCAAGACAAGCTTAGAATCTTCCTACTCCAGCATCTTTCCAGGCTCTGACTTTTAATGAAAATGTCAGTTTTGATATGAAATATGTAAAGTGCTAAATGCTAGAGCTCTTTTGTTACTTTTGAATCAGTATTTAACTTCCCAGTTAGACTCTCAAGTTAGGTAGAGCTGAGACCAACACAAGAATTGATAAAATGCCATCAATAATTGAATAAATTATCATCTAGTTACTAATTATATTAAAAATATAGATACATTATAGCAGAGTGGTATGGTTTATAAGATTCAAACTCAAATGAAGAATATTATCTTACAACCTGACTGTGATTTAATTTATTTTCCTCAGGGTGCAGTCTGCCTTGGGTGTCAAATGAAATTGGAAAGTCGATCTTTTGACTAAATTAAGAGGAGGAAAAAGTGTGTATGGGGATGTGTGTGGGGATGTGGTGCGATGAGGTGCCATTGATCGCCTCACTTTATTTCTTCTGTCTTCTGTCTTTACTGATCCTATTTTTTTCTAAACCTAGTATTTACATTTGGATTTATTGTAGGAAGAAAATATGCCCTTTTCTCCAGAGCATTTTTTTCCCACACTCTGACATATGTTTTTCATTTTATGAATCTCCTGAAAAATGGTCTATTTACACTCTCATTTGTGGCTTTAGCACCTTCAAAAGGCCCGCAGACCCCTCCTGTAGGTAAGAACTCCTATCAGTCATTTAAAGGTGACTAATCCATTAGGAGTGACCAATAATACTTTTTTGCCATTCTTTTGGTAAAAGTCTTAAAGATCAAAATATACCTGGTTTCACCAATATTGAATGATCCATATCCCTTAATGAATATCTCTTTGTCCAGTAGTCCTTTTGTTTTAATACATTACCGAATAGTATTTGCTAAAATAATATTTAAGAATTTGACTTGCTAATTATTGGTATAATTGGCATGAATTTTTCTTTTTCTGCACTATTTCTGACAGATTTGAATGTCTGTTAATGATGAATGCAAATACATGTACACAGTTACATACACAACAAAAAAGTTTTCAGATTAATACAAACACAAAATTTTCTGGTCTCTAGAAAATTGTAATGTAATTCAAAAAGTTTTTTCCTTAATGGTCTCAGTGGATTTACTTTGCCACTTCATTGGGTTATTGCCCTTTTGTAATTTTTTTACCCATGTATTTCAATCTACACTTTCTACTTTGTTTGGGTTTCCCTTTTTTTTTTTTTTTTAAGATGTTATTTATTTATTCATGAGAGACACACAGAGAGAGAGAGAGAGAGAGAGAGAGAGAGAGAGAGAGAGAGAGGCAGAGACACAGGCAGAGGGAGAAGCAGGCTCCAGGCAGGGAACCCGACATGGGACTCAATCCTGGATCTCCAGGATCAGGCTCTGGGCTGAAGGCGGCGCTAAACCTCTGAGCCACCCGGGCTGCCCTGAGTTTTCTTTTACATATGCTATATCAACTATATATCCAATTGCTATAATATTGTTTTTATATAATTAAATAAAATTATATATAAAAATTAGATATAATTTTATATAAATATAATTATATATTTTACATAATAGATTTTTAGATTTTTTAATATAAAAAAGCTCTTAGATTTAACAATTATTTGGTTATATCTTTTATAATTCATGGTTATCTGGTTCTATTTTTATTATTTAACTTTATTTACTTTTAATATTTTTAGTTATTGATATATTTATTCAATGAAGTGGTTTTCAAAAATTCTTGTGCTTAGAACCAAAAATGAATTTTTTTGATAAAATTGATTTTAATGTTCATTCACCTTAATAATTCCTTAAAAATATTTTAATTGTATTTAAAATATGTTACTGTATGTTTCCTGTGCCTGCTGTAAGAAATTACCAGAAACTTGTTGTCTTAGACAACAACAATGTATTATCTTATAATTCTGGTAGGCAGAAGTCAAAAATCATTATTAACTCTGATGAAATCAAGATGTCAGCAGGGCTACGCTCTCTCTAGAAGCTCTAGGGGGAAATCTCTTCCCTGACTCTTCCAGCTTTTGGTGACTACAGAATATATTGGTTTGTAGCTGCATTAGTTGAATCTTCGAAACCACCATGCCAAATCTTTTTCTGCTCCCTTTTTATAGTGTCTTCCCTCTGTTAAATTTCCTCTGCCTTCCTGTATACATGTGATGGTATTTAGGGTCTACCCCAAATAATCTAGGCTTAACTGCCACCTCAATATCCTTAATCACCTGCAAAGATTCTCCCTCTGTCTTTAAAAATAGCAATTGAAGGCAATATTCACCAGTTCCAGGGATTAAGACATGGATATCTGATGGGAGTGCATTTTTTAGCTCACTATAATTAAAATAATTTCTCTGTATATTTTTATATTTTTTTTTATGATCTATCATTTTTACCATTTTATTATGGCTTTTTAAAAAATATTTTATTCACTTATTTGAGAGAGCACAAGCATCAGGTATGGGGTGGTCAGAGTAAGAGAGAGAGAGAGGGAGAAGCAGACTCTGCAGAGCAGGGAGCCATGCATGCTGCCACTGGGCTCAATCCCAGGACGCTGAGATCATGACCTGAGCCAAAGGCAGACACTTAAGCCACTGAGCTTTTGCTTTGGCACTTAATTGCTTTATTCAGGTTTTCTCTACTAATATTGACTCCAGTTTCCTTTGTAATCCTGCTGAATTTAAGTACCAGAATCTATTAATATATATTCAAGTTTGATATTTTGTTTGTTTTCCCCTTTGGTCTTGGTCTTTAGAACATAACTTCTCGGGAAATTACAAAGCAGCAATATATTATATTTTAACATAGAGATGCAATAGGAACTAAATTGTAAAAACAAAAAGATCACCATACCATTATTCATAAAAGCAAAGAATGTAAATATGTGTATTTTAATACTATAGATGTTGTTTAATATGTTGTATTAACGCCATATGATAGATAATTCTATGCTTCTAAAAGTGTATTTTGTAGAAGGATATTTAATTACATTTAATTGCAAAAGTGGTAACAATATGGTGACAAAGAATAAAGAACACTATAAAGAAGAAAGAATAAAATAATTTAGTTTTTAAAAATATGTATTTTGAGGTAATTGTAGATTTACAGCAGAGTTGGAAAATAGTCAAGAGAGTTCCACATACCCTTCCCAAAGCTTATATTGCCTCTTATTTAACCATGCTACAAAATTAACAAAACTAAAAAATTATAATTTACACATTCTATGGCATTGAAAAAAGAGACAGTTTTGATTTCACTGGTTTTCCCCCCTAAATTTCATTTTCTTCTCCTAGATCCAATCCACAAGACCACATTGCATTTAGCCATTATGTCTCCTTAATTTTCTCCAGTATGTTATAATTTCTCATGTCTCCTTATGTGACAACCTTGACACTTGATAGTAGCAAGTATTTTATAGACTGTTTAATGACTTGAGTGTGTCTGATGCTTTCTTATGAGGCAACAGCTCTTTGGTAAAAATACCACAGAAGTGACTGCCCTGATCATTGCATCATCAGTATGCAGTATGTGATATCGATACGATTTACTGGTAATGCCAACTTTGAATGCTTGGTAAGAGTCGTGTCTCCTAGATTTCTAAACTCCAAAGTTATTATTTTTACCATTCCATTCATTCTGTTCAGGCTTAGTTTTATGTTACATTTTAGGAAGGAACATTGTGCAATTTACATTGTTTTAAGTGGGTTAAAGTTTGAGTTGTGTCACAGAATATGGTCTTTGTGAATGCTCCATGTACTGTGTATACTCTTGTTGTTTTGGGGTGGAATTTTCCACAAATGTTAATTAGATCAAGCTGGTTGGTAGCGTTTTCCTGGTCACCTATCTCTCAAGAGAATTTCTGTCTAATTGGTTTATTAATTACTGAGAGAGGACTGTTGAAGTCTCTAATTATATTTGTGGATTTATCTATTTTGCTTTTCATTATCTATCTGGTTTTTTGCTCATGTATTTTAAAATCCTGTTGTATATTACATACATAATTAGGATCGTTATGTTCTTGAGAATTGACCATCATGCAATGAACATCTTTAACCCTGACAATATATTTATCTTTATTTCCCCAAGTTCTAGAATTTAAAACATATATTTTGAAATAATCTGGATACCCTTGACTAATATTATATGTCTTTGCTTATTATTTAAGAGACATAACATTATATTCCCAATTGATTTCTACCATCCTTTGTTCCATTATAGTCACAATTTCACTTCTTCAAATGTTATAGCTTTTGCTGCAAAAGTCTGTTTTCTTTTAGAACAATTAACATTCAAAGATTATATTTTATCTTCATTGAGTCCATTTCTGAAGCTCAACATCTCTTTGTAGAGATCCAAGTTTGGACTAAATTGTACTTTATCCGGCTAAATAAGTTATCCTCTTTTCTTCTTTGTAGGCACCTGGTGGTAATCATGTAGGGAAAACCCAACCCATAAGAGGTTGCAACTCCCATATGCCTGTAGACCTCAGAGTTTTCACACGTTTATACAAACATTTGGTCTTTACCAATTTGTTAAACATTTTTAGCTTTATCATCTTACTGGCTTATGTGGCATTCCATAGCATCTGCTCCAAGAAAGCTCATGCTGGGATTTTGTTTCTTCTAGAAAATTCCTGTCACTTTCCAGATTTAGTGTTAGCTATTGTCTATGGTGTCATTTTTCTTAAGGCTCCAATTAAAAGGTAATTTGCAATTTGCCCAGTACTTATAAGGATTGGAGCAACATTCATTCCATCTCTATATCTGTCATCTGAAAGTCCAATAATTTAATTTTGTAAGAAAATATAGAGCTAGATTTAATAAAGTAAATTCACTTCAAAGTTAACAATGTCTGTTTGCAAGATGTACGTTCACATTTTGAATCTTTCTACATTTCCCAATATAGTAAAATCTTCCTGTAATTATTATATAATCAGAAAAATATTAAGATTGTAGAATTATGAACACAGTATAGTGGATATGCAAGAAGAATTAGAATGGATATGTGAGGGAAAATAGTAAAATTGAGAAATATATTAAAATATGATTATGTAGAAGCTAGAGTTAAATATGTACTTATCTCTAGCTCTTGCTATTTCAAAATATTAGTATAAACTGAAAATGGTGTATTTTTAATAAATAGTATCTGCTTCTTTTTCTTTGTTCCTGGCAGAGGAACAGAGAAATTTGGACTTCACTGAGAGCTGATTTGAATTCTGTTTATATTGGTATCCCACAATTCCATCTTACACTTGTGGATATGGGTCTCAAGAGACCTTAAAACCCTTCTGGATTTTGCCAGGGACTTCATGCCGTGATCCAGGGGGAAAATGACTTAGCCTTTCCTGCAATTTTCTTTTTCATCACAAAAGGGGAATGACAATAACTTTTTGTGTCTTCCAAGTCTATTTTGATGACTGATGATATGGTACTCTTTATTCCTTGGAACAAAAGCAATAGATAAAAATGCACGTGTAATAGAGTAATATTATAAGTAAAGTTTAGAAACAAACAAAATTGGAAATGTATAAATACATTTCATTGTGAGTGCCTCAGTCCACTATTTGCATTCACTTTGATTTCATTCTGTAAATTGGCTTTTATCTTCCTCATCTATGACAATTACAATTCTTACAACCACAGCTTGTCGCACATTAAATATATCTCAGAAGGGCTGCTTCTGCTGGTCTATTCACTGTTACAAGCTGACTGAGCATTAAAATTCCCACCTGCTGTGGAATAGCATAATCCCAAATCCAACTGCCAGAATGAAAAAAAAAAAAAAAAACTAGTAACACTGGATTGCACCAACGAGGCCCTTTCTCCACCTGATTGTGTCCCAGAACTCCTGAGGAGTTCTGGGTTTGAACCTCTTCAGAAAGACAAATAGAAAATTAGGCATGCTTAATTTTGATTCAATCAATTCTATCTTCTTGATATTATAGAGATAACCATACAGTTTATAATTTAATTATTGACTCTTATGAAATGGGCTCTAACAACACTTTGTGCTGTGTGAAACCCTACTATCAGTTTATTTATTTTTTTTAAAGACTTGATTTATTTATTCATGAGAGACACAGAGAGAGGCAGAGACACAGGCAGAGGGAGAAGCAGCCTCCATGCAGGGAACCTGATGTGGGACTTGATCCCGGGTCTCCAGGATCATGCCCTGGGCCAAAGGCAGGTGCTAAACTGCTGAGCCACTCAGGGATCCCACCACTATCTCTTTATTACTTAGGAATAGTTCTTTTTCTATTCTACAGTAACCTGGAAATTTTCCAATTTTTTTGTTTTTTTTGTTTTTTATTTTTTAACAAAGAAGGCAGCCTGCACCCAGAAAATGGACAGAAAAAAATATGTGATGATAACAGATTTTTTTAAAGATGTCTTTATTTATCTTAGAGAGGGGAGGGGAGGCACAGAGGGAGAGGGAGAGAGAGAGAGAGGATTTTAAATAGAATTCATGTCTAGCATGCTGCCCGACTTGGGGGCTGGATCTTACAAACCCAAAATCATGACCTGAACTGAAATGAGGTCAGATGCTCAGCAGACTGAGCCAGCCAAGTGCCCCAGTGGCTGCTGCTGGTGTTGCTGTTATTTAATATTTTATTTTCTTTGTCTTTGTGTTGAGTTCAGTTGGTAGGACCACATCACTTGTTAATGGTCGACATCTCTTGGGGAATATAAAAGTAAAGAAAAAACAATTAATGCAATGTAAGAAAAAGAAATGGGAAGCAAGGCTGAAGTCTGACATTGAGGATATATATATATAAAGCCATATAATAAAACTATCTTTGTTATGGATGAAAAAATAGAATATTATTTTAAATATAATCATGTTTAATTAGCATACATTAGTGTATGTTTATAAATAGCTACAATTTATTTTATGCCAGATCTGCCAGTATAAAACAAAAGAAAATTGTATTTTCATATGGATCCTTTTAGGTAATTTTGACAATGCACTTTATCTGCAAATACACTTTTTTGTTTTTTTTAGAAAATAGCCAGAAAAGCAAATATACATTTGAAAAGTGAATTAAAAAATATTTTTAAAGGAAAGTAATAAATTTACATAATTTTTAAACAAAGCATTAGGAGTACACTGTTTAAAACATAAAAGATCAGCCTTATGTGCTATGTTTCCACCACCCTTCAGGTCTCTTTCCCCAGCAAGGACTTGCAGTTTTTTAGTTGTTTCTTCCAACAGAGCACATTCCAATTTTCACTCTGATATTGTATGTCCCTTCTCAAGTACTTTGCTGCCTTCATCTCCTTTTAACAGCTTTTCAATGTTAGAAAGCTGTTGAATTACCTTAATATATCTGTTTTAAGCTGGCCTTAAACAAGCCCTGTGTATTTGTCAAGGCTCTCCAGGAAAAGAGAACCAATAAAATATATAATAGATAATATATAATAGAAAATATATAATATAGAGGGTAATTTTTAGAAGAATTGGCCCAAATGATTATGGCAGCTGAGTCCACAGTCCACTATCTGCAAGCTGAGAACCAAGAAAGCAAGTTTTGTCAAAAGCCTGAGAACCAGGAGAGTCAATGGTATAAGTTTCAGTCCAAGTACAAAGGCTCAAGAACCAGGAGATGTTGGATGTCCCAGCTCAAGCAAAAAGGACAAATTCTTCCTTTATATTTTGTTCTATGCAAGCCCTCAACAGATAGGATGAAGTACATCACATTACTCATGGTATCTTCATCAGTCTACCGATTTAAATGTTAATCTCTTCTGGAAACGTCTTCACAGACACATTCAGAAATAATGTTTTACCAGATATCTGGGCATCTTTTATCCCAGAGAAGTTGAGACATAAAATTAACCATTCACACTCTGCCTTGTGGAACCAAACTCTAGGTCAATTGTGATGATGATGATTCCTTGATCTGGCAAAAGTGGTTCATAATATAGCGTAACCAAACTTTCTAGATCATGGGATGCCAAGGCCTTGGACTTTCTTTTCCATCCCTCAATGTCTAATATGCAAAGTGAAGTTATTTGTGCATAACATCATTGTCACTTATATTAACACTAAAAGAATAAATAAAATTACTTATCCCTGAATCAGTTCAAATTACTTATCCTTGAATCAGTTCATATTGATATATCATGGTAGTAATTTGTAATTTTGGTTTTTCTCCATTTCGTAGATTCAGGAAATATATAATGTTAACATTGCTATTAACATTATATATTACATACCTCATGTAGTAGGAGGGCAGCCTGGATGGCTCAGCAGTTTAGTGCTGCCTTCAGCCCAGGGCATGATCTTGGAGACGTAGGATCAAGTCTCATGTTGGGCTCCCTGCATGGAGCCTGCTTCTCCTCTGCCTGTGTGTGTGTGTGTGTGTGTGTGTGTGTGTTTACTTTCTGTGTGTCTCATGAATAAATAAATAAAATATTTTTTCAAAAAGTCAGCAGGATAATGTAAGATTGGAAACTGACCTCTGTTTGTAGTAATTTTATTTTTTTTGGCAATGTTTTCATAATTAAGTGTGTCTTGGAAAACTCAACTGTGTGGGACATGTATAACTCAACTTTGGTGGAGGCACTCTGAAATTCTATTGTTTGACTTGTCTTGTGCTTTTGTATCAAATTATACAATCTGAATCTCTATTTCCCTGACAGATGATGAGATAAACAGTACAGACAACAAAATATTGTCTGCCTTCTTCTTTCAGCTGCTTAATGACCAAGGAGAATCAAAATGAAAGGAGTAGGAAAAGAAAATAGATGAAGGCCCTGTTGGACTGATTTCATTAGCTAAAGCAACCTAACAGGGAAAAGAAGGATCACATTAAGGTGAAGATGAACTTCTTGTAGCAAGTTTGATAAATTGTTATTATTCCAGACAATTTGAGATAATGCAATCTCCATGTCTGAATGACATAATTATTAGATATGTTGTAAGTTGTCAGGAAATCCAAAGATCAATCACCCGAAGACTTGACTGGATCTGCATCTATTTATTTGCACCCAGGGTAAAAATCACCACAACAGTACAAACAACAAAGATTAAAAAAACAACAATAAAAAAAGAAAAGAAAAGAGGCTAAATAATAAATACAGATGCTCAATTTCTGGTGTTTAAACAGCAGAAATGTTCAAGTTTATAAATAAAAATCATTGTGAAGTTTACCTTTACATAACGCTAGGGTATAAAATCAGAAGGTAAAAAAACAAATATGAATACTGTTTTTATAATTTAAAATACAGATTAACTTCAATCAAAAGTTTTTGATAATTTTCATGCAAGTTAACCTGAGTATATTTACATAAATTTAGGAAGTTCCTTAACAGAGTGTGTCAAAATTAAGAATGAAGATGGGACGCCTGGGTGGCTCAGTGGTTGAATATCTGCTTAGGGCATGATCCTGGGATCTGGGATCGAGTCCCGCATCAGGCTCCCTGTGGGGAGCCTGCTTCTCCCTCTGCCTGTGTCTCTGCCTCTCTCTCTTGATGTGTATCTCATGAATAAATAAATAAATCTTTAAAAAAATTAAGAATGAAGAGAGGAGAATGTGGAATTTATGGCTAAGCTATATATTTTTCTCTATTCCTAAGAGGTAAATATATGACAATAAGGTGTAAGGGATCTAGTCATATCAGGATATAGAAACTATATGAAAGAGTGCTATGAATCACTATATTACTTAGTTTATAATGGTTAAACTAGAAAATGTACAAAAAAAAAAACCCACAAAGAAGTATCATTTCACTACTCAATGATATTTTCCATATGCAGTAAATGAAAAACAAAAACAAAACAAAACAAAAAAACCATCATCCATTACAAATGGAAGCCCTAAATACTGCATTATGACTTTATTTCACATGCATAACTTTCTCTAATGGTTTAGGAAATTTTTAGAGGAAAGATACTATGCTCATAAAGAATCTGTTTCACTTGCTGAACAGACTCAATCTTCTCCTTACATGGGGCAACCAAGTTTAAATGTTTCATCAGCAATTCAAGCTAATTCAACAAAAACTAAATTCATCATCATCCTCCCAGTAGTCCTGATCCATCTTCATGCTCTCTGTTTTGTTTAATGATATCATCATTCACCCAATCAACAATTTCAAGATCTTGAACTCTTCATTAATTTTCCTTCTTTCTCATCATGTCAGCAATTCTATTGGTTTCATCTTGACCAAGTAGTTAACTTTCCTTCTTTTTCCATCAAAACAGCAATGTCTTTACCAATGTGAAAACCTGTTTGTATTGTCACGGTGTTTTCTTATAAAATAATTTATTTTAAAATTCCTTTTCTTAATCTGCCTAAAGCATTGCCTCCTCAGCAAAAACTTTCTGTTTCATCTCTAAACATGACTGTATTAGTTAAGATAGAAATTCATCTGTGTGCCATAAAACCCTATAATGACATTTGTTGAATGGGTATAGACGTCCCTTTTTCTCTGAAAATGGGTGGTGTGATGATACTTCTCAGTTATCCAGAGACCCTGGCTCCTCCTGTCTTCTTTGCTCTCTATCCTTCAAATAATTTGAGGTGACCAGCTGTTGTGAACATGGTGCTTGCTGAGGATGGAGGAAGGGGATAAAGGGTAAGGACAAGCATTGCACTCTTTAGCTTACATCTCATGAATTAAATCTTAGTTATATGGACAGACTTACATTCACAGGTGACTGGGTAGTTGTACCAGCCTTGACAATGCACCACTTGAATTTCCCCTCAAGAGAGAAATATAGGCTCCGGCATGGTGGAGCTGATGACCTCCACCTGCCACACATTTGGGAGCCACCAGTGTTCAAACTGAGGCCATGCTCTTCCTTGGCCATTACTAGCTAATGACTTAGCATTAAAAGTGTCCTAGAGCCAGGCTGTTCCTTCCCAACATAGGCCTTCTCTAACAATCTATCTTCTGGATCTCTCTTAACCCTAGATAAATATTTCTTAGAAGCGTACTGCAGTCTGAAGCTCTTCTTACTCAATCTTCCTCCCTTCCTTCAGTCCACAAATATCAAAACTAAATCTCCATTTCAAGGCCATCTCTGCCTATTCATGTTTCTTCTCTCCTTTATCCTACACAGGCATTTCCTTCAATAAATGTCTTGAATGGAAAATTTATCTTGTCTTCTCTCTTTCAGAGGATCAAATTTGGCCAGCCATAGCCCAAGTAAAATCAAGAGTTCTTATATGATAATGGAGAGATCTATACTGGGGAGCCGTCAGCTGTCTCTGCAATAAGTAACCTGTCTGCAATTGTTTTCCAGAACATACAATAAAATTTTTAAAAGTAGCTTCAGATGAATACTAATTATCGGAGTAGTAGTAGTTCATATGCAACAAAAAATATTAACTATAAAATATTAACACATAAACAGCTCTGCTTTGGGAACCTCTTGAGTATGTATGGCACAAAAATCTTTTTAAAGTGTTCTTATGGATTCTGATACTAAATAAGCATCAGTTCAAAAGTCAGTTCTGCAATTGTCAACAGGTGAGATGTTGAGTCACTAAATCTACCTAAACCTCTGCTTCTGGATCCATTAAAAGTGGGTATGAGTTGTTTTCCATTAATGTCATTATAACACACAGTGAGACACTGAGGGATATAAAAGGCTTAGCAAAGTGCCTACACAAAGGGAGAATATCTCCTTCTTCCTACCCCTCTTCACTGTTGATATTGTATTATTATTGCTATTATTACTAATATTATTTGTTATTTTGCCTGCAGCATCCTAAGCTATTTCTTTTTTGAAAATGCCAGTCCCAGCCTCTGGGGGAATTGCCTCTCATACATTTGGCCTTTCTATAATTAGTGTTTGCAGCATGGTGGAATTAAATTATGTTTGAAACTTTGTGAGACATTTATGAGAATTTCCAAACCTACCTGGAAACACAGCTTTATAGAGGTGCCTGAAGTTGTTCATTATGAGGTGTGAATAAGAACTGACAAAATGTGAGTTGTCATTTTTCATGTACAATCACTTCCAATTTGTTTTATAGATTGTTGCAGTCTTTGAGTGCTTAAATTACTTTTTTGATGTTATACCTTAGATTGCTGTGAATTTGGTTGAAACTCAGTTTTTTATCTCATTATTGGCATTCTTGAATAAAACCAAGAGGACAGCCTGAGAAGAATAACTGCTAGTTGGATGGGACCCTAGGTGGGCAGAGCTGATCATTATAATACTCACATGAAACAAAAGAGACATTACTGAGTCTTTGGGAAGTGACCTAATATCTTTGTGCTTCAGTCCTCTTCTATTAAATGAGGCTAATACTAATTCATAGACTTGATGTGGTGATTAAATTATACACATAAACTGCTTGTCACCATGCCTGTCCCATAAGTGCATCTAAATGCTCCTAGGGCAATATTCTGAGCAAAATTTGAAAACCAGTTCTATAGAATTTTACGTGTTGTTTTAAGCTAATAACGATGATCAGAAATTCTCTTGACAATTTCTAGAAAAGGAGATGCTCTGTAATTTATTGTTTAGGAATAAACTTCCCCTTCTCTCTAACCTGTGGGGGGACTAACTATGCTTGGATTGAACAATAGTTCTTGTCTTGTTACAGAAAACTACTTAGAAATGCCTCAACAACTAAGCTCATGCTCCGGCAAAGGCAATTCAGCAAGCAATAAAACTAATGAAAGAAGCCACATAGTGTCAACAATTTCAGCTGTTTTCTAAATGTGTATTACTAAACTCTGGAGAGGAGGGTTTTTAGTGGGAGCTAGACCCAAGGCACTGAGCGTTATAGTTCCTTGAGGCAGAAAGAGAGAACAAACAGTTCTCCAAGGCCTTGAGTTCAATCCATCTGTGTCTTTAAAGTGAAAATAAGGGAAATCTCATTAGAAACAGAGTTGGAGTTGGATAGCCCTGGAGGGGGGAGGGCTCATGTTCTACCCCTCATTGTAAGAAGCATACTTTACCCTTCCTAACAGGAGGAAGCTTGCTTTATAAATCCCAGCAGAAGGAAGGATTTCTCCTGTCCCAGCAATAGCCTCACCAATGAGAAACCAGCACACACACCCACTGAGAAGCCATAATAGCACCTCCCAGGTTCTGCTTTTCCCTTATAAAAGCAAACCCCTCTCAACTGGTCTCCAGACTCGCCTATGGCTTACTGTTCTGAAACCTAATTCTCTGTTATTCCGAAATAAGCTCATTTTGTTGGTAAATTAGCTTGTTCTTTTGTTTTTAAAGGTCAACAGTATGTGGTGATCAAAGAGGGATCCAAAAAGGATAAATCCCTAAGGAGCTAACCCCACAAGTGAGTGAAGTACCCACTTAACTCCTTTGTACTCTCCGCTTTTGTGAGTTGTCTTTCCTTTAGAGTTTGGTAAGTCTCCTGTCAGGTCTGAACTCCTTCCTTTTCAGTGACCTCTCTGATTTTATTTGGGATCTGTTTAAAGGCTTTATCTTTCCTGGTGAGTGTGCCTTTGTTTTTGTTTTGAACCTCTGATTTTGAATGATGGTATCTCAATCTGCTAAATTCTTTCAGGAGCATCCCCTTCTGGGATCCCAGCCAGTTTTATATTTAAAAACTATGGTCCCTCCTCATGTGCATTTTTGACTAATTGATTAGGTTAATGAAAAATCATTTTATAATTCCAACGAGAATTATATTATGGGGAACTTCCTTCCCAAACTTAGTTTTCTTAGAACCAAATGAGAAGACCACACTTCTAAAATAAAGCAAGCTGAATAGAACTTATCTCAGTTGGTATTGTGAGGTTTTATGTGTATTCATAATTCTAAACTTGCTTCTTTACAAAATACCACTTCTAAATTGACCAAGGCAAAAAAAAAAAAAAAAAAAAAAAAAAAAAGAAAAGAAAAGAAAAAGAAAGAAAGAAAGAAAAAGAAAAAGATAAAAAGTCATCAAAGGCCTCTTTGCTCCATCCCCTACATTTAATTTCTCTTCCGCTATGGTTCCTCTTTATACCTTCCACTTCTTCATGTAACCCTCTCGATGAACTTAGCAACTGCACCTTTAAAATCAGATCCTTTGAGGATGCTTAAACTTGGACCCTAATTTTTATGTTCCCTAAAAGTCAGGCTGAACTGTGAGCCACAGTCAAAGATTTTTCCAAAGTAGCTTAAGATCCCCATAAATTTGCTGAGGAATTTAATGAGTCTTTCAAACTTTGGAAAGAAAGCAAAGTTTTCTCCAATTTGTACCAATTAGTTCACATACTCATTGGAGAAGGCCAGGCCTCGTACTGAATGAAAACAACTAATTGGGATCCCGAAAATATATAGAACTGCAAATAAGAAACCAACGTCCCGCCTTGTGTATGGTTAGGCCTCCTTACAGAATTAGACAATCCCTAGGGCTTTCCCAAACTTGTTGATTGGAATAAAATGCAGGCTTGTACTCAGAAACTCAGTAAACCTGTGCATGGTTCCAAATTGTTTTTAAGGAAAATCCTGGCCTTACTCTGGATGTTGAATCTGCTCAGGTAGCCTTTAACTCTATATTCATTATAGGCTGAACTGAGACATTTTTCTACTAGTTAAGAGGATCAGAGTAGAATTAAAAACAAAAACAAAAACAAACAAACAAAAAAACTATGTCTACTCCTCTTTTAGTTAACTTAAGAAATCAGTTCACACATACAATAGATGATTCAACTAAAAAGACTGCTAAAATCTGTAATTCTTAACTACAACAAATGGAGGCCCCTAAACAATGCCCCATCCCCCATCTCTGCCATCATTACCAAAAGCCAGGATGCTGGGTAATAGACTATTGCAAACTTAGTACGCTGGGCACCTTCAGCCCAGAGTACTAAGTTACTGGCTCTGAGGAACTACAGGGTCTTTTCCACTCCTTCCTCTTAACTGGCTCAGATAAGGGATTCTCCAGATTGGGAATGAATAGCTCAATGGCCTGTGCCTCCAAGTACTACAAGTGTCGTTAGTTCCTCTACCTCTGTTTATTTAGTGGTTGGAGATTTTTTACAGAAATATACCAGAATTTCTTTCTCCCAAAAGGGAGTGATAAATCTAGAGTTTAATAGCAGCAACCCAAATAGCAACCAGATGAATCAAATGACCTTTCAACATCTTTTGTTTCATCCCTGTTGATATTAAAACTAATTTTAGGGATGCTGACCATTTGTCCCTATTGAGTCAGCCGTAAGGCATCTGGCTATCATATAAGATTCTAGGACGCCGGGCCTCACTATCCCCTGAGCAGTATCCTTCATCACCCATAGTTTCCTTGTTCCCAGTTACTAAAGCTCATTGCTAAAGAGCAATTAGACTATTTGATAACATGGAGAGCAAACAACATGCACTGAAAACATATCAGAAGAAATGATTAGCATTTTTTGTGTGTGTTAGTAAAATTTATAGCAGTACAAAAATTGTCAGTGAGCAGTTCAGTGAATTTTCACACTTAGACACCATTCAGATGAAGAAATAGAACATTAATAAAACCCCAGAAGTACTGTCTCCTTTGTGATCATTATCTCTAATAGGTAACACTATCCTGACTGTAATTCTAGAATTATCTCAAAAAGTTAAAGTTGTACTTGGCAGATACTTTAAAAAGAAGAAAAGCTTTACTAATATTATATATTTTAAAAAACCCTCAAACCTAACATCAGATATTAGTGATGAAATAGATTATGACCTAATAAAAAGAGCAATTCATTTGAAAACAAAATCTGTAAACTAGTTGCCTAACCACATAGCCTCAAAATAAATAACAAAGATTATCAAAAAGTTGATAAAGCCACAACTATATAATTTCTTGTATTCAACTTTTGATTTTGGAAATAAATGGTATTTGTTCACTTATTTCATACACACATGTATACACTATTTTTTCTTTTTTCATTTTTTTAGTGAGGGGGAAGAAGGCTAGCTACTAAACTATTAACATGAAATTGATATAATTTGAAGATAGACAATATAAATGTAAGGGTTCTCATTTTATTTTATACTGAGCATTTTAAATAATTAAAATTTGCTAATATTAATTCATTATGAGGAAAAATAAACTATATTCTATATTAACTATTGCCTATAGTTATGGCTCAAGAACATTATTCTGTACTGTTACAGAAGTTGAAACAATACCTTTACCGATAAAATTCAGTAAGAATGTTAGGTCAGCAAATGTTTGGTCTACTCAGTTCCTGTAAGTTTTCTTAATACCATTTGAAGATATTCCTGCAATGTGGAACTTTATAAAGAACTGCATATAAACTGAGAATTTGGGAACATGCATTAACTAAATTATCTTGTCCTATATCTATCATCAATCTATCCTTAATCTAACATTTACATTTTTCATCTAAGGCCTCAATAAATGCAACTATAGCTATGGTTTGCTTTTTATTTATTCATTCATCAAATATTTATTGATGTTACTGTGGCCAAATAGAATTCTAGATATCGATGAGAAAACAATGGGCTTATATTTCCGTGTTATGGCCTTCTGATAAACTATAAAACTTTGAGTTTATTGTGGTTCATGTATAGATTCTTTTGGTTCAGAATATATTTTATGGTTCTCCATGTTCATTTATGTGCCTTGCTGATCTATAGCCAAGTATAGCCCAAGGATTTTCCTGAGGCACTTATGCCTATAAAATTTCCTTTGAGTATATTATGGTAAGTAATTTTAAGAAACTTTAAAAGGAAAAAAGAAAGTAAAAGTAAAAATAAAAGTTAAGAAAAAAAGAAAACCTTTATAAGGCACTTGGCAAAAAATAACACGCCAATATGTACAAAATGAAAATTGGGCCTGAAGCATAATATTTATTCCTTTTTTCTATTGTTGTACTTATTACTGCTGTAAGTTGTTCAATTTATTCACTATCAAACAACTTCTATTTCCTTGCTGTAACTAAAATTGAAAGCTCAGAATATTTCTGTTAAACTCTTTCATGTCTGTTCATAAACACCTTATTTATTCAATCAGTACACTTGAGATTCACTGTCCTATTAACACACACGATATTTTTAGAAATTTAGTAATTACTATATTGAAAGAAAACAAAGACAAAATTATTAAATTGTGTCTATGAAATTAATTTGATTAAAACATTATCTTTTAAATATTTTCCATTTTAAATGGGTATTTTTTAAAGAAATAAACTACATCTTATTTAACAAAACTTAGAACATAAGGTAAACATTTTTTAAAAATGTGTGTGGTTTATGTCTCCTTTAGGAATAATTTTATTGCTTTGTACAATTTCTATTTTTAGTAAATATTGTCAAGACATTTAAATTTTATAAATCTAGCTACATATACACTTTTATAAATAAAATAAAGTTGTGCATTAAACTAATTCTTGAAAGGGTGTTACAATAATGGAGGCTAGATTTTAATTCTTAATTAAATGGAATTTCATTAATTGCATTCTTGCAAATGTTTATGTTAAAGAGTGATGATTTCCATACGATTTTTAAAAATATTGTTCAAAATAGTGCACTCTCATCTTCCAATATTAGTTCAGGAAGCTTGGCCAATCCAGCAATATCCAAATCTTAGTTAACTGATGGTTAGAGTTAATCCAAGGATGGATTCATAACAAAATCCAGACTCATAGACACTAAATATATATTTATAACATGCTAGTTCATTTGTTACATTAATATATTTGAATAATATGGATGTTCTATTTTTATTTAAAACTTGTCTTGTGTCTTAAAGATATGAGCATATCAACAAGTGTGGAACTATCACTGTCATTTTGGCCATATTTAAATGTTCCCACATTCACAGAGAAGGAGCTTGATCCGCATTAGGTCATTTTAAAATAAATCTTCAATGAACATACTGTTTATGTCTTTTTTCATATTATACTCCCGAAACAGTTTTTTAGTAATGAAATTATTATACTGAGGGATAAGTGCATTTTAAATTTCAGAAAATATAATATTCCCCATCAGAAGTTTGTGCCTATTTATACAGATAACATTATCTATTGATAATTCATTCATATGTTCTGCTTTATCCCACTCCCCTTGGGCACAAATTATTTTTATTTACTATGCATTTCTTTTGACCTTATCATTTGCCCATTTTAATTGAGTCATTTTATTTTTTGTTTTAATTTTCTAAAATATTTCTAATTTTTAAGATTATGCCTATTCTATGTGGTTCTGTCTGATTTTAAAACCTTATGGTATCATGTATGTTGATTAATAACTTGTGGGTTTTCTCTTTTGCTTTGGAAAGACTTCCCCAACCTTACTCAAAAAGTATGGTCCTAATGATGTTTTATATATTATATATATATATTACATTATATATGTTATATATATATATTATATATAATATAGATGCATTTGTAAAATTTATTTTTAAAGATTTTATTAATTTATTCATCAGAGACACAGACACACACACACACACACACACACACACACACACACAGGCAGAGGGAGAAGCAGGCTCCATGCAGGGAGCCTGACATAAGACTCAATCCCAGGTCTCCAGGATCACGCTCTGGACTGAAGTCAGGCGCCAAACCACTGAGCCACCCAGGAATCCCTGATGCTTTTTATTTTATTATACTATTCATATGAAATTATTTTTTCTGATTATTATTAACATATTACATTGATAATTATTTCTATTTGTTTTGTTTTCTCTATGGTTATATGGTTAGCCATTGTTTAAAAATATTTTATTGACTACTACATCTTTCCCCATCTATCTGAATTCCTAACATGAATTGAATGTGTCTAGATTCTACTGTGTTACAACTACTATGTGTATTCACATAAATTTACCCTACTTTATTTTTCAGCTAACTTTGAGATTTTCAACATTTTATTTCTGTCATTTTTTTTTTTTTTAACTAGGCCCTACACCCAATGTGAGCCTTGAACTCATGATTCTGAGGTCAAGAGTTGCATGCTTTACTGACTCAGCCCACCAGGGAACACTTTCTGTCATATTTATTTTTATTTTTTTATATTTTTAATGAAGAATATTTCTTCATCATTTTATTCTCCAAATGAAATTTATTATCAACTTGATGAATTTTAAAAACTCCTCATGCTCTGAGCCAAAGGCAGATGCCCAATCACTGAGCCACCCGTGCATGCCTCACTTTTCCTTTTATTCTGAATAACAGCCTTGGAGGATATAGTATTCTTGGCTACATATTTTCCCCATTTAGCATGTTGAATATATCATGCCATTCTCTTCTGGCCTGCTAAGTTTCTATAGACAGATCTGCTGCTAACCTTATGTGTCTACCCTTGTAGATCAAGGACCTTTTGTTTCTAAATGTTTTCAGAATTCTTTCTTTATCATTGTATATCACAAGTTTCACTATATGTCTTGCTGTTGACCTGTTTTTTTTATTTTAAGTGGAGTTCTCTGTGCCTCTTGGATTTGAATCCCTGTTGCCTTCCATGGATTAGGGAAGTTCTCAGCAATAATTTGTTCAAATATACTTCCTACTTTCTTCTTCTGGGACTCCTAGGATACTGATATTATTGCACTTTGTGGGATCCCTGAGTTCCCTAAGCCTATATGCACAATTTAATAGTTTTCTTTCCCCTTTATTTTTAGTTTCATTATTTTCCATAATTTTATCATCTATATAACCTTTTCATTCCTCTGATTTTTCCACTGTGGTGATTATGTTCAGTCAGTTTTACATCTCAGTTATAGCATTTTTTTTATTTTGACCTGACTGTTTCTTTTTTTTTTTTTTCTTTTTTTTTTTTGGCCTTTTATATCTGCAGAAAGGTTTCTCTGTTATCTTCTATACTTTTTTCAAGCCCAGCTAGTATCCTTATGAATCTCATTCTAAGTTCTTGTTTAGATATGTTGCTTATATATGTTTTGAGCAAGTCCCTGGCTGTGATTTCTTCTTGATTTTTCCTTTGGTGAGAATTTCTCCATCTTGTAATTTTGGCTAAGTTTCTATCTTTTGCATATTTTGAAAGCTTGTTATGTTTCCTGTTCCTGAGAGTAATGCTGTATTAAAAGGGAGCATGCACTGTCCAGCGCCTGGCACTACAGGAAGTGTTTCTGATGTATGCTGTGTGTATTCTGCTGTTGTATTTTGGTTGCTCTATTCCCATACATCAGTCATCTACAGAGTTCTTTCTTGCTTATAGTGGGAAGTGTTTGGGGTTTTTAGTAGGTGTGCTTTGCCTTGTTTATGAAGATAGGCATGGTAAAAGAAAAAAAGAAGAAACCTGGTCTTTTTAAAAAAAAGAGCAAAGGAAAAGGAACAGGAAGGCAGACAAACAAAAAACTATAAGCTTGATTCCAAAGAAAAAGAAATACAGAAAGAAAAAAGAAGAAACGAAGCGTGATCCAAAAAATGAGAAAAGGGAATAAACAAATGAACAAAAAAACTATGAATTTGATTCCAATGAAAAAGAAAAAAAAGTACATGTGAGGGGCTTGTATTGGGCCTTGGGATAGGCCTGCTGCACTGGCTCAGTCATATCTGCCTTAGCAAAGATGCCCCTGCAGGGTGCAAGAGGGTGGGGTTTGGTATAAGCAGCTCTAGCCGCTGCTGATGGTGCAGTGCTTCTCTCTGACATCGGACTGTGTGTGTGTGTGTGGGGGGGGCTGGAATAAGGCATCACCCAACCCTCTTATCCCAGGGAGCCTCCACTGATGGTGCAGTGCTTCTCTCTGAAGTCTGACTGTGGGTGGGGGGGGGGTGGTGGAAGATGGCATCACCCCATTCTCTTATCCCCAGGGGAGGGGAAATCTCTGCCACCACTGTTCGGGGGCTCTCACAAAAAAGTGAACAATCTCCCTTCCTGTGGCCAAGCCTCTGTCAGATCCCTGACCTCAAGCTGTGCTTGCCCAGCCATCAGCCTGTCTGGTGCCCCAGGTCTCCTGTGTTTTATCTCTGGTATGCCGCTGAGATTCAAAACTCCAAATCTGAAAGGACGAGGCAAAGCACAGACCTGCTCTCCCTTGGAGACTGGGGGCCACTCAGACTCAGAAAAGCAGTTGCACGACTGTGAAGGTGGCTGGAGTCTATGGGTGCAGCACAGTAAAACCTGCAACCATATTATCTGCCCTCTGCATGTACCTCTGTCCCCTGCTGTTGAATGGTCACTCTGTGGTGCCCACTGGGTCCCTTGTCCTTGCTGAGGCAATATACCCTCTTCCAAATGTACTTCAGGAAGGGAGACATTCTCAGTATGACCTAGGGGATCCCCACACCATGCTGTTCACTGTCTGCACGTGGGCCTCCCACCTTCCTTTCCCTGGGAGCACCATTGCCCACCTGGCTTGATTCTGGCAAATGGTGCAGACTTGTAAAACCTCAATTTAGGCTCCACAGTTTGCAAAAAACTTGTTCTTCTTGATTTCCCAGTTGGTGGTCCTGGGGGGAATGTTTTTCTTGCTCAAACCCAACATGCTGCTCTCTCTTTCTCACTTTCTCTCTCCCTCTCTCCCTGTCCTCTCTCTTCAAGAAGTGCCCCCACCACCTTTGTGGCACTGTAGCTTTTCTCTCCCCCAATTCATGTTTCTGAACCTCACAGCCACTACATTTTCTCCCTCTAACTGTGCAGATTGTTCTTTTAATCTTCAGATCGATTTTCTATTTGTTCAAAATATTTTGTGCCAATCTAGCTGTGTTCAAGGGATGAGGCAAGCCCAGGGTTCCCCCAGTACTCCACCTCGCAATTCCTCCCTCACTCCATATTCTTTATAGAATTGTTAATTTATCTCATCTATATATGTTATCAAATAATTAAGTGAAACAGCAAATACAACTGTTTCACCCAACAGGAAATTATGTTGTGAATAGTCTAAATGTAATTCTAACTTCTGTCTTAATGTAGGGGTGAAAAGTATTAAATTGTGTTCTATTTTATAATAGTCAATTTAGGGTTATTTGTATAACAATGAAAGCAAAATTCAGTGGGATAGTTAATTTGAGACACCCAAACTTCCAAATACAAACACAGAACAATGCTGAAGGACTCGAATTTTCCTAAATTGAGTAGCATTGTTGATAGTACGAAATTAGTAATAATTGGTTATTAACCTTGAAGACTGGGTGAATAGAGGACTGACTACCTAGGCATATTGCCACTGAGCCGCAAAGTCTTACTGATGACCCCTGTGCTTCTTAGTGAAATTTAAAGTATAGATTTCTATTTCTAAACTCTGATAAGGCTTGGGATTTAGTTACCTTGGAGACTGCCTCTCTACCCTTGCCAGAAAAAGGATCATTTGAAGGTTCCTGTTGTTTCCAGCTCAGAACAATTGAGAAAATAACAGTTTCTTTTGAAATATACTCATAGTTCAAAATCTCTACTATACAATGCATCAGGAATATAAATTGCACATCATCAATAGCTGTGTACCACCGTTAATATAATAGCCTACATTTATTGAATGCACATTTTGTGACCAGCATTATCATAAAGCTTTATGGAAGATATCTCTTAAAACTCATAAGAACAACAAACCGATATGTCAAGACTATGGATCTCCCTTTTAAATAAGAAAACATTGTGCTTGTTTAATATATATTTTCAGGGTAGACCTTCCAGTCTCTTCCAGGGAATGTGTTCTCATCACTCTCTTTTCTGACTCTGCTGTTTACCTTGGTTGTTATAAAAACACAGTGTGATTAAGTGCCTGTGTACCAGGGACACTCTTTCTATAATCACCTGAACTCATGGGGGAATTTTCAATGGCTATGTTTAGTCTCATCTTGGTCAAGAGAAAAGTTTTGCATTAATTACCATCTAAAACCACACCTCAAGATTTCCTAATGTTTTATTCACAGTTCAGAGTCTTAGGACCATCCCTGGCTGTTAATAGGCCACTGTAATGTGCAAAATATGAATGACACCGCAGGAATACTGAATGTTCAAGACATTTGGTATTTTATCAACTAGAAGTTAATAGTGCTAAGGGGAATAAAAGTTCTATAGCATGAATATGTACATTTTATTAAAAATATAAGTTTTATATGACATTTAACTCCCACAGTTCTTCATATTGTTTTGAAATTATCCAGGGTGAGACATTTAAGCAAAAGGTATTCCATTAAATGAGTAAGAGATGAAGCATCGTAGATTATGAATATGTATAATTACAATACTCAGTAGGAGATGATCAATAATAAATTTTCTTTCTTTCTTTCTTTCTTTCTTTCTTTCTTTCTTTCTTTCTTTCTTTCTCTTTCCTTGCACCCTTTCTTCCATCCTTCCTTGCCTTCTAGATTTCTTTCTTCCTATCTTCTTTTCTTAGTTTTTTTTCTCCTTTCCTCCCCCATCCCACTACTTTTTCCTTGACTCTTCCTCCCCTTCTCTCCCTCTCTTCTTCCTTTTCTTTCATTTTTTCCTCCCTCTATCCATCCATAACTCCTTTACTTCTATCCTTTCTCCTTTCCCCCCCCACCTCTTTCTCTTTTTCTCTTTATCATCTCTCTGTCTTTAATCGCTATCATCTATCATTTATCTATCTACTCAAAATAAATAAATAAAACCTTTTAAAAAAGAGCTTTTTCTTCAATCCTTTAATATGTAGATAACTTTGACATGTGGTTTAATTATGGGTTGGTTTCCTTTTTTTCTGGCTTTATTAAGATATAATCAACAGATAAAATTATGTAAATTTAAGGTGTAAAATGTGGTGATATAATATTTGTGTATATTGACAAATTCTTATCACAATAAGGTGAGTTAACACAACCTTCACCTCAAATAATTGCCAATTTATTTTGTTATGTTGAAAACACTGACGCTTTCCTCTCATAGAATTTTTCAAGCATGCAATACAGTATTAACTATAGTCACCATGTTGCACATTACATCCCCAAGAATTATTCATATTATACCCAGAATTTTGTACACTTTGACTGACATCTCTCCATTTCCCTTATCCACTAGCCCCTGGCAACCAACCATTGTATTTTTTCTATGAGTTTTTGTTGTTGTTGTTGTTGTTGTTGTTTTTTAGAATCCATATGTAAGTGATATCACACAGTATTTGTCTTTGTCTGACTTATTTAATTTAGCACAATACCCTCAAGTTCCAACCTGATTGTTGCAAATGACAGGACTTACTTTTATTTATGGCTGAATAATATTCCATTGTGTATATTATAATAATATATAATATTAGTATTAATATTATTATATGAAAATATAGACAAAATTTTTCTATATCCATTCATCCATTGATGGACTCTTAGGTATTTTCCCTTTTAATTTTATCGACTATTTATTTTGCTATGCAGAAGCTTTTAGTTCAATCTAGTTCCAGTTGTTGATTTCTTGCTTTTGTTATTTGTGTTTTTGGCATCACATTCAATATATCATTGCCAAAACTGATGTCAAGGAGTTTTCCCTCCATATTTTCTTCTGGAGTTTTGTAGTTTTAGATCTTATATTTAAGTCTTTAATCCATTTTGAGTTAATTATAGGGAGTGGTATAGGAGAGTGGTCCAGTTTCATTCTTTTGCATGTCAATATCCCATTTTCCCAACATCATTTATTAAAGAGACTTTTATGAGTGCATATTCTGAATGCCCTTGTCAAATATGAGTTCACCATTTGGGTATGGGTCTATTTCTAGGCTATCGATGATGTTCTATTGGTCTATGTATCTGTTTGTTTTGTTTTGTTTTGTTTTAGATTTTATTTATTCATCACACACACACACACACACACACACACACACACAGGGAGAGACACAGGCAGAGGGAGAAGCAGGCTCCATGCAGGGAACCCTACATGGGACTTGATCCTGGGTCTCCAGGATCATGCCCTAGGCTGAAGGCGGTGCTACACCACTGAGCCACCTGGGCTGCCCTATGTATCTGTTTTTATACTAAGATCATATTATTTTGGTTACTATAGCTTAATACTATAGTTTGGAATCAGAGAGAGTGATGTCTTCAATTATCTTCATTCTCAAAATTGCTTTGACTATTCAGGGCCTCTTATGGTTCCATACAGATTTTAGGATTCTTTGTTTTGTTTTGTTTTGTTTTGTTTCACATTTCTGCAAAAAAAAAAAAATGCCATTGCAATTTCCATAGAGATTGCATTGACTTTATAGTAGGCTTTGGGTAGTATGAGCACTTTAACAATATTAACTCTTCTGATTTATGAACATGAGAATCAGCATCCTAAATGAATCAGATATTTATATCATTAATGAAAAACTGAAAATAACATTGTAAAATATGGTATGTTTGACTAAAACTGACACAAGGCAGTAAGATCCCATTTTTTTTTGTCACAGGAGTCTGGGGATACTAGTGTTGTACAGAAAATTTTTAACTATTTGGCTATTGTGTATATTGAGATTTAAAATATGGGGAAAAGTTTTGTTTACAGGTAACATTTGAAATTGGAGAGAAAAAATTAAAATTATATCTTTGCTAAGAGTGGCATCTTCACTTAGAATGAGTGAAAATTTAGTAATCATGGGGATTTAGAAAAGTTAAGGCTTATAAGAACAACAACACAATTTTTCCAATTTGGGAGAAAATAAGACTGAAACCAAAAAATAATACTGACCCCCAAACCTCTCCCAAACACCACCTGTAAAGCATTATGTGACTGATAAAGGAGATAACCTGGTTATTGTGAAGATATGGCTGTCTAAAACAAACATGTACCTGCCAGAGACAATTGGTTAAATTAAATTAAATTTTTAAATTACCTGTTAGCTGAGACCAAAAGGGAAGGAAGGTATCACATTAAGGCGATATGGCACAGATAGAGCAGAGAGCTTATTATGATGAACAGAAACTTCCAGATCTGCAGCCTCAAACAATTCCTGATTATGTATATCTGGTCATAAAGTTGAATGAAAACAAGTAGAAAAAACTACTAGTTTTTTTTTCATCATTAAATAATTTATTTTTAAGAGCATCTGTAAAGAAAATAAAAATAATCCAACCTTCAGTACCTATTACAGACTTACTGTATTCTGACAATTTTTACAAATTGGTTACAGTTTAAAAGCTCATACCTTAATTATTTTGGTTTTTCAATTGTTCACACATTTAGAATTATTATATTTGATTTGCTATGAGTTTTAAAAATTATGTGATGCTTTTTTCAATCCTGATGTTTTTAAAGAATTGTGTTAACAAAGTGACCTCAAGCCAGGGGAAGTATATCTCTGTTAAACTTTATTTATTTATTTTTTAAAGATGTTATTTATTTATTCATGAGAGACACGGAGAGAAAGGCAGAGACACAGGCAGAGGGAGAAGCAGGCTCCATGCAGGGAGCCTGATGTGGGACTCGATCCTGGGACTCCAGGATCATGCCCTGGGCCAAAGGCTGGTGCTAAACTGCTGAACCACCCAGGGATCCCTCTGCTAAACTTTCTAAGTAAACACAAGTCCCAGGAATTTTAACCTATAGATAGCATGTTGTTAAAGTAGTGCAGTACCCAGGAAAGAAGTTTTCTATAACATCCACTTTACGGTATCACAGAGACAGTCAGGGTTATACTCTGAAAGGGGAGAACCAAAGGTCTCCAATTCACAGGGTATGAAAATCGCCTTTCTGACAGAACAGGAACTTTCTGTACACTTGTCCAACAAGTAGAGTATATAATAGACAACTACAAATTTTCCCATTGGCCACTTTTATGAAAAGCAGGGTTTTTTAATTACTTTTTTAAAAAATCCCAATATAGTTAACATACAGCGTTATATTAAGTTTCAAGTGTACAATATAGTGATTCACCAATTCTGTACATCACTCAGGGCTCATCTGATGAACGAACTCTTAATCCCCACCATCTATTTCATCCATCCTCCCCCCCCCGGCCCCCCTTTGGTAACCATCAGTTTGTCTCTATAGTTAAGAGTCTGTTGTTGTTGTTTTGGTTTTTTTTTTTTTTTTCCTTTGGTTTGTTTCTTTTTCCCCACTTTGTTCTTTTGTTTAAGCTCTACATATGAGTGAAATCAGATGGTATTAGTCTTTCTCTGGCTGACTTATTTTGCTTTGCATTATAATTTCTAGCTCCATCCATTGTATTGCAAATGGCAAGATTTCCTTTTCTTTTTTAAAGGCTGAATAATTTTCCATCCAGATATATATATACATATATATACATATATATACATATATATATATATATATATATATATATATATATATATCTTCTTTATCCATTCATCTATCAGTGGACACTAGAGCTGCTTCCATATTTTGGCTATGGTAAATAATACTGTGATAAACATAAGGGTGCGCATAATCCTTTCTAATTGGGTTTTCATATTTTTGGCTAAATACCCAATAGTGCAATTACTAACTTGCATGGCAATTGTATTTCATTTTTTTTTAAGAACTCCATACTGTTTTCCACAGTGGCTGTACCAGTTTGCATTCCCACCAACAGTGCGTGAAGGTTCTTTTTTCTCCACATCCTCCCAACACTTGTTTCTTTTGTTTCATGAGCATGGAATATCTTTCCATTTTTTGTGTCATTTTCGATTTTTTTTTCTCAGTGTTTTATAGTTTTCAGAGTATAAATCTTTCACCTCCTTGGTTAATATTATTCCTTGGCATTTTATTGTTTTGGATGCAATTGTAAATGGGATTGCTTTCTTGATTTTTCTTTCTTTGGGTGCTTCATTTGTGGTGTATAGAAATTGGGTGGATTTCTGCACACTGAATTTGTATCCTGTGACCTTACTGAATTCATTTATCAGCTCTAGTAGTTGTCTGATGGAATCTTTAGGGTTTTCTATATATGTTGTATTATGCCATCTACATATAGTAAAAGTTTTAGTTCTTCCTTACCAATTTGTATGCGTTTTTATTTCTTTTTGTTTTCTGATTCTGTGGCTAAGGACTTCTAGTACTATGATGAATAAAAGTGGTGAGAGTGGAAATCCTTGTCTTGCTCCTGATCTTAGTGGGAAAGCTTTCAGTGTTTCCCCACTGAACATCATATTGGCAATGGGGGACATATATTTTTCATATATGACTTTTACTATGTTGAAGTATGTTCCCTGTAAACCTACTTTGTTGAGAGTTTCTATCATGAATGGAATTTGTACTTTGCCAAATGCCTTTTCTGCATCTACTGAAATGATCATATGGTTTTTATCCTTTATTGGTATGATGCATCATGTTAATTGATTTGCAAAATTGAACAATCCTTACATCCCAGGAATAAATCTCACTTGACCACAATTTTTTTTTAATGTACTGTTAGATTCAGTTTGCTAATATTTTGTTGAGGATTTTTGCATCTTTGTACATCAGAGATACTGGCCTGTAGTTTTTCTTTCTCTTTTTTTTTTTTTTTTTTGTGACATCTTTATCTGGTTATGGTATTAGGGTAATACTGGCCTCACAGAAAGATTTTGAAAGTTTTCTTTCCTTCTCTATTCTTTAGGAATAGTTTGAAAAGAATAGGTATGAACTCTTCTTCGAATGCTTGGTAGAATTCATCTGCAAAGCCATCTGGTCTGGAACTCTTGTTTGTTGGTTTATTATTATTATGATTATTATTATTATTGTTACTGCTGATTAAATTTCACTGCTGGTGATTGGTATGTTCAAATTTTCCATTTCTTCCTGATTCAGTTTTGGAAGTTTATATGTTTCTAGGAATTTATCCATTTCTTCTAGGTGGTCCAATTTGTTGGCATATGATTTTTCATAATATTCTTTTATACTCTTTTCTATTACTGTAGTGTTGGTTGTTATTTCTCCTCAATCATTTCTGATTTTGAGTCCTCACTCTCTCCTCTCACTTTCCCTCCCTCTTTTGAGGAGTCTGGCTAAAGGTTTATTAATTATTTTTTAATTAATTTTGTTGATCTTTTCAAAGAACCAACTCCAGGTTTCATTGATCAGTTCTGTTGTGTTTTAGTTTCTGTTTTATTTATTTCTTTTTAAAAAGGATTTATTTATTTGAGAGAAAGAATGAACAGGAGGCACAGAGAGAGAGGGAAAGAGAATCTCAAGCAGACTCTGCAATGAGCATGGAGCCTGACATAGGCCTCTATCTCAGGACTCTGAGATCATGACGTGATCTGAAACCAAGAGTCAGATGTTCAACTGACTACACCACCCAGGTGCCCCTCTATTTTATTTATTTCTGCTCCAAGCTTTATTATTTCTTTCCTCCTACTGGTTTGGGGTTTTATGTTTCCTTCTTTTTCTAACTCCTTTAAGTGCAATGTTAGGTTGTTTATTTAAGGGTTATTTATTTATTTATTTATTTATTTATTTATTTATTTTGAGGTAGGTTTGCATTGCTATAAACTTCCCTTTTAGAACAGCTCTTGTTGCATCCCAAAGATTTCGGCCATTGTATTTTCATTTCCATTTGTTTCCTTGAATTATTTATTTGCTTTTTGATTTTTGATTTATTGGTTGGCCCATTCATTGTTTAGTAGCATGTTATTTAACTTGCATGTATTTATGTTGTGTCCAGATTTTTTCTTGTGGTTCATTTCCCAGTTTCATAACATTGTGGCCAGAGAAGATGCATGGTATGACTTCAATCTTTTTAAATTTGTTGTGACTTATTTTGTGGCCTAATTTGTGATCTTTCTTGAGAATCTTTTATTCTGATTTGAAAAGAATGTATATTCTGTTGCTTTAAGATGGAATATTCTGAATGTATCTGTTAAATACATCTGGTTTAACATGTCATTTAAATACATATTTCATTGCTGATTTTCTGTTTGGATTATCTGTCCACTGATGTAAGTGGGATGTTAAATTCCCCTATTATTGCACTGCAATTGATTACTTCCTCCATGTTTAAGTATTTGTTCCCAAGCTGGGTGCATAAATATTTATAACTATTATATTTTCTTGTTGGATTGTTCCCTTTAATTATATAGTGTCCTTCTTTAACTCTTGTTACCATATTTGTTCTAAAGTCTGTTTTGTGTGATTGAAATATTGCTACCCTGGCTTTCTTTTTATAACCATTGCATGATAAACATTCTCTATTCCTTCACTTTTCATCTGCTTCCTTCTTTAGGACTGATGTGAATCTCTTGTAGGCAGCATATAGATGGATCTTACATTTTAATCCATTCCATCACCTCATGTCTTTTGATTGGAGCATTTAGTCCTTTTACATTAAAAGTAATTATTGATAGGTATGTTTATTGCCATTTTGTTACCTGGTTTATGGTTGTTTTTGTAGCTTTTCTCTGTTTCTTCTCTTGTGATTACTTGGTGTGGTTAGTACTATACTTAGATTCCTTTCTCAGATTATTTTTACATATCTATTATTGGCTTTTGATTTATGATTACAATTCAGTTTGTATCTGCATAGAACAGATCTGCATAGAACAGTCTATATTATGTTGATGGTCACCAAGTTTAAACCCATATTTTATTCCTCTTGTCCCCACATTTTAGGTATACTTTTTATGCTTTATTTTGTGTATTTCTTGACTGATTTTTACAGATATATTTATTTTTAGTGCTTTTATACTTCCTAATTTCCTTACTCCTGCTTATTGTCTTTCCTTTCCACCCAGAGTCACCTCCAAAAGGCAGTTTTTATTGTAATTATCATTCTTTATAACACTTTGTATCTTTGTGCATGTAGGGAAAATAATTCATTCTTTAGCATGACATTACCAAACCATTAGGACATGCATCTAAACATGATGAAGAGAACTGAAAACTAACCACAGATCTGGTACTTTAGGTTAAATACACTAATTAACTTTTGATTCTCTCTATTTCAGTAGGAATTGAGACATATTTTATGTGGGCATGAATATTTTTAAAAATATATTTGTAGAATAAGTTCTTGGATAGCCAAGGACCTTGTAATATTGCTTTTTTTTGGGGGGGGGGATTGAATTGTGATAGTTGTTCCTCCATCTGTATTCCATATCTCTCCTTTCCATTTTCCTGCTAAAAACTGAACACATTTTCCCCAAATATCCACCCCTTTCTATTATAATGTAGTGGAGACTTAGTAGCCTATGTTTAGCCTAAATCAGTGGTAATACCTATGTTTCCACCTGTCAGTGATTGGTTGGAAAACAGATATGGGATTTATTCAGAATCAAAAGAATTGAGAAATCCGCAGAGGGCTTCTGAGAAAGTTCTTCCTTGTTCTTCAGCAAAGAACCTAGGAATAGGAGTAAGCCTCTAACATTGATTGCTGCTGGCAGTCACCTTGTAACCCTGAGGGCAACCAATCTTAGCATGAAGCCAACCCTGAGGACAAGAGTCAAAAGGCAGATAATATTAATGACTCTGATGACCTCATTAAGTCATGTATTCAATGAGTTTAGAAACCTGCTGAAACTTCCAGTTCTATGAAACAATAAATGTTCTCATTATTTTAGCAAGCTTATACAAGACTTCTATTAATTAAGTCCAAAACACCCCCAAATAATGTAATCATGTTCCCCATTTATTCCCTTCAGAAAACCTAGAGGGTGCTTGTCAAGAGATTCTATATAGAACAATTTTATAGGAGTATCCACAGTTGTCCACACATCAACTATCTGTGTGGTCTATTCTTCCAGAAAACTAAGTGTTTTTTACTTTATTCTGACCCCTTTGATGATGAACCCCTATAGAAAGGATGGTGTGTACATGTGTACATGTTTGAACCCCACTTCTAAACTATTCAATACATAGCCATGTGACTTTAGGGTTCCTTGAGAGCAAAACGTTAGATGGGGAATTTATTTTATTGACTGAACAGCTTATGAGAGAATATTCTATTTTATTTTGGTTTTGTCAATTAAGAAGGTTTTATGCTCAGAGGAAAATAACCCCCAAAATATAACATTTTCACATGGTTGATAATAGTAATGCTGTTAAATATTTCTTCTAGAACATTATGTGTAATGAATAACTACAAGTCAGGCCTATCTATGTGTGAACTTTTTTTCATAAGTTTTTATACTTAGATTTTTTTGTTTTGTTTGTTTGTTTGTTTATACTTCGATTTTTAAAGTGACTTTTGCATTGTAAGCAATGCCTCTGTGAATATTTTTACAAAAACCAGTATCATTTAATAAAAATATCATTCAAATGCCTATTTATATATTTCAGAAGCAAGAAAATACACAAGATAAGGTAAAGAAGGAGAAAATGGAATGTGTAAAATATTGGATTATATCATGAATATAATGCTGTGCCAGTTAAGATTTGTTAGGAATATAATAACCACTTAACATTGAAAAAATCAAAATCAAAATCATTTCTCAAATTTTAATAGCAAGCACCACTTTAGACAATGGAATTATAAAGTCTTCACAAGGAAAAGCCAGAATTAAAACAGACAAATGATATCCACATTATTATGCAGTATCATTACAAGTTTTGTTATAATTAATAAGGTAACATGAAATCATCTTTATAAATATAAAAAATGAATAAATAAAATATATATCCTTTTAATGACATAATTTTTATACCTGAAAAACTGAAAGACTCAAATTCTTAGAAAATAAATGAAGGATCTAGAGAAATTGAACAAATGCAAAAAAATTATTATTTCATCTCTCCTATTAGAAGTAGTAATAGAATTTTTTTAAATCCATTAACCCAGTAGAAAAGCTATAAGATTTTTTGGAATAAACCAAGACAGTTTTACTGAAGGATATAAAACAAGACCAGCATGAGAGGAAGGGACATACCATAGTGTAGGATGAAAACATACATGTTTATAAGCATGTTCATATTTTCCATAATCATATTAAAATTCAATGTGATCCCAATTTGAAATCCATTTTTAAAGTTATGCTATGACCTTAAAGCCAGTGAAAAAGTTTTCCTTTGCCTTGTTTGTTTACAACCTGGGAACTGTTTATTGTCTGTGTTGAGAAGTTTATGTACAAAAAGGCATGAGGAGGGGGTGAGAACTGCCCACTGCTAGCACAGGAGGTGGGCTGGAGAGTGAGCCTGATAGAGTCAGGAGAAGTTCTTTGAAGATTGGCTCAACTTCTACAATGTGCTTCATGGGATGTAGCCTCTGGGACACACACATGGAAAAAGCCACAACAAGGTTGACTGTGAAAGTCAAGAACTTTACCTGCAGACCCCCTACTTGTAGTCTTTCCAGTAGAAGCTGACCAGATGTGCTGGGGACACATCTCCTGTGATCTCTGGTCAAGTATTGCTTTGTCTCTGATCTTGTATGGGTCCTGCAGTTCTTGTGGGAGACCCAGGTGTTGGTGGTGAGTCATAGTGTCTAACTGGCCACAAGATTATTCTAAATGAACGGTTAGTTGGGAATTTTCTCAATTTTAACATGTAATATAGCTTCAAACAAGTATCAAACCTCAGAAAGCTATAGACTGAGAAAGTATCCAGTCATAATAGGATAAATTAAAAACGCATTTAGAAAAATGGAAACTGAGACTTTTTTCCCAGTGGAACTTATATGGAAGGAAATACTAAAGGACATTCTTCAGGCTGATGAGAAACACCACCCAATGGAACTCACAGGTAAAGGGAGGAATGAGAGAAGTAGAAACTGAAATTATTTAAATCAACATGCAAAAAAACCCAACCCAGCATTCTTTCCTGCTCTTAACGTAGATGAAAACAATTGTCTGTATTAAGCCAAAATAATTACAGTATACCATATAAGTGTCCCAGACAATAAACAGATAATAAATAGTAGGAATAGAAATCAATGAAATAAAAATATTCAATATAAATACAATTAAGAGACAAATTTTTTGTGAGAAAAATTAACAAAATCAGTAGACTTTTAATATGAGTGTTTAAGGAAAGGGAAAGAGGGGGGTGCCTGGGTGGTTCAGGCGGTTAAGCTTCCAACTCTTAATTTTAGCTCAGGTCCTATCTCAGAGTCATGAGATCAAGCCCAATGTTGGGCTCCTGCTCAGGCTTCTCTCTCTCCCTACCCCTTACTCCGCCAGCCCACTCTTTCTAAAAAAAAAAAAAAAAAAAAAGAAAAGGAAATAAGAGAAAAAGGTGAAGCAGTGAGATTTCTGGTAAGATACCTTCAGTGACATACCTGATCCTTAGATTTGGCAATGTAAGGTTTGTGGGGGTCCCAAACTGTTAGGAGAATGAGAGAGGCAATGTCAGATTATAGTTAATTAGGTAAATTCACTGTAGTATTTGGATGATGTTTTGAAAAACTTTTTCATATGTAGATAGCTTATTCAAGAAGTTTGGCTGTGGAATAGAAGACAAGTGTATAGTCTACCAGGAAAGGGGTGTGTGTGTGAATATATATATATATATGTATATATATATATACATATATATATATATATTCAATATGAATTGTTTCCTTCTTTCTTAATTGAAAAGCAAAATATGTTTACACATCTGCAAAGAAGTTGACTGGCCCATAGGACAATAGAGCATTATTTCCCACTCTGTAAAAAATACATGGAGATAAATAAAATGACATCAGTTGCTTTTATCATCTGAAAACTTGCTGCAAAGAACTGATAATCTTGGTTAAATGTAAAATATAATGTTGTTTTGTTTGTTTGTGTTCACCTCCTTTTTAGTAATAAGAGCTCTCTTAAGGATTTATAATTGTGGCTTTTTGAATATAGCATTCACAATGAAACTGACAGCCAATTAGTCAAGGATCTGTCGAATTAAGTAAAACTGCAATTTATATGCTATAAACAAAATGAAAGGGGAAAAACAGCATTTGTTAAAAGATAAAAAGATTAGAAAATCTTGTTAGGCTACTGACCTTTGTTTCAGATGAATGCATTTATGTACATACAGATACATTTAAGAGTAGTAAATATATCTTGAATTCAATGGATAAAATGGCCAAAAGTCTATAATTATGTTGTTCATTGTGTTAGGCAATTATTGTCAGTTTTAATGCTTTGCCACTGTATCATGCCTTAGGCAAATACTCTCCGTGTTCATGAATATTGGAGAGAGCAAGTCGTAAATCTGTAAACTGAACATAAGCATCTTTCAAACTGTCTGGCCTCTTGCAGTGTTTGCAAAGCTTAACATATATTTTAATCTGTGCACTGCTGTTTTTATTTGCTGCTTTCCATCCTTCTGTCCATCTTCTTGTCTCCTGTCTTTCCATCGATCCATCATTTTTTCCAATTAAGGGCAAGCTAGATGACAGACATGACAGGCACTCACTGTCCAAAGCCACAGATTCTAAGTAGAAGTAATTACTGTGTGCGAAGCTGAAGCAGTGCACCAGTGCTGCCACCTTAGGTCCCCGTGACAGTAGCTTATGTGTTTGAGTCATAGGCATGGGGATGAAGTGAAGGGTGGGGAATACCGAACACAGTCTCAGAAATGACCCTTGAAGATTAGTCCCATCTTCTTTGACCAACTGAACATAAAATTTAGGTTTTGCTGAATTTATAATTGAGGAAATCATTTAATAATGGATGTGGGTATACTCTGAACAATTCAGCCCTGGAGGGAAAGATTTTTGGAAAAAATGCTACAGGCTTTATGTGCAGAGATATCCTTGATTTTCTCTTGTTATAGGACTTGTCATTAGAAATAAGGAAACAGTAACTTGCAGCTGAGCCATAATAATGATATCTATTTATTCAGCCATGGGTACAGAGTGAACTGTATAAAATATTAGTCAGAGACACATACACATAATTTGTATATATCATGATGTAGGATTTATGTATATTTAGTAAGCTTAGAAGAAATTTTTTCAGTTTGTAGTCCTATTATAAAAGATGTTTCAGTTTTTTAAATCAATGTATTCATCCATGGTTCTTTTAAATGAAAACAGTGAGTTAGGTATCCACTTAGAAATGCAAGATTTGTGAGATTCCAAAGAAAAATACATCCAAATTATATTTAATAAAATAATACCTGAGTAGACTGTAAGCAGTCATTTTATTTTTATGGTATAATTTGAAATATAATTTTTGTAAAGACGCAAGAGATGCCACTTTTTACAATGATATAAAGCTGTACCAATGCCAAAATTGTTGTCTTTAATACAAATCACCCAATTAAGGGAGCCTGAATTTGCCTTAGGGAAACAACTGGTTCTGTGTTTGGGGTAAGAAAGGTGAATCTGGCACATACCATAACACCAGAAAAAAGAAGAAGAATTGGCTGCTCAAAACTAACAAAGTCATGTCAAGAGAATCTAAGAGTCAGCCTTAACAGAATCTTGTGGGCCAATATAAGATAGTTTGAATTTTTAAAAAAAAATGATTATAAAATTGATTAAGTCTCTTCAAATGTAGAAAACGTGTTCATAAAGACATTCATGAAAAGAAGAAAGTAACATCAAAATGATAAAAATCATTAGCATTTGCTAAAGCATCAACTCATTACTCTGAAAATAGATAATAGTAAAGACATACATATTTTACTATCTTTCTGGTAGAAGCTGTATTTTAGGAATATCAAATAGATATGAGAGTCACTGTCCTTAAAAATGAAATCTACCTCATAAGTGAAGAAGAAATGATCAAATTTAAATAACTTTTTTTGCACTTTGTATTGAAATAACTGATGTAAGCAACAACCATGACGGCTGATACCATTGTGTTAAGGTAGAATGTTAATGGGAAGTATTCAAATAAAGGAGTTATGTCCCTCCGGGAAAGCATTAATCAATCTTAGTATCAGAAACAGGTTACCATGAAAGTAATAGCCTGGCTTCGAGTTCCCTTATATGTATTTGCCACTTCCAAACCCTATGAGGGACCAGAGCAATGTGTGATGTTTGAAAAAGTTAGGTGTTTTTGAATTTTAACAGTGTTTGTGATTTCTTCACTATCTCTAACTGAATACTTATGTTGTAACTGATTTTTTCGTAATTTTAAATTTTTTTATTTGTTAAAGAGGATACTTCAAAGGGCACCCGGGTGGCTTCATTGGTTAAGCAGTGAAGCATCTGCCTTTGGCTCAGGTCATGATCTCTGGTGTGTCCTGGGATCAAGGCGCTGCTCAGTGAGGAGTCTGCAACATTTTGTGCCTCTGCCCTCTCCCCAAGATTGTGCGTGTACATACACACACATTCTCTCTCTCTCTCTCTCTCTCTCTCTCTCTCTCTCTCTCAAATACTTAAATAAAATCTTTAAAAAGAAAAAAAAAAAGAAGAGGATACTTCAGGTTGTAAAAGCCTCAGGCCTCACATCATCTGCACTTATTCCTGTTTAGAATCACTAGAATCGAGACAAACATGGTTCCCCATGTCATGCGATGAAACCATCCAAAACTACTCCAAAATTCTTGCCAATGTTTTTGAAGTTCAACATATTCAAACCCTTCTGAACTTATATTTAGAAACATTCAGAAAATATAGAGAACAAAATAAAAAGCTAATTCATAAGGAAATGATCCATAAAGTTAAAAATGTGGAGTATGCTATAAAATAATAGACTACATTTAAAAATGTTGATGGAATAGAATAATGAAAAATTAGAATGGAAGACTTTTCATGGTTTTTAAATTCTGATATAGCCAAATAAAAACACCATTTTTTTTTTAGGAAAAGGGGTAAATTGATTATAGATTAAATATTACATAATATTAATAAATCATTAAATGTATAAAATAATTACATGATTGTGTATATGTAAAAATATTTTTATTATTTTTGAGATTTATCCTAACTTTAAATTTATTTTATTTTATTTTATTTTATTTTATGATTTTTTAAAAATTTGTTTAGTTTAAATAATGTCTCAGCATATGAAAAATCATGGGTAACAAGAGAAAAAAATAGACAACGTCAACATTAAAAACTTTTGTGCATCAAAGGACACTAAGAGAGTGAAAATCCAATCCACAGAATGGAGGAAAAATATTTGCAAATTATATATCCAACAAGGGACAGATATTTATGATACATAAGGATCTATACCTCAATAAAAAAATACAGGAAACCTAATTAAAGTATAAAGGACTTGAGTGGACATTTCTCCGGGGAGGATATACAGGTAGCCCATGAGCACATAAGAAGATGTCACACATCACTAATCTTGGGGAAAATTTGGACCATGATTATGATGGCATGCCACTTCATGCCCCGGGATGGCTGTTAGCACACAAACAAATAAACAACAAAAACAAAAACAAAACAAAACAAAAAACAACCAAAGCAAAACAAAGCAAAACAGCAGGTGTAGGTAAAGATATGGAGAGGTTGGAATCCTTGTACTTTGCTGATGGGAATATGAAATTATGCAGTGGCTCTGGAGGAAAGTATGTCTATTCCTCGAAAATTGTACATGGAATTGCCATGTGATCCAATAATTCCACTTCTACACATGCACCCAAAAGAGGTGGAAGGAGGACTTGAAAAAAATGCTTGAACATCCATGTTCATGGCAGCATTTTTCACTGTACCCAGGGAGTAGAGGCAACCCAGACGTGCATCCAAGGATAAGAAGATAAACAAAATTCAGTCTACACATTGCAGACTATTTTTCAGACTTCAAAGAGAAAGGAATCCTGGCACATGCTATAGCACAAATGAACCTTGCAGATGTTACACTGAATGAAGTAGGCCAGTCACAGAAGGATGGGTATTGTATGATTCCACTTGGGTGGGAAGTGCCCTGGGGCAGACTCCTCAGTGACTGGAGAAGTCCTGATTGGTGTTGGAAATCATTCCAGTTCTATTCCTCTTCTGTTATCTTATCTTTAAATTGAGCATCATTGGGGCACCTGACTCGCTCAATCAGAAGAGCAATTGACTCTTGATCTTGGGGTTGTGAGTTCCAGCCAGTGTTGGGGGTAGAGATTACTTAAATAAATAAAACTTTGAGTTAAGCATTGTCACGTGACTTGCTTTGGCCTGTAAAATGTGACCAGAAGCAGCATATGGATTTCCAGCTGGAGATTTTTGAAGTCCAGGTGCAACCTGCTATTTAGCCTTCTCGCTACTGCAATGATTGTGGAAATATCTATCAAGATTGAGTCTCTACCACCTGAGATATCGGAATGGCAGTTAGTAACAGAACATCCCTGAGGACCACAACAGATATATTTAACTGGCAAGAAGTGCATTTTGTTTGTGTTAAACCAATGAGCTTTTGCGATTGTAAATCATCACAGCCTAATTTAATCTGCTCTGTTTGACATTATACTATTAGATTGATAATTGTGTAATTTTAAAATTTTCATTAATCATTCATTATAGTTTGCCAATATCTGAAGCACTGATTAAAGGAGTTACCTAAAAAAAAAAAAAAAAAAAAAAGGAGTTACCTATTAATGGGTTGTATCTGCATGAGTTTACTGATGACGCATTTTGGAAATGTACTAAGTGTTTACAAAGCGAACTGTGAGCAGTAGGACATAGGCCTTCTTGGCTCACACAGCCCAAACTTTATTTTTATTTGGAGGACCATAAATCTATCTCAACGTAATTCCTATAACTCCTGTTTCAATCTCAAACCATCTACCACGAGAATTATGGATTGCAGTGCATATTTTATAATACTGATTTTGATACAGAGGCTTTTAACAACAAAGTGATTTTCTTATATGCTTGTAAGAAATGAAAGATGAGTCAAAGTCACTTTCCTTCCCTTTGCCTATTGAAAAAGCTTATCTTCATTTTAAAGCATAGTACTTTTCACTATAGCTCTATTTAACTTTATTCTGATAGAAAAAAAATCCCAAACTAGTGTATTAATCTATAAACAACACGAATTCTAAAAAAAAAAAAAAAATCAGGATAAAGAATAAATTGTATTGTGCCTATTGCTAATTCATGTAGTTCATTTCATTACAATGCATACTCGACTTTATAATACTTATAACCCTTTATTATTAATATTTAAAAAAAACAAACTCCAAACCTACTGTTGAATATCCACAGCATGTCAGTTGGTCTCTGAATTTTATGATCCTGGATCGTTCTGTGAAACACAGCATTTATCATTTTAGTCTATGGGTGAAAAATGCTGAACGTATCTTATTACATATTCCCTGCCACAGGTGTGGACAAATGATGATGACAAGCTGTGAACCCACAAACTGTATTTAATGGTCTATTAGAATAGGTAGAACATTGACAGTGAAAACATTTATTGATAAAATTTCTAACTCATGCTGTGTGGGGAATGGATGACAGAGGGAACTACTCCTGACAATCAGCACACACCAGGGAAAACCCAAGCAATGAATGATGTCTTTGCAACCTGTGTCACCTCCTGTTGACTTTGCATTTGCCATTGGCTTTAATGACTAGGAACCGGGGTCCAACAAACCTCTGCAGGGTTCTTCAACGTCCCTGGGCTCTGCACTTCTGCAACTCACACTTCTGCTTGAACCCATCAGCTGTGATAAGTGTATATCTTGAGTCTTACTTAGCAAGATCTGCAGCTTGGGCATGGGGCAGCACTAAAGTAGGGGCCCTCCATGGTTTAAGACATTTTTCAAATCCCATTTTTGGAAAAATTGTCCCTGAGAGCAGTGGATACAGAGTCTTTAGGAAAGCCTGAAACATCTGTTTGAGACGCTGATGTTTCACAGACTTCAAAGGCAACAGACGTGACAGTGCAGGGGGAGCCACTGAGCACTCCTGGAGTCGGAGGCCCCGGATATTGAGGATGCTATGCCTGAACTTAGGTAGATATGTTATCTGAACTCTTTTTTTTTCTCAGCAAAGGATCTGTTTATTAATTTTTACCATGCTTGTTAGAGTTTATCCCTCCCTGTATTTTGCATACAAGACCTTTGTCAAGTATGTGGTTTTTAAATGGTTTATCCCAGCCTATAGCTTGTCTTTCTCTTCTAAAAGTTTCTTTTAGAGCATGTAAATTTTTAGTTTTAACAAAGCCCAGCTTAACACGTTTTTCTCTCATGGAATGTGCTTTTGATATTGTATCTAAGAACATCACCAAATTCAAGGTCTCCTAAATTGTCCCTTTCTTTACTTTTGTAGTGATACATTTCAGCATCTTCTTTTTGCCAACTTTCTTTCTAAACATTGCATTTCAGTAAAAGTTCCAAAATCTGAATCTTTAGCTTCCTTATTTAGTCTTTAGTTATTGATTTATCAATATGAACAAGATACGATCTAAATTGAAAGGACTAACAACAAACTCGATGTATTTTAAAGACACTTAAGTTGTTTTACAGAGGTTTTCTCCAAGACTTTCAGGGATCATTTCTATCGTTTGTTACAGAGATTTTCTTCAAAGGCTTAAATATTTGAACGGTGGTAACAGAGAAATACTGCCAAGCGGAAGCTCTTTCATTCTTTCTTTTCTTCTGCTGTTTTATTTTCACATGAGTTTTGTTGCAGAATTTTATAGTCCATTCTAGTATATGTATAAAATATCCATAAATTTTAAGACGTTCATTTATTCTTTCCCAGTTTTATTGAGAAATAATTGCCTTACATCACTATATACATTTAAGGTGTACAGCACAATGGTTTGATTTACATATATTGTGAAGTGATCACAGTAAGTTCAGCTAATATCCATCTTCTCATATAGATACGATAAAAAGGAAAGAAAAAAGATTTCTTCTTGTGATAAGAACTTAGTATTTACTCTCAATTCCCTATATATCACACAGCAGTGTTACCTTTTATTACTTTTTTAATATGCATTTCTGTTAAGATAAAATTTAACCATTTCCTGGACACAAGGTGTTGATATAACTTGGAATCCAGTTGTATTTTACATGACTTCTCATTTCTAAAGGGTTTAGGGTATGAACACACTCATACTTTTGGTTTTGGTATATACATTTTTCAGTACATCTGACACACAATGTCACATTAGTGTCAGCTGTACAACATAGTGATTCAACAATTGTATATATTATGCTGTGCTCACCACACGTGTACCTACCACCTGCCACCATGCAACCTGTTATATAATACCACTGACTATATTCCCTAGGCTGTACATTTTTCTCCTGATTAATTCATTCCATACTGGAAGTCTGTATCTTCAGTTCCCTTCACTCATTTTGTCCATTCCTCCACTTCCTCCTCTCTGGCGATCATCAATTTGTTGTCTGTATTTATAGGTTTGATTCCACTTTTTGTTTGTTTATTCATTTGTATGTGTGTGTTTATAAGATTCTGCATATGATTGAAACCCTATGATATTTAGGTCTCTCTGTATGACTTATTTCATTTAGCATAATATACTATGTCCATCCATGTTGTCTTTTTGATGACAAGGTCTCATTCTTTTTTATGGCTGAGTAATATTCCTCTGTGTGTGTGTGTGTGTGTGTGTGTGTCACACATCTTTACTCATCTATCAGTGGACACTTAGGCTGCTTCCATATGTTGGCTATTGCAAATAATGCTGCAAAAAATATAGGGGTGCATTTTTTGAATTAATGTCATTTTCTTTGAGTAAATACCCAGTAGTGGAATTACTAGATTTTATGGCATTTCTATTTTTAATTTTTTGAGGAACCTCCATACTGTTTCCACAGTGGCTGCACCAATTTACATTCCCACTAACAGTGCATGAGAGTTCCTTTTTCCCTACATCCTTGCTGCTACTTATTGTTTCTTGTGTTTTTGATTTAGCCATTCTGACAGATGTGTGGTGATATTTCGTTGTGGTTTTGATTTGTATTTCCCTGATGATTACTGATGTTGAACACGTTTTCATGTTCATTTATATGTCTTCTTTGGAAAAATGTCATTCATGTCCCCTGCCCATTTTAATCAGATTATTTGTGGGTGTTTGTTTTTCATATTGTTTGTGGTACTGAGTTGTATAAGTTCTTCTTATATTTTGGATATTAACCCTCTATTGGATGGTTTTAATATTCTTAATACATAAGATATAGATAAATAGATATAATGGATTTTTTGATAAAAATTGAAGAATCAAAGAAACTAGTTCGTTCACTATGCTAGAAATCTCAAACTAGTGGGAAATAGTGAATATGATCACAAAAAGAGTTAATATGAAAGGAAAACATAGGCATTTGTTAACGGCCCTAGAATTATCTCCTCTTATACCTTTAATGACTTTAATATCATTTTATCTATGAATATCAGCTTTTCTCAGTGATTATAGAAAAATGCCTTAAATGATTTATGATTCAAATTTACTAATTTGGAAAAAAATTACTAATTTGGATAAGAATTTTTCTTTATATAATAGGAAAGCTTCATGTGAAACATTCTATTTAATAGGAGCAAAGGTGGAAAGATCATACCATGTAGTAACCTGGCACAATGAGGGTATGTAAAATGTTTGCTGAATAAGTCATAAGATGATTGTAAAAGGTTGGTACACCAAAAGATGAATAAATCAGTTCAATATTTTTGAGTCTAGTTTGCCAAGGGCATTAATATTTGCTAAATATCATTACTTGTTTTAAGCCTTATTCCATATATTTTACAAACGTTAATTTATTTACTCCTCTTAATTGTCTTGTGAGATGGCAGTACTTTATAAGAGATTTGCCAGTTCTGGGGTACCTGGGGGCTGCTGTTTAAGTATCTGACTTTGGCTCAGATCATGAGTCTTAAGCTGACTCCACACAGAGTGCAGAGCCAGATGTGGGTGGGGTTCAGTCTCACCATCCTGAGATCACTACCTGAACCAAAAGCAAGAGTTGGACACTCAGCTGACTGAGACACCCAAATGCCCCTATTTTCTCAAAGTTTTAGAGGCTGGAAGTCCACAAAGTGTTGGCAAGTTTGGTTTTGCCCTAAGACTTTTCACCTCGGTCTGCTCTCTTCTTGGTGTGTCCTCATATGACTTTTTCTGATATCTCTTCTTCTGTAATAAGAACAGCTGTCTTATTGGATTAGGGCTCCACCCTTAATGACCTCATTTAAACTTAATTGCCTCCTTAAAGAAGGCCCTGTTTTCTTTTGGGGGTTAAGACTTCAACATATGAATTTTGGGAGGCATAATTCAGTCTATGCATCTTACCTCTTGCTTTTTTTTACACGTTATATATATATATATATATGTTTTAATTTACATGTAATATATTCCCTGAACTATTTCATTATTTTAATTGTGGGTGTGTATGTGTGTGTGTTGTATACCACATATCTACTTTACTTGAACAAGAATTGCAGATTCATTTGGTTTATGAAATTCAGTTCATTTATAATCACAGTTTCACACAGCACTTCACTGAGAACAGAAAATTAACTCTCCTAGCTGAATAAAACCAAAATGGAAACAAATCTTTAGTTTCTAAAAGAGCTTTGTAAATGATTTTGTATCACACATTTCATTTAATTTATTCCAGCAGACATTAAAATATCTATTAAATACTCTTTTTTTCATGAAGATGTTCACAACTACCAAATGAAGTAGCCATCATATTCTTAAGAGCTCAACATGATTATTAAGTCTATACTTTATTGAGATCAACCAATTCCATTAAAATATCATTAAAACGAATAAACTAAAAGAATTCTCAGAGAAATAAAGAGGAATGGTTATGAGTTACTGAAATTTGAGCTCTATGAAGGTAATATTTTGTTGCCATGGTTCTTGTTCATATATACAAATAGGAACAAAGCTGGTAGCATTGCATTTTTAAAATGATTCTATCTTAAATATATGCTTCCCCACAAATATTTGGCAATTATCAAAATTGTATCTACATACAAGGTGCTTTTCTAGGATTTAGGACTAGATCTCAGAATAAAACAAACACCCTGACCTCATAGAACTTCATTCTAGCATAGAAATAGATAGTATCTTTTTAAATTTGGTTTTCCCCCTTAGGACTAACCAGTGACCTTGACAGAAGTTTATGGATATTCAACACATAGAAGTATATCTATAATGTCTAAACGTAAAATGTACATACACTAATTGTACCTATAACCATTTCAGGGTGCAATTATGGCCTACCTAATGTATATGCCTAAAATAATCAGCAAAGACAGTTCAATTTTAATTTCTAAATTTAATAGTGAACAGTGGACCGAAATGCAAGATGCCATATAAAGGAATGATTAAAAAATTAGCTTTTTCGGCAGCCCCGGTGGCTCAGCAGTTTAGTGCCGCCTTCGGCCCAGGGTGTGATCCTGAAGGCCCAGGATCGAGTCCCGCCTTGGGCTCCTGCATGGAGCCTGCTTCTCCCTCTGCTGTGTCACTGCCTCTCTCTCTCTCTCTCTCTCTCTCTCTCTCTGTGTCTCTCATGAATAAATAAATAAATAATTTTTAAAAATTAGCTTTTTGTTCTCTACTGCTTAGTAACCCTGTGATATGAGGTAATGTATCCCATCTTCACAAAACTCAGATGTTTTCAGTGTAAAGTGAAGGATATAGAAACTATATTAAAGGGTAGCTCTGAATATTACAGAAGATAGTGTGTAGATCATATTTAGTCTGATGCTTAATATGGAAGATTCATTTAGATTTGTGGTAGCTGTTTTTATTGCTGAAATGTAGATGTGTTAAAGAGGGCAAGAGGTTTCTATCTAGACCAAATTTCTTAAATTTCATATAGATTTTTTTAAAATTCATGCCAATTGTGTATGGGAAATGTTTCATAGATGGCTATTATAATAGCACTGCCCTAAAACCTGAGAATTACTTCTTAGCTGTATATGTTCAGATAAAACTCAAGAACATTTTGATGTATTGTTTGTGAGAAGATTTTCAGCAATTTCGATGTTCTTTTTGATACATTTGTATTCTCCAGGTCTTATATGTATTATTTTGAAAAGTAAAAAATATAATCAGAGTTTCTCATTGTTGGAATGGCAATTTACTGATAAAAATGAGAAGAGACAGAGTAAGCCATACAGTAATATTGATACACACACACACACACACACACACACACACACACACACGGATAAATGATTACATATGGATTCTTTTATAGATAAGTGTATATACACATGTTGGTATGTACACACATTTTACCTTATCTTTCATCTGAAAGGGCCTAGAAGTAACAACTCTCTGGTGGCAGTGATTACATTTAGTGACATTATTTTGGTTCTGATTCCATTCTTCAATAAAATGAGCCAGTGCTCCCTGCAGAAGAGGCTGCTTCTAGCATCAGAGGAGGAAATACACCCTGTGAGTCCAGAGGATCATGTTGTGCCAGAAAGAAAAGAAGTGTAAGAAAACAAAACAGAACACACTTTTAATGATGGGAGTAAGTTGCAAGAGATAGAGGAACCAACTAAATGTGACCCCAATGACCAAGGTTGGAGGAATTTGAGCATCAAGATAAGTTAAGTGTATCGAGTTAAAACAAAATATAAAATTAACATTAGTGAGTTCATATTGATATAAATACATGATTGTTGAGGGTCATATGGGTCGCTCAGTGGTTGAGCATCCTTTGGCTCAGGTCATGATCCCGGAGTCCTGGGATTAAGTCTTGCATCAGGCTCCCATGGGAAGCCTGCTTCTCCCTCTGCCTATGTCTCTGACTCTGTGTGTGTGTGTGTCTCATGAATAAATAAAATCTTTAAAAAAATACATGATTGTTGAATTTCAAATAATATAGATGATCCACCCTAAGGGATGTGGAGCATTTCTTAGGTGTGGACTGTGCATGGTGACTTCCTTTCAATGAGTGCTAGTATAGGGGAAGAGTGGGGAAAAAATAAAAAAAAATTTACAGTGGGGAAAAAAGAAGATAAGCATTCCCTCAACTAGGTGGTCAAGGTCAACCATCAACATTGGAAATCATGTTGATGGTAGGCACCCTTGATATGATGAGAATGTCACATCACTTCTATGATCTTCCTTCAATATTAGCCTCCCATGTGATAGCAAGAAAATATCAGGCAACTCTAATTTAGGGATATTTTTAAAAGATACTTGAACATTTCTCAAACTGCCAAAATCATCAAAATCAATAAAGGTATGAGAATCTATCAACACCTAAGAAGAGCCTAAGGTGACATGACAACTAAACATAATTTGGTATCCTCAATGAGTTTCCAGAAAAGAGGAAAACAGTGGGTAAAAATTAAGCAAAGCTGAATAAACTATAGACTTTAGCTAATAATTACTTAATAGAGAAAATTTGGTTCATTAACTGACAAATGGACAACACTAATACATGATGTTTTGATGGAGGCTACTAGATATAAAATATGTGAGAACTTTCTATATCGTGTTTAGATTTTTTTGTTAAGTCTAAAAGTTCTAGAAACTAAGTTTACTAATAAATATATAATCAGCAATTTTTAAAATTCATCTGGTCTGGATGGTTCAATAATAGAATCATTGTATTTGAAGGACAGGTTCTGGAAATAAATACACCCAAAATTAAAAGTCTATGTACAGAGTCAATGTGATTATGCCTGTTTTTTTCTTCCTTTTTGTTTTAAAAATTATCTGAATTTTGGAAATATTTACATAATGAGTCAACATAAAGGCAAAAGGGCAACCCGGGTGGCTCAGCAGTTTAGCGCCGCCTTCACCCCAGGGTGAGATCCTGGAGACCCGGTGGGAGTCCCACATCAGGCTCTCTGCATGGAGGCTGCTTCTCCCTCTTCCTGTGTCTCTGCCTCTCTCTCTCTCTCTCTCTCTCTCTCTCTCTCTGTCTCATGAATAAATAAATAAAATATTTTTTATTTATTTTTATTTTTTTTAATATTTTTTAAAAAGGCAAAAGAAAATAAAAATAAAGCAGATCTTTAAAAAAGTGATTCATTTGGTTCATATCAAATTCCTATCAAATGAATATTATTGTTTTCACTTGGCCAAAATTTTTCAAGAAAATGACTATCTTTATTTACTTTATGACTTTTAAAATAGATAATGGATGGTAGAGTATAGAACTGTCAAGTCAGAGCAGATATTGTTGGTAAATAGCATTCATACCTGTATAACACTTAAAAATTAGACTGGCATTCCGAAAATATAGAATGTCAACCCATCCCAAAGACAAAATGTTGACACTGAGTACCGGAAGTTTTGTTATGCTTCACAGTGGGAAGAAAATTATATTATAAAAACAGGTATAATGACAAGTTTTCCAAACCAGAACATTGCAAGTCCCAACCCTATAACAGGAACACACCTAATGGAAGGAAGGAGTAACCATTACTGCTCTTCCCCACCTCACTGTTCTACTTCCTGTCAGTTGGGAGCCCCATTGCTCTTTGACTATGAAATTTTGTAGGGTACCTATCTCCTCTTTTGGACAAATTCCTCTGCACACCTCCAGAACTGGCTCAAAAATTAGTTTCTTCATGAAGTCTTCCATGAAACTACCAGAAAGAGTTGACTGCCCTAATCTATGTCCCTATATAGTACTGTGTTTATTTTTTTTTCATTTCTTCAGATATGTACCAAGTAGTTACTATATTCTAGGTCCATATTTGTGACCATGTGCCATGGCTCATGGCAGCCATGTCTGATTATCCTATGAAGCTCAGACTACTGCTTAGTGATCTCCTTGTAAAATGAAGAAAATGAGTCAACACCTGCTCACAACCAGCTATTAACAGCACATCCTTTACTAACCACATTTAACAAATGTGAAAAATGAGACCCCAGAATGGAGGTAACGTGTCTGAGATAAAATTTTCTTCTTTATCCTTGTGGTGTACTTGAATACATTGATTATTGAAAGTGTAGCCAGTTTTAAATATTTTTTTTTTCAGTTTTAAATACTTGGGGTAAGTCCCACCTGGTCTAGTATATCATTCTTTTAATAAGTTTTTGTGTTTGATGTGGTGTAACTTTTGGATTTTTGCATCTACTTATAAGTGATGTTGGCTTGTAGTTTTCTTGTAATGGCTTTATACCTGGTTCTGGTATTTGGGTTTTCTGGTATCATAGAGTGAGCGAGGAAGTATTTCCTCTGCTTCTCTTTTCTGCAGGATATTAAAAAGATCTGGAATTATTTTTCTTAAATATTTGGTAGAATTCACCAAGAAAAAATATGGACCTGGTGTTTTCTCTTCTGGAAAGATACTTCTTGTTTGAATTTCTGTAACAGATAGGAACAGATTCTTATTCAGATTATTATTTCTCCTTGTGTAAATTTTGGTGGGTTGTATCTTTCAACTATTCATCTATTTCATTTGAAGTATCAAATTTGGGATCATAAAATTTTACATAATCTGTCATCTCTTAAGATGACGGTACTCTTTCATTTCTGATATTGGTAACTATGTTTTCTCTCCATTTTTGTTCCTACCCTGGCTAGAAGTTTACCAATTATATTACTGTTTTCAAAGAACCTTATTTTTGGTTCCATAGATCTTTTCATTTTTATCTATTGATTTTTCTCTACTTCTTATTTTAAACTTCATTGATTTCTGTTTTAAACTTGTTATTTCTTTTCTGCCTTTTTAGGTTTATATTGCTCTTCTTTCTCTAGTATCCTAAGATGAAAACTTACATTTTTGTTCTTAGAGCTTTCTTCTTTTATACTATGGGCATTCAATGCTATAAATTTCTCCCTAAGCACTACTTGCACTACATACCACAAATTTTGATAAACTGTACTTTCCTTAAACTTAGATTATTTAAAAATATATTTTGACATTTGCTCCTTTCTGTTACCGATTTCTAGTTTAGTTCCATTGTCTTCTGAGATCATGCTTTGGATGACTTCAACTCTTAAATTTGCTGAAGTGTGTTTCATATACCTAAATATGGGTCTTGGTGAACATTCCATGTGAGCTTGAGGATTATAGACATTCTCCTGTTGTTGGGTAAGTATTCTGTGAATGTCAATTAGAGCCAGGTGATTGATGGTGCTTCAGTTCAGCTACATCCTAACTGATGCTCTGTCAGCAGGATCTGTCAATTACTGATAGAGAGGTCTGTTGAAATCTCCAGCTCTAATAATAGAGTTATTTACTTCATCTTGCTCTTCTAGAAGTTTTTGCCTTATTTATTCTGGCATGTTGTTGTTAAGCACATACACATTAAGATTTGCTAAATCTTCTTAGAAGATTGACCCCTTTATCACTATGTAATGCTTCTCTTTGTCTCTGATAATTTTCCTTGCCTGAAGTCTACTCTGCTAGCACCAATATAGTTACTCTAGCTTTCTCTTCATTAGTGTTAGCATGGTATACTTTTCTTTATCCCTTTCCTTATAATATATCTGTGTCTCTCCATTTAAAGTAGATTTCTTGCAGACAACATCTAGTTTATTTTTAATATTATTATTATTATGCTCTTATTTTGTTTTTTAATGCATTTAGTCCATTCATATTTAAAGCAATTATCTATATAGTTGGATAATTCACTCTCCTTTCTCTACTGTTCTCTATTCATTGCACTTTTTTCCTTTCAATCTTCCATTCTTTTTCTGCCTTTTCTGATTTAGTCATTTTTATGAATCTATTTTCTCTATTTTTTAAAAGATTTTATTTATTTATTCATGAGAGACGTAGAGACAGAGAGAGAGGCAGAGACAGACAGAGGGAGAAGCAGGCCCCATGCAGGGAGCCCGATGGGGAACGCGATCCCGGGTCTCCAGGATCACACCCTGGGCTGAAGGCAGCGCTAAACCTGAGCCACAGGGGCTGCCCAGTTTTCTCTGTTTTTTAAATCAAATTATTTATGCTTTTAAAAAATGATTTTAGTGGTTATCTGAACATTTGCAACATACATTTACAACTAATTCAAGTCCATTTTCAGATAAGACTGCACCATTTTATGATTAGTGCAGGTATTTTGTAATAGAAATGTTCAAATTCATCCCTCCATCTCTTATAACATTGCTACCATTTATTTCACTTATTAAAAAAGCTATACTCATCCAATATGTCTTACTATTAAATGGTTATCAAATAACTTATGAGAAGAAAAATGTTTTAACCTAGTTTTATTTATTCCTTTTCTAAGGCCCTTTCTTTGTGTACACTTCAGTTTCTGATCTTCATAATTTTATTTCTGTAAACTTTTTTAAAACATTGAACTTCTTTAAATACTTCATTTTAAGGCATATCTATGGTGACAAATCTCATTTTTTATAAGCTTCAGAAAGTCTTTATTTCTCTATCACTTTTGAAGAATAATTTCCTTTGGTACAAAATTCTATGTTGGTAACTTCCTTCAACATTTTAAATATAAAAAAAAAACATTTTAAATATTTCACTCCTTTCTCTTGTTGCTTATATTGTTTATGACAGAAGTCTGCTATAAATCCTACACTCCTTTCTTCCTGGATAGGCTGTTATTTTTCTGGCTGAGTGTTTAAAGATTTTTCTCTTTGTCTTTAATTTTTCATAGTTTAAATGTGATATGCATAGGTAAAGGTTTTTTTGTTATTTATTCTGCTTGTAGGGGCACCTGGGTGGCTCAGTGGTTGAGCATCTGGTTACATCTCAGGCTGTGACCCCAGGGTTCTGGGATTGAGTCCTGCATTGGGCTCCTCACAGGGAGACTGCTTCTCCCTCTGCTTATGTCTCTGCCTCTCTAATGAATAAATAAATAGAATCTTAAAAAATGTATATCCTGCTTGGAAATCTCTGGGTCTTTGATCTCTGGTTTGGTGTTTTCCATTTTGGGAAAATTCTTAGCCACTTGCATCTCCTATATTATTTCTGTTCTTTTTTTTTCTCCTTCTGGTATTTCTAATACACATATATTATGCCTTTTGTACTTGCCCCCAGTTCTTAGATTTTTTATTCAGTTTTTTTATATTGATTTTTCTCTATGCATTTCCTCTTCGAAAATTTCTGTTAAGATATCCTCAAGCTCAGTGATTCTTTCCTCTATTGCATCCAGTCTGTCGATGAGCTCATGAAAGGTAGTCTTCATTTCTGTTATAGTGATTTTGGTTTCTAGCATTTACTTTTGATTCTTAGGGTTTCCATCTATCTGCTTCTATATTATCTATTTTATCTATTTATTGCATCTATATTATCTATTTATTGTGCATACTGTCTGCTTTTTTCCATTAGCCGCCTTCACTCATTAATCACAGTTATTTTTAATTTCCAGCCTAATAACTTCAAAACGTCTGCCATTTCTGAGTTTAGTTCAATTAACTGATTTGGCTCAGACTATAGATTTTCTTATCTTCTTGTATTCCTTGTAATCTTTGCTACATATTAGACATATTGTATTTGGAATAAGAACTAAGGTAAATAGGCTTTAAGTGTGAAACTTTATGTTTATCTGGCTATGAGTTTTTACTATCTGGTGTAACTATAGATGTCAGAGGCTTCAATTTCCTCTAGTGTCCTTGTTTTTTGTTTTCCATTTGTTTGTTTGCTTTGTTTTGTTATGTTTTTGTTTCCTGTGTTGTCTCTTGATTTTGGATTAGTTAAGGTTCTCCAGAGGAAAAAGAACCAATGGAATGAAGATATATGTATATACACATATATTGAGAGAGAGAGAAAGAAAAAGACAACAGAGACAGAGAAACACAGACAGAAAAAGGGGAAGAGATGTTTAAGGAATTCAGAGATTTTTGCTTTAAGGAATTGGCTTATGTAGTTATGGAATTACCAAATCCAAAACCTGCAGTACATTCCTACAGGCTGGAAATTCCAGCAAGAATTGATGTTGCAGCCTGAGTCCAAAAGCTGGTAACTTAGGTGGAATTTCTAAGTTGCAATCTGGAGGGAGAACCCCCCCCCCATCTTTTTTTTTAGAGACTCCAGTCTTAGCATTTTAGCACTTTAGCTCTTAGGTCTTTCAGCTGATTGTATTATGCCCATTGCCATTATGAGGCTGGGTAATTTGCTTTTCTCGCAGCCTACTGATTTAAATGTTAATCATCTAACGTATACGTTCAGAGCAATATCTAGACTGGTGTTTGACCAAGCAGCTGGTTGTCATAGCTTACCCTGGTTTATACATAATATGAAATACCAGAGATTTATCTACAAATTCCTTTTTTAAAAAAAATTAAATTCAATTAACCAACATATAGTACATCATTAGTTTCAGATTTAGTGTCAGTAATTCATCAGTTGCATATCACACCCAATACTATCATATCGTGTGTCCTCCTCATGTCCATTACCCAATTACCCATCCTCCCTATCCACTCCCCTCCAGCAATCCTCAGATTGTTTCTTATAGTTAGGAGACTCTCATAGTTTTTCTCCCTCTCTGATGACTTCCCACTCAGTTCTCTTTCCCTCCCGCTATCATCATCTGTCCTGTTTCTTATATTCCACATATGAGTAAAACCATATGATAATTGTCTTTCTCCGGGATCCCTGGGTGGCTCAGCAGTTTAGCGCCTACCTTCAGCCTATGGCATGATTCTGGAGTCCTGGGATCGAGTCCCTTGTCAGGCTCCCTGGATGGAGCCCGCTTCTCCTTCTGCCTGCCTGTGTCTCTGCCTCTCTCTCTGTGTCTCTCATGAATAAATAAATCTTTAAAAAAATAATTGTCTTTCTCTGATTGACTTATTTTGATCAATATAATACCCTCCAGTTCTATCCACGTCAATGTAAATGGTAAGTATTCATCCTTTCTGATGGCTAGTATTCCATTGTGTGTGTGTGTGTGTGTGTGTGTGTGTGTGTGTGTGTGTCACATCTTATTTATAGGACACATGAAAAAAAAATGTTCCCTACAAATTTATTTTGCCTGTTGTAATACCTTGTCGTTAAATGTTATTTTCCTAGTAAATCCAAAGCTTGAATTTCCTTATGGACAGTTTCTATTGACTGCTTTTTGCCCATGTGTGTTCCAAAAATTGTTTTTGTGTGTTTTATATTTTTTTATTGTGGAAAACAGCATACCAATTATATAATGTGTCAACTCTGGAAATTATATTCTTCTTTCATCCAATGCTGTTATTGTTACTATTTGCTGTTTTTCTTTTATTTTTTTAAAACTTAAATTTAAATAGAGTTGACATGTAATACTAGTTTCCTGTGTATAACTTATGATTTGACAATTATATACATCATGAAATGTTCACTATGGTAAGTGTAGTTACTATCTTTCACCATACAGAATTATTACAATATTATTGTCTATATTCCCTATGCTGTCCTTTTCATCAACATGACTTATCTGTGAGTACCAGTTTCCTATATCTCTTCAGCCCTCCTGAGTTAAGCTGATTTTGAAAGCCAGACATTATGATGACTCATTTTCCCCATGCCAGTCCCCAGGACCAGGGATACACAGTGTTGGGCCCTGATTCCCTTATTCCTCAAAGAGGACAGACCTCTGCACCTATGATATCCCTTCTACTTGTGGGTTGTTGCACCAGAGGTTTGGTTCCTGACTGTGTCTCTGCCCCTCCTCTCCTCCACAATGTGGCTTTTTCTTTATATCCCTTGCTATAGAAGAGTTGTTTGGCTGGTCTTCAGATTGTTTTCAGAGTGAATTGTTTTTTTATAGTTGCATCCTTGGTGTGTATGTGGGAGGAAATGAGCTCAGTATCTTCCTATTCTGCCATCATCCCTGTAATCCTTTTTTATTGTTTAGGATTTTTCTGGACAAATTCTATAATGTCTGTATTCTTTGTTGTGTGTAACTGCTGGTCTCTACTTGATTAATTTCAAGATGTTTGATTAAACACTTTGAACTAATAGGTTTCTAGGCCTTTGCTGAGTAGCTCTGTCTGTAAGTGTAGATATGGTTGTATGTTGGGGATATGTTCACTGCTTTAGCCATTACATTAAAACTATGTCATAACCGTCACTTCCTCCTTATGTTAAGCCTCAAGGTCAAGCAGAGGTTAGAGCATATTTTCATGTCTCTTCTGGGCATGTGTACAGTCCTACACATGAACACAGCCTTCTAGATTCCCAGAAATATTATGGAATTTTTCAAGGTATTTTAGTTCCCTCCTCTTCCACTATCCCTTTTTGGAGTATCCACTAAACCAGTGACACATTTTATTAATAACTCTGTTTGATTCCATAGTGTCTGACAATTTTTTTTAACTTTTTTAAAAAAGCTTTTAAACTTCATTCCTATTAATATAATATGTGATGTCTCTACTTTTCTAATAATGGTACAGATAGCTATGTACCTAAATTCCAATGCACCTATAATTGAATTATTAATTAGTGAATAGAATATAATTATATATCAATTACCAATACATTTATTGCAAGTCTTTATTCATTTTACATTCTTGAGCTTGTTGTTTTTAATCATAATAGTAAGCTTCTTTTTAATCTATTTAAATCTAGCTTTCTGTGTTGACTTAAATTTTTATTAGCTTTAGTAGAAAGTTTTGTTTTAAATAATGACAATTTAAACAATTTTCTAATACTTCACCAATGTAGCTATAGGCATCTTGTTTTATTATAAAATTAAGTTTTTAAGTGTCATGCACAACACCCAAGGGAAAAGTAATGAATGTATTTGAGTATTATTCTTGATTAAATTTGTATATTTTATTAGATTAGAAACAAAGCTTTGCCAGTGGGAGTATATCGTTACATATAAGGGCCCTCATTTCATGGGGAAACTAGTTTTGTGTTGAAGTTGCATTTTTTTCTTTTTAATCACTCTTCCATCTTTTGGAAAAATTTTCAGCAATCGTGGGTCACTGAATATAATGTTTGGCATATGATAAGTAATTAAACACAATTAAATTTGTTTAACCTTTCATATTATTTCATGTTATCTAGGTCTCTTATTAAGTAACACAGCATTCTTAAAAAGTTTCTCATAAAGACCAATGTATATCATGATCCTCTTTTAATAAGTGGAAAATTGATAATTTTCCAGATTCTTGTGTTTTTACTTATAAATATGGGCATAAAAATAGATTTAATAAATAATCTGAAATAAAACTTTGGAATATTGATTCTGTGATATGTTAATAAATGTTATGAGAGAAACAAATTCATGGTAATCAAATTTATCTTAGAAATGTTGGATTAAAAAATGTTGAGGTGTATGGCAGAAATTCTCAATGCATTTGAAAAGTTTTAAAAAATATTATTTTAGTTTTATCAACCTGATAATTTTCATCTTGATCAACATTACATCATAAAATATTTTTATTAGTGTTCTAGAATATTGCTAACTACTAGAAGACTGAAGAAGATCCACTTTTAATGTTTACCCAGCTAATTCACAACAACTATCTAAATCAACAATTATAAAATATATTTATAAATAAGCCACTTAAATATAACAAAGAATGCAGTGCTGCACCCTGAATATTACATTACTCATTTATCCCACCAGCCTGTCTAGGGCAGAAAACAGCTTTATTTACCCTGCGCCACCATATTAAAATATTTTGAACAACAAATTAACTGCTGAATTTCTTCCAAGGCTCTTAATAATATTTCAGGGTTATCAAGTTATGTTCCTGGTCCTTATGTAAACTTAGGTTTTGACCTCATCTGTAGCCTCATCTTGTGAACTGAACCCATGTTTTGTTTGGTTTTGTTTTGTTTTTGCCTTTTTTAAAAAAAATCATTCTGTACTCCTCTAATAACCTATTCATTATAGTAGACCAGCCACCTTAAAACACCTCTAGGTCTACTGCTGAGGCCATTACATCAAAGTGGGAACTAGTCTCAAACTTTTTTTCCTATTTTTCTTTGCAAAGTGCTGAGTAGCGAGAACTTTAATTGTAATTGGATCCACTGTGTCTTTTAGACAGCATGCAAAATACTTAATTGCCAAAACACATAGACATGTATATGGTTCCTACACACACACACACACATTGACTCCTTGCTTGGAAGTATGAAACCCAGGGCAACAAGAAAAAAAGGTGGGGTGGGGGAGAATGAGGCAAGGTTTTTTTCTTATTAGCACTTTTTTCTTTCCTCTTCTTTTTTACCATTCTCAATTATTTAAGTCATTTCTTGTCATAAGCAAAGGGTTGGAAGATCAGTCTATACACATCATCATTTGGTGCAAGTAAAGAAGTGAGCTAAAGTCCCTTATACTTTTCTGATCCATATGTAGAGTAATGGTCCAAACCAGTGCTATGGTCCGGTGTCAGAGAAGTGGTCTAAATTTTCTTTATTCAGATAATTGTGGATTGGACATGGCTTTACATGAAGGTTATGAAATAGAGTATGGTTGCTATTTTTCCAGAGAAAGAGCTTGGACCTGATATAGAGATGAGCATAGGTAGAGAACATGTGCTTTCCCTGGGATGACTTCAGGAAGCAGTCAGCATGTTGACTCAAACCCCAGGGAGAATGATGAAGTAGATGAGGACCTTCTGTGTGTGAGCAGAGGCCTCTTTACTTGGAATGCCTCAACATAGGCCACTCCAGTTGTGGCTGGAACCCATGTAGTAGCCCAGAAATCAGGGACTCAGCCACCACCTCCATTTTTGACCGAAAGCAATCATTACCTCTTAATTCACACAATTATTCTAGAGATTAGAAATAAAATATGTATTTTATTAAAAGAAGATTAACAGAAGATTTAAGATTATTATTATTAATTTTTAAGAAGATTTAATTTTAAGATTAAAAGATTAAAAGCAGAATTAACAAACTTAAAATTATGATAGCAGTGAACAAGTTATATTCCTAAGACAATTGATGCAATGAAACACATATTTGATCAATTTGTTCAGAATTCAGAAAAAAAAACATAGAAATTAGAGATGATGAGAGAACGTTAAGAGAGAGAAGTGGAAAATAAAGTCAAATCTACATAAAATATAAAAATAAATAAAAAATTAAAAATCTACATAAAATAGCAACATCATGAAAAAATATAAAATCTTGAATGAAAAAATGACCATGTTAATGTGAAAGACGAGCCCAGTTGACAAGTTTATTTTTTGCATTTAAATTTTTTAATTTAGAAAGCTCCAAAAACAGCAAGTAAAATTAGTGAATCATTACGTTAGTTAATTTTGCAAATTACAAGGAGTTTTTCCCTTTTTTTAAAATCTAGAAAGTAACATAATGATTAGTCAATTCAGCATCCTTCCAATATTTCTGAAGACAAAAATCAAGATAAACTGATAGTTATCAAAACATTTGCTCTGATAAAAACATAATGCCACTAATAGAGGAGGAATTTCCCCTGCTGAATGAATGAAGCAGGGGACTGAGGAGGTAAAGAAATGTGTTTAAAGAGCAAATTTTCACCTCAAGAAACGGAGAATGCATGAAACAAGGATGATAAAAATTTTGATTAACCACAGATAGTGGCAAATTCAGTTTTAAATATGTATGGTTCTAAAATAAAAACACTTTCTTCACTCGCCCCCATGCCAGGAGGTTCAAGGTGAAACCTCCTTTAAAAAAAAAAATTTGTTTGCTAGAAATACTGTACATTACCCCCCCCCTTTAAAAAAAAATATGTATGGTTTTCCAAAGCAACCAAAGCAGCAGCTCAGCCTCACGAAGCTAGCAGTGGGTACTAAAATTCTATAATACACCCCATCCCCTATACTATTATAAATTATACACACAAATGCTTGGCATTCTTATGAAAGTTAGTTAAAGAAACTAGAAATAACACGTTTTCTCTTGCTCAGTAAGTCAATGTCTTCTGTTAGTTTTCTGTCTCCTCTCTGTGGACCTATTTGATTCCCCTTAAGAAACAGCCCCCCACTGCACTCAGTAAAATAGTATGTTTCGTTCTATGATTCCTATAGGGCGCAAATATCATAATAGGCTAATGCAAAATATTTATGCATATTTTTATTTCAAGTTCTTATTTAAATTTTAGTTAGTTAATATATACAGCAATATTTGTTTGGGGAGTAGAATTTAGTGATTTATCAGTTATGTATAACACCCAGTGCTCATCACAAATGCTCTCCTTTAATACCCATCACCCATTTAGCCCACCCCTCATCCACCTCCCCTCCACCAATCCTCAGTTTATTCTCTGTAATTAAGAGTCTCTTATGGTTTGCCTCCCTCTCTCTTCTTTCCCCCTTTTTCCCTGTGTTCATTGCTTTATTTCTTAAATTCTACACATGAGGGGAATCCTATGATGTTTGTCTTTCTCTGACGCTTAGAGTAATATACTCTAGTTCCATCCACACCATTGCAAATGGCAAGATTCCATCCCTTTTGATGGCTGAGTAATATTCCATTATGTATATATACCACTTCTTCATCCACTCATTAGTCAATAAACATTTGGGGTCTTTCTATAATTTGTTTATTCTTGATAATGCTGCTATAAACATGAGGGTGCATGCATCCCTTTGGATTAGTATTTTTGTATCTTTTGGGTAAATACCAAACAGTGCAAGGGTACCTGGGTGGCTCACTTATTTGAGTCCTCCAGCTCTTGTTTACAGATCAGTTCTGAAATCCAGGTTGTGAGATTGAGCCCTCTGTCAGACTCCATGCTGGATGTGGAGCCTGCTTGAGGTTTTTCCTCTCACTCTGCCTCTCCATGCTCTGCTCTTGCTTGCTTTTCCTCTCTAAACAAAACAAAACAAAACAGCCTCCCAAAAAACCTAGAGTGCAATTGCTGGGTCATAGAGTAGTTCTATTTTTCTATTTTTAACTTTTTAAGGAGCTTCCATACTGTTTTCCAGTGACTGCATCAGTTTGCGTTCCCACTAACAGTGCAAGAGGGTTCCCTTTTCTCTGCATCCTCGCCAACACCTGTTGTTTCCTATGTTAATTTTAGCCATTCTGACCTGTGTAAGGTGATAACTCATTGCAGTTTTTATTTTATTTTCCCGATTATGAATGGTGTTGAGTATCTTTTCATGTGTCTATTAGCCATCTGTAAATCTTCTTTAGAAATACGTCTATTCATGTCTTTTTGCCTAATTTTTAAACTGGATTATTTGTTTTTTGGGTGTTGAGTTTGATAAGTTCTTTATAGATTTTGGATACTAACCCTTTATCAGATACGTCATTTGCAAATATCTTAAATATCCACATTTTAATTCACAGATGGTTGTTCTTTTTATATAGAACTTGAAATAAAAATCAGAATAAAATGCAGATGAAATAAGGACTTAAATGCGTAGAGGATAAAATTACTGAAATACCATAGGAGACAAGTGAAATTCTGAGCTACACGATGAAAACAGACCTAATGATTTGATTAAATATCAAAAAACTTCAAAAAGTGAAAATAAACTTCAAAATAGAGAATTTCTGCAATGCAAGATAATCAATAGTCAAGAGACTCCTTAAAACAGAGATAGAAGATAAATATTACATTAAACAATTGTCACAAAGAAGCAATTCAGAATGCAAATTATAATACATAATAAATATAATAAAATGTTCAAACTTCCTAGCATTCAACCAAACAAAATTTAAAATTAATATAAATGTTTATTTATGTATTTGATTCATAAAATTAATTAAATGTATTCAGATTGGACCAATATATTTTTTTTTTAGATTTTATTTATTTATTCATGAGAGACACACACAGAGAGAGAGAGAGAGAGAGAGAGAGAGGCAGAGACACAGGCAGAGGGAGAAGCAGGCTCCAAGCAGGGAGCTGGACTTGGGACTCGATCCCGGTCTCCAGGATCAGGCCCTGGTCTGAAGGCGGCGCTAAACCACTGAGCCACCCGGGCTGCCCAAGGACCAATATTCTTTATATTGTTTTGGGTCATGCTTTTTATTTTATAATTAAGAGACTTTTCCACATCCATTTATGGATTTATAACTTTTTCAGAATACCTTCATAGTCTTATATATTCTGGATTCTTTATTACTTATTTGCCATTCCTATGCGGACATTGAGTTGTCCTCACTTGGTTGCTACACAAACAGTTCTATAGTGGACAATCTTGTCCATCCAATTTTTTTTTTTTTTTTGGAAGTATTTTCTTAGAAGTCGTCCATTCTCCTGGGAAAATCTTGCCCCCTTTCCCAAACTTCAATTCAGGAATCACAAAGTTGGCCGCTTACTTTTAAAACTTTGCATATAATTGAGACATGGGTTGTTACTTCTGTGATCTCAGAGTTCTTCCTCAATTTGGCCATATTATATTAACAAAATCATCTTCTACGGAAAAGCAAAAATATTTTCTGTTTTTACTAAAGATACACATTACTTATTTTTCATTTTTCTTTTGTTGGTGGCACTAAATTACTGAGAAACGGGCACAAGAAACTACTTTATTCTGCCATAAATAATTACAAATCAGTTTTATATTTAGTGATATTTAGTAATATTGGTTCTTTTTATGCATTATATAACTTAAGAATTAGGGTATTTACGAACTACCACAAACACCAGGATATTAAAATTATATATTACTTCTTTGCCCTTGAAATTATATCTGATAAGCTTTTGCATTTTTTTAAGGAAGAATGTGGGTAAATGGTACTCCTTTATTGAAATATAATAACAATGCTATATTCATTTCAAGTGTGCAGCATATTGATTCAACAATTCTATACATTACTCGATGCTCATCATAACTGTAGTTACCATCTATAACCATGTAATATGATTAAAATACTACTGATAATATACCCTGTGCTCTACTTTTCATCTCTGTGAGTTATTTTATAACAAGAAGTTTTTTTTTTTTTTTAACCTTTTTTCTTAACCTGTTTTTCCCATCCTTCCACCCAGTTCCCCTCTGGCAACCACCAGTTTGTTCTCCATATTTATAGGTCTGATTCTGCTTTTTTGTCTGTTTATTTTTCTAGATTCTGCATATAAGTGAAATCATATAGTATATGTCTTTATCCATCTGACATATTTCATTTAACATAATACCCTCCAGGTCCATCTGTATTGTTGCAAATGGCAAGATATCATTCTTCTTTTTTTAATGACTGAACAACATTCCATCGTGTGTGTGGGGGGGCATGGGTGTGTGTGTACACCACATTTTTTTACTGACTCATCCATCAATGGATATTTGGGTTGCTTTAATATCTTGGAAAATATGTATATATATATATTTTCCAATTAGTGCTTTTGTTTCCTGTGGGTAGATACCCAGTAGTGGAGTTGCTAGGTTGTATGGTATTATTATTTTTAACTTTTTGAGGAAACTCCATCCTATTTTCTACAATGGCTGCACCAATCTACATTTCTACCAAATATTCACAAGGGTTCTCTTTTCTCCACATTTTTGTGAATATTTGTACTTTTTGTCTTTTTTTAAAGATTTATTTATTTATACTTACAGAGAGCAAGAGCACAGTGGAGGAGAGACGGGCTCATGCAGAGTCTGTGCTGCAGGGCTCAGTCTTACTACCAGGAGATCACAACCTGAGCCAAAGCCAAAAGTCAGACACTTAACTGACTGTGCCACCCAGGTGCCTCTTTGTCTTTTGATACTACTTATTCTGATTGCTGTAAGATGGTAATTCATTATGGTTTTAATATTCCTCTAATGATTGGTGATGTTGAGCATCTTTTTATGTAAGTGTAGGCCATATCATCTTTGGGAAAATATCTGTTCAGATCCTCTGCCCATTTTTAAATTGGAATTTTTTGGGGGGAGGGGTTAAGTTGTATAAGTTCTTTATATATTTTGACATTAACCTTTATAGGTCTTATAATTTACACATATCTTCTCCCATTCAACAGGTTGCCTTTTTTGTTTTGTTGATGGTTTTCTTTGCTGTGCAAAAGAAAACTTTTTATTGCAGTGTAGCTTCAACAGCTTATTTTTGCTTTTGTTTCCCATAAATGTGTTGCTAAGGGCAATGTGCAAGAGATTACTGCCTATGTTTTCTTTAAGGAGTTTTGTGATTTCAGGTATCACATTTAGATCTTTAATTCATTTTGAATTTATTTTTGTGTATGATGTGAAAAAGTGGTCCAGTTTCTTTTCTCTTTTTTCTCTTCCGTTTCCTTTCCCCTTCCCTTTCCTTCCCTTCCTTCTTTTCTTTTTTCTTCTTTTATTTCATATAACTGTTTAGTTTCCCCAAAACCATTTATTGAAAAGACTGTCTTTTCCCCATTGTATATTCTTACCTTCTTTATCATAGATTAGTTGACCACATTGGTGTATGCTTATTTTTGGGCTGTCTAGCATGTTCCATTGACCTCTGTGTTTATTTTTGAATCAGTACCATGCTGTTTTGATTACTATAGCTTTGTAGTATATTTTGAAATGTGAGATTGAGATACCTCCAGCTTTGTTCTTCTTTCTCAAGATTGCTTTGGTTATTTGGGTTCTTTGTGGTTCTATATAAATTTTAGGATTATTTGTTCTAGTTCTGTGAAAAATACTATTGGTATTTTGATAGAGATGCAGTGAGTTTGTGGATTGCTTTGGGTCGTATGGACATTTCAATAATATTCTTCCAATTCAGGAACAGGTATATCTTTCCATTTGTGTAGTCTTTAATTTCTTTCAATAATGTCACAGTTTTCAGAATATAAGTCTTCCACCTCTTCAGTTAAATTTATTGCTAGGTATTCTCTTTGGTTATTTATAAATGGGATTGTTTATTTCTATTTCTTCTATTCCTTATTAGTGTGTAGAAATGCAACAGATTTCTCTATATTAATTTTATACTCTGTAATTTTACTGAATTTATCAGTTCTATTTTTTTTTTTTTTTTTTGGCTTTAGGGCTTTCTACATGTCATCTGCAAATAATGACAGTTTTACTGCTTCTTTACCATTTTGGATGTCTTTTGTTTCTTTTTTGTGTCTAATTGATGAGGCTACAACTTCCAATATTATGTTGAATGAAAGTTGTGAGAGGGGACCTTCTTGTCTTGTTCTTGATCTTAGAGGAAAAGCTCTAAGCTTTAAGCTCTTCCTCATTAATATATGGTTAGCCTTGGTTTTGTCATATATGTTCTTAATTACGTTGTGATAGTTCCCTGTAAACTCATTTTGTTGAGAGGTGTTTTTTTTATCATAAGTAAGTACTGAATTCTGTCAAATGCTTTTTTGCATCTATTGAGATGATCACATAATTTAATCTTTTATTTTGTTAATATGGTGTATCGTGTTGATTGATTTGCAAATATTGAACCTTACGTCACTGAGATAAATCTCATTTGATAGTGAATTTTATTATTTTTGGAATGTATTGTTGAATTCAGTTTGCTAATATTTTGTTGAGGATATTTGTATCTTTGTCTATCAGAAATATTGGCCTGTAGTTTTATTCATTTGTAGTGTCTTTGTCTGGTTTTGATATCAATGTAATGCTAGACTTGTAGAATGAATTTGGAAGTTTCCCTTCCTCTTTTATTTTTTGGAATACTATGAATGGAATAGGTATTAACCATTCTTGAAATGTTTGGTGAAGGGCACCTGGGAAGCATCCGACCCTTGATTTTGTTTCAGGTCATGATCCTAGGGTTGTGAGATGGGGCCTCACATTGGAATTTACCATATCCTGCTTAAGATTCTCTCTCTGTCCCTCCCTTTTCTTTCTCTCTCTCTCACTCTCTCTCAACCTTTCTAAAAACAGAAGAAGAAGAAATGGTAAAAATTCATCTGTGAAGCCATCTGGTCCTGGACTTTTGCTTATTAGAGGTTCTTTGATTACTGACTCAATTTCATTCCTAGTAATTAATCTGTTTAAATTTTCTATTTCTTTCAGTTTCAGTTTTGGCAGGTTATATGTTTCTAAGAATTTATCCATTTCATGTAGGTTGTCCAATTTGTTGGCTTACAATTTTTCATAATATTGTCCTATAATCCTTTGTATTTCTGTGGTGTTGGTTGTTATTTCTCCTCCTCCAATTCTGATGTTATTTGAGTCCTCTCTCTCTCTCTCTCTCTCTCAGTCTTTTCTTTTTCATTAGTCTAGCTAAAGGTTTATAAATTTTATTTATTTTGTCAAAGAACCAGCTATTGATTTTATTGATATTTTCTATTGTTCTTTTAGTCTCTCTTTATTTATTTCTACTCTAATTTGTATTACTTCCTTCCTTCTAACTTTGGGCTTTTTCTTTTTTCAAGCTCATTTAGATGTAGGGTCAAATTGTTTATTTAGATTGTTCTTGCTTTTTGAGGTAGGCCTGTATTGCTACAATCTTCTTTCTTAAGACAGCTTTTGCTGCATCCCAAAGATTTTGGACCATTGTATTTTCATTTTCATTTATTTCCAAATGTTTTTTTTTGTTTGTTTGTTTGTTTTTTAATTTCTTCTTTCCTTTTTTGGCAGATCTATTCATTGTTTAGTAGTATGTCCTTTAGCCTAGATGTGTTTGTGTTCTCTCCAGATTTTTTCTTATAATTGATTTTTAGTTTCATACTATTGAATTAAAAAAAAAAACATGGTGATATTATTTCTCCCTTCTTAAATTTATTGAGACTTGTACTGTGGCTTAACATGCAATCAATCCTGGAGAATATTCCATGTGTATTTGAAAAGAATGTATATTCTGCTGTTTGGGGATGGAATGTTCTGTGTATATCTGGTTAGATCCATCTGGTCTAATGTATTGATCAAAATCACTGTTGATTTTCTGTCTGGATGATCTATCTGTTGATGTAAATTGGATGTTAGAGTGCCCTACTATTCTATCATTGTCAATTTGTCACTTTATGTTTGTTAATACTTTGTTTTATGTATTTAGGTATTCCTATTGTTGGGTGCATAAATATTTTCAATTGTTCTATCCTCTAATTGTTCTATCCCTTTGTCATTATGTAGTACTTTTCAATGTCTCTTACTATAGTCTTTGTTTTAAAGTCTACTTTGTCTGAGATAAGTATTGGTAAATTGGCTAATATTTTTATTCACTTCCATTTGCATAATATATGTTTTTCCATTGCTTCACTTTCAGTCTGTATGTGTCTTCAGGTCTGAAAAATGTCTTTTATAGGCAGCATATAGATGGCTGCTTTTTTGAAAAAATCCACTTCATCAACCTCTATCCTTTGATTAAAGCATTTAGTCCATTTACATTTAAAAAAAATTATTAATTGTTATATACTTACTGCCATTTTGTTAGGTGTTTTTGTAGTTCTTCTAACTTTCTTTTTTCTTTCGTACTTCCTCTGTTTGTTGATTTTCTTTAGTGTTATGCTTGGATCTATTTCTCTTAATTTTTGGTGTATTTATTATAGGTTTTTATTTATTTTTTTAATTTTTAAAGGAGCTGGCTTTTATTTTTTATTTTATTTTTAATTTTTTTATTGGAGTTCAATTTGCCAACATAGAGCATATCACCCAGTGCTCATCCCATCAAGTGTCCTCCTCAGTGCCGATCACCCAGTCACCCTAACCCCCCACCCACTTCGCTTTCCACTACCTTGTTGTTTTCCAGAGTTAGGAGTCTCTCATGTTCTATCACGCTTACTGATATTTTCACTCATTTTCTCTCCTTTCCCCTTTATTCTCTTTCACTATTTTTTGACAACATTTCACTATTTTTTATATTCCCCAAATGAATGAGACCATATGTTTGTCCTTCTCCGATTGACTTACTTCATTCAGCATAATACTCTCCAGTTCCATCCGCGTGGAAGCAAATGGTGGGCATTGTCATTTCTAATGGCTGAGGAATATTATAGGTTTTTATTACATTTTTTTGTGTGTGTGCTTACCATTGGGGTCATATACAACATATTATGAGTATAGCAGTCTATATTATGTTGATGGTTCCTTAAGTTTGGACACATCCTAAAAACACTATATTTTTATTTCTACTCATTTTATGAATATGATGTCATATTTTACATCACTTTACATATCGTTTGACTAATTTTTGTAGATATAATTGACTTCATTACCTTTGTGTTTTTACCTCCTTACTGGTTTTATAAGTGATTAATGTACTATCTTTACTATAGTGTTGGCATTGGCTCCTGCAAGTGTCTGGCTATCCAGACTGGGGAATACGACCCAGTATTTCTGTTCTGGGAAAAAATCTCCTGAAGATCTCCACCCCTCCATCACACATTTTAAGATTAATCAATGAATCACCTTCACTTACATGTCAGGCACATTACAAACAGTTGCTTCTGTGCTGTGTCACAGCATGAGTTACTTCTGTGCCAGCTCTTTAATGGCGGGAATTCAGCTTTCTATTGCCCTTTGGCTTGCTTTGTGTTAAGCATACTGATTTTTTAAAGCTCCTGAAGTTAATCCCCATTGGTTTTCAAAGCCAGATGTTATGGGACTTTTTTGCCAAGTGCAGTTTCTGAGAGCTTGTGGGGGCCTGGTGTGGGGTCTGGTTATTTTCTCTTCTCTGTTATTGTGGTGCCCCTCCTATTTGGGGTGTGTCACACTAGGGGTTCAGTTCCCAGTCACACTTCCAACCTTCTTATCCTTCTTGATGTGGCCTCTTCTCTATGATTAACCACGAAAGATCTGTTCTATCAGTTTTTGGCTATTTTCAGTTAGTTGTATAGCTGCAGCTATTATCTTCATGTGTTTAGGGGACAAGATGAGGTCAGTATCCTCTTAGTCTGCCATCTTCCAATAAATCCTTTCTATGGTACTTTTGTTATAAAATTACATTAAGAACACTTTCCTTGCTATTGAATATTTTTTGAAAGTATGATAATATCTACAAAACATTCCATCTCTTACTACCACATTAACTTACCCATGCTTTTATTCCTTGACTTTAAATGTGTTTCTATTTTTCCTATCCTGAAACATTCTATAATAACCATTCTTATACATGAATTTTTTTCAGTTATTTTGTTTTTTATAATGAATAATTATTATAATACTATACAAAGTATGTTCTGGTCATTCAAAACTATAGAGAAAATAGTACTTCTAAATGTATTGTGTTTAAAAATCATAGCATATCTAGGGGAATTTTAAGTCAATGAAACTGGTGATCAAATTTAAGAACAAAAACTTAACAGAACCAGATATTATGTGCCACCGGATGTAAAGAAATAGGAAGTACAATACACCAACTATGAAGTAAACTTACCAATCAAATCTAAATGTAATCAAATCCCTTGCCCAGTTACTAATTTATAGGAAAAACATAAAATCAAAGACATATGTTAAAAATAAAACCTATAGGAATACAAACAAAAATCCAGAATTTGTTAATTCTATAAGGCAAGTGAATTCCTATGAGGAAAAACAAATTCCATGGAAAAGGAGAGTGGGGGGAAGCATAAAGACAAGAGAATCTGGGTGCCTAGGTGGCTATCAGTTAAGCATCTGCCTTTGGCTCAGGGCATGATCCCAGGGTCCTGGGATTGAGCCCCAGGTAGGGCTCCTGAGCTGGAGTCTGATTATCCCTCCTTCCTAGCTTGTGCTTTCTTGCTCTGTTTCTCTCTTGGAGATAAATAAATAAAATAAAATTTAAAAAAGACAAGAGAATCATCAACCAGGCTATGAATAGTTTGTGCCTTATTGGAATCCTGATTTCAATAAATCAAGTTTGAAAAAAGACATTATGGAAATATGTCCACTAATTAGGTTTTTATGACATTAAGGATTTATTACTAAATTTCCGGGTCAAAAGCTAGAAAATGTTTTGTTTAGTACTTTTTAAAAAAGATTTACTTATGTATGTATGTATTTATTTATTTATTCATGAGACACATAGAGAGAGAGGCAGAGACACAAGCAGAGGGAGAAGCAGGCTCCCTTCACGAGCCTGATGTGGGACTCAATCCTGAACTCCAGGATCACACCCCAAGCTGAAGGCAGGAGCTCAATCGCTGAGCCACCCAGGTGTCCTTGTTTTGTTTAGTTCTTATGCTGACTTTTTTTTTTTAATGAAATATTATGTTGCCTAGGACTTGCTTCTATACTATTTAAGAACTAAGGGAAATTGTCTAGAATGGAACCAAAATAGGATTGGACATGTGTTGATAATTGCTGATGCTGTTTATCTTTCATATATATATATATATATATATATATATATATATATATATATATTTGACTATTTAAAATGCCCTAAAAGAGAGCAGGAATAAATGAGTTTACCATTTAAGCAGATCACATATAATTCAGTCCTAAACTATTTGTGTGTATGTGTGTGTATGCATGTGTGTGTAGTGAGAGAGATACGGGGAAAGGAATAAAATGATCAGATTCACAAGTTAGAATACAGTGTTATGAGTACAGACATGAATTTATCCAGAAGCAAGGAGATCATTAAGACCTTTCTCATTTTCGGGGATCCTTGGGTGGCTCAGCAGTTTAGTGCCGGCGTTTGGCCCAGGGTGTGATCCTGGAGTCCCAGGATCGAGTCCCACATCTGGCTCCTAGCATGGAGCCTGCTTCTCCCTCTGACTGTGTCTCTGCTTCTCTTTCTCTCTGTGTCTCTCATGAGTAAATAAATAATTTAAAAAAAAATACCTTTCTCATTTTCTGTAATATCAGTTACCGTACTGGCATACTCTTAATGTGCCGTAATTTCTCTACAGAATGATAAGGAAAACAATAATCAATTAAAAATGAAATGTGACAACCAAAGGGACGTTTTAGTAAAGGCAAGGAAAGCCTCGTATCTTGCAGTAGGAGTACAGAGAAAGTCAAGCATGAAATCTGAGACTTACTGTCTTGTGTAATTAACTTCAAAGGAAAGTAAACTCTCAAAGAATGCAGATTTGTTATATCAAAGACATTACCCCCATTGGGAAAATCTGGGACTGTAACACATGGAATCTAGACATGCAGATGACCATTCCTGAAGATTTTCATTCTTTTGATTCTGTGGAAACTTCTAAGCTTGAAGAAATGTTTCCTTTCTTCTTGATTAAGAAAAATCATCTCAGTAATCCCGAAAGGCAGCATCCATACCACTTACCATATGTCCTCATTTTGCTTCCTGGTTACTTGGCCTATACCATAGGTTTAAGTCACAATAACCAACTGAAGACATGCTGAGCTTGACAAGAAAGAAAGCACTATAATTTAACAAAACTGCAAACCTATCTGACCTATATTTGTAGCCACTTGGACAGTATGAGTGGCACTTGACTAAAAGATAATTTAACAAAGGGCTGAAAGATAAAATAGGGAAGAACTTATTTACTTGAGAATATTCTCTGGAGATAAAAGATTTAGCATCCTAGAAAAAACTCAGGAGATTGTGCAAATTAACTAATTTAGGTGGCTCCCAGTGGCGTGGTACACATGATGGCCAAGCTGAGCAAAATCACAATGTGTAAATCACCATGTCAGATAATGGATAAAGACATTAAAAAGTTCAAGGAAATGGACATGTCAGAATAGATATAATATGTACAATCAGAAGATGAGCATGATGATTATGGTCTTGGGGAAAGCCCAAAGAACATAGAGGAAATCACTTACTCACTTTAAATGTACAATAAACATGAATAACCTGGTGAGAAAAACAGGAACATCGTTAAAAAGTTCAGTGGGGCTCAATTTTTCAGTCTAGAGCTAGAGATAAATGGGCTCTTTTAGAACTTGTCTAGCTGAAAACAATGGCCACGTATGGACTTTGAAACTGTACAGTGCAGAGGCAGCATTTAACTGCCACCGACAGGTGGTACTTAACCATAGATACTGTGATGGGTAGCAGAATTGGAGTAGCAGTCCTGGGAACCCAATCCAAAGGGCCTTGTAGGAATGGTTAATAGAATATGACATCCCTGGAGGCAAAATAAACCGGTGGCAGACAAATATACTACTCAGCTTAAACCAGCAAAATAAAGCAAGATTGAATATCTGGAAACCTGAAGGTGGCCACATTAATAAAAATATCATCCCTTTAAGAGTTTCCAGACCTGAGCCCATTGGTTAGAATTAGAACCTATTGTACTTTGGTTTTTCAAGTAGAATAATACCATAGCACCATAGTATGTGCATGCAATAATGATTTACTCAGTTTTTCCCCAAAGGAAATTATACCATTTTCTCAATTGACTATAAATTAGGAGATGAGGGCTACCCACATATTTCTAACACTTGTTAGCACTGAGTTTTGGTGACTTTGACCTATGAGTACTTTGAAATATTATCATGGCCTTCCTAGTTGTATGGGGACCAGGAAATAAATGGCTTACACTAACTCCCTGGTGGTCATTTTCCTGAACCCTGAAGATTTAGCTGGTGTTACATACTTAGAAGTCACACAAACCTCCAAATTGTGTCCTTGGTTGTGGATAACTACCAAAATGGGGAAAGCCAAGTGGAAGCTTCTGAAGCCATTCCTTCCATGACCAAGTTATTAAAAAGAAATAAAAATTGTATTTTATATGTATTGCAGAATTTAGGCAACTCCTCCCAGCTTTATGTTTCTGGTAGATGCAAGGATGATGGTCCTTCTCATATTCCCCATTAAGTTATTAACATTGCCCCTGTAGAAACCAGATGGGGCCCGGAAAGTGACTTTAAAGTCAATCCAGTAGTTACCCTGATCAATGCTTCCATGATGGATGTGGTAAGTTTGTTTAAACAGACATAACCTCGGGTTAATAGTATGTGGATACTGATATGACATGTGCATTCTTCTCAATTTCTATTAAGAAAAAAAAATCAGGAAATTTTTGTCACTTAAAATGTACATTAAACACTGAAAGTTTGCCCTTGAATAGTAACTCCCTTTTCCTCTCATAGTATAGTCAAAAAAGATCTGGACTATCTAAAGATTGCAGAGAGCAGTACATGAACCTATTATTTTGAGGATGGCATATTGATCTATTTAATTAGTTTGCACCCTGAAAGTTTTTGTAAGACACATCTACTCTAGAGGATGAAATAATCATGGTGGCAAAAATGGAGACTGATAGCATGGATTTTTATTTATTAGGGCTGACCTAGCTGCCAAATGTCCAACTTGTAAGCAACAAAATCAAAATAAATCTTCTAAATGCTACAATTTCTAAGACATACTATCTACTTGGTAGCAAGTTGACTACTTTGAACCTCTTTCATAATTTTAATAGATTCACATTCTAGATAAGAGTTTCCCTTTTGGGGCACCTGGGTAGCTCAGTTGGTTAAGCATCTGCCTTCGGCTCAGGTCATGATCTCAGGGTCCTGGGATCGAGCCCTGCATGGGGCTCCCTGCTCAGAGGGGAGCCTACTTCTCCCTCTCCCTGTGCCTGCTGCCCCCCACTGCTGTTGCTCCCTCCCTTTCTCCACAAAATAAATAAAATCTTCAAAAATGTTCCCTTTCTAATCTGATGAATCTCAGCAGAAAGACCCACTATCTCATGGTTCACCAAATATTTGATCCATCTGTGTTAGGGTCTGTAATAAATTGCACCATATTTCACAGCAAAGGAAGTTTGAGTGTTGGTCCATGGCCAGAAGGTCAACTAGTCTTTTCACATATTGCACCAGGCTGACAAGACATCTGAACAGCCTACTGGAGACACAGGTGAAGTTTTACCACGATGGCTACACTCTACAAGCTCTAAGTAGGGTTAGAGCTTCTGGACCCCAAGGAGGTTGTCTTAGCAGCTTAGGCTATTGCAACAAAATACCATAGTCTCATAGACTGAGTGGCTTTAAAGACTCAAATTTATTTCTCATAATTCTGGAGGCTAAGATGTCCAATATCAAGGGGCCAGCAGATTCACTTCCTGATGAAAGTCCTTTTCTTGGCTTGCAGACAGACACAGTCTCTTTATGTCCTCACATAGATGGGAGAGAGGAAGAGGGAAAGGAAGAAAGAAAATATACTCTGGCTCTTTCTATACTTATGTTGGCACTAATTCCATTATAGATACTCCACCCTCATAATCTTAACTAAATCTAATTATGGCCCAAAAGTCCCAGCTCTAAATACCATCACATTCAAGGTTAAAGCTTCAACATATAATTGGGGGGTAGGGGAGTGCACAAATATTTAGTCCAAAACAGATATATATTATTATCCAAGGGGTCTAAAAAATGCATTAAAACTCTAACCTATGGTCACCCCTTTGGGGTAATTCCTTATACTGAAAGAATTTTAGACAGGAAATAAGTCATCATGTTGAGGTAATTGATCCTAGTGATCAAAAGGAGACAGGGCATCTGTCACATGCCAGGTGCACGAAGGAATACATGTGGGACCTCCGTGATTTCTGTATTTCTTGGTATTCCCTTGCCTAACAGTGACTATTTATGGACAGGTGTAATAACCTTGTCCTAAGAAAGTTACAGTGACTTGTGGCTGAGACCCCTTTATCATGATACCCGGTGAGCCACCAAGGCCACCAGAGGTGGTAGCTAATGGTGAGAAGAAAGGAAATGCAGACTACCTATAGCAACGAGGCCCATAGCACATCCCACTGATCTCTCACACCCACCAGAAAATATGTAGACAATTGAATCCAATAAGCACATGGTTAAGTATGGAGAGCTGTTGCTATGTCCTTCTTTCCAGAACAACTTAACGTACAATTATGGGAAATTTGGTCAGAAAAGAGCCTGAAACTGTCCCTTCTTCCCTGGTCTACCTCAAATGCCAAGAACCAGCTCACCCAAAAGGACTCGGTTCCTCCTAAGGGGGTTCACATTTGGTGAATGGGTGAGGTGGGTAGAAAGGTCTGGCTATTGTAGTCTGACAGGAGACACTCTGAAAGGTGGTATTTGCCCAGATATCTCCATGGGGTGGCATATAGTTGTCTTGGGATTGTATCATAATTTAACTCCTTTCTCTGAGTCCAGTCCTGATGCAGGACTTCATCTTAAATAAACATGTTGTGCCCTAAATGCACCTGTTTCTGAACTTTTTGAACAACCTAACCTGCAGTGATATCTATATATTTATTTGTATGCATATGCAGGTAATATATAATCTTAGATATAAATTACATGTTCTAGAGACTGCTCTGTACTCTTCCCCCACCTAACTACATATCCTATTACTTTCATTTTATAGCGATCTCCCTTATTCCTTTTTGTAGTTGCATAAACTCAATTGCATGGAAGGGCCACAGTTTATGATGGAGAATTGGGTGGGTTATTTACAATCTAGTGCTTTAAATCATACTGTGTATAATCATGCAAATTACTAATTAGTGTTTTAGCAAATGTATCTCTGAAATTATTCCTAGAAAGAGTTGAAGGGACAAAGGGTGAATGTATGCTTATTTTGTTAGGAATTGTCAAATTGGTCTTCCTTAGAAGGCATATTGGTTTGCATTCCAAATATTTAAGAATTTTCCAATATTTTTAATAGATTGTTGTAAAAATTTTAGATCACTGCCACAGTAAATGATAAACGGTATCTCAATATTATTACATTATTGATTTACCTTTGCATGATGAATTTATGATTTTTATTTCTTTTACTGTGAATTAACTCTTGTGGGTATTTTTAATTTTTCCCCTCAATATTTAAGACCTCTTCATAGATTAGAGATACCTTATTTTTTCCTGTTTTTTAAATAGCAAACATTTTTTCAGTTTTTCTTTTTGTTTCTTATTTTGCAAAGTTTATTATTTTTATTTTTATCTACTCTAATTTATCGACATTTTATTTCCTTTGGATGGTGAATAAGAGCTTTAAATTTTATGTACACTCTACAAATGAATTTTATTTCTTTTCATTGATTTTTTTTTTTTTTTTTAATTAGGGCTGCGAGTCATTTGGAAATTATTTTCCTGGATGTTTTAGAGAATGAATCCAAATCTGTCTTCTGAATTTTTTCCATATGTATGTCAAGTTTGAGATCTCTGTGCTATCACTTTATCTTCTGTTTCCTCCAATCTTAGGTACTTTTTTTTTTTTTTTTTTTTTTAAGATTTTATCCATCCATTCATGAGAGATATACAAAGGGAGAAGCAGAGACATAGGCAGAGGGAGAAGCAGGCTCCATGGAGCAAGCCCCCATGTGGGACTTGATCGCAGGACCTCGGGATCACACTCTGAGCCAAAGGACGCTCAATCACTGAGCCACCCAGGCGTCCCCTGAGGTACATTTCTGCATCCTTTTTCTAGTTTATTCTTGTAGGTAGTCATGTTTTATTGTTACAACCTCATGGAATGATGCTAGCTTCGTATTTTTATGCCAATATATTTGTGTGGGTTTCAAATGTATTCCTGTTCTGCTTCTTGTTTCTCAAAGCAGTGGCCCTCGTAGTAGGTGTGGTTAATTTTATACCACTTGACTGGGTGGCCTAGACATTTTTGTCAAATATTAATCTGGGTGTGTCCGTAAGGGTGTTTCTAGACGAGATTAACATTTGAATTGGTAGATTGAGTAAAGCAGATTATTCTCCCTAATGTAGGTGCCTCTCATTCAATCAATGAAAACCTGAATGGAACAAAAAAGGCTGAGTAAGAGGGAACTTCTCCTGTCTGACATCTAGCTGGGACATTAGTTTTCTCTTTATGTTGGGTATTCTTTGGTCTCAAACCTGCAGGCTTTCTCCTGGAACTTAGACCAATGAGTCGATAGGTGCTCAGGCCTTTGGATTCAGACTGGAATTACATTTTTTAATTTTTTTTTTTTTATTGGAGTTCAATTCGCCAACGTATAGCATGTCACCCAGTGCTCACCCTGTCAAGTGCCCTCCTCAGTGCCTGTCACCCAGTCTCCCCGTCCCCCCACCCACCTCCCCTACCACTACCCCTTGTCCCTTTCCCAGAGTTAGGAGTCTCTTATGTTCTGTCATCCTCACTGATATTTCCCATTCATCAGCTCTTCTTGCTTTCCAGCTTTTTGACTACAGATCTTGGGACTTTTCTGCCATCATAATCAAGTGAGCCAGTTCCTTATAATAAATTTCTCTCTTTGTGTGTGTGTGTGTGTGTGTGTGTGTGTGTGTGTGTGTGTGTATTTGGTTCTATTCTCCTGTTAAACTCTGAAAATTACAGATTTTTGTAGTGAGGGAGCCTCTTTTGTGAGTAGATATGATAAATTTTATGCTCAAGGATGTACTCTTCTGTTGTCACTGTTTAGTATTCAAAAATACAGCCTCTTTGTTGGTCATGACTCTGTATCTTAGATTTAGTGTGGTTCTAACTCTATTGTCCTGCAAGCTTTAGGCCTTGATGGTTTTTTGTTTGTTTGTTTGTTTGTTTGTTTGTTTGTTTGCTTTGGCCTTGACTTTTAAAGTAATGCTTCACTTTTAATGTTGTATTATTTGGGGATATTGCTTTCTGTGATCTATTTACTCTGGATCTGTTTGCTTCTAGCATCATAACAATCTTTTTGTGGAATTTCTAGTCCTCCTACCTTCTTAGCACAATGTTCCCAACAGTGTTTTCTGCAGGGTACAACTTTGCTTTTGTAAAACATATTTGTGGCATGTACAGTGATGCCTGGGGATTTAGACTGTCGTGGTTGATCTCCTTGCCCCAGTGTGTTTCTCTGGGTCTTTTTTTGCCATGTCTCTGAAACCTGAAGCCTGCAAGTTCTTACAGTAATTCAGATTGTTCTAGACACTTTTGTGATCAAGTTTTTGTTTGTTATTCCTGAGTCCCATGACCCGTATGGTCCTTCAGTGTTTACCTGCCTCTTCTCATCTACCACTGGCCAGCAGCTGACCCAGCATGGATCTGATTCTGTAAAGTGGTTTGGCCACACCACTCACCCTCAGAGGTTCTTAGAGGATTTCCTGCCATGTAATTCCAGTGAATATGTCATCTGTGAATTATTCAACTTGCTATTTCTTAAGGTCTGTCTGGTTTTTATGAGACAGTTTGGGGAGATTTAAAGAAATGGCTGTAGTCATGATCCTGTTGTTAGTGGCTTAGAAATAATTTTTATATTTATTCATAATCAGTCTAGGATCAGGCCCTAGACTGAAAGCGGTGCCAAACCACTGAACCCCCCGGGCTGCCCTATATTTTATAAATCTTTATAAGTGACTAAAAACAATCCTTGTTGTGTATTAGCAATTAATAACTTAACATGTACTACAGTTCATATGTGATGCATTTTGCTACTTAAACATTGGGTTATTTCTACTCTCAGCCTAAAACTTAAGAATATATACATAAAATCAAGAAATCATGTGCTAGAAAAATGAGCAGAACAAAACTATAGGTAACATCAAAATCATATGCAGATATATCTTCAAATTTCATATAGAAACTCCAAAGTTGAATTAATTTTATTTATATGTTCATGATATCTTAATCATTCTTTTATATGACTAAAGTTTCCTCAGGAATTTCTAAAATTGAATATGAGATCAAAATAAACATTTATAAAGTAATTTTTTGCACATTTACTTACTAAGATACAGTAGCAGAACAACTTTGACTCTTACTGTTCTTTTTGAAATTTTACTTAAAATATATTTTTGGTAAGTGGTGGGAAATATTTTATTTACATATTGAAATATTTTTTCCTGGATATTATGCTACATCCAATAAAATTATAACACATTAGCAGAAACTACCTTAATAGAATGCAGTTTGGGAAGATGATATTTTGGTAGAAAAATCATCTTTCTGTTATGCAAACGTTTTTTCTTTTTATCTATTGCTAATATTCTTTTTTTTTCTTAATGTATAATTAAATGTATAGTTAATCAGTACCTTAAATCCAACAACCCATATTAAATGTTTTTCCTATGGAAAATTATACTTTATATCACTGTTTTGATGGGTTCTTTCACAGCTTTGAAAGTATACCAGACTTAACTTTCCGGTTTTATAGTTCCCCACCATCCTATGGCTATTTTGTCCCAGCACCACATCATATTATTCTAATCCTGAATGTTTGAAAGAAACATTTATTATTAGAACTATCTTGAAAGTGTTTGCAATTTTTTGTACAGGTACTTTTGAAATTTACAGGCAAAAAAGATCTGTAGACAAGTCTTTTCCATTCTTAGAAGACAAACCCTAGCACATTTTCAACAATTTATTTGACTTTCACTGCCCATGTCTTCTAAGCAATCAATTTATCTTTCTCTGCAGAGTCTGTGAACAGGACTGCATTTCCAATTGACAGGTGCAGGGATTTCCCTGGTTAGCTACCCCTTTGCTCTTTTTCCTGTGCTGTCACCAGAGAGAAATGACTGTAGGCCTTGGCAATGAAAATATTTTCTGACAAATAGTGCCATCCATGTAGAAAGAGGACAACATATGTCCATATGCAAAACTCCTTTTGACACCCTTCTTTCTAATAGAGTTTGTGCTTTCTATGGCTGTACAAATCATTCTAGTATTCACAAAAGAATTTACAAAAGAATGTACTGGGGGCCAAAGCAATGGCCACTGGCTTCTTCATGTGAAATTTGTTGGGTAAATGAAGATCATCTTTAGTACTCTGCTGTTCATTTTTTCCAAGTTGTATCTGTAGAACTTTTTCTTTTTTTAAGATTTTATTTATTTATTCATGAGACATACACACACACACACACACACACACACACACAGAGGCAAAGACATAGGCAGAGAGAAAAGCAGTCACCATGCAAGGAGCCGGATGCGGGACTCGATCCCTGGACTCCAGGAACATGCCCTGGGTAGAAAGCAGGCGCTCAACTGCTGAGCCACCCAGGAGTCCCATCTGTAGAACTTTTTTTTTGTTTTTCTTTTCCTGTCTATTTCATGTCTAAATATCTAAGTAATATGAAAAAGGTATCCTAATGGAAAAGGAGCAATAGTTACCTACTAGAGAGGCAGGAAGTCATATGGAGACACCAGTTTGAAAGAAAGGGCCTAGGGCCTGTTTTATTCAAAGCTAAGTCTTTAAGTGTGCTTCTCTGTGTCTCTCTTGCTTTCTTTTCTCTCTCACACAAAGGTTGGCCTATCTGTGAATGAGCACTGTGCATCTTTAGTGTGAACACATGGTACTATGTAACCTCTCCTGGTGGATTTTTATTTCATATATCATTTTAAGTGGGCAATAAAATATATTGCCACTTAAGACATTAAGAATAGTGGCTTTACAATGGGGCACTTGTAAAAGAAGATGGCATTAATTTTCCGAACAATTCTGCCTAGAAAATCTGTTAGTAAGGAGAGCCTTGGAAATGGAAATAAGCCAGAGAGGTTCTTGCTACTGAGGATCTTTGCTGAGCTGATCTTTTTGGTAGAATCCCATGGTCCTTATTTTACATAAGTGTCTTAACTTTTATCCCTTGATAGAACACAAGAAAAATAACAAATGTGTGTCTAAGAATCATGCCCTTGCTTCAAATTAGTTCTGCTCAATTTTCCATTGCTAGGATTAAAACCTCTCAGCTTTCTCCCATGGTTCAAGGTGGTCACTTTGTGCTTCTTAAATTTATATAGAGCATCTAAAATGAATTCCTCTGATATTGTCTGATTGTTGTACCTATCACTGTCATAACATAAATAGCATAATTATATAATGACTTACACGTGTTTTGCTCTAACGGTGTTTGTTTTGCTGTGTCAAACTTTAAGATATAAAATGCTTTGGGAAAAAGGTAGATTTTCTTGTTTGATGGTTACCATTAAGGTTTGATGGTTATCGACAAGCAAGCTTCATATTATAAATGGTCTTGAAAATGACAAAAAAAAATTGTTTACAAATTCAGTGTAATCAACCCTTGTCTTAAAATAGTAACATTATGGATTAACTAACAAATATGCTGACAAAATTCCATATTCATTATTCCTCCTAGAAATCACTTAGGTGATGTTCATTTGGTGGATTTAAAAGTTTATTTATATGACTTTTTTAGTCAAAAACTTTTATTTTGTTAAAAAATGTTATGAACAGAATAATAAAAGTCATTCAGGACCTATAATGGTAAATGTAGGCATCAAATAACATTGTTTTATGGAAAAAAACAAAAAAACAAAAACTATGTAGAACACCTGTGGACCCAAGGGTCTTATTTTATGCATCAAAGGAGAGTCTAATGATTTCTTATTACTGACTGCAAGAGTCATGGTACCTGACACATATGTTTATATTAAGTGGATCTTCTTTTGGTAGAAATTAACAATCAACCCATTTATCCAGGTTATTTTTTTTTAAAGATTTTATTCATGTATTCATGAGAGACACAGATTGAGAGAGAGAGACAGAGACACAGGCAGAGGGAGAAGCAGGCTCCATGCAGGGAGCCTGATGTAGGACTGGATCCCCGGTCTTCAGGATCACACCCTGGGCTGAAGGCGGTGCTAAATCGCTGAGCCACCCCACCCCGGGTACCCTCCAAGTTAAATTCTAATGATGCCCTCATTGGGCATTATTACGATAAGTCCTAATTCAACTAATACAGCATAAACCTATATGTCCTTGATAGTTATTTCATATTCAGTCTTCTTTATCTCTTAAAATATTAAAAGAGACTATGCATAAGATAAAGTATCCATTAATCCAGGAATATTCTTGGAGCAATCTAGACAGTGGCCCATGAACTTGACTCAGTCTACTGAGTTTAAATTTTGGTTTTATCTATTATTAGGTATGTCACCTTGGAAAAGTTATGACCCCTTAAAGTATCAGCTTCCTCATCTATAAAATAATTCTAGCACTTAATTCCTGGGTTATTGTGAAGGCTAAGTGATAGAGTATATGAGATTATTAGAACAAATCTAGGCACCTAGAAAACACAAAATAAGTGGCAGTTAATTTGTTAGCCAGCCCAAAGCATTAGCTATGTTTTTCCTTCCAGGAGCAAGACAATCACTAAATAGCACTCAAAGCTCTGTTCTTTTTTTAAAACTTAAGGAAAAAAAGTTGAGATGTGCTGAAGAGATAGCATCAGAATCTCTCATTTTGGCATCGTTTCTTTGGCACAGGCAAGTTGATTCTTTCCTAACATGCACCTAATATACCTTGTTTGCCTTTTGAAAATTTATGCTGCTATTAAACATCAAAACTTGTGTCACATGGAAATGCCTTCCTGGGAGGGTGCGCTGTTACTGTGGAATCATCTGTTTGTGCTATCATTAGGTACAAAAGCTTTGAAGTAAGACCTAAAGCCAAAATTCTCACAGATGTTGCATGGAAATAAACTTCAAAAAGGAGGCACAGTGTTCATTCACAGACAGGTAAACATCTGTGAGAGAGAGAAAGGAAAGCTGAGAGACAGAGAGGCTCACTTAAAGGCTTAGCTTTGAACAAAACAGGCCCCAGGCCTTTTCTTTCAAATTGATGTCTCTATTTCTATGGCTTCCTGCTCTCTACTAGGTAACTATTGAAGCCTCCCTTTCTGAACTAATTTACATTGACCTCTTCCTTAACTCCCACTAGTTTCTTTTAAAGTAAGGTTTGTTTTCCCTAATGAGGATCGGCTGGGAGCCGGGGTGACCAAAAGAAAATAAATTCCCTTTTAACAAGCTATGCCTCTGTTTAGGCTGGTATTTGGGGAAGAGGAGAGGCCAAGAATACATACAAGATCTGGAGTCTGCAGGTTTAAAATTGGAGATCCTATAAATGTAATGTATGTAAACTCACCACATCTTTATTAAGAAATTGTTATATTCCAGACACGGAGGCTACAAAATAAGGACAAGCAAAGCCATAAAAAGAATGACCATTTCCGATAACTCTTGGGCCATCAATTAAACCCTTTCTCTATTTTTAATAAATGTACAAAATTTAGGTCGAGTTTTACTGTCATAAAATTCTTCTTTTTCTGTTTATCAGCTGATGGCTTGGAAATACTGATGCCATCATAGAATGAACAACAAGAAAACAAAACTACAAATTAGAAAGGGTCAATCTATCAGGATGATAACTTGATCTTTCAAAGCCTACAGCTTACTCAAAACCCCAAAATAATTTCACCGAACAGTATTGTAACCGGAGATAAACAGCCCAGCTCCCTTTGAGTTTTCAGGTCTCTTGTCTTCTATTATTAGTTTATCATATGATTTATTTTTCAAATAACAAGGATCTGACAAATTTGTGCCACTAAATCTCTTCACTACTTTGATCTCCATTATGCTTTAGGGCAAAACAGTTTATGTGATGCTCAGCTTTATGGAATGTAGATACTTTGCCCTTCAAGTACAAGCCAAGCTTCCTTCACCTCCAAGCATTCTGGAACTGATCGATGGCAAGCCTGCCTCAAAAAGTCTTTTCTCTTCTTATCCTTGGTAAGAATATATCAATAAATAGGAAGAGGTGAGGACGCTACCAAAGCCTGTGAGCACAACTTCTCATTTCATCAGCTCTGCTGATGTTACCTCTGGCTCAGAGGTTCCATTTCCTCTGCCTCTATGGGATGCGTCAGGATTGCTTTGACAGCAAGCCCCAAAGGCATATGGCAGAAAGTTTCTTGCTTCTCAAGACTGCTTTTACTGGCTCACTAGTTCAGTGCAGTAGCAGTGCTAATAATAACCAGGGAGCCTGTAAGATAATCCAAATAGTGCTGTCCTCAGATTCTGAATTAATAAAAAAAAAAGGCGAACTCAGTAGAGTGAATATACCTTATTCTGAAGTTAAAAAGAAAATGGTATATTCATCAGGCTGACACTAATTATCTATTTTATTTTTATTAAAATATTTTAATATCTTTTTTCTTAAAAGCTTGTGGGTTTTATGTCATAGAAATGTGGGTGGAAGTCCTGACTTTATCACTTCTGAGCATTATGACTGGGAAAGTCTCCTTGAAATTTGGTCATCTCACCTATATATCAATTTGAAGTCAGCTATAAATCAATTGAGATAATGTGCTGTTTGAGGGGTTTTTTGATGTTTAAATAACATAATATGTGTTCACATATAGGATTATGATAGACACGGAAGTCATCACTTAGCATGGATTGTTTTTGTCTTAAAAAAAAACAAAAGCAAAAGCAACCAAAAAAACAAAAACTTAAAACTCGTTCTGTCAGTTTAAATATACCTACCTCAAGAGCAGGAGTTCTCTGGCTTTGTTCTTTATTCCTATAGCTTTTAGTATTTCATTGGTCATAATGAATTGAATCATGGCCCCCAAAAGGTATGTCCATGCCCCAGTTACCCAGAAACCGATTGTATGGCATAAGATATGATTAAGTTAAGGATCCTGAGAGGAATGATTTATCTTGGATTATCCAGGTGGACTTTAAATGTAATCACATTTATCTTTGTGAGAGCGAAACAGAGTTTTGAGACAGAAGAGGAAAAGACCCAGGTATATTGGAGCAATGTACCCACAAGCCAAAAATTACTTGATGTCACCAGAAGCTGAGAGTGGCAAAAACAGATACTCCATGTAGCTTTTGGAAGGACTGTAGCCCTGCCAACACCTTGACTTAGCACTTTTGGCCTCTATAATCGTGAGAGAATAAATTTCTACAGAATTAAGCCACCCGGTTTGTGATAATATACCAACCACAGGAAACTAATGCACTGCTATTTTATCACTTTTACTATTCTATGTGTGTTTGGGAAATCTTATCAGTAGGTTGCTAGGAACTTCAAGGTAGAAATCATATCTTGCTCCTCTTTGTGTTGGACTCAGTACTTAGCACAAGTATCTTACACATGGCAGGGCCTAGGAGAAAATTCCTAAGTGGATTACTGAATGCTACATTCGTGAGAGAATTCTTCTGGACACAGTCCCTAAATACACAGATTAAGAATAGGTTGGCAAAAAGCCAATAAGGTTGACCATTTATTAAGACATAGGTCTTTAGGGGAAAGGATAAAATGAAGCATTCATTTTTACACTGAACAAATTAAAACCATGGCAGAGTAAATAATGGTGATGGACAAATCCAAGAGATTGACAATTTAAGAGAAGACTTAGCAACAGAATTTTTTTTTTAATTTTTTTTTAATTAATTTTTATTGGTGTTCAATTTACCAACATACAGAAAAACACCCAGTGCTCATCCCATCAAGTGTCCACCTCAGTGCCCGTCACCCATTCCCCTCCAACACCCGCCCTCCTCCCCTTCCACCACCCCTAGTTCGTTTCCCCGAGTTAGGAGTCTTTATGTTCTGTCTCCCTTCCTGATATTTACCAACATTTCTTCTCCCTTCCTTTATATTCCCTTTCACTATTATTCATATTCCCCAAATGAATGAGAACATACACTGTTTGTCCTTCTCCGATTGACTTATTTCACTCAGCATAATACCCTCCAGTTCCATCCACGTTGAAGCAAATGGTGGGTATTTGTCGTTTCTAATGGCTGAGTAATATTCCATTGTATACATAAACCACATCTCCTTTATCCATTCATCTTTCGATGGACACTGAGGCTCCTTCCACAGTTTGGCTATTATGGCCATTGCTGATAGAAACATCGGGGTGCAGGTGTCCCGACGTTTCATTGCATCTGAATCTTTGGGGTAAATCCCCAACAGTGCAATTGCTGGGTCGTAGGGCAGGTCTATTTTTAACTCTTTGAGGAACCTCCACACAGTTTTCCAGAGTGGCTGCACCAGTTCACATTCCCACCAACAGTGTAAGAGGGTTCCCTTTTCTCCGCATCCTCTCCAACATTTGTTGTTTCCTGCCTTGTTAATTTTCCCCATTCTCACTGGTGTGAGGTGGGATCTCATTGTGGTTTTGATTTGTATTTCCCTGATGGCAAGTGATGCAGAGCATTTTCTCATGTGCTTGTTGGCCATGTCCATGTCTTCCTCTGTGAGATTTCTCTTCATGTCTTTTGCCCATTTCATGATTGGATTGTTTGTTTCTTTGGTGTTGAGTTTAATAAGTTCTTTATAGATTTTGGAAACTAGCCCTTTATCTGATATGTCATTTGCAAATATCTTCTCCCATCTGTAGGTTGTCTTTTAGTTTTGTTGACTGTATCCTTTGCTGTGCAAAAGCTTCTTATCTTGATGAAGTCCCAATAGTTCATTTTTGTTTTGTTTCCTTTGCCTTCGTGGATGTATCTTGCAAGAAGTTACTGTGGCCAAGTTCAAAAAGGGTGTTGCCTGTGTTCTCCTCTAGGATTTTGATGGACTCTTGTCTCACATTTAGATCTCTCATCCATTTTGAGTTTATCTTTGTGTATGGTGAAAGAGAGTGGTCCAGTTTCATTCTTCTGCATGTGGATGTCCAGTTTTCCCAGCACCATTTATTGAAGAGACTGTCTTTCTTCCAATGGATAGTCTTTCCTCCTTTATCGAATATTAGATGACCGTACATTTCAGGGTCCACTTCTGGGTTCTCTATTCTGTTCCATTGATCTATGTGTCTGTTTTTGTGCCAGTACCACACTGTCTTGATGACCACAGCTTTGTAGTACAACCTGAAATCTGGCATTGTGATGCCCCCAGCTATGGTTTTCTTTTTTCAAATTCCCCTGGCTATTCGGGGTCTTTTCTGATTCCACACAAATCTTAAAATAATTTGTTCTAACTCTCTGAAGAAAGTCCATGGTATTTTGATAGGGATTGCATTAAACGTATAAATTGCCCTGGGTAACATTGACATTTTTACAATATTAATTCTGCCAATCCATGAGCATGGAATATTCTTCCATCTCTTTGTGTCTTCCTCAATTTCTTTCAGAAGTGTTCTATAGTTTTTAGGGTATAGATCTTTTACCTCTTTGGTTAGGTTTATTCCTAGGTATCTTATGCTTTTGGGTGCAATTGTAAATGGGATTGACTCCTTAATTTCTCTTTCTTCAGTCTCATTGTTAGTGTATAGAAATGCCATTGATTTCTGGACATTGATTTTGTATCCTGCCATGCTACCAAATTGCTGTATGAGTTCTAGCAATCTTGGGGTGGAGGCTTTTGGGTTTTCTATGTAGAGTATCATGTCATCGGCGAAGAGGGAGAGTTTGACTTCTTCTTTGCCAATTTGAATGCCTTTAATGTCTTTTTGTTGTCTGATTGCTGAGGCGAGGACTTCCAGAACTATGTTGAACAGCAGTGGTGAGAGTGGACATCCCTGTCTTGTTCCTGATCTTAGGGGAAAGGCTCCCAGTGCTTCCCCATTGAGAATGATATTTAGCAACAGAATTTTTGTGTATTGATTATACTTCCAGTGTCCAATTCAAATTGTAAGGCGCTTGGAAGTGGTCACTCTCTTCCTCACAACAAGAAAAAAGATAAACTGAAAATAATCAACTCTGTTTAGTCATCAGAGAATCAAAACCACAAGGCAAACTGTTTCCCCTGAAACTGGAGAGATAGGTGAATACAGAGAATAGCAGCTCATTGGGTGTTTAAGTCCTGAAGGGCAACACAGTGTTGTCACTAGTAACAATGCCTGCAGGAAAACAAACTGCAATTGACAACTGCTAGAGGCCCAGTGTGCACTAACTTGAGAATTAAAATTTCCATGTGGGCTCAGGCTCATGAGTTTTATCTCCAGGAGCCCCATCATGGTCTCACTGAAGATTGGAGAAGAATCATCTCTTACTTCTGACATGAGGAGGGGAAATTCACTCTTTTGAAATCTTTATTCTTTTTAACCAGGCCTGCCCTCAAGGGAAACCATTTTGGCAGAGCCTGTTTGGAATTCATCTAAATCCAACTTACATGGCAGAAGGGAAATCTCCAATTCCAGCCTTCTAGCTCTTTGAAAGAGAAGAAAATGATATATTAGAATACATGTTTAGGAAAGAGCAGTGTAATGAAAGAGGAATCATTCCTTTAGTGGGTCAGAGAAGCTACCACCCGGAGTGACTAGTTAGGGGCATCCTGTCCATTACCAAGTCAATTTGATATAGAATCTAAGAAAGGTTCAATACCAGGACCCAAGATAATTACTGATGGATGGACCTTAGCAAAACTAATAATCAAAAACAGGAAAGCATGAGGATCAGAAAACAAGGGGCGCTACAGAGTGGAGGAAGTACTAGGTTGAAGATGAATGAAAGTCCAAGGAGGAAGATGGTGCAGCAAGACTGGGAGCAAACCAGAGCTAACCGGAATAGAAGAACCACTTGCAAGAAACTATTATGGTTAGGATAAAAGTAGACTAGATCTATAGGATGATTTGGTGCAAACTATTTTTAAACAGATAAAACAAGGCAAAGGAGACACTGAAATAATTATTATCTCCAGGAAAACATGAGAGTATACAGAAAGGACATTTAATAATGTGTACAACTGGGTCATGTAGTGAACACACTTTACGTATTTTTTTCCTCTATGTGTACATTTGTCAATTTTATTTAAAGGGAGGAAAAGAGACGTGTGTTTCAAATGGGTGAATTGTTTTTTAAAAAGAATAGTCATAAAAATACATATTACAGGGAAGAGATTTCAGCTTGATGGTGCTCAGCAGATGTATCACTTATCTACTGATCAATCTCAAATTTTGTAAAGTTGCACTTGCTGAAAAACATTTTATGTAAAGTGGCACTTATGTAAATTTTGGCTTTGGCCAGTTTTTAGGTTTTGCAGCAAAATTGTCTTGTTAACATTATAATACACTTATATTGTTTCATTTCTTTTTATCCAATCTTGTTTAATTTTTTTCCTTCAATCTCTCTCTCACCTCATTACACTTTCCTTTTTTTACAATCTCATCCCTTCTCAAGATACAGAGCTGGTTCTCTTCTAAAGAATATTCAGTGAATATGGGCATGGATGGAGATTAATTGGGATTCTGCATGCCCGGATTTTTTTTTAAGATTTTATTTATTTATTCATGAGAGACACAAAGAGAGGCAGAGACCCAGGCAGAGGGAGAAGCAGGCTCCATGCAGGGAGCCCAACATGGGACTCGATCCCTGGTCTCCAGGATCACGGCCTGGGCCGAAGGCAGGGGCTAGACCACTGAGCCACCCAGGGATCCTTAAAATGCTTAGCTCTTATATCATCTTGGGACTTACTTTATTTCTTCCTTTGATAGGAAACAAACACTTCAAGAATTCTATCATTGTGCTCTTAGAATTTTTTTTTTTTTTAGGTATTATTTGGCGTGTTCAGTTTAATATGTAAATAAATTATTCATATAATTTATGCACTTTGTTGTATAAGATACAAACTAAAGATGGGGTATATATTTTCTATCTTTAAAATATTTAGCTCAATCACCTAACATTTATAAAGATCTTATATATCAATCCTTATAGACTATATGGTACAAGAAGGTCAAATCAATAATAGTTTATCACCTATTTATTTATTATTATAGTAATATAGTAATTATTATCACCTATTATTTATTATTATAGTAATGACAAATACATACAACTGCTCTTTGAGGCCTATATTATTATATGTGATTTAGATATAAGAAAATAGAGACTTATATGAGTAGTTGCTCAAGATGACATTGTTAATAAATAAGAGATGATGCTAAACTTTAAAAATGTATGCATTTAAACCCACATTTAAATCCAAGTTTGGTATATATATATTAACTATTGATAGATATTGTACATATTGATAGATATTGGTGGCACTCTACTCCATGATAATTTATATCATATATTTATTTGATTTTGAGTATTCTTTTAGCCTAACTATAGACCAGCCAAAAGGAAATAAAGAAGACAACCTTTCTGTAAGAATTAAGGTTTGTTTGTTTTTTAAATCCACGGTGTGGAATTAAAAACTAAAATCCAAAAGATCAATAATATATACATAATAATGGATGGTATTGACTTCTTAAATTGTCAAAAGTAAATATATTGACATAAGCCTGCTCAAGATTTAATTATAGGCTTAAATAGACAGATCTATCCCTACAAACAGTGTAAAGCATTTTCACTGACAGGCCATGGAGTCCCTCTTATTGAATTCTGCTCAATAGCTAAAGAAACAGTCATCAATTTGGTGACTTAAACATTTAATTTTCTAGAGACATCAGAGTAAACACCCAGTGGAATGAGAATTATGCACACAATTGCAATTTATATTACAAACAACAGCCAACACTGCAAAGTGACATAATATAGGTTTGCATAAACTGGGATATTTAACATACTCTCAACTAAGAAAACCCATTATTGTTTATATATTTTTCTCTTGTGAGTGTGTGTGTGTGTGTGTGTGTATATAGATATATAAATTTAATAAAAATCTCATACTTAATTAGTTTAAAAATGAGTCTGGAGAGGAAATTGAAAATCATTCACAACACTTTCTTTTTGCAAGTTTGTACTTCCTTTTCCTTGTTTTTCTTTTATATATAACCTTGGTCTAATTACACTTACTCTGGCCATAGTCTTTGAACTGCCATTTCCAGGCCTATGTCCCAGTTGGGGTCAGGTAAAAAAAAATCCTAGATATAGTCAGGCACTCAGATGGATGGCCTTGTCAGTCAACTGTCTCCAACTGGCTGGTAAACCCACTCTCTCCCTTTACTCCATAATTTTCACAATCACTGGGGAAGGACAATATCTAAGTTTTTCACTATTTTCAGGCTTTCAAGGTTCTCATGTTTCTCTTTACTTCAAGGTGACAAGATTTTTCACCTACTACACAGAAAAATAGAATACATTAGGACATAACGTCTTCAAATTCACAACACTAGGGGCTCCTGGGTGCCTCCGTTGTTAAGCTTCGAGCTCTTTATTTCGGCTCAGGTCATGATATCAGGGTCGTGATATTGAGCCCCACATGGGGCTGCATGCTCAGTGTGGAATCTGCTTGAGATTCTCTCTCTTTCTCTCTCTCTCTCTCTTCACCTCTGCCTCTCCCTCCACTTGTGCACACACACACACACTGTCAAAGAAATAAAAATATTCAAATTTATAACTCCAAATCCCCAGACATTCATGCATAGAAACACATATTTTTTTCTCCTATCCCATATTTACACATCTAAGGCCATCTTCTCTCCTAGTGCCCTGAGGAAGCTTGTATATACACTACTTAGTCTCTTACATGAATCACCTAACTCTCCCTGTTTACTAGGTATCTTAAACAGCTTTAAGAAAAATGCTCTTCATGTACCACTAATAAAGAATATATATGTGTATATATAAGTGTGTATATATATGTGTATATATATATATATATATTTAAAGGTTTTATTTGCTCATGAGAGAGAGAGAGAGAGAGAGGCAGAGACACAGGCAGAGGGAGAAGCAGGCTCCAGTCCATCCTGGGTCTCCAGGATCACGCATCATGCCCTGGGCCAACAGCGGTGCTAAACCACTGAACCACCTGGGCTACCCAAAGACTATATTTTTTAAAAATCCTTCAAACTATATATAGGCACATCTTGTGCTACCTTTGCAACTATTCTCTAAAAGCCTAAAATTATTTCAGAATAAAAACTTGAAGACCCTAGACTCCTTTTACCAAGATTAGCGTAAGTCTCTGTTGTTTTTCATAAACAAACTTTGTGGAAAAAGTTCCTCAACTCCTTTCATTTTCAAATCATGTGGACTTTATAGTTAAAACCCAAAGGACAACACCAGGGATTTCCATCCAATAAATTTGATCAGCAGCTTTAGACCTAACTTTTTAATTTAGCAGCAGTGTTTTACAGAGCCCGGCACATCTTTTTGAAATGTGACCTATTGTCACTTTTTTTGGTCACAATATGATCAGAGAGTTTAGCTCCATGAGTTCCTTTTCTTCGTGGACTCCTTCATATTTAAATTCCAACCATTGGGTAGGATTCTCCACTAGGCCCTCTTCACCTGGCTTGTATTGCTATGTACATGAAATAACTTCCCAATCAAAATCTCTAGTCCAGGCTATTCTATTGTTATTTATAATGTACCCCATATTTGATAGTTCCCTTTGGGTGTTGAAAGGTACATCTTAGGGGCACCTGGGTGGCTCAGTCAGTTAAGCGTCTGCCTTCAGCTCAGGTCATGATCCTGGGCACCTGGGATGGAGCCCCCGAGTTAGCCTCCCTGCTCAGCAGGGAGTCTGACTCTCCTTCTCCATCTGCCTGTTCCCCAGCTCGTTCTCTTTCTCCCCTCTCTCTCAAATGAATAAAATCTTAAAAAAAAAAATACATCTTAAAGTTCATCTAATCAACTCTCATTTTACCAGATTTTCTTTCATCCAGACTCTTCAGTTTCAGTGACAGGGCAGCCATTCACCTGTGTTTAAACTATACCTCTTTGAATCATCCCTAAATCAGTCCTGTACAACTTATCACTAAGTCCTCTTTCTAAAAACTCCTTACTCTTAGTTTTAGGTAATACTTTTTAATCTACACTCAGACAGTTACACTGACTTGATAAATACTTGCTCCACATTTATTTTTGCTCCTGGAATCAGCTCCACACACCATAACTAGAGTGATCTTTAGAAATACAAATCTAATCATGTGACTCCATGCTTATAATCTTTCCTTATGGCATAAAATCTACAATCTATGGCATGGAAAAATACATATAACCCCTAGCATAGCTTCCCATCCTTCCTCTCTAATCCTATTTTCTATTGGCCCAACATTCCTGCCTCTCCCTTATTTCCTCGGGATAAATATGTCACCTTTTCTAAGAAATTTTCACACATGGTTTTCCCTCTGCTTGGATCATTCTGTCATCACCTTGTCCATGAAATGATCCTACTCTTTATTTACATCTCAGTTTGAACATCGTCTGACAATCTTTATCTTACTGCTCTTTGCTTTTATTGATCTAGATTTCCAGACCACGTAGGGGGTCTTCCTCAGAGTACTTTGCATAGTGACAGATTTCATAGCAGGACCTAATGGACATGTATATACATACTATTCATTACATTTCCTCCCGGTAAGGGTGAGGAGTATACTTTATTTAATTTTAATAATTTTCTGTATTGCCTTATTTACCTCTGTAGCATTGCACAGAGTAGTTTTCTTTTTATCCCCCCTCAAAGAAACATGAACTTGTATTGTTTCCAAATGCCATTTTGGGTACACTAAATATTTGTTAGCTTGGGTTGCCATAACAAAAGATCATAGACTAGATGGCTTAAACAACAGAAATTTATTTTCTCACTGTTCTGGAGGATGAAAAGATCATGATCAAAGTCTGTCAGAATTCACTTTTTGGTAAGAGCCCTCTTCCTGGTTTGCAGATATCCATTTTCTTGCTGTGTCCTCACATGGAAGGGAGGTAAAAAAAAAAGATAAGAGAGAGGTAGGCAGATGGGCAGGAGAGATGAGGAAAGGTTGAGTGGGAGGGGAGGAGAAGAGAGAGAATAAGGTCTCTAGGTGTCTCCTTGTAAGGACACTAATCCTATCATCTCAGGATCTCACTCATAACATCATTTAAACATTATAGGCACAGTCTCCTAATATAATCACATTAAGAGAGATTCAGCATATGAATTTTTGGAGCACACAATTCAGTACACGGCACCTAATATGGGTGAGATAGCTATATGGCTAAAGTACCAGCTTACTTCTCTGTGGTATTCTATGTGTTATTACCTGTACTTAAATTACCAACCGTATGTGAATCAAACAGATTTATGGGCTCTATCAGACACCTCCAGATTATGGAACAGCTTTCCTCTCCTGCCTTTAGGGGAATTCTCAAGAAATCCATCCTTAATTACCCAAGAAACTGCATACTGTATAATGTTAGGGTTCTTGGTATTGTGAAAGACCGGGAGAGAATGGACACACACACACACACACACACACACACACACACACGTGTAAAATGGTAGTTGACTCACAATGTCACATTAGTTTCAGGTATACAACATTAGTGATTGGACAACTTTATTTTTATTTTATTTTATTTTTTTAAGATTTTTATTTAATTACTCATGAGAGACGTAGAGAGAGAGAGAGAGGCAGAGACACAGGCAGAGGGAGAAGCAGGCTCCATGCAGGGAGCCCGATGTGGGATTCAATCCCGGGACTCCAGAATCATGCCCTGGGTCGAAGGCAGGTGCTAAACCTCTGAGCCACCCAGGGATCCCCGATTTGACAACTTTATACCTTATGATAAGCTCACCAGAAATGTGGCTCTTATCTGTCACCATACAACACTATTACAATATGATCCACTGTATTCCCCATGCTGTTCCTTTTGTCCCTGTAATTTACTCATTCCATAAATTAAAAGTCTATATCTCTCATTTTCACCCCTTTTTGCTAGTTTCCTAGTCCCTCTCCCCTCTAGCTACCATCAGTTCTCTATATTTATGGGTCTGTTTTTACTTTTTGTTTGTTCATTGGTTTTGATTTTTAGATTCCATGTAGAAGTAAAATCACATGGTACGCATCTTTCTGTGACTTATTTCACTTATCATAATACCGTCTAGGTCCAACCATATTGTCACAAATGGTAAGATCTCATCTTTTTTAATACTTGAGTAACATTTCCTCTGTGTGTGTGTATGCGTACATATATATCTTTATCCATTCATCTATTCATGGCTATTATAAATAATGCTGCAATAAACATAGATATATATGTATATATCTTTTTTTGAATTAATACTTTCATTTTCTTTGGCAGAAATATCCAGTAGTGGAATTCCTGGATCACATAGTATTTCTATTTTTAATTTTTTGAGGAACCTTGATATGGTTTTCCACAGTGGCTACACCAATTTGAATTCTTACCAACAGTGTAATTGTTGATGAGGAAAGATTGAGTGGGAGGGGAGGAGAAGAGAGAGAATAAGGTCTCTAGGTGTCACCTTGTAAGGACACTAATCCTATCATCTCAGGATCTCACTCATAACATCATTTAAACATTATAGGCACAGTCTCCTAATATAATCACATTAAGAGAGATTCAGCATATGAATTTGATACCTTTTTCTCCATATCCTTGGCAGCACTTGTTTTTTCTTATCTTTTTGGGTAACCATTCTGACTGGTGTAATGTGAAATCACAATGTGGTTTTGATTTGCATTTCCCCGTTGATTAGTGACACTGAACACCTTTTTATGAGTTTGTTGGCCATCTATATGTCCCCTTTGAAAAATGTTTATTCAGGTCTTCTGCCCAGAGAATGAGTATATTGATAAGGAAGCTTAGAGCAATCAAAGAGGCAACAAGAAGTAGTTTTGGAGGTCTTTAACAATCTCTATCATTCTTCTATAGACTTTTTTTAACATGGACGATGCATATTTTCTTATATATGCACTCTACAACCACAATATCAAGACAAGTCTTAGAGCACATATCCAGAATGGGTTTTGGTGCTGAAGTCCTATATGTGCATTTAATTTGGGAATACCCATGAGCAAAAGGTTGCAAAATTGTCTAACATGTCGAATATATTTTACATGTTTTATTGATTTTAATGTAAAAACTATATCCTTTGCATTTTTTCCTCTGGGATAAGATGAAAGCATTTTTTAAACATTTAATTTTAACAATTTCTGTAGAAAATTAACCTATTTTTATTTATCATAAATATTGCCTTATTGTCTCATGTATATTTAAATATTGTTGATTATTTTAGTATTTGGTAATGCTTTTTATGTGAATCTTAGGCTCATTTGTTGTAAATATTGAATGAAATTATACAGTGAAAGACTTGACACATTAATTCTTATACATTATTTCTGATGGTGAACATGATATAACAGGGTTACATTTTAAAGAATATACTGTTGTTTGTTTTCTCCTCCCTTTCTGGTCTGTCACTGGTACCTTGTCAGCAAATTTTTCTCTTCTCTAAATAGCACCCAAAAAGACACAAATGTTCTATAAAAACTTTGATTTGTAGGCAACAAATGTTTTCCCTAACAGTCAAATCTTGTAGTTTCTGAAGACCAGACAGTATTGAGGCTGGGAGATGAGTGTAGAACAGTAGAGACATTGTTCTTGTAGAAAAAGCATATCAGAGATTCAGAAAATGGATTGTCCTCAAATCCTCTGTTCCACTTCCTTTGGAAAACTTCTAATTTGCTATCCATGACACTTGAAATGCCTTCTAAAAAGGGAATTAAGGAACTTAGATTTTTTTGAATGACAATGGGGACAAAGGAGGGGTTAAAGTTCACTCTTTGACTCATTTAGAGACATTGGGAATTTACCTAGGATTAGGTCAACATTGGGCGTTTAATTGTTTTTTTATTGTAATTTTAAAAAATAAAAGTACATCCCTCTTTTCCATAGAGAAGCTAAGGAAAACAAGAGCCCTTGATTAAGGAGTTAAAGAAGATGTTATTAGCGTACCAAGTACAAAAGAGTTATGCCAAATCCTCTTTTTGAGGTATCTTTACATATATAACATTTTTTTTTCCGAATATTTCACTAGGGGAAATGCATGGGAGCATACATTTCCACGAATTTCATACCAACCAATACACTTTTTTTTTTTTTTTCTTACCCGTGTTTCATTTTCTTAAAAATTGTGTTGCCACCCAGGCTCTGTTTCTTCTCTTTCCTCCACGCTCAATAGTGACTTTCCCTAAGCTCCTATTAATCTCCTAAATTGATCTAAAGAATTTCACTTTTTTTACCCCTTTATTTTTGTGTGTGTGCATACATGTCCTCCCTCCCTCTCTCCTTCCTTTCCTTTCCTTTCCTTTCCTTTCCTTTCCTTTCCTTTCCTTTCCTTTCCTTTCCTTTCCTTTCCTTTCCTTTCCCTTCCTTTCCCTTCCTTTCCTTTCCTTTATTTCCTTCTTCCCTTCCTTCCTTCCATCTCTCCTTCCCTCCTTCCTTCCCCTCTCTTCTTTTTCTAATTTAAATTCAATTAGCCAACATATAGTACATCGTTAGATTCAGATGTAGTGTTCAATAATTTATCAACTGCCTATAACACCCAGTGCTCATCATATCCCATGCCCTCCTTAATGCCCCTCACCCAGTTACCCCTATCTCCTCCCACCTCCCCTCTAACAATCCTTAGTTTGTTTCCAAGAGTTAAGAATCTCTCATGGTTTGCCTCCCTCTCTGATTTCTTCTAAGTTTCCCTCCCTTCCCCTATGATCCTCTGTGCTGTTTCTTATACTCTACATATGACTGAAACCATGTGATAATTGTCTTTCTCTGATTGACTTCTTCATTAATAAAAGTATGTTAGAATTTTTCTTTGCTATTTGGGCATTTCTTGGAGCCTAGTTATTCTGCTCAAATGGCTCATCAAATATTTCTTTCTGGTGAATAACAGAAGAGCCACATTAAAGTTTCTCTTTATGAAAGTATGAGTTATCTCTTATAAATAACATTATTTCAAACCTGCAGAATAATTTGCAAATTGAGAATAAAGAACTAAACATTTTTATAATAATATGACAATCTCTGAAAATATAGACATCTGAGTTGTAAGGAATGATAAATATATATGAGAAATTATGTACATATATAATTATATGCATATATATGATTTTTCATTATTGATTACATTTACTATCTTTTAGAGTTAATGTTGGCCTGAGAGATATCAGGATATATCCAAGAGTTCTGTTGGTAGTGCTCATGAAGATTTGCTAGACACTAGGGTGATTCCTCATCATACTTGTTCAGAAATTCTGAACACACTGAGACTGGTAAAACCAGTATTTTTCCTTATTGACTTACCCACATAATTTGGGTGTGAGAGGATTTCATTGGAGAGGAATTAGTGTTTATAACTGGAAACTCTTTGAAAACATCATCATAATAAATGGCGAAGACTTGAACAAAGAATATTTCCTGGAGAGGAAGTTTAGTTTACCAAGAGAATGGATGGAGATCTACAGATGAAAAATTAAGAAAATAAAAGCTGACCCCAAATAATAATGTATATAATACTATTTTAAAGTTTTTGTCTGCTAATTCTGTCGTGTTACTTCTAGTCTGTTTTTACTTACTGATTTTTACCTTAGTTACATACTATATTTTCCTGCTTTTTCTATGTTTAGCAATTTTTGATTGGCTTTCAGGCAATTTACATGGCTGATTATGGGATTGTGTTGTACTATGTGAAAGAGTTGTGGACTTAGTTTCTGGTAGGCTGTTAACTTACAAACCAGGTTGATTGTGTTAGGCTTGCTTCTAAGCACTTTTAAGTCTAGAGTACTCTTTACATTCCGGACTAAAATCTTTCTTCTAAGGTGTGTTAGTTTTAGTTTCACTATTGAGTGCCTTATTTATTTCAAATGTCTCTCCACACGTTGGTGGTATAGTGGTGAGCATAGCTGCCTTCCAAATGCCTCTCTGATCTAGATAGGAACTCAATTTTTTTTTTATTTTGTGTGATAGCTTGATTTAAATTCTCTCCTATAAGTTATCCTTCTTGGTTTCAGTGAGCCCAGCTTATGCATTTTCAGGGATACTCCACTGAAAATTCAAGACTTATCTTGAGACTTTGAAAACTCCTATTTTCCTCCAATTTGTTGCCCTTTTTTACAACTTTTAGCAACTTTTCTTTCTTTACAAATTATGATCTCTCTTTTGCTCAAAATTAACAAAATTGTAAGCCTCTATGTTTCTTATTTAATAATTTCTTTAAATGCATGTGACATATTCAAACCACAACTTGGCTGATGATTATATGTGGAAAATAGAGTTATCTTTATGATATTTTTATGGTATAAAGCTGCAACTTTACTCATTTTAATATTTTATTATCAATTTATAGTCATATTACTTGATCAAAGACTGTTTTTAAGAGTATTTTCTTAGTTCTTAATAATAAGTTAATCAATATTTGAATTTTATAGAGCATTTTTCAATTTTAACTTGCATTTTGTACCATGGGTGTATATGTTGTACTGCTAAGAGACACAGACATAACAATGAGGGGTATGATGATGATGATGATGAAAATTATAATGATAAAAATGTTAATAATAGCATTTAAAAATATAAACTTTTTTAAATCTGTTGGTTATGGATTTTGGAAAAACTTTCACATTTCAAGTTTCTTATAAATTTCAAAAATTGTAATTTTAGAAATGGAAAATGATTATTTTTTCCATTGGATTTTATCCCCCAATTTAATATTTATATAAATTTTGCAGCTATATTATTTAAATTAATTTCTAATGCCCTCTATCTTTACCACCCTGAATTTTTTATACTAACTTCTTTGCATTTGGAATTTATATTGATAATTTTCTTGGATGAGAGGTGTGTTTCTCTGGGACTTTTAAAAGAAATTTTAAATTTATTATACATTTAAAAATATACTTTAGTTGCCCCCACCCATGAAGGCTTGATAGATAATCTACTGCATGTAGTTTTATTTTCCATCTCATTTTTTCCCTTTTATTCATAGTTGACGCCCATTTTCATGGAGAAGTTTCCTTATGGAAATGCTAAGTGTCGCTTTTATCTCTTTCTCTTCATTAATCACTTTATCCTGTTTAGGTCTCCCCAACTCCTCACTATTTTTGAAGGTGTTTAATCTAGAATATACCTGGGTTTTAATAACTTTTTACAAAATTCTTCTCTGCAACATAGAAAACCCTTTAAATCATCAGACTTAACATATTCTTTAATTATTGATTTTGGCTTCTATTGGTTGTTTATTCCAAGTGTAAGTCTGATCATATGTAAGTGGGCTTTCAGATATTACTTCACTATCTGCAAATATCACTGTTGTTGACTGGCTATCAAACTTAAAAAGAAGCACTGGGTTTTTAATAATGTATTTATTTGACTTACAAAAAGAAACCAAACAAAATACAGCATGCTCAGCATCTTCATCTCATCAGTTGGGCCTGTGTATTCCTCATGTGTATTCCTATCAGAATGTGTTCCTATGTGTATTTCTCATCAGAATGGGGCACATGAGGGTGAGAGTCAATGTGTATGCACATCGCATTGACACAAAGAAGCCACAGTCTCAGTTTCCCATATATATATATATTTTAAATAAGATTCTAGTAACATGTATGCATTGTATAGCCTGCATGCCCACTCTCTATAACCCATGACCAGGCGCAGACACAAAGATCAGGAGTTTTACAACAAGAAAGGCAACTGCAATATTCCATAACTATATTCATTTTTTATTCATTGTGTAAAGCAAACCCAGGTATTATTGTTCTAGGTAGTTCTAGGTCAAGCCAAACTTGAGGTCATTCTTTTAATCTCAGATGTTATATTCCCCAGATCCAATTTTACTTTGTCACCCTGCTATGGTGACATATTAATTTTGTATAGTGTTTTCATCTCCATGTAGCTTTTGGCATGGAGTCCACCTTTATGTTTCTTGCTTTAATTCATGGCTATAGTATACTTTTAAATTCTGTTGAAAGCAGACTTTTTTGTTAATAATTGTCCTATTTCCTTGTAAACTTTCTTTTTAAGAGCTTGTTCTCATGCACCCATTTTAACTGCAGTGTTTTTAAATTGTATGCTTATGTAGTTCTCTAGTCATTTTTACAAATATAAATTTTATTTTATTTTATTTTTCTTTGTGGAAATTGATTGATTTTTTGACTCCATCAGATAATCAGTAAAGAATAGCAGAGATACTTAACTATGATTTTATTTATCAGTTCATAGATTCATATCCCTGTGAGAAATATATGCAGAAGTAAACCTTAAGGCAAGAAAGGTAAATTCATTCATAAAATTTATGTAACTTAAAAAAATTCCTATAATTTGAATGGTTCTAATTACTTCACTATTCATCACCAATATCATTATCAAAATTGACTATTTTTGTATATATTTGAACAATTGATCACTTAACAGATTCTGATGTTTAATAAATAATCAAATACATTAATAGTCAAATAATTTAATAACATAATTTTAGTTAAATTAAGACAAATAATTAAATAATCACTTGAGGGCAGCCCGGGTGGCTCAGCGGTTTAGCGCCACCTTGGGTCCAGGGCGTGATCCTGGAGACCCGGGATCGAGTCCCACCTCGGGCTCCCTCCATGGAGCCTGCTTCTCCCTCTGCCTGTGTCTGCCTCTCTCTCTCTCTCTCTCTCTGTGTCTCTCATGAATAAATAAACTCTTTCAAAAATAAATAAATAAATAAATAATCACTTGATAATCATATAATTATCAAATAAAATAAGTACATCATAATAACAAAAATAATAATTTAATTATCAAATAAAATAATTACATCATAATAACAAAGAAATAATGATTTAAATAACAATCATTTGTGAATTATTTCATCATTGATTTCCATTAATAGAAAAGGAAATTAAACAACAGAAATATTGCTTACATTTTTAAGTTTCTACACTCAAACTTGTTTATCAGAAATTGAATCTAGGCTTTCTGAATTGATGGTCAGTATGCTTTATCTACTTCCTAGTATCAATAGAAATTTGACCCACTTAGAAAAACTTGTGTCATCTCAATAGAAATGTGGGTTGGGATTTTAATTTAAAATTATACAATGCTCAGAAGACCCAAAATATATTTCTTCACTTCTATTAAAGTGTTTAGTTTTATAGGAAATAATAGCTAAAGCAACAAAATATTTTTCTAGGTTTTTTTCATTATATGGAAATGCTACTTTTAAACTTTAAAATAATTGTTTAGAAAACATCAAAGAGGGCAGCCCGGGTAGCTCAGCGGTTTAGCGCCACCTTCAGCCCAGGGTTTGATACTGGAGACCTGAGATCGAGTCCCACGTCGGGATCCCTGCATGAAGCTTGCTTCTCCCTCGGCCTGTGTCTCTGCCTCTCTCTCTCTCTCTGTGTGTCGCTCATGAATAAATAAAATGTTAAAAAAAAAGGAGAGAAAATAAAATGTCAAAGGTCATTGAACATCATGTTTACCTGTGCTTTTGAGACAATGAATCTGAATCTTTTGTATCCTTATACTGACTTAATAGTCTATTTATTTTCTTTGCATAAATTTTGTCTTTTGTAAAATATAACAGAGCAACCCAATATTATGAAAAATGATTATTTTGATTAAATCCAACTAATTAAACTTTAGTGCATTTTTTCAATTCTAAAGAATTTTGTAATTTTTATTAGTTTCTTATTTTTAACAATCTATTAAATGTAATTTGAATTTTAAGTATAGTTTTTGGTGCAGTAATGAATAAGAACATCTTCTCTATGAGATCTCTGTATAAGTGAAAAATCAGGAATATAAATGGCTAAATTTTATGTAGAATAATTATGAAAGGTGAGGAAGTGGTATTAAGAAAAAGAAGCTTAAAAAAAGAGACTAATATTTGGTTTTAAAGTCAGAAAACCCTTTGAGGTAGAGATAACATCTAAAGGAAATTTAGAATATAAGTAGAGTTTAACACAAGAATAACAATGTAAAGTTAATTATCTAGGAGGAAGTAGATTTTTATTAAAGAGGGAAATGTTTGTGTCCATAAATTAGACAGACACATAGCATAGGAATATGAGAATTAATACCATAGGAAGATTAATAATCCTGTAAACCAAATTTGTCAAAAGTGATAGCAAACACTTTGACAAATTTTAAATACCATTAAAAATACCATTCTCTATCAGCATTTTAGAAAAAGAAGAAAGAAAAACAAACATTCAAATATGTTTGAATAGATATTATTCTGATTTATTTTCCTGGGATAAGTGTAACTGATTCATAAGAACCCAAAATGGCTTCTTTTCAACAGTATTATTCTTTAAGGAATGCATGAAAATAAGAGTGGATTTAAAAAAAGAAATAAAACTAAGTAAACATAAAACCTTATGGAAGACTGTTTGCATCTGATTATGATAAACTGTAACAAACACTGGCAAAGACAATAGTGATCTTAAAAAAATAAGTATAAATATTCTTTTAAAGAACTTAATTCTCAGAAACTATGAAAGATATGAAATTAAAATGATATATTTTTATCTGATGACAATGAGAAAAGTTAAAAACAAGTACAAAACCTAGGATTGGTTCAAATTCCTCCAAGTATTTTGGTTGATAAAATTGTACAATATTTAAAGAACACAAACTCTTTATTCTAGCTTTGGAAATTGAATATATTGTCTCACATATATATTTATGCTCAACATAAACAATGTATAATAAATATGCATATCAAATAGGTTACTAATAGGAAAAATCAAAGGAAACTCTAAAATTTAATAGTGGTGAGATTTCATATAATTTTTGTGCATTTCCATATATCTTTTTGTTACTTTGAACACTTTAATTCACAAATGCAATGTACATTATTTACTGCTATCACTTAACAAAATCTTAAGTGAAACAGCACAAGACAAAATTCATAATTCACATAAAAGACTGAAAAGATTGCTGACAACACTCTCACTTATATTTCAACTGTCTTTTCACAGTCTTTATGTCATGGAGTCCTTCTTTAATGCCTATTAATATGAAAAATCATTAATATTCTGAGAAATACACTCCATAAAATACTGAACTATATCATAAACTTTATATATTTTTAAAAATAAAAGTTAAGGTCCTATTAGGAATTCTTCATCCCAAACAAAATAGTATAGCATGGTAGAGAAGGAGGAAGTCCTCTTTTCTTTGAATAAAGAAATTCTAACCTGGTCAAAGACATAAGCATATGCATGGAGGTGCCTGAATCTTCAAAGTAAGTGTATAGGTGGAGTGCAAATTGGTTCATCTAGGGCACAACTACTGTGTTCAGTCCATTTTAGGATTAATGAAGCAAAAGAGAAGTAGTTGTGCATGCACACAGATTTATCAATTTCTAGTGTTGCAATGGAATTTCCATGTGTGGCACTCCATCAAGGTTGGAATAAAAATCACATATATCAAAAATATTGAATACAGGATATGCATAATTGGAAGTCAAGGTGTGGTTAGAGTTAAAGCTGTATTGGATTTACATCATAGACCATAAATGTCAGATTGAGTAGTTTCATGATTTATTTATTGGAGTTTATCAGATTATTTCCACATTAAATGTATTTATTGAAAATGCAATAAGGATAAGAATTAAAACTGAAAAGCAGTCAACACTCTCATTAAGACCCATTTATAAACCTCAGCCTGAGTCATTCTGATGACATTCCTGAGGGTAGTCAATTTTAAAAATGATTCCGGTTTATTTGGTTGAGTGACAGACTTGGTTTGGTTCAGGTCATGATCTCATGGGTCATGACATCAAGCCCCTCATAGGGCTATGCATTCAGCAGAGTCTAACTGAAGATTTTCTCCCTCTCCCTCTTCTCTCCCACCCTACCCCACCCCCTGCTCACACAAGCTCTCTCTTTCTGAAACAAATAAATCTTTAAAAAAATTTATTCAAACACTTTATAGATAATATAAATTTATTCCAGTAACAAAATATGTAAGAACTAATGCTAAGTGCATAATCATAAGTATTCACAATATTCAAGTGTTGGATAATCACTATCATTATTAAACATGTTTCACATACCTTAAAAATAGGATTGGATACATATAGGACAAAAAGATGTGTGGTTAATTTTTCATTAACTGTATCTGTCATCCGTACTTTCTAGATTTCCTATAATAGATGTGTATTACATTGATAAAAAATAAAATTTTAGAAATACTTTCCTCAAAAATAAGCTTCGAGTGCATTAAAACTTAAAATTCTCATTATACAGTGATGCCATGTACATCAGAATGATTTTCTTTTTTTCATAATTTTCATTTTAACAAAACTTGTCCCATGTCTGTTTTATGTTTTATGCCAAGACCTTTACCCTGTAGTGCCTTTGTTTTATGGAGCCAAGTCTTTCAAAATATTAGTACCCTTGTCTCTTAACATTATGCTTATTTAAGTAATAATTATCAGTTTAAAATCAGGGGATATGAGAAGCAAGGTATCCTTCAAATAATTGCCAATCACATCAATCTTGTGCAGTGTTCTGTGATGTATGTATACATGTTGTGAGATGCTGTAATGGCTAATTGAATGTGTCAACTTGACTGCCCTGAGGGATGCCCAGATTGTTGGTAAAATATTATTTCTGGGCATGTCTGTGAGGGTGTCTTCGTAAGAAATTAACACTTAAATCAGTAGACTGAGTAAGGAAAATCCTTCTCACCAGTGTGTTGGTGGGTATGGGTTATCATCCAATCCACTGAAGGCTCAAATAGTATACAAATGCAGAGAAAGGGCAATTCTCACCATTTCATCACCTGGGACACCCATCTGTCCTTGAATAACAGAGGTCCTGGTTCTCAGGCCTTTGGACTTCGACTGAATTACATCACCACCTTTCTTGAGTCTCCATATTGTAAATGGTGTATTGTCATATATCATATTGTCATATTGTCATATATCTCAGTTTCTCAAATTGCATTAACCAATTCCCATAACTCTTTTTTTATTTATCTATATATCCTATTAGTCTATCAGTCTATTTTTCTGGACTCTAATATCCATCCACAAACATCATTTTCTCTAAAAAAAAATGAAGTCTTAATATACATGCATATTTGGTCTATTTTCTGAGAACTGGACAAACATTGCAACAAATGAATTGCATTCCTTTGTATTTGGTACAAAAATACATAAAATCTATCTGATGAAAGTGTTAGCTTGGTATCACTGCTGCGAAGAAGGAAATACTTGACATGAAAATGGTAAAATATTTTGAATTAATGAAATTAGAATACAGTTCTATATTTCTCAATAAACCTCTGTTGAAAATAATACAAAACATTTAAGCAAACATCACAAAATAAGATATTTGATGTCAGAGAGACATCAATACTGGATATATATGAGCAATAAATACTGGATATATATGAGCAAAAGAGAGAGCACAGCAAGGGGGAGTGGCAGAGGCAGAAGGAGAAGCAGGCTTCCCACCAAGCAGGGAGCCCGATAGGAGGCTCTATCCCAGGACCCCAGAATTATAACCTGAGGGGAAGGCAGACACTTAACTGAACCACCCAGGTGCCTCTCGATATATTTGCTAAATATAAGATCTAATTAGGACTCTGATGCTATGCAACATGTTGAGGAAAGAAGAGGTATTGAATTAAAATGCTTCAAGAAGCTTGGTACTAAGTATATATTCAAAGTTTTCACTGAGGAAAGTAACTAAAGGCAGTAATAAATGATTACAAAATGTTTTGAATGCTTTGCTAGGAAACTCTTACTAAACTGAAGAGAATAATAATTGAATTATAATAGTATACCTACACAAACCAAGATATATGTATATATATATATATGCAAATATTAGAATGGAATATTCAGTTTTTCTTTGATTTTACAGTATGATTATTGTCCTATTAATAGAAAACTGTTGTGCAGCCCCGGTGGCTCAGCGGTTTAGCGCCGCCTGTAGCTCACGGGGTGATCCTGGAGTCCTGGGATCGAGTCCCACATCCGGCTCCCTGCATGGAGCCTGCTTCTCCCTCTGCCTGTGTCTCTGCCTCTCTCTCTCTCTCTCTCATGAGTAAATAAAATAAAATCTTAAAAAAAAAAAATAGAAAACTATCTACCAGATATATCTTATAAGGGGTGTGGAAAAATATTTGCAATTATGAAGGATAAATGAGTAACTTACATACATTATTCAGAAAAATAAAATGTAACTGGAAAGGAAACTTGTAAGCTAGAAAAATTCATTTCTACCAGATTTTATCTAGATTCCATTGTTCTTTCCCCTTCATTAGCTTTATTGAAAAATTATTTTTTTAAGATTCAAGACTGTTCACACTAATCTCTAGGAATCCTTTTATTTTGTATTTGCTACTGATCCTATCCCTTGACCGACGATAGTGTTTTGTATTCATGCTATTGTTATGATCATCAAAATTTTCAGGGTATAGAAAGTTGATAGGACTTTGGTTATTCAAAATCAATGCATGTTAAAAAAAGTTTATATATTTTCATATTTAGTTTTCATAACATATGTAATATATTACTGATAAAGTGAAGGACTTATTTTATTTTTTCCCCCATCCTATCCATTTTTTTTTTTTTTTTTACTTCCAGAGGTGGCCATATTTTGGGCTTGAGTCCTTTTCATCACTTGTTCCTTATCTACCCTTCTACCTACCTACCTGCCTATCTATATCTATCATCTCTTCATCTGTTATCTGTATCATCCATCTCTGTGTCTGTATCTGTTTGATATATGTAGATTTTTATATCTATTTTCTCTGTATGCTCTATATATCTAAAAGTCCACAAAACCAGTGCAGACTTATATAGTCATACTTAAGTGTCTGCCCTCATGATGGATTTTGAATTCATCTTCAGATAATGCTATTGTATTATTTTATATTTACTTTTTTTCATTGTTAGTTGGATTGAGTAAATCTTCATGTCTTTTGATCATTCTTCTTTCACATATGCAATTACTTTTTAAAGTATTTAAAAATTTGTATCTGCTGTTTATCTTTTTCACATTAATATGTGATTATAAAATAATTACTGGATGGCAATTTTTCTGTTTCACATTTGAAGATATCATGTGCCAATTCTACTTTTACTTTTTGGAGGAACTGCTGTATTGTTTTTCCTAGCAATTGCTCTATTTTACATTCCACTGACAGGGTACAAGATTCCAATCTTTCCACATCCTCACCAATACTTGTTATTTTCTGCTTAGTTTTTGTCTTATATTAGCTATCCTAATGGGTGGGAGGTGGTATCTCATTGTGGTTTAAAAAACCTTTAGGAAATATTAGATTATTAGTAACACAGAACAAAAGTATAAAACCAGTAAAAAGTATAGTCTGTTTTACAGCATGAAGATTTGGTTTGTCTTTAGGAGATTAAAATGTAACTGACTTCAATATATCCTAAATTTTACATTTTAAAAATGTATTACTTTTACATACTTAGCAGCAAATATATTCTAGCTGCATTGAAATTTAAAAGAGCTTAGAATAATTAGTTAAAAAAGGAAATTATCAAATGTCTTTCCTTGTTACCATCACCCATTTCTGAGCCTCATCAAAAATTACATTTAATTTGAGGCCACATTTTCCAGATGATTTCTTTAATGGAGCAAATGTGATATTTATGACTATACAAGTATTATCTACAACATGGAAACTTGTATGGTCCAGTGGTCAGGAATATAGGCTTCCAGTCCAAAATGTCTGCTTCGATTTCTGCTTGGTCATTTAGTCTCTATGTGAACTGAAACAGATAACTTAAATTCATACACCTATATAGCTGTGGGTTATTTTATCTCCTATAGTATGGGGGCCAGATGATAATAAATGACCATCTTTCACAGAATTAACATGAAGATTAAAAGAGTTAGCTAGCACACATTAAGTCATATGTACCCTAATACGTTTACAGTATGAAAACAGGTGTAGAAGAGAAAATTGATTAGCATAGTAAGATTTGGATTGAGAGTACGTCAAAAGCCAAAAGTCCACGTCCACCACTTACTAATTACCCTGGGCTAATTGCACTGTAAATTTGCATGTTTATATTTTAAAGATTTTTTTTTTTTTTTAATTCATGAGAGACACAGAATGAGAGAGAGGCAGAGACCCAGGCAGAGGAGAAGCAGGCTCCATGTAGGGAGCCTAACATGGGACTCGATCCTGGGCCTCCAGGATCATGCCCTAGGCTGAAGGCGTCGCTAAACCGCTGAGCCACCTGGGCTGCCCTGCCCATGCATGTTTATATTTAAAGTGGGGGATATTATGTTTCATTTGTGAAAGGATTGTTATGTGATTTTAAAGGTCTAATTCATTTAAAGGGCTTCATATAGTAAGTAGCAAAGAAACAAAATCAAAAGCAACTGCCATTTTTAATAAATGATACCATCAAAATAGTGCTCTTTCTTTAAACAATAATGTATTGCTTTAATACATTATTTAATACATTATTGCAATAATTGTATTGTAATAATTGTAATTATTGCTTTCTTTTATTTACTTTTGAGTTAAATTTATTTACCTTTTCACCTCTGAGCTTTTTGTTGCAATATCTTCTTTCTATACACCAGCCTTTCACTCTTGCTGCCAACTCAGTTCATGTCTCCCAGTGTCAGTGGCTCTAACTCTTTGTATGTACATGGGTGGTTGAGAGATGATTCTGAAGAAACACACACATATTTATGTATAAGACGATATTTGTGCGTGTGTGTGTGTGTATTTTCAGCATAGAGATTATGGAAATAGTCATCTAATTATATTTGAGTTCTTTTTGAGCTGCCTCACAGTAAATATCATGATATGATACTCTATTCAGGCTATGATTTGGAATTCTTGTATATACATTTATATACCAGTATGACTAAGCAGCCTTATGGTATGTCATTTTGATAGATTTTGTACATTACTAAAATTGTTACTTATTTTATATTCCCCCTTTTTCATTTTTTATCGTTTTAAAACATTTTCAACTATTTAGAAGAGATTTATAGGCAAAGCAACATCTTTGCAAACATCATTCAAGTCTTCTAATATAATTTGCTCCCAGCTCTAAAAACATCTGTCATTTAATGCAATGTTGTTTTATGTTAATTCATGGAGAAAAAGAAAAATATCACATAAAATAAGATATATTTTTATTATAATAAATCCTGAAAACATAGTTTTATTTAACCAACTAAATAAACATTTATTGGTATTGTAAAGAAGTTTACAAAGATAAATGCCATTTTTAATGATATATTTTCTCTCAATTGTGTTATGAAACTAAATACTATATGAACATGTCAGAACCCATCAAATTTTATACAAAGTGTTTTTTATTGGGTAAATTCTAGAACTTAAAAATGAAATCACTAAGCTTCCTCTTTAGGGTCTTAAAGATACAAAATTTATCTAATTTACCTATGTCATTCTTCAAGGACATTTTATAAGATGATGTTAAACAAGAAGTACAGAATTTAGTTTTAGGCAGTAAAATGGAAACGTTTGATTTAAATTACAATAAACTAATATCAGTGCATCTTGATATTTTTATAGTGGTTTCATTTTGTTAATTAATCAAGCATTTATTTTTAAATGAGTCAGATTTCATATTATATATATCACATAGCACTTTAATTTTATATAGTTAAGTTATGAACCACTGAATAATTGTCTTAATATTCTAGAATATATATTATATACTTATTTAGCTAGAGTGACGATTTCCAATGTGTTTTATTTTTTCCCAATGTGTTTTAAAATATGTATCAGTCAGTTATGAATATCTTTTAAAAAGAAGCATATGAAAAAAAAAAAGAAGCATATGTTTATGTTCACATATTTGCTCTAAATTGTGTTTAATATTATAGAGTGAAATAAGGTAATGTAATGATTTATTAAATGTGAATATAAAGAAGAATGATTTAGTGTGCTATAATGTCTATTTTAATAATGTAGTACATAAATGTGTGAATATTTTCAAAATATCCAAAAAACGACATTATTATACTGTATGTTAACTAACAGAATTTAAACAAAGACTTAAAAAGAAAATCTATCCGCAGTCAGATATCAAAATGGAGTCAGGCTCTCTAATTATAGATGTACATGTTAATAGTCTAGAAAAAATAATGCATAAAACCTATGAACTGAGGCCATAAAGCAGCAAAGACCTCATCCTGGGAAAAAGCACAGGTAGGATTTCAACCTTTTTAATGGTACAAACCTAGGAGCAATTAATGTACATAGGAAATGTAAACTGGCAACAAGACTTTGAGACAGGACTGCAGGAGAGATCCTGGTGTGCACAGAAAATAAAAACACCTGTGACCCCGGCCTACTGCTAGTATTTGAAGGAGAGATTCATAAGGGCCTGGGACAATCTTAGTACTAGCTTAGGGACAAAGTCTGGGATCTATTTATGGAACACAAACCAGAGGATGCTAATATATGACTTGGTTCTGAACTGGAATACTTGTACTTGCAATAGTGTCATTTTTTTTCTTTTGGAGAAAAAGATTCCTTAAAGAATATTTTAAATCATAAAACTTGAAAAATAACTTAAAGATAGTCAAAAAGTCTAACAAATGGGAAAGAAGAAAAAAAGAAAAACCCTGGTTTCTTGGATTTTGAATCCAAAATGTATTTATATCATTCATAGGATTATCAAATATATAAATATTAATATGTACAAAATAGACAAAATAGTATAAAATCATAAGACTAAAATAGACAAGTATAATGCAAAAATATGTAAAATATTCTATTTAAAACATAGGAATAAAAATATACATACCTATATTACATCTAGTGAAAGTTTTACTTCTTCCTTGCTGATTTGGATGCCTTTTATTTCTTTTTCTTGTCTCATTGCTGTGGCTTGAACTCCCAATGCTATGTTAAATAACAGTAGTGAGAGTGGACATCTCTATCATGTTTCTGACTGTAGTGGAAATGCTCTCAGTTTTCACCACTGAGGATGATATTAGCTGTGAGTTTTCCATATAAGGCCTTTATCATATTGTAGTGCCTTACCTATAAACCTACCTTTTTGAGGGTTTTTATCATGAGTAGATGTTATAGTTTGTCAATTAATACTTTTTCTACACCTATTGAAAGGATCATAAGGTTCTTATTGTTTCTTTTATTAATGTGATGTATCATGTGGATTGATTTGCAAATATTGAACCACCCTAGCAGCCCAGAAATAAATCACACTTGCTCACGGTGAATGATTCTTTAGTTTGGTAGTATGTTACTAAAAATTTCTGTATCCATTTCCATCAGGGAATCATCCCATAGTTCTCTTTTTTTTAGTGGGGTCTTTGTCTGATTTGGTAATGTTGGCCTCATTGACTGAATTTGGAAGTTTTCATTCTTTTTCAGTTTTTTTTTTTTTTTTGAATACTTTGAGAAGAATAAGTATTAGCTCTTTAAATGTTTGATAGAATTTGTCAGTGAAGCCATCTGGCTCTGGACTTCTCTTTGTTGGGAGAGTTTTGATTGCTGATTCAATTTCTTTGCTGATTCTTGGTCTGTTCAAGTTTTCTGTTTCTTCCTGTTTCAGTTTTGGCTCTTTCTGTTTTTATTTCCTTTTGCTTCCATGTATTTTTTTTTTTTTTATTTCCTGGTTGACCCTTTCATTGTTAAGTAGCATGTCGTTTAACTTCATATATTTGTAGTCTTTCCAAAATTTTTTGTGGTTAACTGGAGGTTTCATAGCATTGTGGTCAGAAAATACGCATGATATGATCATATTCTTTCTATTTGTTGAGGACTGATTTGTGACTTGGTATGTGACCTATTCTGGAGGATGTCCCATGTGCACTTGAAAAGAATGTGTATTCATCTGTTTTAGGTCCATTCAAAGCCATTGTTTCCTTTTTTATTTTCTGTTTAGATGATCTTTCCATTGATGTGAGTGGGGTGTTAAAGCCCCCTACTATTATGGTATTAGTTCTTTTATGTTTTTGTTTTATATATTTAGGTGCTCCCATATTGGGTACATAGATATTTACAATTGTTAGATCTTCTCGTTGGATTGTCCCCTTCGTTATGATTTAGTGCCCTTCTTCATCATGATTTAGTGCCCTTCTTCATCCTTTGTTACAGTCTTTGTTTTACAGTCCAGTTGGTCCTATAGAAGTATTGCTACTCTGGATTTCTTTTGATGTTTATTTGCATAATAAATATTTCTCTAATCCCGCACTTTCAATCTTCAGGTCATTAGGTCTAACATGAGTCTCCTGGGCAGCCAGGGTGGCTCAGTGGTTTAGCACCGACTTCAGCCCAGAGCATGATCCTGGAGACCCGGGATCAAGTCCCACATCGGGCTCCCTGCATGGAGCCTACTTCTCCCTCTTCCTGTGTCTCAGCCTCTCTCTGTCTCTCTCTGTGTTTCTCATGAATAAATAAATAAAATATTTTAAAAAATAATTAAAAAATAAATAAAATGAGCCTCTTGTAAGCACCATATTAGATGGATCTTGTTTTTTAATCCATTCAGATGCCCTTTTGATTGGAGAATTTAATCCATTTACATTTAGAGTAATTATTGATAGGTCATATCTAGCATCATTTTATTACTCATTGTCTCTGGAGATTTTTTTCTGTGTCTCTCTTGTCTTTGTCACTTTTGGTCTTTCCTTTCCACTCAGAGTCCTCTTTACTTTTTTTTGCAGGGCTGGTTTAGTGGTTGTGAATTCATTTAGTTTTTGCTTGGGAAACTTTATCTTTCCTTATATTCTAAGTGATAGCCTTACTGGATAGAGTTCTTGGCTGCATATTTTTCCCATTTATCACTTTAGTGTGTCCTGCCACCTCCTTCTGGCTTACCATGTTTTGTTGAGAAATCTGCAGCTAGCTTTATGGGTCTTACCAGTTAAGAACTTCTTTTTTCTTCTTTCTTTTACGATGTTTTCTTTATTGCTATATTTTGCCAATTTAATTATAATGTTTTGATATTGGCTTATTTTTGTTGATTTTGACTAGAGTTCTTTTGTCTCCTGGATCTGAGTGTCTGTTTCCTTTCCCAAGACTAGAGAAGTTTTCAGCTATTATTTCCTCAAATAAATTTCTGCCCGCTTTTCTCTCTCTTCTACTTCTGGGACTGCTATCATACAAATGCTCTTACGCTTGATGGAGTCACTGAGTTCCCTAAATCCATTCTCATGTTCCAGAATTTCCTCTTCTTTCTTTTGTTCAATTTCATTATTTTCTATTATTTTATCTTCCAAATCACTAATTTTTTCCTCTGCTTCCTCTAGCCTGCTGTTCATTGCATCAAGTCTGTTTCTAATCTCAGTCACTGTAGTTTTCAATTCTGACTGATGCTTTTAAAAATCTTCTATCTGTATAGTAAGGGTCTTCATGAAGTCTTTCATTCTTTTCTTAAGCCCAGTGAGTATCCTTATGATTGTTGCTTTAAGTTCTCTATCAGGCATGTTTCTTACATCTGTTTCACTTAGATCTCTGGCTGTGATCTTATCTTATTCTTTCGCTTAAGAAGAATTACTCTGTTTTGGCATTTTATCTAAATCTCTTCTTTCTTCAGTGTGACTTTTTCTCTCCGTTTAGTTGTGCAGTTTGTTCTGTCGGTCTTTAGGTTGATTTCTGGGTTGATTTGAATAATTTGATAGATACCTACTTGTGTTCGTTGGATGAAATGAGCCTGGCATACTCCTACTTCTCTGCCATCTTCTCTTCCTCAGCTACCAGTAGTACCTTAGACAAACTGCTTAACCATTTTGAACTTTACTTTTCCATAGATGTTTCTCAATTTTTTCCCATGGATCTTGCTTCATGCATTGCCACTTGTAGAAATATCACTTTTCTTTTTGGTTCTGGAGGCTAGAAATCCAAATTCAAGGTGTTGGCAGGTCTGGTTGCTTCTAAAGCCTTTCTCCTTGGCTTATTGCCCCTGACTAGGTGACTTTTCTCTGTGCTCATGTGCTCCCAGTGTCTCTCTTACTGATGTTAAGCTTCACCTTACCCTCTGTCTCTTCTGCCTCTCATCTGGACAGGCTGATAAGAAAACTGGAGTGATCCCTCTAATACCTATCAAATAAATCATCTCAATCATCTATCACTTATCTGTAAATTATCATTATCTATTATCTATCAATTACTTATTATCTATATCATATTTCATCAGTGTTTCATTTATTATATCTCATCAATCTGTCATGGAGAAGGAATCTATATTCAAACTGTGAGTTCAAATTATTAGTAATAATTCCAGTCATTACACAATCCTAATATTCTTCCTGTCTTCCCTTACTTTATATTTCTTTCTTCCTTTCACTGCCAATTAGAAATGTATTTTCCAGTTTTATCAAAATCTTATTTGCTTAATCATACAATAAAACAGAAAACTGTCTCAGAATTACTCCTATTATGGGGGAAAAAACACATATGCACTGCATATGACTTATTATTTGTTTGCAGTTCTTTTTTGTTTCCTTTTGTCTTAGTATAAATGGTGACAGTACAGTATGTTAATGGTTACCTTAGTTTCCTTTTCAGTATCTTTAATAATATTCAAAATAAACACAGTGAGGTTTGTTTTTTTCTGGCTTCTGGAATTTCTTGTATTTTTTTTTTTTTTTTTTGAGATAGTACTCAATATTTTCTTAAATATAGTAGCTTTTTGGTATGCCTTTGATTCTGATAGTGTAAATCCTGTTATTTCATTCCTCTTAACCTTGTTTTGGATATTCTAGGCAGTTGGCATTCCACTAAAAATTTAAAATACACGTTTTAAAAAAGGATTTCATATAAAATTACTTAGATTTTGCTTATGCTTATTTTGGATTTCTAAATCATTTTGGTAGGAATCTACATCTTATTTGTGTAAAGTCTTTTAATCTATGATCTTTTAATATTTCTGCATTTACTTAGGTCTTTCTTAATTTCACTTAGCAGTGTTTTGTGATTTTTAGGATACTGGTGTTGCATAGCTTTAATTGAGTATTTTCCTATGTTGATAGGATGTATAATAACAAAACAGTGATCTGCTTCTGTTCAAGGGTCAAATATATGAATGAATTTAATATCTATTGAATATTTGTCTATTCTACAACCTGAATAACTCAGAAGGCATAATGAGTTTTACTAATATTTAAAAACTAAATGGAGCATTATGCAGTTTTTTCCCCCACTAAAACTACCAGATACATATATCAGTTCTTCTAGATATTATTTATTTGTAGTTACCATAGAGCATTATTTGTACATTATCTTGCCATTTAAAAATGATGACAGTTTTAATTATTTACCAGTCTTAATTTCTTTTGTCCTTATTTTATTACAAGGGTACCTTAAATACAATATTACACCCACACAAAAAAAGAGATAATGAAGATTCTATTTTCAAACTCAGAGGAAATCGTGTCTTTTTATTTTTAAGTAGAATATTAGTTGCATATTTTTATATCTTTCCAGGTTGAAGAAATTCCTTTTATTCTGAATTAATTTAGATTTCTCAATCATCTGTCTCTAAGTTTTTCCCAAGTATTTAATATATTTATTTAGCAAAACGTTCTCTTTTACTCTGTGAGTATGCTGGATCACTTTGAATTATTTTTGCATGTTAAACTAATTTGAATTGTTGAGATAAATCCCAGAGAGTCACAACATATTATTATTTTGTGTATTTCCAGATTGTGTTGCCTCATATTTTATTTAGGTTGCAGGTGCTAATAAAACACATTGCCTTTACGTTTTTGGGGGGTTAGTAGATGCTTATTCTAGATTCATGATATATGGGGTCAATTATTTTTTTATATAGATAAATAATTGATTTTTTTTTATATCTTCTTTTTTTGTTGGTAAATGTGCTTTTCATCCTGAATAATTTATACATTTCACCTAATGTGTCAAATGTGTTGCCACAAAGTTGTTTATATTACCATCTTTTTTAGGATGGAAGGTATCTGTAGTGTAGTGTGAATAGTTCATAACTTTGTTTTCCTTTCATGCTCTGATTTTCAGCATTTATAAATTTTATTAAAATTTAAATGTTAGCCTTAGGCTTTATTGTTTTTTTTAACATATGTTTAATATTTAATTTTTGCTTAGACCTAATAATGTGTCTCATTGTTTTCTTTGTGTTTACCTTTCTACAATAAAAGTTTAGGTCATTCTGAGTGAAATAAGTCAATCAGAGAAGGACAAACATTATATGGTCTCATTCATTTGGGGAATATAAAAAATAGTGAAAGGGAATAAAGGGGAAAGGAGAAAAAATGAGTGGGAAATATCAGAAAGGGAGACAGAACATGAAAGACTCCTAACTCTGGGAAACGAACAAGGGGGGGTGGAAGGGGAGGTGAGCAGGGGGTGGGGGTGACTGGGTGATGGGAACTGAGGGGGGCACTTGATGGGATGAGCACTGGGTGTTATTCTGTATGTTGGCAAATTGAACACCAATAAAAAATAAATTTATATATATATTAAAAAGTTTAGGTCATTGTTTTCTTTTTTCCTTTTTTTCTTTTTAAAAAATTTTTCATTGTTTTCTTTTTAATATTTTATGTAAATTAAATTTTTCTCTAAATACTTATTTTGCCACAATCTTCTCAAAATTTTTGTTTTCATTACCTCTCATTCAAAAGTATAATTGCCATTGCAATTTTAAACACATTTTATGTTACTTAATTTCACACATTTATGAATTTCCTAGTTATATCTTTAATATCTAGTTTAATTCTATTATGATGAGTATACTATATGTGACTTACAAATTCAGGTATTTGGTAAGGTTTTTTTTACAGTTCTTTGTATATACTACGTCTATTTTTGTAAATAGTCCATGTGTTCATGGAAAGGATGTATATTTTGCAAATGTTGGATGCAGTTTTGCAAAAGGATCTTCCTTAGCAATTATCTAGGTGATTTTAGATATCTACAAAGAAAAAGAGCCATCTTTTACTGTGATTGCACCCTTTGTTTTTTTCACATTGTAGATGAACAGACAACATTTCAGGTGATATTCAGTAGTGACTTACATACTTGACAGTTGAGAAGATATAGATTACTACAATGTTAGGAAATATTAAAGCCCAACTCTACAGTGCTGCCACCAAAAGAACATTTTTGGAAGAAAGGCTGTCCTTGATTTTTAAGTGCACAATCAACTGTTTGAAAAGAAAAATCTATGTTAATGGATCTATATAGCTAAATAAATGATGAACTAATGTGTATATGGATTCCTAGGAAACTCAGTAAATGTTGAAGAACCTATTCTAATAATTTTTCCCTTTGCTGCATTTCAGTCATTTGGATGTGTTTCCAAGCCCAGCTCTAATTATACCTAAGAACACTTTCTTTTTGTACAGTAGTCAAGAAAATAATCCTTCCAATATATTACACACTTCTTTTTTTTTTTTTTTTTGAAAATATAAGCAGCAAATATGTGATACATATGTCATTCTTCTTAGAAAATAGGTTGGAGGGTTTGACATAGCTTGAGAGCCAGCTGGGCCTATTAAGTGAACTTCAGCATTCATCACCTTTATCCTTTCAGTGACGGATAGTGGATAGGTCTGACTCTGTAGAGAAGAGCTGATGGGTGTTATCTTTGTGTAAGCTACTCTGAAGCAGAAATGCCACAGATTATGGACAGTCTACAGCAATACAACATGAGTGCTTTGTAACAAACTACTTCCAAATTCAGTTGTTTAAAACAATACATATTGGTTTATTTATTTTTCGATCTATGTATCAGTAGGTGGCTCTACTTCATGCTACCAGCCTAGTGGGCTTGACTTAAGCCTGCAGTGAGTTTCAGGTTTGCTCCTGGGTTTCTAAATTCTCTTTGCACCTGCACCTAGCTGAGCGTGCTTTTCTCTTGACAGATCACTGAAGCACAGAATGGAAACAAACACTTCTTAAAGCCTTGCCTTAAAACCAGCCTATTAACAATTCTACTCACATTTTCATGTCCAAAATAAGTCATGTGAATATATAAAAATCAGTGGGACTGCAAAGTATATAGAACAGATCATATGAGACATTAAAAGCCAACATGACAAAGAGTAAATGCATAATTCCAAATACAGGTAGGGTGGAAAACTGAGGATAATAACTCCACCACCCTAATACACCTAGTTGTACTGTTTAAATTTGGTACAAATAATAATAATAAATTCGAATTCTGTACTTAATCAGAATAATAATAAATTCTTATTCTGTACTTAATCAGAATAAGAAAATCTACCTTCTCAGTAATTTAGTAAGGAAAAAGTTACTAAGTGGTTCAGAGTTATGAATGTGTCTACCTTCCCAGTTTCAAAATATTTAAAGTAGGGAAGAAAAGTTTCTCTTTAAAAACTAGTACATCAATGTTAGTATACTGAGTAAAGATTATAATAAAAATCAGCCTAAAAATAAGTTTAATTTCAATATTTTTCCAGAGACTCATGAAAGATTATTTTATTTTATGTGAAAATGAGAGAAAATGATGATCATACACATTGCAGTTTTCATAAATATCATTCCTTGTCAACTTAAATTTAGAAGAAATTAAACAAGAATAACGTGGGTCCCTAACTCTACTTTGAAGTTATTATATCACAGACTGCTCCAAAATCCATGTTAGGACTAAAGCCTTTTATAGAATTTGGACTTTTGACAAGAAAATACAATTTTAAACTTCACTGTATGTGAATTGATTCTCATTTTTGGAAACTGCTAGTTTAACTTTATAATGCAGGAAAATTTAACTGGACCAAATACTGGAATGTATATTGTCAGATTATCACCTCACTTTCCAGGGATGATAGTTTTATAAAACTTGAACGAGAATAAAAAGAGGAAAAGATAAATATAGAAACAGATTTAAGTTTTCTTAAATGTATCTTTGGAACATATTTTAAAATAACTCCTGGAATGGATAATACTTTAAACTTATCTAAATAGAAGCAGAACAAAGGAATTACTCCAAATTTAGAATCTTTGTTCATGTCTCTGCTTTAAAATTTTTTCAAAGTTCCTTTGGTATGAAAAAAACCACGGAAACCAGACTTTCTACAGCACATTCAAAAAAAAAAAAAAAAAACTGTTCATAAACTAAGCAAAAATAGGTGATTGTGATTGATGAAGGTTAAATTTTGCTGGTAGCAACAAAGACTTTTGATTTTAATGTATGTTTTTGCTGAAATTTCTTAAAGATTCTAAGCTACTTTAGAGTTAAAGTGTCCATATACATTAAATAGTGATAATATTTTAAAGCTGATAATTTCATCAGCAACAAAATATCTCATGTTTCATTTAAATATATTAACATTCACTTTCTCATAAAAGATTCAGGATATCTTTAAGACACAGTCTAGCTCTGTGTTAGATAAGTATCATATACATCACAGATACACATAGATTTAGTAGCACAGATTCTTGTATTTTATGTAAGTAATCGATTATTAACACTAAGTAAACTGAAAAATTAATCAGATATTAATTCAAGAAAATAATCATAAAAGCTACTAAGAAATTATAACTACAGTGCCAATAGAGAAAATAAAATGAAAGATTGTAAATGCTTGACTACTCCACATGAGGAAGGAAAAGAGGAAAAAGGAATTTTACTCAGCAATAAAAAATAAGTAAATTATTCTTACACTCAAGACCATGCATGAATCTCAAGATGCTATGCAGAGTATAAGAAGCAGGACAAAGAAAATCCTTGTAAATGAAGCTGTGAGGGCATCTGGGTGGATCTGTTGGTTAAACATCTGCCTTTGGCTCAGGGCATGACCTCAGGGTTTTGGGATTAAGCCCTGCTTCAGGCTTCTTGCTTAGCGGGGAGCCTACTTCTCCCTCTCTCTCTGCCTGCTGCTCTCTCTGCTTGTGCTCTGTCAAACAAATAAATAAAATCTTTAAAAAAATGAAGGTGTGTATGCGGTTGTATGTATAAGACAAAACTAATGGAAAAAATACCCTAGAAATTTGGTTGCCTCCTGATGAGGACATTGGGATAAGAGACACAAAACTTAATGGCGTAAGAAAAATGTTCTGTATGTTGATAGAAGTACATAGATGAACCATCATTTTTCTGAATGATCAAATTTAAATATAGAAATAAACTTAATAGATTTGTTAACAATAGTGGTATGAGTCAGGATTTCAAAAATATTATCTATGAATTCTAGACTTAAAAAATTAGTAATTTTATTGAGTATCAGTTATCACACATGATGCAGGTGATAACAAATATAGAAACAGAACATAATAGAATGCCCAGTTGGTGTAGATTGGAATTGAAATTTTAGGTACAGCTATGAATTCATGACTATAAGTACATATTTATAAATAAATGTATATAGAGTTACACTGGAATATTTATATAGAAAACAGATTTATATAAATTTACTCCTTATAGTTTTAAATATTGATATGTTTGTATATATGAATATAAAATTCATACACAAATGTGTATATATATGTATGCATGTGTTATATATGCATGTATGTACTTTCTTCCTGGTTCTGCTTTCTTATTATTTATTCATTTTTAGAGAGAGGAGAGGGGAGGGTTAGGTGGAGAGGGAGAGAGAGAACCTTAAACAGGCTCCATTCACAGCACGAGGACCGATGTCTGGGTTAATCTCTTGACTGTGGGATCATGACCTGAGTCAAAATCAGGTCAAACGCTTAACTGACCGAACCACCACCCAGGCGCCCCTCTAGTTCTGCTTTCCAAGAACACCTAGAAGCAATGACAAACCTTTACCCATGACCATACCTAGTGTCCATATCTTGCTTTCAAAAAATTGATATATTTTTTTCTCAGGTAGTTTTAGATTCACAGTAAAATTGAGCAGAATACAAAGATTTTTCCATAAACCTACTTATGTTTCTTCCCTCAGTTTTCACTATTATTATATCTTATTAGAATGATGACTCTGTTGCTTTGATGAGCCAATATTGATACATTATTATAATTAAAATTTAAAACTTATAACATTGTTCCAGTCCTTGTGTTGTACATTTTGTGACAAATGTACATTCTGACAAATGTATAATGGCCTGGATCCACAATTAGAGAACCATACTGAATAGTTTCACTGTTCTGCTCTGCCTATTTCTCTATCCCTCCTTCCACCCCCACCTTCAACTTCTGAGATTCACTGATCTTTTTACTATGCATAATTTTGCCTTAATAGAGTGACACATAGTTGGAATCACGCAATATGTAACCTTTCCTGTATTGTCTTCTTTCACTTAGCAATGCATTTAACATTCCACCATTTTTTTTATTTTATTTTTTATTTATTTACTTATTTTTTTTGTTGCTTGAGAGCTAATTTCTTTTTATTGCTCAATAGTATACCATTGTATGGATTTACCACAGTTTGTTCACTTATCCACTAAAGAACATCTTGGTTGCTTCCTAGGTTTGGGAACCACGAATGAAGTTGTTATAAACATTCATGTGCAGGTTTTTGTGTGAACATAAATTTGGAGCTCATTTGGGTAAATGCCTAGGAGCATGGTTTCTGGATTGTCTTAAGACTATATTTAGTGTTGCAGAAACCAGACAAATTGGTTGTTCCAAATTGTCTTCACCATTTTGCATTTCCCATTGCAAGAGTTCCCATTGCTCCAAATTTGCACCATCATTTACTGTTGTGTTTTAGATTTTAGCCATTCTGTTAGGCGTATAGTGATATCTCACTGTTTTAATTTGCAGTTTTATAATGACACATGATATATGAAACTTATCATATGCTTATTTGCTATTCATATATTTTCTTTGATGAAACTGCTTTTTAGATAATATTCTTATTTTTTAATTGTGTTGTTTTCTTATTGTTCGTTTTAAGAGTTCTTAGTATATTTTGTGTAATAGTTCTGTATCAGGTATGTCTTTTGTAATCTCCCTATGTGGCTTGTCTATTCATTCTCTTAACGCTTCTTTTACAGAAAATGAGTTTTTAATATTAATGAATATTAATTGTTTTTCTTCCCACATGGTGCCTTTGGCATTTTAACTAAAAAATTATTGCCAAACTCTTAGTAACTTGGGTTTTCTATTTTCTCTTCTATAAGTTCTATAGTTTTGAATTTTACATATAGGTTTATGATTAATTTTGACTTAATTTTGTAAGAAGAGAGAGGTCCTTTTTCTTTTCTTTTCTTTTCTTTTTACATGTGGATATCCAGTTTTTACAAGAATTTTTTTCAAAGTAGTATCTTTTCTCCTTTGATTGCCTTTACTTTCTTTCAAAGGTCAATTGACTGTATTTGTGTTGGCCTATATCTGGGCTCTCTTATTATGTTTCATTGGCCTATTTGTCTATTATTTTGCTTATACCACATATACTGATTATGGTAGCTTTGTAATAAGTCTTGAAACCAGGTAGTGTCACTCCTATGGCTCCATCTTCCTTTGATGTTGTGTGGGCTGTTCTGGGTATTTTACAATTCTATTTATATTTTAGAATCTGTTTGTTGATATCAACAAAATAAGTTACTGGGACTTTGATTGAGTTGAATCTGTATGTCAATTTGGGAAAAACTGACATATTTACAATATTAAGTCTTTCTGACCAGGCATGTGTTATGTCTCTTCATTTACTTATTTCTTTTTATTTCCTTTACTTGAGATTTATAATTTTCTTTATATATAAATCTTGTTAGTTATCTGTACTTAAACAATTTTGGTGTTAATTTAAATAGTACTGTGTTTTAAATTTCAAATTTTGATGATCTGTTACTGGTATATAAGAAACCAAATGAATCATGTATTAAATTTATATCCTGAAATTGTTCCATAGTTCCTTGTAGTTAGCAGGAGATTTTTTGTTGACTCTTTAGAACTTTCAACCTATGGGCAGCCCAGGTGGCTCAGCGGTTTAGCGCTGCCTTTGGCCCAGGGCATGATCCTGGAGACCCAGGATTGAGTCCCATGTCGGGCTCCCTCCATGGAGCCTGCTTCTCTCTCTCCCTCTCTCACTCTCTCTCTCTCTCTCTCTCTGTCTCTCTCTCCTCTCTGTGTATCCTCATGAATAAATAAATAAAATCTTTAAAAAAAACTTTCAACCTAGATAATTATATAATCTGCAAACAAATACAATTTTATTTCTTCCTTCCCACTTTTATGTCCTTCTCTCGTCTTATTGAAATAGATAGGACTTCCAGTACAACATTCACTAGGACTGGTGAGAGTGGGCATGTTTGCCTTTTCCCATATCTTAATTCCTAGATACAATTTTCCATGGAGGGAATCTACAGATCCTTAAAGAAAAATCCTTTCCTAAGCTTATGCCAAGAAAGTCTAAGATGAAGTTGGAACAGCTCCTAGTGCTAGAAATGAAGAAAATAGCCAAAGAATGATGGGGAAAGAGGAAAAGGAAATAAGGGACAGCATGAAGAGTTTTTTTCTGATGACATTTGAAACAGTTTGGACGTCAAAATAAATCATGGTAGCAATTGATTGTAATTCATTGAATAAGTAAAAATCAATCAGCTGTTAGTGTTATAAATAAGAGAGTTAACAGTAAAATGTCAGTTAAAATATCTGAATACAATGATAGAGTTATATAATCATGCTTGTTAATACTATGAATGATAGTGTAAAAGGAATTAGGATATTTGCAATCTTAAAGTAGCTCTCTACAAATTACTTATTAATGACAATGTGAAAAAGAAAGCTTTCCATAGTAGAGATATAGTGGACATCACCTAATCCAAGTGATCAAAATTAAGATTAATAATTTTGGGATAAACTAATATCAGGAGGCTTCTAATATGATGCACCAAGATGGATACGTCATATTTGTAGCAATATTACCAAAATGCACAATTTGAGTCCTGAAATAATACTATATAAATACTGATTAAGGACTATTTTGTAAAAATATCTCACCTGGGATGCCTGATGGCTCATTTGTTTAAGCGTCTGACTCTTGGTTTCAGCTCACTTCATGATCTCAGGGTTGTGAGACTTAGCTCCGCCTCAGGCTCTGTACTCAGCATATTCTACTTGATATTCTTTTCCCCTCTGCACTCTTCCCCCCACCCCTACCCAGCTCACTATCTCTTTCTCAAATAGATAAATAAATAATTTTTAAGAATTACCTTTAGTTACTAGGACACCCATTATTTAAAAAAGAAAGAATACTAAATAATTCCTTCAGGTTAAAGACAACAATGAAATATAATGCTTGATGTTGGATTGGTTGCTAGCAAAGAAAACTCTTGATAAGTTACCCTATTAAGATAAATGATAAATTATACTGTGAATTTAGATTAGATAGTGCACTTGTATTAAATTTTCTGATCTTAATAATTGTTCTGTGGCTAGGTAATATTTTTGTCTTTAGGATATATACACTAATTGTGTAGAGATAACAGGGTTCACTGTATCCAACTTCAGAGGACTGGTGAATTTGTAAAAAAGATATATAGTAATTTCTTGTATAGGCATAACTCAGAGATATTGTGAGTTAAGTTCCAATTTTTAGAATATTCTTTTTCAAAATAGTATCCTTTCTTCTTTGATTACCTTAACTCTTTTACAAAGATCGACTGACCGTATTTGGGTTGGACTATCATAATAAAGCTAATATGGCAATAAGGTAAGTATCTCCATAAAGTGAGCCAAAAGATATTTTTTTGGTTTTCCAGTGCATATAAAAGTTACATTTACACTATGCTGTAGCCTGTTAAGTGTGCAACAGTGGTATGTCTTTAGAAACTGCACATAATTGGGATCCCTGGGTGGCGCAGCGGTTTGGCGCCTGCCTTTGGCCCAGGGCGCGATCCTGGAGACGCGGGATTGAATCCCACGTCGGGCTCCCGGTGCATGGAGCCTGCTTCTCCCTCTGCCTGTGTCTCTGCCTCTCTCTCTCTCTCTCTGTGACTATCATAAATAAATAAAAATTAAAAAATAATAAAAAATAAAAACTGCACTTAATTAAAAAATATTTTATTGTTAAAAAATGTTAACCACCATCCAAGCTTTCAGCCATTCATAATCAATGATCACAGATCACTATAACAACTATGATAATAATGAAAAGTTTAAAATACTGTGTTACCAGAAGTGATGCGGAGACACAAAATGAACAAATGCTATTGGAAAAATGGCACCGATAGACTTTATTGATTCAGGATTACCACCAACCTTCAATTTGTGTAAAACAGTATCTGTGAAGCACTATGAAACTAAGTACCATAAAACAAAGATACCACTAGTCTTGTGATATATAATATTACATATATTATTACATATTAATTATTTATACCTTAACATACATGTGTATATGATATGTATATATACACATATATATACATATATGTATATATCTTCCTATATATATGCATATATATGTGTGTGTGTACGTATCACATACACATGTATACCCCTCCCCCCAGAAAGGTTGATACAGTAGGTCTAGGCATTGTGTTTTACCCTAAATGCATATATGGAATCTTCTATACTGCTTTTTAATAATATTTCAAAAAGGATACATTATAATGAAAATCAGAATACATATAACAAAATAAAAGTTACTTAGAAGAAGTGAAAGAAAACACTTGTGCTTAAGGATTTTGCAAATACTCAAAGAAAAATATTGCGCACTGTAATGAGTCATTCAGTAAATGGTATCCTTATGGAAATAATGGGAAGTTCCAAAACAGTTTCTTCGAACACCCTGAAGTAGAAGTTAATGGCAACACTTTTGCTGTTTTCTAATGATTATTTTTACAACAGAAGTAGATTGTAGATTAATGGATGGGCTTCATAATTCTTAGAACAGCTCTCTCTTTTTTTTTAATATTATGTTTTTGGAAACTATTACACGATTGATTGCAAAACTGTGACATACTGAGAATTTACTATCATGCACTACACTAAGAATTAGCATACAATTGGTCATTTGATGTTTTTCAGGAGACTTTCAAGTTTTATCGTTTGCTTTAAATCACACAAGCAAGGATTAGTGCAGATTCAAATTGACACTTCAGCTATGTTATTATAATCCCTGTGTAATATAACTTAGTTCCCTATAATAAACATTGCTAAATGAAATCATGATGGTGTATGCAAAATGACTTAAATATGCATCTGTCAATGGAAGTGATTTTCATCAGCATAAATTCATTGAGCATTCTTAAAGTTGATGGTTTTACTAGCATTAAATACACAAAGAACAACTATACCCATAGTAGATGTGGCAAGAAATAAAGGTACTGGGAACTTTGCATAAAACTAAAATTAAAAATAAAACTTATCTTTTTGCTAAAAACAATCCAATTACATAGAAAGTATTTTCACATTGTACCAAGATAGTGTTCATTATGGATATCAGCATATATCACTTAAAGAGGCATTCTGTGTCTACATATATTTGGAAAATACTGAATTAAGCACAGTTGATACTCTTACAGGAGTTTTTAGAGCATTTAATATGCAAACTCATAATTGTATATCACTTAGAATTTGATGTAAAAAAAAAAAGAAGTTGATGTAATATGCAGTGCACCTCCAGTTCGAATTAGTATAGAAACACTGCTTCTTTCCTTCTTTTTTTTCTTTATCTTCCTAACAAAATAGCTCCTAGAGTTAGAGTTCTGCCAGAGTGCATGGATTGTAGTTAGAGAAAGACTGGGATGATGTGAAAAACTTTAAGATGGAAGATGATGAAGTTGGGAAAATGGTTAAAAATCAGCTAATTGGCAGGAAACAGACATTTCAGTTATTTTATTTTTTTTTTTATTTTTATTTTTTTATTTATTTATGATAGGCACACAGTGAGAGAGAGAGAGGCAGAGACACAGGCAGAGGGAGAAGCAGGCTCCATGCACCGGGAGCCCGACGTGGGATTCGATCCCGGGTCTCCAGGATCGCGCCCTGGGCCAAAGGCAGGCACCAAACCGCTGCGCCACCCAGGGATCCCTTCAGTTATTTTAAAAAGAAAAATCAGTCTGAGGAAAAAAAAGTGTTACTTGATGAGGAGAAAGCTTCCATGCAAGAATATATTATCTATGTTGTCGAGATAAATGTGTGTCAATGAACAGTGAGGAAATGAAATGTTGAACATAGATTCATTGTAACAATAAATAAATATGGCATCCTGAAAAGTATTAGCATGGAGAAAACACTAGTAAAATTGTATTGTATTTGGTAATAAATACCAAAGAGTTGGAGAAAAAGACAGGGATACATACAAAGGAGGAAGGGAGTAATTTGCAGATCAAGAACCCCAAATACATGAGTCAAGTGCTCATCTTTGGAGAGTGTGTGGGATGATGATTTTGATAAGAGAGAAAGGCCCTTTATCAGAGGTTCTCACCTGTGAGAGAGCATCTACTCAGCAGCATCACCTAAACACTTACTTGAAATGCAGACTTAGACTCTGTTAGTTGGCTTTGCCTGGTATAACAAATTGCCATAGTCTGGATGGCTTAGACAACAAATACTTATTACTCACAGTTCTGGAATCTAGAAGATCAAGATTGGGATGCCAACATGTTTAGACTTTTGGCGAGGGTCCATTTCTTGGTTTATAGGTGGCTACCTTCTTAATTTAACTCTGGAGACAGGAGGGAGGGGCCTGGCAATATGTGTTTTTATAAGCCTCCAGATCTTTCTGTTTCATCCTCATTTTGAAGACAAACTCTGTTTCATGTTAATTCTGAGGCAACAGTGATGTTTTAAAAAGATAGTGCATCTTCAAAGCATTGACATGAAAAGCTCAGAAAATAAAATGACCCAAGCTTAGTTCTTTTAAGAAAGCTTACATTAAGCCAGTGATTGAGAATAAAGAATTGAGGACCTATATAAAAATGCAATATAATTTTTACCAGATATAAATTAAAGGAAAGAGGAGAGTTCATGTGAAATAATAAAATATGAAGTATTTGTTTTACTTATTCCTGTTTCTCTAAGGAAGTTCTAAGCTTAAGAGCATGGATGGTGAAAGGAAATAGAATGGATGCTGTAGAATCAGGTGGTTCACTGACTGTGGAGGCTTCTCAAGTGGACTTGTGACTCTGTTGGGCCCCTTAGCATTGGAAGGTGCAGTGATTTTTAATTAGATGATTTGTTTTTTAGTTTTGTCTTTGGCTATTTTGTTCATTGTATTGCTATTGAGTTGTATGAGTTCTTTATATATTTTGAATATTAACTCCTTATATATGATTTGCAAATATTTCTTTCCAATCTGTAACTTGCCTTTTCATTTCTTTGATCATTCTTTTATTGTGCAGAAGCTTTTTATTTTGTTGTAGTCACACTTGCTTTTTATTTTGTTGTTTGTGCTTTAGGTGTCATATAAAAAAAGAGAGAGAGAGAGAGAGAGAGGGAGAATTTCCAAAACCCATGTCAAGGAGCTTTTTCCCTATGTTTTCTTACATCTTTCATGATTTCAGGTCTTACATTTAAAGCTTTAACCCATTTTGAGTAATTATTGTGAGTGATGTAAGATAGCGGTCTAATTTCATTCTTTTACATGTGGATATCCAATTTTCCCAGTTCCGCTTGTTGAAAGGACTGTCTTTTATCCATTGAGTATTCCAACTCCTTTGGCAAATACAATGGCCGAAGGGCACATAGACATTTTTCTAAAGATGATATTCAGATGACCAATGGGTACATGAAAAGTTGCTCAACATCATCAGTCATCAGGGAAATGCAAATCAAAACCATGGTAAGATATCACTTCATTCCTGTTAGAATAGCTATTATCAAAACAACAAGTAATAAATGCTGGTGGGGATGTATAGAAAAGGGAATATTTATGCACTGTTGGTAGAAATGCAAATGGTGCAGCCACTATTGAAAACAGTATGGAGATTCCTCCAAAACTTAAAACAGAACTACTATATGATCCAGCAATTTTACTTCTGGGTATATGTCTGAAGGAAGTGAAATCACTATGTCAAAGAGCTGTCTGCCCACACATGTCCATTGCACCATTACGTGGACTAGTCAAGACATACAAAAACTTAAGTATCTAAGGCCAGTTGAATAAAGAAAATGTGTATATACTTATACACATTTATATATATAGGTATATACATGCATATAACTTATAACAATAGTCATTAAATAAGAAGGAAATCCTGCCATTTGTACCAACATGGACAGTCAGTCCTTGAGGGCATTATGCTAAGTGAAATAAGCCAGAGGGAGACAAATATTGTGTAATATCACTTATGTGGCGTATAAAGCCAACCAAACTCATAGAAAAAGAGATCATATTTGTGGCTGCCAAAGGTGAAGGTGGAATGTGGTAAAATTAAGTGAAGACAGTCAAAAGGTACAAACTTTCGGTTATAAAAATGCCTAAGTACTGGGAATATACTGTACAACATGATGACTATAGCTAACACTGCTGTATGATATATTTGAGTGTGGCTGAGATAGTAGATCCTAAAAGTTCACATCACAAAGAAAAAAAATGTAGCTATAAGAGGGGGAAAGATGTTAATCTAAATTTCTTGTAATCATTTTTCAATATATGTATGTCACGTCCTTATGCTGTACACCTTACTTGCACAGTGTTGTATGCCAACTGCATAGCAATACAACTGGGAAAGAAGGAAGGAAGGAATGAAGGAAGGCAGGCTCATGCATCACAACTCCTTAGAGGAAGAGTGAAATTGGAATCTGAATGTGTACAGAAAGGGACTGAGATTTCGACTTCCCAACAAATGCAAAAACTAGATCCTTTGAGACACTTTTCTCAGAGATAAGAATATTCAGGTTATCATTTTTGAAATATTTCCAGGTGACAGAGTCCTGTACAGTGCTACAGTGTTAATGAACAATTATACTAAGATTTAGCTGACTGTCACAGGAGTCAATCAATTTTTTAAACTGTTAAGCCAGACTGAAAAATAGGCTACTGGTGTGAAGTTTGACATTTCCAAAGATGTTAGCTGCAGGAGGAAAAAAAAAAAAAAAAAAAAATATATATATATATATATATATATAAGTTATTAAAGAAGTTAGAAGTATATTATATGAGAATATTGAGAGATGAAATAAAATAAAATAATAAAATAAAATTGGTGAGGTATGAGAAAGAGTAATTGAACAAAGGTTTTAAGATAGTTCTCACAATTAGGGAATATCTCTCTCTCTCTCTCTCTCTCTCTCTCTCTTTTTCCCCCAGCAGATTGAAGATAGTAGGAAAATATACCTTTAAAGGATTCATCAGAAGTGTTTGCCATAGTCAGATTAGAGGTGGGTTTTAATTAACATGAATGCAAAGGGTGTCCTTTTGGAAAAAGAGGAAATGATTAAGAGGAAAGTATGCTCCAAATAGAAAAGCACAACACAATGTTGTACCACAAAGAATGAAGGATTAGGCTTGAAAAATCTATATTTAAACTGTTTTTATTCTGACTCTCTGTTTACAGGACACTATTTTATCTTATTTAAATTACTTAGTTGGGTTTACTTCTGAGGGAATATACAATAGATTGACATGAATATCTGATATTTACTTCCTCACATTCCAATATTCCATTGGAATTCCAGGAGAAATTAAGTTTCAAATATTTTGCTTGTATAAGTACATTTAAAATATCATTGAATAATTAATCGCGGAGTTTCTAACAAATCAGAAGAAGCCATCAGAATAACTACCAGACATTATGTTATTTCTTTTGAATTTGAGTGTAAAGATCATAACATTATTTTGCTTTTTTTAAAGCACTGCTGATTATATTTTTCTATATTATTATACAGTTGTCTCTAAATGAATAAATGATATATACAGTCAAATGTACATACTTTTAAGAATTTATGTGCATTAAATTTTCCTCACTAAGCATGCACTTTTTTAGTTTTTCTATCCTTATGCAGAGCTTAAAATTTTGGCTTAGTTCAGTATCAGTTGAATAAAGTTTAACCATGGAAGTAATTGTGTTTCCAATGGCCTAGGCATCAACACTTAGAATAAATAAGATCAGATTTATATTTTATGTCATGTTATGTTATTTTTTAAAAGTTTTTATTTTTTTCATGAGAGACACAGAGATGCAGAGACATAGGCAGAGGGAGAAGCAGATTCCCTGTGAGGAACCTGATGCCGGATCCCATCCCAGGACCCCAGGATCACGATCTGTGCCAAAGGCAGACGCTCAATCAGTGAGCCACCCAGGGGCCCCTCTTCTAGTATTTCTTGTGTTTTTTTGCTGGGTTGGTTTTCTTTTTGTTTGTTTGTTTGTTTGTTTGTAGTTATTGTTTTTGGTTTGTTTCAAGTCTTCATAGCTGGGCATCATACTGGCTTCCCAATCTTTTGCAAAGAATTGCTCAGCTTCTTCTTTAACATTAGTTATTATCATTTTTATATACATATATACTATAGCAAAATTTTTGATGAATGACCAATTCAATTGCATTCTTAATGAGCAATACAATGAAGCTTTTATGTGCTAATTATTGGTCATCCTTTAAAAATTAAATTTTTTATTGAAGTATCATGAATATTTCACTGTTAATTAGTGTCCCACATACAATATAATGATTGAACAATTAAGTACATTATTCAGTGCTCAAGGTAAGTGTACTTTTTATCCCCTTTATGTGTTTCACACCTCCCCCACCCACCTCTCCTCTGGCAACTACCAGTTTATTCTCTGTTTAAGAATCTGGTTTTTGTCTGTCTTTTTTCTTTGTCAATTTTCTTTCTTTTTTTTTTTTTAAGATTTAATTTATTTATTCATGAGAGACACACACACACAGAGGCAGAGACAGAGGGAGAAGCAGGCTCCATACAGGGACCCAGATGTGGGACTTGATGCTGGACTGCGGGATCCTGCCCTGAGCTAAAGGCAGACGCTCAACCGCTGAGCCACCCAGGCGTCCTGCTTTGTCAATTTTTTTGAGGCGGATCCAGCTCTTAATTAGCTAAAAGCTCTTACATTCTCACACTTAATTGGCTAAAAAAAACTCTTACTATCATTTCACAAACCAAATACATTGAAAATTCATCCACAATCTTTCCAAATCCCAAATGAATTTCAGACTGATACCTATAATTAAGGAAATTCTTGATCACTCAGGTTGGAAATCTTAAAGAATCTTCGTTCATTCTCTTTGTCCCTCATATTCATAGCCAAATTTCATCATCATTTTTACTTATTATTGGCTTCTTTCTATGTCCAATCCATTACTCTTAGCCTTTACTCAATCCATCTGTTCTACTGCAATTGCTTTGAAATTAGTGTTTTTAACTTTTAGTCTCTTTTACAATTGCTGGTAGATAACTTTTCATAAAATTTGCTTCTGAATACACTCCTCTGTACTAAGAAACATGAAATACTTATCTGGTGTGTAGAATAATTATAGGCAACTCACCACTGAATTCAAGATTAAACCTTCCTCTACAGTTTTTGGTCCTGTTTCCTCTTGTAGATTGTGTTCTTTAGCCAAGTTAACCTCTTTACTTTTTACCCATCCCATTTTCTATTCTTATCCATGCTTATCGCCTCTGACAGATATCTCCACTTATTGTCTCTTTGAAAATACTCTTTTTCTTGGGAAAATGTCCAAATTTTATCTTAAGTCAGAAATTAATTTTTGTATCCAGTAGCATTTTAAAATTTTCATACTGCTTATCACATTTGACTTTACTGAAGTTTTAGGTGTGCCTTTTCTCTTGTCAACATATAACTTTCTTGAGGATTGAAATGTATCAATTCCTAATCATATATATAACTTGTAATCTTCATTTTTTTGTCAAAACATTGGGGAATTGTTTAAAGTCTTTCTTAAAGTTATTCTGATATTGATGAGTGACAGTGTGATATTGACATTCTTGATTATTAAATGGAAAGATTTCAGGAACTACTATGCATGTACTATCCTTGAGAATGAAGTGAATTCATAGTTGAATTAATATATTAGTTAGACATAGATAAATGTCAAAATTGCACTAGTAAAGATTTTAAAGTTGAAAAGGCATGACCAACACAACTATTTTCTAATGTATACAAGTAAAAGTGATGTTGTGCTTCTGAATGTGTTGATCAAAATATAAGATGTGACATTAAATTTATTTATTTATTTATTTTTTTCTCATCTTATTGCAATAGTTAAAAATTATGTACAATATTAAATGGAAGTGTTATGAAAAGACTGTCCTTATCTATTTCTGATCTTAGTGAAGAGATATTTAACCTTTCACAAGTAGAAATGATGTTAGCTATAGGGTTTAATAGGTTAAGGATATTCTCTTTTATTCTTAGCTTGCTAAGCAATTTTACCATGATTTCCTTGGGTATTGAATTTTGTTGTCAAATGCTTTTTTTCTCTATTTACCTTTCACTGATTTTTTTTTCTTGGTTTATCTTTTTACCTTCTTATATTGACTTTTGGTTTAGACTATTATTTTTTAGTGTCTTGAAGTAGGAACTTAGGACAACACTTTCCCATATCTTTTTTATAATATAAATATTTAATGTTATACATTGTCTTCTAAATACTGCATTAGCATCTTCCTACACATTTTTGATGTGTTATATTTTTGTTTTCAGTTTCACTAAAAATACATTTCAATATCCCTTTCTTGCTCCAATTTGTTATTTAGAAGTGTATTATTTAATTTACACGTATTTGGGGGAGAATTTTTGGATATCTGTATATCATTTATTAATGCCTAGTTTATTTCCACTGTGGAAACAAATATTTTATTTTATTTTATTTTATTTTATTTTATTTTATTTATTTTCAAATATTCTATTTTAAATAAATCCTTTGCATTTATTGAAACGTCCTGAGACTCAGAATGTGGCCTATCACTATGTGCTCTATACGCACATAAAAGAAATGCGTAATCAGCTGTTGTTTGCTAGAGTATTGTATAAATGCCACTTAAGTTAGTTGATATTGATAAACTCATTTTTGTCCTTAATTACTTTTTTGCTACTTTTATCAATTATTGTCAGCAGAGTATTAAAAATCTCTATAATTTTGGCCACATCTATTTCTCTTTGTAATCTTGTAAGTTTTGTTTCAAGTATCATGAAGCTTTCTTTTTAGGTGCAGAGAAGTGTGGAATTTTGCATGTCTGCAGGCTGAACTAAGTACTTTATCATTAGTATATATCTTTCTTTATCCCTGATAATATTCACTTTTCTGAAATAAGTTTGCCTGATATTAGTTTAGCCTATCCAGGCTTCCTTGGATCGCTTCTTGATGATTACCTTCATATATTCTATTATTTTTAATATATGCCTCTTTTATTTAAAGTGGGTTTATATAAATATCATATAGCTACATTCAGATTGACAAAACTTTTTAACTGAGTATTTAGACAAGTTACATTTAATGTAAATATTATTAGAATTTGGTTTAATCTAGAATCTTACTATTGTCTGTTTCTTCTTTTTCTTTACTATTCTATTTCCTTTTAGACTCAGTATTCTATTCCCTTATTAGTGATACTTTATTTACATTTGTAGTACTTTTTGTGGGATTTACTTACAACAATCATAGATGATATTACATGCTATAAATAAAAATATTCTAATTTCTTTTACACAATTACTTTTAAAGAGAATAAAAATTAAAAATGTTTTGATTTTTGCTAACATATACCTATGTACTTTTATTATGCTTTTTGTTCTTTAATGTAAATATACTATTTTATATTGAATATTTTTTCTTTTTTTAAGAATTTGCTTTGTCTTTTTAAAAATGCATGTTTCTAATAACTAGCATTTATTACTCAAAAATAGTCTTCAAATTTATTTTGAGAGAAATTTTTGCTAAATATTTAATTCTGGGATTAATAGATTTTTCTTTTAGTGATTTAAAACTATATTTAATATTGTTTTTCATATCAATATGATTCTTAAGAAAAATCTGGGATCATTATCTTTGTTCCCTTTATATTTGATTCTTTCTTTGGATATGTTTATAAATTTAAGCTTCACGAATATCAATAACTGAATTATGATTATTTTTCTGTTTCTTCTGTTTGGAATTCATTGAGTTTCTTGAATATGTGGCTTTATAAATTTTCACTTATTATTTTTGTCCCAGAGTACCCTAAAAGACCCTACTTTCCATTTTTTTCTATTTTTAATCTTTTTTCCTCTGTTATTATTTAATCCTTTTATCCCATTTTACCTTATCAATTTTTGTTTTTTAAGATTTCAGATATTTTAATTTTTATCTCTAGAATTTCTATTTAATTTTTATATCTTCCATTTTTTGTCTCATTATTTTTGTTATTTCCTTTATATCTCTGAGTATATTTAAAAAGATGATTGTTTTAAAGTCCCTTTCTATCCTAATTTTTTTATTTTTTATTTTTTTTTATGATAGTCACAGAGAGAGAGAGAGCGGCAGAGACACAGGCAGAGGGAGAAGCAGGCTCCATGCACCGGGAGCCCGATGTGGGATTCGACCCCGGGTCTCCAGGATCGCGCCCCGGGCCAAAGGCAGGCGCCAAACCGCTGCGCCACCCAGGGATCCCATCTATCCTAATTTCATAATGACTCTCATCTCTGTAACTTCTGTTATCTTAAATCTCTTGCTTATGAATTTCATTTTCCTGCTTCTTCCCATTTTGAGTAAATTTTAAGTAAATTTAAAAAATTTATGTGGTTGGAGTGCTTTATTTCTCTAATTGCATTTTCTGTGCCTGCAAATTCAGTTCTACACTTTTGTGGCTTGCTTTTAAGTTTTGTTATGGCAAGTTTAGAGCAATTTTTATTTTTAGATTAATTTCTCTTTGTTTTAAGACATGCCATTCTGAAGAATATAATTGAATGTATTATAACATATCTTCACTTGGTCTATTATGAAATAATATTCAAAATCATTTGTGAATTCTGAAAATTGTATTTTCTACTTCTTTCAAGTACTTCTTTCCTTAAGGAGTTTAGGAAGCTTTCTACCATACATACATCTGCAACACTTTCTTCACTGGCTCTCTGCAAGTCAGTTTCCAGTGCCCTTGTATATCTGAAGCCCAGACTCTTTCTTTAGCCCACTGAGAATGTTAAATCTATTTTGGTCTCTCTTTTTGCTGTGGCTTCGAAACTGCCTTCAGACAGTGCACTGGGGACCATTACTGAATTCACCTCATTTATTTTCCTTCTCAATGGTCACAATCTTGTGCTGCCTGTTGTCCAAAATATGCAATTTTCTATTTCATATCCTTACTCCCTCAAGTTATTTACCACTAGAGGACAATTCCAATAAAGTTCACCTTATCCTTTTTGAAATATTTTTTTCTCCTAGATTTTTATGTAATGTCACATCCTCCTACTTGCTAAAATCTTGGTGATAGTTGTTTGTTTTCAAATTATAGTTGGCATAAAATTTTATGTTAGTTTCACGCACACACACATGATTTGACATTTATGTACATTATGAAATCATTTCCATTATAAGTCTAATTACCATCTGTCACCATACAAAGTTATCACAATATTATTGACTCTAGTTCCTATGCTGTATTTTAGGTCCCTGTGACTTGTTTATTTTATAACAGAAAGTTTATACCTCTTAATCTCTTCACCTATTTCACTTTTTCTCCACCGCTCTCCTCTCTGGCAACCACTAGTATGTTTTCGGTATTTAATGAGTCAGTTTATGTCTCTTTGTTTTTTTTTAGATTTCATATATAAGTGAAATCAGACAGTATTTGCCTATATGTTATTTATTTCAGTCACCATAATACCCTGTAGGTCCATCCATGTTGTCACAAATGGCAAGACTTTATTCTTTTTTATGGCTGAGTAATATTTTATTGTATATACCACATATTTTACCCATTTATCTATCAATGAACATTCAGTTTGCTTCCATACTTTGGTTATTGTAAATAATGCTGTAGTAAACATAAGAATGCATATATCTTTTTGAATTAGTGTTTTCATATTCCTTGGGTAAATACCTGGAAGTGGATTTACTGGGTCATACGGTAGTTCTATTTATAATTTTTTGAAGAATCACCATAATGTTTTCCATAGTGGCTACTTCCATTTACATTTTCACCAACAGTGTCTCCACATCTTTGCCAACACTTTTGTCTCATCTTTTTGATAATAGCAGTTCTGACAGATGTAAGGTGATATTTCATTGTGGTTTTGATTTGCATTTCCCTGATGAGCATCTTTTCATGTGTCTGTTAGCAATCTGTATATTTTCTTTGGAAAAATGTGTATTCAGGTCCTCTTCCCATTTTTTAATTGGATTCTTTTGGCTTATTTTGCTTTGGGTGTTTTTTATATTTGTTTTTGGTATTGAGTTGTATGATGTGTTTATATATTTTGGATATTAATTCCTTATCAAATGTATTTTTTGCAACTTCTCCAAAATCAGTAAATTGCCTTTTTGTTTTGAGTTTTTCTTTTGCTGTCCAAAAGTTTTTTAGCTAATGTAGTCCCTTTTTAAATTTTTGCTGCTCTTTCCCTTGGCTGAGGAGACAGATTCCCCACCCCCCACCCCCTGAAATTGCTCAGACCATTGTCTAAGAGTTTAATGCTAGTGTTTCCTTTTAGGAGTTTTATGGTTTCAAGTCTACACTTAGGTGCTTAATCTATTTTGATTTTATTTGTATGTATAGTGTAAGAAGGTGTTCCAGTCTCGTCCTTTGCAGCACTCCTTGCTTGAAGAGACTGTCTTTTCCCCATTATATTCTTGCCTTTTTGTGGAAGATTGAGCATATATACATGGATTTATTTCTGAGCTCTCTGTTCTGTTGCAGTGATCTGTCTGTTTTGTTGTGTTGTGTCTTGTTTTGCCACTGCCATGCTGTTTTATTATAGCATTGTAGTATATAGTGTGAAATCTGGGATTGTGATACCTCCAACTTTGTTCTTCTTTCTCAAGTTTGCTTTGGCATTGTCAAGGATGTAAAGAAAGGGGAACCCTCTTGCACTGTTGGTAGGACTGCAAACTGGGGCAGCCATTATGGAAAATACTATAGAGATTTCTCAAAAATTTAAAACTAGAACTACCCTACAATCCAGCAAATATGCTACTAGTTCTTTACCCAGAGCATACAACAGTACTAATTCAAAGTGATATATGCACCCCAATGTTTATAGCAGTATTATTTATACTAGCCAAACTGTGGAAACAGCCCAAGTATCCATTGACTAATGGATGGATGAATATGTGGTATGTTTGTGTGTATGTTGAGATATTAGTCTTAAAAAGAGTCTTAAAAAGAATGAAGTATCACCATTTGTAATGATGTGGACAGAGCCGGAAAGCATTATACTCAGTGAAATAAGTCAGTCAGAGAAAGACAAATACCATATTATTTCACTAATGTGGAATTTAAGAAACAAAACAAATGAGCAAGGCAAAAGAAGAGAGAGAGAGAGAGAGAGAGAGGCAAACCAAGAAGCCAACTTTTAACTACAGAGAACTTACGGTTACCAGAGGGCAGCAGGTGGGGGAATGGATTAAATAGGTGATGGGGATTAAGGAGTGCACTTGTTGTGATGAGCACTGAGTGATGTGTGAAAGAGTTATATTTACTATATTGTACACCTGAAACTAATATAACATTGTATTAAGTAACTGGAATTAAAATTAAAACTTAAGGGAAAAAAGTTAATTTACCTGTGTTATAATATATGAAACACCTTCCTGATTGGAGAAGGGGGAAATATGTTGGCTTAACTTTGGAAATAACTAAAGACAAAAGAAACTGTACATCAGTACTGTTAAAAAAAAAAAGAAGAAGAAGATTGATTTTACTCTTTGGGGTCTTTTGCGTTTCTGTGCAAATTTTAGGAATAATTTTTCCAGTTCTGTGAAAAATGCAATTGGTATTTTAATAGGGATTTCAGTGAATTTGTAGATTGCTTTGGGTAGTAGGAATATTTCAATGGTATTCTCTTAATCCATGAATACAGTATATCTTTCCACTTATTTGTGTTGTCTTCAGTTTATTTCACAATGTCATAGTTTTCAGAGTATAGGCCATTGCCTTTTCGGTTAAATTTATTGCTAGGTATTTTATTGTCTTTGGTACCATTATAAATGGGAGGAATATCTTGATTTTTCTTTGTGATAGTTTGCTATTATTATATAGAAGCCCAACATAATTTGTATATTAATTTTGTGTTTTTGAAAATTTACTGAATCCACTTATTCTTTGTTTTTTGGTGGCGTTTTCAGGATTTTCTATATATATAGCATTATGCCATCTGCAAATAGTGGTAGTTTTACTTCTGCCTTACTAATTCTGATGCCTCTTTCTCTTTCTTTCTCTTTTCCTCTTTCACTTCCCTTCCTTCCTTCCTTCCTTCCTTCCTTCCTTCCTTCCTTCCCTCCCACCCCCACCCGCTTTCCTCCCTTCCTTCCTGAAGCTAGGACTCCTAGTACTATATTGAATAAAAGTGGCAGAGGCACTTCTCATGGCATCTTTGTCTTGATACTGATTTTAGAGGATGAGTTTTCAGCTTTCCACCACTGAGTGTGATGTTAACAGTGTGTTTGTCACATACGGCTTTATTACATTGAGGTATGTGCTTGGTGATAGCGTTGAATCCTCTCTCAACATACCTCTCAGTCTACCTTTTTATCTGTGCTTCTCAACAGATTCTACATGGGATTTTTCTTTTATTTTTTTCCCCAAAATTTATTTCCCAAACTTTTCAAAGCTTCTCCTCAGATCTAGAATGAAATAAAACTTATCTCTAAAATGTACATGATTTAGCCCCAATCTGGGCTTTCTTACCTGTATCTTCCAATTCTAACCATATCCCATAATCTTTACCAGTTCTTGGGGTTCTTCTGCCTGGAATGTTTCTCTAGGAGATATCCTATAATAGACCCTGAGATCATTTAGCACACATGTCAAATACCTCCTCCTCACAGACCTTTCCCGACCACCTTATGCACATTCTTCTCCCTCCTTAGCTAATATTTCCATTTGCTTTACTTCTCTTATTATAAAGTTTGTTATTCAAGTTATATTATGTATTTTTTTTTACTATATTTTGCATTTCCTACTACCATGTGATTTTTATGAGAAAAAGAGCACTTCCACTTTATCACTATTGTCTCCCTGTTATCTAGAACAACCCTTGGCTCATCCACATTTACCATAAAATTTTGGACTACAAATTGTGCTAGCCAAATCAGTTACAAACAAACAAACAAACAAACAAACAAACAAAACCCAAATCAAAAAACAACAAAACAAACAAACGCCAGACTTTAGTGGGTCATTGCATTGAAGGAGATTGCCCACCAAAACAACCATAGGACAATTCAACGAGGTAAAAATGGATTATAATATTTTGGGAAACAGTGTTTTACAAGTGTAATTTAATTGAGCAGTACTTTTATATGGCTCAAAAAAAAAAAAAAAAAAGGATCGTATATAAAGTGGGGAACATCAGATCCCTACTGGAAAGTTAACTGAAAATCCCATTTCCTTGGAAACTACAACAGGAAGATTGAATTGGGATTCTGAGTCCAGAAACCTCTTATCTGAAGCTTTTTTCCTGGATTGTAAATCAAAACAACTTTTCCCTTTCAAAGTGACTTTGGTCCTCCAGACATGAGTAAGCTGTTTCTTTCTTACGGACGTAATTTCAAAAATCACTGTTTTATGATATTTGGTGATTTTAGACAACAGAATTTCTGAGTTAGAAAGCAATATTTTCTCAAAGACAAAAGGTGGTGGACATGCTACAATATTATGAGCTGCAGCATCCCTGGGAGAAATGTTTCTTATTGAGATTACATCTGGCTTTATATGTCTGTTACTATTGCATGATGAATGCCTGGGAAGATCTTATTTAGCTTGAGTTCACTACCTGTTGTCTCAGTAAGGATAAAGAACAGAATGAATATTATAATTCACAAAAGAAATTTTGAAACTTCTGAACTGGTACTATATTAATACTATATAGACTTTAAAATTACATTTCATCTGCTTAATAATACAAATTAAAATATTGGAGAGTATAATATTTAAAAACAGATTCTAATCAATACAGTATTGTCATAAGTTCTGTGAGTAGTAATACATATATGACTATGATAGGAGTTCAAATCTATAACTCTAGAAAAATTAATTTGATACATTCCAATTTGACATTAAAAAAGATTTTTTGCCAAAAGTGAATAATATCTTCTAGACATATGTATACTCTTTATCTTTTGTGAAAGACACAGCAACTTTTAGAGTTTTATTATCTTCATAGTTTATTATCTTCATAGTTTATATATATTCAGAATGTTTTATAAATAAAATATGAATATATAAATATATATGTGTATATATTAAGAATGTTTTATATATAAAATATGAATATATAAATATATGTGTGTATATATTCAGAATGTTTTATATATAAAATACGAATATATAAATATATGTGTGTATATATTAGAGTTAGCATGGCTTACTATGTAACATAGGCAATAATTGAAAGACCCAGCATGTAAAATTAGATGAATAATACTTTTTCTGATACACCACTTTCCCTTATTCACTTTGTCTCATGCTTATAATACATTTTGAATAGAAAAGAAAAGAAGTTATATACTTAAAACTAGCAGAAGTTAATTGGAACTAAAATGGGCTAAAGCTTTAACGGAATGTGAGAGATTTTTCTTGCATTTGCTTTAATGTGTTTACAGAGTCATTATGTAATAGTGTTATCTCTGTTGTTGCTACTTTCCTAAGTGAGTACCTTTTGTGCTTTTTTTCCTAAAGATTTCAGAATTTGACATGTAAGTTCAATGTCAAAGAGCTCAGGCTCATTCTTTTCTTCATTTATATATACTATTTATTTGCTTTCTTCAAAGGCAATGAGAAAGTATCAATAAGGGTAAAACACAAAAGGTAACTCTGGGCCTGAAAGCATTTGAAATACTTATATACATTATCTAAAAATCCCAACAGTTATACAATTAATTCTGCTTAGCACATAATAATACATGATATATACATAAAGTGTCTCTCGCAGCACAGTGGCAAAAAAGTAAAAGAAAGTTTTTTGTTTGTTTTTTAATCAGCTACATGTATTGAAGAACATGGGCAAACGGAGTCCAAATGATTCCATACACATTTCTTTGGTATCGTTTAAAATCAGAATTTCTTTTCTGAATATTGAAAACTGTTTAGAAAGGAAACTTCAAAAAATTAAAAGCTGATAAAAGAAAGAACACCAAACATTTCTACATTCTTATTGCTTATTTTTAAAAATAAAATTGATTTCTTTTTCAAATTTTAAATTATAAAATAAATCAAGGGGCACCTGGGTGGTTTAGTTGGGTAAGTATCTAACTCTTGATTTTTGGCTCATGTCATGATCTCAGGACTGTGAGATCATTCCCTACATCAGGCTCCATATCCAGTGTAAGATTCCCTCCCCACCGCCCCATCCCACCACTGTCTCTAAAAAGAAAAAGAAAGAAAGAAAGAAAGAAAAAAAGAAAGAAAGAAAGAAGAAAGAAAGGAAGGAAGGAAGGAAGGAAGGAAGGAAGGAAGGAAGGAAGAAAGAAAGAAAGAAAGAAAGAAAGAAAGAAGAAGGAAAGAAAGAAAAGAAAGGAAGAAAGAAAGAAAGAAAGAAAGAAAGAAAGAAAGAAAGAAAGAAAAGAAATGAAGGAAGGAAGGAAGGAAGGAAGGAAGGAAAGAAGGAAAGAAAGAGAAAGAAAGAAAAGAAAGAAAGAAAGAAAGAAAGAAAGAAAGAAAGAAAGAAAGAGTCAGACATATAAAAATAAACACAGTAGCTATATCACTGGGAGAGCAGATTCCGAGGAGATTTAGATGTGGGGAACCAGTGCTATACCGAATATTGATCCCCATATTGGATTCATTTTACCACGGGCAGCACTGAACCACCACAATTATCTCCCAAAGGTAGAGAATATCACACTGTGTGCATCCTGAGAGCGATTGGAGGGATGGGAAGTCTGGGTTAAGAATATATAGTTGCTAATTTTGTTTTTCTTTTTTTTTCTTTTTTTTTTTCTTTTTTTACTGTAATCAAAATCATTGGTCAGGTTGAATGGATAAAGGTATCATCTTTACCATTAAGTTTAGGCCAGACCAGTATATTTATTCTCCATATCCAATCTTATTCAGAATGGAGGGAGGAAGAAGTTCAAAGTCTCTAACTCCAAATTCATTAAAGAGAAAATTCACTCTTCTTCCACCGAGATGGACTGTGTAAAGGAGTATGAGAGGCCTGAGAGCCAAAGTCTTTCCCTTTATTTATTTATGTGTTATGTGCTTTATTCACTTTATTGAATAAATGAGATTCTTTTGACCTGTCAACTGAAATCACACACCCTAAAGTATATTTTAATTATGTCTTCCTTATTGATTAAAAAAAAAGAGAAGCCATGGAAGTGAATATGTCTCATTAGCAGTTTCTAAAATAGCTTATAATTCTCTCCAGACACTTATGTTGGAGAGAGAAAACAGTACTGTATTTTGAGGGGGAAAAGCAACAATATGACGCTTCCTTCAGGGAAAATGAAAAACTATTGGAAAAAGCAAGGATCAAAAACACTAAGCCACCAGTTATTAAAAATTATTTATCACTTGAACTTTTAGTAGGAAAATTTCATTTCCTGTAGAGATGTAAGAATTTCAATCACAGAACTAATGTCCTGAGAATTAATTTTATTTACTCTGAAATCTCAGAAGATTGGGTACATTTTTATAGTTTTAAAATCAGGATAAACTCTATTGGATTGTTTTAGATGAAATACATAGATATTATTTTTCAAGGACATGTTAGGATTTAACTAGTAAGATACCAGCCTATATGTTAGCCAGACTACATACACTCTTTTAAAAAATGTTACAAACTGTGACTGATGTTGATAATGTGTGTTTGTAAATTCACCTTTACTGTTCATCTCTTTTTAGATATCTGGTAACCTCCATTGAATGTCTTTCTAATTTCTTTATCTTTTTAAATTTATCCCTTTATCTTCCTTGTTGCCTATCATTTTGGTATACTTTGTATTAATGACTGAGTAAGAATTACCTTGAATTATGATTAATAAGTTTTATTTAATGCATAGTCTTTGCACTAGCCATTCATTTGTTTGTTTACTTATTTTAAATATTTTATTTACTCATGAGAGGCAGAGACATAGGCAGAGGGAGAAGCAGGCTCTCTGCAGAGAGCCTGATGTGGGACTTGATCCGGGGACCCAGGGATCACAGCCTGAGGCAAAGGCTCAACCACTGAGCCACTCAGGCATCTCATAGCTTTCTATTTAGTAACAGAATTGTAAACACCTAAAACCTATTAGCTTAAAACCACATACCTAAATTTACTGGGTGCTGATAAAGCATTGCCTGAGTAAAAATTATAGCTTTAAATGCCAAGAAAAAATATACTAATAATCTCACATACTATTTTCAAAAATTATAAGAAAAATAAGTGCAAACTAAACCCAAAGGAAGAGGAAGAGAATAATAAAGATTAATGAGGAGTACATTAAATGGAGATTGTATAGAAATTATTCATTGTTTTTAGTTAAAATCCACGTATATCTAACTCAAGACCTAGTGTATGTGTATCTTTTTATCTCCACATTTATCAATCTTTGCCTCTATGTGTCCATTTACTTATGGATTTGTTTATCATTTACATACGGAGGTATTTAACTTTGTAAATAGGTCATTTATAATTCCCACTTTTTCTTTTTTTCTAGTAATTTCAATATTTGTTTATATTTCTCTACAACACAAGGAATTTAAAATGCCTTAGGCTTTATTTTTCATAACCCACTATTTTTATTGAAATATACATTGAAGTTAACATACCATAATTACAAAGATTGAGGCATATTCATTTAATACACTCACATGCACAGCACCTAGATCAAGTAACTGAACATTGCAGCATCCCAGAAGTCTTCTGTGTCACCTAATAGGTATATATATAGCCCTTGGGCGAACTACTTCATTTTTCTTAGTCAAGTTTCTCACCTATAAAATGTGAATATATTATATTTTGTTACTGGTTTTTATCTAGGCTGCAACAGAGTTATTAAAAATAACATAAATTATTATAAATAACCTAGTTCCTATTCTCTCTCATCTCCTCAGTTAATAACCCAACATAGCCTATGTACAGGTTTTTAAGGAGTCTCAGCAGCATTGGGCACTGCCCTCTCTAACTACAGTAGTCATTTGCTCAAGGTTTTGATGGTCTGTTGTGAGATGGCTTAGAACCTTTTCACTCTACACCTGCTTTTGTGTTTACCTCATGTAGATTGTTCACCAGCTATGCTAACTGTGCTTTGATATTGTAGAGAGGTTTGTTTGCCAGGCCTAGTTTGATTTGTCCTCTTCATATTGCATCACATATAATTTTAATAATTCAATGATTTTTATTAAATGCGTATAGTGCCTAGAGTTGTTCATTCATCAGTTATCACAACAACTCAGTTTTAAAACTTTTCCATCACTCCTCATGCTTCCCTGGAGCCTGTGCAGATAATTCATATTTCTTCCCCTACCACCCAGCCCCAGGCAACCGTAGTCTTCTTTCTGTATTTTTCAATTTGCCCTGTTAAATACTGAAAAGTTCATATAAATGGTGTCATAGAATAAATATTATTTTTGCAACTGGCTTAGTTTATTTAGCAAAGTTATTTTGATGTTTATCCATGTTGTAGCACGCATCAGTATTTTTTAATGCAGAACAGAATTGGATTATATGGATATAACACTTAGGCACTGACAAGCTGATAGGCATTTGGTTTGTTTCCAATTTGGGCTATTATGAATCATTCTGCTATGAAATCTAAGTGTCTTTAGACATGTTTATTTCTCATGGGTAGATTACTAAGACTGTGATTAGTGAAATATACAGTAAATATAAATTTTAAATAGATTGTCAGACTGATTACCAAAGTATCTGTAGCCTCTTAATCCCTACCAGCAATGCCTGAGAAATCTAGTTTTCCACATACTCACCAACACTTAGTATTGTATGAGGGTTTTTTTTTAACGTTTTTAAAAAAAGGATTTTATTTATTTATTCATGAGAGACACAGAGAGAGAGGCAGAGACACAGGCAGAGGGAGAAGCAGGCTCCCTGCAAGGAGCTGGATGCAGGACTCAATCCTGGGATCCTGGGATCATGCCCTGAGCTGAAGACAGATGATTGGCTCAATCGCTAAGCCACCCAGGCGTCCCATTGTCTGAGTCTTTCATTGTAGCCATAGTATTGGGTTTACAGTCCACAAATTGTGGGCTTAATCTACATTTTCCTAATTTATGAGATTGTTCACCTTGCCTTGCCTTTATTAGGCATTTATATGTCTTAGGGTAACATTTGGCATTTTGTATATTTTTAATTGAGTTTCTTATTATTGAGTTATAAGTAATGTATTCTGGGTACAAATGTCTTATCAGATATATAATCTGAAAATATTTTCTTCCAATCTATGGCTTGCCTATTCATATTCTTATGAACATGTTTGTCTAGAGGTTCAAAGCTGTGGTGCTGTTTTCTTTCTACTTTTAATTTTTATTTTTAGTTGAAGTATGTTCGACATACTATATTAGTTTCAGATGTTCAACATAAAACACTGTGATTCAATGATTATAAAGATTCTGAAATATCACAATAAGTGTAGCTACCATCTGTGATTATATGAAGTGATTACATTATTGACTATATTCCTTATGCTGTTTTTCACCCCTGTGACTTATTTATAGCTGGAACTTTGTACCTCTAAATCTCTTTCAATTCTGAATGACAACCATGTGGGGTAGAGTATTCTTGGTTGTTAGGATTTTTATCCTTTTGTTACTTTGAACATGTCACACTAGTCTCTTTTGGTCTACAAGATTTCTGCTAAAAACTCAGCCAGTAGCCTTATGGTGTTTTCCTATTTGCTTTTCTATTGTTGCTTTTGAGATTCTCTCTTTAACTTTTGATGTTTTAATTACTATGTGTCCTATGTTGACCTCCTTGGGTTCATTTTGTTTGGGGCTTTCTTTGCTTCCAGAGACCTGGATGTCTATTTCCTTCCCCAGGTTGGGGAAGTTTTCAGCTATTATTTTTTCAAGTAAGTTTTATGCCCCCTCTATCTTGCTCTTTTGCTTCTGGGAGCCCTATATTAATATTATTAATTTTTATATTGTCAGAGACTCCTTAACCTATCCTTTTTATAATACTGTTCAGATTGCATACTTCCATCATCCTTTCAGATCACTGACCCAGTCTGCATATGTATATATCATTTATTGTATCTTTTCAGCTCTGATTGGTTCTTTTTAAAAATATTTTCTATCTCTTTGTTGAAGATTTCACTGAGTTTATCTACTCTTAATTCCAGTGAGTATTTTGTATGGCCATTATTTTGAACTCTTTGTCGGATATACTGATCATTTCCATTTTGCTTAGTTCTTTTTCTGAGGTTTTGTCTTATTTCATTTGGAACATATTTTCCTATCTCTTCAGTCTGTCTGATTCTGCTTATATGTATTACATAGATCAGCTACATCTCTTTGTCTTGAGTATAGTGGCCTTATGTCAAAGGCATTGTATGGGGTCCAGTAGTGCAACACCCCCTAGTTACTGGAAGCAGTGCCTATATGACCTTTTTTTGTGACCAGGTTGCAACCGCTGAGAACAATGCTAGTGGATGGCAAGAGCCCTTAGCCTTGCTGTTTATAACTCTCCGTGACTCCTGCAGGTCCACTGTTGGGCAGGGCTGACTCCCAGCTCAACCAGCTGAGAGGTTGGGTTGTGGCTGCTATAGATGTGCTGGCAGGTGAGGCCAGTCCCTTGCAAAACTGACTGAGAGGTCTGACTGAAATTGCTGCAGGTGTGCTGATGCGGGGCTCACAGGACAGGAGCCTTTTGGAAGATCAACAGTCCTAACCTGATTGCTGGTTGTGGTGAGGCAATAGTTACTTTGTGGGTATTCCAGTCCTGACCAAGACCGCCTACCAGGTGTGGCAGTCTGAGCCACTTTGAAGGAGTACCTGCTGGGGCAGGTGGGTTGGATGGGCCTGGTTTGCAGGGCAATGACAGGGCAGGACAAGCGGTGCTAGTGTGATTGGAGACTGTCAGAAACTGGCTCCCGTTAGTATCAAGCCAGCAAGGCTAAAAGAGAGTAAGAAAAGTGGTGCCCTACACTACTTTTGTTTCTAGAGGATGATCCTTCAGATTCCTGTTCTTCTAGCATATGTCCTAAAATGAGTTAATAAATCTCCTTCAAGTATAACCCAGACACTTTTCAAATTGCTTTTTCTACGCTATTTCCTACTGAGTGATATAGTTGGCTGGCTCTCTAATAGCAGAATAGTGGTTTCCTATAGACTTTTAGTTCTCCTGGAATTAAGGTTTGCTGATTTTTGCAGCCAGATGTTACAAGCGCTTGTCTTTCTGGTGCAAGACTCAGGCTGGGCATACCCATTGTTGGGTTTGATCCCCTCCTTGGAGAGGCCGTGGTGCCTGTGATATTCCTGGGTCCCTCACCAGAGGTTTGATTCTTGACTATGTCTCTGCCCCTCTTACTCATCTCAATGTGGCGTTCCCTTTACATCTTCAGCTATGGAGTGTCTGGTCTGCCAGTGTGCAAGTCATTTTAAGAGTGAGTTGTATCACATCTATTTGTTCCCTCTCTGAGGAAGGTAAGCCCAAGATCCTCTTACTCTACCATCTTCACTTTCTTTTGGTTTCTTTTTAAAAATAAATTCCAGTTTATCTTAAAAAAAAAAAACTTATTTATTCTATTGGTATCATATCTGAGATATTTTTTTCCTAATCCAAAGTTAAAAGTTTTTTTCCTAGAAATCTTAGTTTTAGCTTCTAAACTTTTGTGTGTGTACGTGTATTCTTTGATTTTCTGCAAATATGATCATGTCTTTTGACAGTAAAGAAAGCTTTGCTTTTAATAGCACAGATAATTTTATATTTATTTTTATTATTCTATGGCATTGGGTAGAATGAGGTGGAAATTCTTGACTCCTGATTTTTTTCCAGTCTTAGAGGAAAAACAGCCCATCATTAAGAGATAGAAGTTTCCTTCTATCCCTAGTTTTTTGAGTTTAACTTTCTCAGATATAACTTGTCTCATACTGTTGTTCTTTTGCCTAATAATTGAATGAGAAGTAATAGCTCCAGTTATTTGCAAAATAGGGCAGAAGTACACCTGCTATGTGTGTTGTACTCAATACACTTTCATATAGTATATTAGATAAAATATTGCTCTGGGTCATTGGTGCATGTCCATACTCTGTCAGACTGTGATTGCTAAATAAAGTGTCTTTTAGTTGTTCAGTATTTATGGGACTAGAGGTTTGATCTGGTGGACTCAATTTTTTCTTTATTTTATTGAAATAGTACTTAATATAATTCAAATTTTAACTTCGGGTTTTCTTCTCTAAGTATATTCTGATCATTTCCCATTACTTTATTTCCATTTTCTCTCTACCAAAATTCTTCTGAATTCTTGTAGAGTTAATAAAGGGTCTTAGATGAGGTCCTTTAGAAGCAGACCCTGAGATGACAACACATGTGCAAGTAATTTATAAACAATATGTTTCCAGAACAAGCTGGGCAATGGCAGAAGAAGCAGGGTGGGGAAAAGGAGGGAACTAAGTAGGTGATTTCATGCGAAGTATGGGCTCTAGCCTAACCCTGCAGAGGTGTTCTAGGCTATGAATTATACTTTAGAGTTAGTTCCAAATTTAAGAAAATAAGCCAGGCTCTTATAGTCCTTCATTGACTAAGGGTTACCTTAGTCAAGCCTACCAGGAGATACAGGATCATTGCATACAGAGGTAAAGTGGTTCCAAGCCGAGAACAGTCATCCAAAGACCATATTAGGCGCATGAATTAGAAGAAAATGCATACAGGGAGCCTGGGTGGCTCAGCGGTTGAGTGTCTGCCTTTGGCTCAGAGCGTGATCCCCGGGGTCCTGGTATCAAGTCCCACATAGGGCTCCCTGCTTGGAGCCTGCTTCTCCCTCTGCCTGTGTCTCTGCCTCTCTCTCTGTGTCTCTTATGAATAAATAAATAAAATCTTAAGAAAAAGAAAGAAGAAAATGCATACAAGAGCTGGGTGTGACCCCACAGGTAAAAAGAATCTAAAGGATCTGGGCGTGTACAGGAAGTGTCCATTACATTAGATCTTCATGCTTTTCATAACTATTTGGAAGTCTTAAGTATTTTTATAAGTTTTTAAATGAACTATAAGTGATATATAATATCCTATTAATTTAAGATGTACATCAAGGTAATTTAATTTAAGGTAATTATAATTTATAATGTATAATTTATAATTATACATTATAAGATGATCCTCAAAATAAGTCTCATTAACATCTATCACCATATATGTTATTAAAATATTATTGACTATACTGCCTATGTGGTACCTCTCCATGACTTATTTATGACTAAAAGTGTGTACCACTTACTCCCCTTTACCTATTTTGCCCTCTCCTTAACACTCCACACCTTGTAAACAACAGTTTGTTGTTTGTGTCTATGAGTTTGTTAATTTGTTTTGTTATTTTAGGTATGACCTATAAGTGAAATCATATGGTATTTGTCTTTTTCTGTATGACTTATTATAATACCTCTAGGTTCATCCATATTGTTGCAAAAGATAAGATTTCATTGTTTTTAAAGCTGAGCAATATTCCAGTAGACAAACACACACACAATTTCTTGATCGATTCACCTATCATGAACACTTACGTTGCTTACATACCTTGACTATCATAAAAACTGCTGCAATGAACTTAGGGGTGCAAATCTCTCTTCAAATTGGTGTTCTCATTTTCTTCAGATAAATACCTAGGAATTGAATTACTAGATTATATGTTAGTTTTAATTTTTCAGTAACCTGAAATTTTTTTACATAGTGGCAATACCATTTTACATTTACAGTGAACAAGTGTCCTCTTTTTTTCTCATTCTCATCAAAATCATTTTTTGTCTTTTTGATAATAGGCATTTTTGACAGGTGTGAGGCCATATCTCACTGTGGTTTTGATTTTGCATTTCCCTGATGATGAGTAGTGATGTTAAACATCTTTTTGTGTGTCTGTTGGCTATCTGTCTTCTTTGGAAATGTGTATTCAAGTCCTCTGCTCATTTTTTTTTTATTTGGGTTATTTTGGTATTAAGTTGTGTAAATTCTTTATATATTTTGGACATTAGCCCCTTATTAGATGTATGTTTTGCAAACATCTTCTTCCATGCAGTAAGTTGCCTTTTCATTCTGTTGATTATTTCCAATATTATTGTGAAAAAGTTTTTTAGTTTGATGTAATCTCATTTGTTTATTTTAGCTTTTGTTGCCCTTTTCTAAAGTCACAAATCCAAATTTTGCTAATGTCCAAGAGCTTACTGCCTATTGTCTCCTAGTAGTTTTATGGTGACAGGTCTTACATTGAAGTTTCTGTCCATATTTTTGCATGTACTGTCCAGTTTTCCCGGCATTATTTATTGAAAACTGTTTTTTAAAAACCCTGACATTTTCCCATTATATATCCATGCCTCATTTTTTATAGATTAATTTATCATATATACATGGTTTTACTTCTGGGCTTTCTATTTCATTGACCTATGTGTCTGCTTCCATGAGAGTACTATACAGTTTTGATTACCACATCATTGTAATATAGTTTGAAGCCAGGGAGTCTTTTGTTCTTCTCTGTCAAGATAACTATGGCTATTCAATGTGTTTTGTAGTTCTATTTTAGGTCTCTTTATGATAGTTCTATAAAAATGGTCATTGGTATTTTTGACAGGGAATAGAATGAATTAAGTACAGAGGTTGCTTTGGGTAGTATACATATTTAAACAATATTAATTCTTCCAATCCATGAGCCAGACTATTTTTACATTCATTTGTATCATCAACCTCTTTGGTTAAGTTTATTCCTAGATATTTTCTTCTTTTTGATGCAGTTTTACATGGAACCATTAATTTCTCCTTCTGGTAGCTAATTATATGTGTAAAAGAATACAACCAATTTCTATATGTTAATTTTGTCTCCTACAAATTTATTGAATTCATTTAATTGTTCTATTAGTTGGGTTTTTGTTGTTGTTGTGATTTATATATATATATAATTCAGGGTTTTTATATATAGTATCCTGTTACCTACAAATAATTTTATTTCTTCCTTTCCAATCTGGATATCTTCTATGATTTTATTTATTTTTTTGCCTAATTGATTTGGATGGGACTTCCAGTACTTCATGAATACAAATGGCAAGACTGGGCATTTTATTTTTAATTTTAAAAAGTTTAAGCTTTTCATCATTGAGCATGTTGTTAGCTATGGGTTTGCAGTATATGGCTTTATGTTATGTTTCTTATATACCCACTTTTATGAGCGTTCTTATCGTAAATGGATGTTGAACTCCATCGAATGCCTTTTCTGCATCTATTGAGATGATTATATGATTTTTATCCTTTATTTTGTTAATATAATACACAACATTGATTCACTTATGGGTGCACTTGCATCCCTGGAAGAAATCACATTTGCTAACAGTGTACAATTATTTTAATGTTTTTTTGGCAGGCCAGGTGGTGTGAGTACAAGCCAGGGAGGCCCAGGGGTATGACACATTGGGCACCCCTTGATGGGATACCAGGAGGTGGCATGGGTCAGGAGCCCAGGGTACACAGGGTCAATGTTAGCAGGTTGGCTAGAGTTCCTGGACCCTATTTCCACCCATATTATTAAGGTAAAGGAACATAAAATATAGTATTCAAAGGTACCTCAATCTCAGAGAAAAATATCAGAAATTCTTACTTGTTGGGCTCTTTAGGACTAGTAAGTGAATTCCCTTCACCTATAATCCTGTTGCCTTTTAAATGAGATTTTTCGTTTTTTCTCTGTGACCCAGGTGGGTGAGTCTGCACATGGGCTCCTCAGTGATATTCCTTCTTCCTACAGATTGACAAGGAGGGGGTGGTTCTCTTCATTACCATGTTTTTCTTACCTTTCTCCATGTTTTCCTTCTATCATTTGTTGTGCAAAGAGTTTTCAATCAGTCTTCAGTTTTCCTTCCAGATGATTGCTTTATATGTAGGTGTAGATTTCGCATGTCTATGGGAGAAGATGAGTTCAGTGTCTTCCTATACAGTGTCAGGAACTCTACCATGATTAGGTTTCATCTAGTTGTCTGATCCTGATAGATACCACTTGGTATGTGAATACGTGCTGATAGGTGTTAAAATCCCTGGGTGTATATAATGTGTTATATAGGTTAATATGGTGAATAAATGGAATAATAGCCAATGATTAAAAATTTCTTGGAGTGAATTCCCTGGAGCCAAGATTTAACCACTTATATTCAGATTTTAATTTTCTAAATCAATTTTTTTGAATAATGTATACTTGGGTTTTAATTTTTTTAGTTATTTTCATGAGTACAGTATGATGTATTAGCAGACACATTCTCATGATTACTTAAAACATTCTCAGATTTATCCTGTTGTAAATCAAGAGATAATATTGCAGCAGAGCTTCTTCCTAAATTAGACCTTTATATGATGGGAATAATTGGGTAGGTAGAGTTAGTTTTTTAAAAATTTTCATATAAATTGTAGTTTAAGAAAATTATACATTTGAATTTGGAGAACACCCACTCTAGAGTGGTTTCAAAACATCTTGAGATGGTAATATGAGGATGGCAGTTTTATTCTAATGGGTTCTTCTAGTTTAACAATGTTTGATGATTTCAGCAGGTCCTCTGTTGAACTTCCTTGAGTTGCTCATACAGCAATAGGCATAAAGGTTGTCCACATACAATTTATTGTGGTGAATTCTCTGAAATTTACAAGTAGGTAACAAAACCTCAAATACAGTCATTACAGAACTAAAATCTGATATCTACCAGGGTATATTATTGAAACATAATCTAATATTTATCATAGATAATCATAGTAAGATAATAAGACTAACTTATTTGCGAAGAAGTCTAGTTTCAAAACACTTGGCTTGATTTTGTAAATATACAGAAGTGCAGCAAGAAATGTGATTGACCAGATATAGGTGTTTTTAAATCTAATTTGATGAAACTTTTCATAAGGAATCTCAGATTGGACTTTTAAAACCATCTCAAGAATAGGAAGCCAAGCTAAGGATTTGTCTAACTGTATCCTGACACAGAAACAGACTTTTATTCAACTTATGCAAATAGATATATTGTCATGAAAAATAAGAATATTTAATAAGTTTCTGCATTCTGCAGAGATCAGGTAGTGAGAAAAAGATAAACGTATCAGTGCTTGTTGCAAAAATCTACTTTACCAAATTACAGTAAGTTATAGTTTGCTTAAAAGATAGAAAAGGGGGCCTTGTAAATCTGGAAAGCACACATTAAAACAGCAACGTTTTAAGTGAAGTCATAAGAATTATAGCTCTTATTTTGCTTCAACTTGGATTAGCAGCTTTATGAATCAATTTTTCATTAGAATTTTAGAAACTCTTACTCAGTTCTGTCTTATTAAAGTTACCAGAAACTTACATTTTAGAGTAGTAGTCAGGGTCTTTTCCATGAGAATCCTTTGAAGATCATTCATTGTGCATGAACACTTTTGCCAGAGCCTCAGAGTAAAACAGTAACTGTGAGTGACAAAGGACTTAAAAATGGCCATAACCAAAAATTTGATGAGTTCATTATAATTTACAAGGAAATTTGTTATCTCAGCGACATACATTTTAAAACAATAACAAATTATGACTGATAACATATCAGAATATCAGATTTTTAGAAATTTCATATAATTTCTGAATTACTTATTTTAATGACATACATAGCCCATAAAAATGTGGCCTGAGAAAGTTAAAAATTACTTTATGTATCAAATAACATTTCTCTTTCTATTAATTCGGAATTTGATATTGAGAAGTTTAAAATGTCAAAAGATTTAAGATATTTCAAGAAATAGGGTCACTATGAAACAATAGGTATCCATTCAAAGTGACAACAGATTTCAAAGAAGGTAAATACAGAAAGTTATATAGTTGTAAAAAGCCTTAGCTATTTTCCTAAGTAATCAAAGTCTGAAATGGTTTCATCAGAAACAGGAGCCTTGTTTTCTAGGTAGATTACATTAAAGGTAAAGAAATTGTGTTCATAATTTCTTATTGAGATGAGTAATAATTTTTAAAAATACTTTGTCCTTTTACCAGAGAGAAAACTGAATTTGAATTCTATAATGGTGTACATTTGATATTAAAACTCTCTAACTTAAATCCTTTATTTATTTATTTATTTATTTATTTATTTATTATTTTTAATTTTTTGGATCCATTTCTATTTTAGCTTGACCACATAAAGTTTCTTTCTCAGGATCTATTTTCCACCAACTTTCTGCAACTTTCTTATCCTGGAATATTTTCAGACAAAATTACCTTATTTCCCTTTAACAAAACAAAAATCCATGTCCTTTAAATCATTGCTTATCCAAAAAACACTATTTTTTAACTTTTTATGCACAATTGGTTTCTTTTATTCTTTATTTCTATTAGTTTTACTTACACATATTAATTTGAATTCTTAGCCCTTATAATCCATAATTCCTACTGAAAACTAAGAAGCAATCATCTGATTACTGGAAAGTTAATATGTAATGATAAAGACATTTTTTATAGTATAATTTTTTAATGTGGTGAAGAACATATTACCATCTTCTATCTTTTTGTAAAAATTAAAAAGCCAAGTTGATAAATTTGTTTATATTATTTGGAAGTAATCTAGCTATTATTTAGTATAACTGAGTAGAAACTTTGGGCTTATTTACATTTATTTAAAATATTTGTTGTTACCCAATATGCTTGGATTACACATTAAATAACTAATCTCATTTTTCTTGATGATAAATTTTTGACATAGATATTGGGCTTATTTGATTAGTAAGCCAAAGTAGAATAAGTTGTATGTTTGGAATTACATTTAATATTGACAATTCTGAAGACAAGCCTGTTTTTATTAAATCAACAGACAAACTAGCTTTTATTTATTATAGATTACTCCAGGTCATGTGAACCTGAAAAATCTTTGGGTTAATTTCTGTACTTCTTAAATTTTTACAAATATGTAAGCACTTATTTTTTTCCCTAACCCAACTACATAGAACTCTACATATTTTTGTGCGTTTATGTGTGTGTATATGGCAGGTACAAAACTCAAAAGGATAGTTGGATCAAATTGTGTTTCTGTTATATAGGTTATATTAAGGTTACTTGCTTAGAGGGCCAACTTTGTTTTTGGAGAAGTTTATTTATTGTTATTTATTTTTTTAAAGATTTATTTTAGAGAGAGAGAGCAAGTGAGGGGAGCGGGAGAGAGAAACTCTCAAGCAGGGACCATGGCTGAGCATGGAGCCTTATGCTGAGCTCAATCTCATCACCTCCTGAGCAGAAACCAAGAGTCGAGTCAGATGCTTAACCAACTGAGCCACCCAGGTGCCTCTGTTTTCTAAAAGTTTTCTATTTGCGTACCATAATTATTTTTAGAGCTATTTTTGTAGTCATTGTATCTTTTAGAACTTTCTGAATACTGAGGTATCCATTCCTTTGTCTTTGAGAGGTTTGAGATCTTCTTAGGTAAGACCACCTTGAGGGTCACCCTCATAAGTTAAAGGTGTCTCAAAGTGGCCACTGCAAGTACAAAAGTTCACCCATTTTCCCAAAAGACGTAAGAGCATGGTCTATAGACAGGTGTAACCTGTCATGCCTTAGGATTCCCTAAGATGTCTTAACTATGAGTGACCCTGTTTACCAAAATTCAGGAAATCACGTATTTTCCATGCTTTTGAACAGAATAGAAATAGATTATGATGGGGTCATGCTTGATAAGAGAACCCTAAGTCCAACTCTTCTCTGTGTTTTTCTTTGTCTTTGATCTTACAAAGGAGTTAAAGATGGCTGTGTAAAGATAGAGGCAGAAATTGTCATGATGTAGCTATGAGCCAAGGATTATTAGCAAATTGCCAAAGCTAAGAAAAGGCAAAAAAGAATTCTCTCCTGAAAACTACAGGGAGAGTGTGACAGGGCTGACACTTTCATTTCAGCCTTCTTGCCTTCCAAAGTATAAGAGATCAAACTTCTACTTGAAGCCACCCAGTTCGTGGTAAAATATTATTGCAGCTCTAGGAAGCTAATACACTATTTATCCCTCTGCTTCATCTCACATTGAAATCCTCTGTAAGCCTTTCCAAACAGCCACCAAGCCAAGCTATGCGCCTCTCTGCAGTGTCCTTTGTGCCCTTTGCATTGTCATTCACAACACCAAATACGATATATGAAAATTCTCTGCCAACAAGTGCATCTACTACCCTAGTTTTCTCCCATCATGTTTTTAACTATTTCATTGTGGTACAATTACTACACAACAATCTGTACACGTAAAAATTGCAGAGATTTGTTATATGAATGTATCTGTTAGAATATTACCTAATCAAAATATCACACTGTTCTGTTGAAAATAACTATTCATATAAAACATTTTATAGTTTTGATGAAAAAAAAATCTTCTTTAACAGTGAAAGTAGAATAACTTTTGTCCATTGGTACCCTTCCTGTGACAAGGACAATGTTGGCAATGATATAAAGTGAAATGCATATTAAAAATGAAATATGAAAACTAACTTGATCATTAAAATAGAAAATGTTTGTACTAAATGCAAATTATTTATAATACATTTTGACTAATACTATTAAAGAAGATTCTTCTGCAAATGAAATGTGTTCAGTATTTTGCTAACAAATTGCATCTCAGTATTAATTATGATTGTGAAAGATAAATATACACAATAAAAGAGAGCTCATTAAAGATAGATTCACTCCATTATTTTCTTAATTATTTTTAACCATAGTATATTCTTTCCAGAAATAAAACTTGCAAATATTTAAATGCTCATTTTCTTCAGTTTATAGAAGAACATCATACAATGCATTTATATATAAAGCACTTATAGAGAGCAAACCCACATTTTAATTATACAGTATCTGCTAATGATATCTGAATAATATCAACACACAAAAACAATTCCAGGAGAAATCTAAAACTCTATTAGAGCTTTAAAATCAAACAATAGGTAACTGTATGAAATGGAAAAGGGGAGGTAATTTACTAAACAGATATTTCATAAATAAGTCCAAATTAAATACTGTGTCTAATTGGAAAACATGACTTAATGATTTTCACAAAATGTAATCCTTTATCTTCATTTCTTTTGCTTTTGAAATGAATTTAGACAATCTACAGTGATTTTTTTCACTGTAGAACTTTAAACTTAATTTTGCTTACAATTTAAAAGATATGCCTAACAAAGGTTCTGGTTTCAGCTCTAACACATGAAAAACACTGAAGTCATCCCTCTAAGACACACAACAGGAAAATCCTGAAAAACCTAGAAATTAATGTATCTTCTGTGGCTCGATCTGGAATCTAGTCTGTAGGGCAAATCACCATCCCAAAGTCAAGAAAAGCAGGTGAACTCATAGGATCTGCTTAAGCAGAGAAAAAAACTACAGGAGCCAGAAAATGGTAGGGCATCTTTTGGCATCTTTAATGATAATATCGATTTGGTTAGTCTGCAGAGTCCAGAATGAATGAGAAATTCCTGGGTGCTACAGTTTGAGGGAACCCCAAAATTTCATGGGTTTTATTTCCAGAAATGCCACCAGATTCTCACAATGAAGAGTCAATAAATGTCCTTTATGATGTTAGGAATGGGAAAAATAGCCTTATTAATTTCTTAGGGCTGCTGTAACAAATCATCATAAACTCTTAAGACTTAAAACAATAGAAATATATTATCTTACAGTTCTGGAAGCTAGAGGTTAAAAATCAATTTCACTGACCTGAAATGAAAGGGTCAGCAAGGCCATGCTTCCTTGGGAGAGAGACTTTGAGGGGAGACTCCATTTCTTGCACTTCCAGAATCTTGGCTTATGGCCATATACTTCCAGTCTCTGCTTCTGTGGCCATGTTGCCTCTTCTTCCTTTATGTGCTTCTTTTATCTTAATTGTGAGGGATCCTGTTTTCCAACAGCTATTCTAAAACTCAGGGAATCGTGTTTTCCATGCTTTTGAACAGAATAGGGTGACTTACCAAGAAACTTCAACAAACAAAATACATGTCCATTTTGAACTTGTAAATGTAAATGTGACATTATTTAGAAACAGAATTGGTGCAGATGCAATCAAGCTATGATGGGTCATGCATGATAAAGATATTCCAAAGATATAAGGGTATTCCATATTTGCAAACTGGTCAGTGTGATGCATTTCATTAGTAAGAGAAAGGATAAAAAACATAGATGATCAAGGATGATCATATGATCATCTTGAAAGATGCAGAAAAAGCATTTGACAAAGTACAATATCCATTCATGATAAAAATTTCCAACAAGGTAGGTTTAGAAATAACATCTCAACATACTAAAGGCCATATGTGAAAAACTCATAGCTAATATCATAGTTGTGAAAAAAATAAGAGCTTTTCCTCTAAAATCAGGAAAAAGACAAGTATAGCCATTATCACTTTTATTCAACCGACATAACACTGGAAGTGCCAGACACAACAATCAGACAAAAATAAATAAATAAATAAATAAATAAATAAATAAATAAATAAAGATATCCAAATTGATAAGGAATAAGTAAAACTTTTTTTGCAGAATACATGATACTATATATAGAAAACCCTAAAGACTCCATGCACACACACAAAAATGTATTAGAAGTGTTAAATGAATTTAGTAAAGTCAGAGGATAATACTTTTATATTCAATTGGTTGCATTTCTATCATTTCTTATAGACTAAAAATGAAGTAGCAGAGAAATTAAAAGAATACCATTTAAAATTACATCAAAAGTAATAAAATACCTAGGAATAAACTTAACCAAGGTGGTGAAAAATCTGTTCTCTAAAAACTATAAAACACTAAGAAAAAAATTGAAGATGACACAAACAAATGGAAAGATATCCCATGATAGTGAATTGAAAAAAAAAAATATTGCTAACATTCATTTTACCCAAAGCAATCCAGATTTAATGCAATCTCTACAAAAATGCCAATATATTTTAAAAGGTTAATTTATTTACAGAGTGAGCAAGAGAGAGTGGGCAGGGGAGAAGGAAAGAGAATCCTCAAGTAGACTTCCTGCTGAGCATGGAGCCCAAAGCAGGGCTCAATCCCAAGACCCTGGGATCATGACCTGAACAGAAATCAGTCAGACACTTAACAGACTGAGCCACTCAGGCTTCCCCAACTACATTTTTCACAAAGCTAGAACACATAATACTGAAATTTGTATGAAAACAAAAACAAGAACAAAAACAAAGAATAGCCAAAGCAATCTTAAAAGAGAACAAAGCTGGAAGTGTCATAATTCCAGATTTCATGATATACTTCAAGCTGTAATAAAACAGTATTATACCAGTACAAAAATAGACAGTTCAATGAAACATAATAGAAAGCCCAGTAATAAACCTACATTTATATGGTAAATTAATCTGTGACAAAAGCAAGTATGTACAATGGGGAAAAGACAATCTGTTCAACAAATAGTGCTGGGAAACTCTTATACCATACACAAAAATAAACTAAAAATGTATTAAACACCTGAATGTGAGACTTAAAATTATAAGACTCCTAGACAAAAACGCAGGCAGTAAATTCTCTGATGCCAGCTTAACAACATTTTTACGGATGGATTCCCTCAGGCAAGGAAAACAAAAGCAAAAATAATTACTGAGAATACACCAAAATAACCATTTGCAGAGCAAAGGAAAGTATCAACAAAAAAGCAGCTGACTAGAAGAAGATACTTGCAAATTATACGTCCAATAAGGGGATAATGTCTAAAACATACAAAGAACTTACACAACTCAAAATATACACACAAAAACCTTCCCAATGATCCTATTAAAAATGAGAAGAAAACCTGATCAAGCATTTTTTCAGAGGACATACAGATGGCCAACGTAAGACATGAAAAGACACTCAACATCACTAATCATCAGGAAAATGTGCATCAAAACTACACCTTCCAGAATGACTAGAGTCAAAAACATAAATAACGTTTTCATAAGGATATGGAGAAAAGGAACCAGGGTGCACTGTTGGTAATTCAAATTGGAGCATGCACTATAGGAGATAGTACAGAAGTTACTAAATAAATAAATAAATAAATATAGAATTTCCATATGGTCCAGTAATTCTACTGCTGGGTTTTTACCCCTACCCCAATAAAAACACTAATTCAAAAAGATATGCACCCCCATGTTCACTGCCGCATTATTTACAATAACTAAAATAAGGAACCAACTCGAGTCCATCAATAGATGAATGGATAAAGACGTGTATGTGTACACACACACACATACACACAGACACGTATTCACAAAGGAATATTACTCAGCCATAAAAACAATTGAGATTTTGCCATTTGTAACAGCATGGTCTAGGTCTAGATGGACCTAGAGAGTATAATGCTAAGCAAAATAAGAAAGACAAATATGATTCATTTATGTGGATTTTAGAAACAAATAACAGACAAACATAGGAAATAAACAGACTCTTAAATATACAGAGAACAAATTGTAGCCATCACTTTATTGGCTGCCAGAGGGGAGGTAAGATAGATAAAGGAGACTAAGATTTCACTTATCTTGATGAGTACTTAATAATATGTAGAAATAATATATGGAATTGTTAATTCATTATATTGTATACCTAAAACAAATATTGCAAGTTAATTTTACTTCAATAAAAAATCTGTTAGAGAACTTGTATGTAAATCATACAAAGAACTCTTAAAACTAAATGATAAAACAAAACAATTGAAATGTGCAAAATATCTTAATAGACACTTACCAAAGAAGACATTCAGAGGGCAACTAATCACTTGAACTCAAGCTCAGAATCATTTGTCATTAGGGATTTAAAAAAATGGAACAATAACACCACATAGGTACATCTCTATCAGAATAGTTAAAATCCAAAACCCGGCGATATTGATTGCTGGCAAGCATGCACAGCAGTGGAAACTATTTTTTCCATTTACATGATATTCTGGAAAAGGTAAGACTGTAATGATTTTGTTTTTATTTCTTTTTTAAAGATGTTATATATTTATTCATGAGAGACAGAGAGAGAGAGAGAGAGAGAGAGAGGCAGAGGGAGAAGCAGGCTCCATGCAGGAGCCCGATGTGGGACTAGATACTGGGACCCCAGGATTATGCCCTGGGCCGAAGGCAGGCGCCAAACTGCTGAACCACCCAGGGATCCCCCGACTGTAAAGATTTTAAACAACTTAGTCATTCCCGGGTGTCCATGTGAAGGTAACGAGAAGGTTGAATAACTGAAGCACAGGAGAAATTTTCAGTGTGGTTAAATTACATTGTATGAGACAGTAAAGACAATATATTTGTCAATACTCAGAATTTTAAAGTACAATGCTTGAATCCTAACAAATGAAAAGAAAGTTAAGTCCTTTAGGAGAACAGAGAATTACAGGATGGAATTCAGAGTATGGAGAAAAATTAACTGTATTTGAAACATATTAACCTCACTGGAAAAGATATGAGAGATTAATCTAATAATCTAATCTAAGTAATTTTGGAAATGAATGTAATCTCTAAGACTAGAGGCAATGGAAACTGTACATGAGAACTGTATTGAGGGACGCCAAGGTGGATTGGCAGTTAGCATCTGCCTTCAGCCCAGGGCATGATCCTGGAGTTCCAGGATTGAGTCCCACATCTGGCTCCCTGCATGGAGCCTGTTTCTCTCTCTATCTGTGTCTCTGCCTCTCTCTCTGTCTCTCATGAATAAATAAATAATTAAAAAAAAAAAGAAAGAAAGAAACACTATCGAGTTGATAAAGTCGTTTTTCATGGGGTATAGGTTAATAATTCTTGTACCACAGAACAAATACATTGAAGAACTAAGTAAATGGATTAAGGATGGTAGGAATCAGTTTTCTCACTTTTGGAATGGGAGATTGCACATAAGTAAGAGAAAGAGCCTAAAATAATACATGTGGTTATTTTTTTTAAGAGATTTTGTTTATTTGATAGAAAGAGAGAGAGAGAGCAAGCAGGGGGAGCTATAGATGGAGAGGAAGAAGCAGGTTCCCTACTGAGCAGGGAGCCCAACTGTGGCTTGAACCCAGGACCCTGAGATCAGGACCTAAACCGAAGGTAGACACTTAACCAACTGAGCTACCCAGGAGATCCAGTATATGTGGTCATTAATACTAACAGACATTAGTATTAACTCAAAATTAACTTAATATGGATGCAGATAACCATTTAGAAATGTTTATATATATATATATATATATATATATATATATATACACACAAACACTCAGAATTGTACTGTCTGGAGTACAATTGAGCTGGAGATATATATTTTAGAGTAACTGATTAAAGATACTAGATACTAGTAAAGATACTATACTAGTAAAGATACTATAAAGAGATATATATTTTAGAGTAACTGATTAAAAAAACTGATTAAAAACAGCAAGCCTAAATAAAAAAAGATAAGCCTTTAGTCACTTACTGAAATGTTATAAGTAACCACCTAAGCAGAAAGTGACAACACTGCATTTCATCTCCCCTCCCAATGAAGGGTATGCTAGTCAAAGATCAAATAGATCAGCAGAGACATGAAAATTGTATTACAGTACATGGATCATTAAGCAAAATGTTCCTGCACATTTATGGACCCTGAGGCTAGGGGTGGATGGTGGATAGTAGGAAAAGAGGAAAGGAGTAGAAAGTAGAAAAGTACTATTGGGCCAAAGTGGGAAAAGCCTTGTTAAGTATTCTCTTGTTTTGGGGATCCCTGGGTGGCGCAGCGGTTTGGCGCCTGCCTTTGGCCCAGGGCGCGATCCTGGAGACCCGGGATCTAATCCCATGTTGGGCTCCTGGTGCATGGAGCCTGCTTCTCCCTCTGGCTCTGTCTCTGCCTGTGTCTCTGGCTCTGTCTCTCCTTCTCTCTCTCAAGAATAAATAAATAAAATCTTAAAAAAAAAATTATTCTTTTGTTACCCTAACAAGGAGGTGTTTGAAGACTACTTTGGCTGAAGACCCCAAGTAAAAAAACCTAGAAATGAAGGCACCAAGGCATTAAGCATAACGACATTTAACTTACCTGACTGTTCTCTCTCTCTTCACAACTAGAAAAGAAAAACAACTGTCTGAAATCACAGTGAAAATCAGCAGGATGACAGCATTAGAAGATGCAAATGATATCAAGCTCCTTTAAAGCCCCATTCTCAATTGTTCATATTTGATCTCTCTGGTTATTCCCTGAAATTTGTACTAAAAAACTTGTCTTTATTTGACCTGACTCAGAATTCACCAGTGGCCAGATATGTTTCTGGTGAGTATTTGTTGAAAACAATCAGTGGCAATTTTTTAACATTACAAATGTCCCAAGTGGTGAGTAAAAACTGGAGCAAACAATAAGTTGACCAAAAGGCTTAATGAAAAAATCTAAGGGAAAAAGATATCCACATAGGCAGAATAATTTTCACATATTCCTAGAAGGTTATACACAAGTTAAAGCCTGAGTGTTTCCCTGAGTTGTAGACATAATCACATTCTACATAAAGAAATTCTCAGCAACAAGCAAATAAACCTAATTACAAATATCTAAAGATCATTAGCTGTCCACTAATGTGGCTAAACAAACTTCAGTGGAAATTCTATTACAGAAAGAATATATTCTTTACATAATTAATTTAGATATCTCTAAACAAACAACAATAACAACAAATACTGGGGGAGATCAGGTTTCCAGAACTGTCATGTTATTTAATATATCCATTTAAAAAATACAAAATATACAAAGAAATAAGAAAGTATGACCAATACAAAGAAAAGGAAGTAGTCAAGGGATGCCCAGGTGGCTTAATCAGTTAAACATCTGACTCTTGATCTTGGTTCAGTTTGTGCTCTCAGGGCTGTGAGATCAAACTCCACGATGGGCTCCATGCTGGACCTGGAACATGCTCAAGATCTTCTCTGTCCCTCTCTCTCCTTAAAGAAAGAAAGAAAAGGAAAAAAGAAAGAAAGGAAGGAATGAAGGAAGGAAAGAAGAGAGAAAGAAAGAAGAGAGAAAGAAAAGAGAAAAAAGAAAAGAGTAAATAAAAATTGTCCCTTAGGAAGTTGGTGGCTGGACTTACACTCAATAAAGACATTAAAACAGTTGTCTTAAATATATTAAAAGAACTTAAGGAAAGCATGTCTATGGTACTAAGCAAAGAACAAGAATGGTATTTATGAAATGTAGAACATCTATGAAGACATGGCAATCATTTAAAAATTATAGAAATTCAAAAGTTGGAAATCACAATAAATAGCATGCAGAATTCACTACAAGGTCCCTGGGGCAGTTTTCACTTGGCAGAAGAAATAAACACCAAATTTGAAGATAACTAAATTGAGATTATCTGAGTAATATAATCTGATAATTGAGATTATTTAAGTCTGAGAAACAGAAAGAGAAAAGAATTTTAAAGAACCAAAATTCTCTGAGACCGGTGGCACATCATTTTTGTGTGTGTGATTACCAGAATAAAATGGGAAAGAAAAAGGCATGGAGAGAATATTTGATGACATGATGGACCCAAACTTCACAAATTTGGTGAAAACCATTAATATACGTATCTAAAGGCTCAATGAACTCCAAATAGGATAAAAGATCCACACCAAGACACAATATAAACATTTTTACAAAAAGAGAACCTTGAAATTAGCATGAGAGATACAATTTATCATACATTTGAATTCACTACAAGATTGACAGTTTTTTTTTTTTTCATCAGAAACCATACAAGCCAGAAGGCAGTGGAATGATATAGCCAAAATAATAAAAGAAAAAAAATACTGTAACGCAGGAGTTCTATACCTAAAACTATCTATTGAATAAAAGGGGAGATTTAAAGATTCTCAAATAAACAAAGCTGAGGATTTCACTGCTAGCTGAACTGCTCTACAGAAAACAACAACAACAACATACTAATGGTAGTCTTTCAGACTAAAATAAGTGACAGCAATTAATTGAATCCCATAGAAGATATTAGGAACACCATTAAAGGTAACTGCATAGGTGAATGACAGCATAAGCATAGTTTTTGAAGCTTTTTTTCTCTTATATGTATTGAATGACAACTACAAAAATCAATATTTCTAAATCTGTGTTGTCATACATTTTACAAAGATGTAATCTGTATGACAGCAGCACAAAGAAGGGAGAGATAATTAAGATAAAGAAATATATTTTTGTGTACTCTTGAAAATGTTCATATCAATTGAAGTAAATTGTCATAATTTAGGACGTTAATTGTAAGAAGGACAACCATTGGGAGAACATCATAAAAAATATAGTCAAATAACAAGCAAATGTACACTATAAAAATATCTATTTCATACAAAGGAAAGCAATAATTAAAGGACAGAGGAACAAATTAAATATATGACACATAGAAAAGAAATAGCTAAACAGGGGATATAAATCTTACCTCATTAGTAATTATGCAAAATTTAATGGATTATATTTACAATAAAAAATGAAAAGATTTGAAGAATGGATAAAAATTAAAAAATTAGCAATATGTTGCCTTTAGGAGACCACTTAACCTTGAAAACATAGATAACTTGAAAATAAATGATAGAAAAAAATTACCATGCAATAAAAAATAATCAAAAGAAACCCAAAGGGGTACGTGGGTGGCTCAGTTGGTTTAGCATCTGACTGTTGATTTTGGCTCAGGTCATGGTCTCAGGCTCCTGAGATTGAGCCCCATGTCAGGCCCTGCACTGAGTGTATTGCCTGCTTAGGATTCTTTCTCCCTCTGCCCCTCCCCACCCAGCTAGTGCTCTCTCTAAGAAAGAAAGAAAGAAAGAAAGAAAGAAAGAAAGAAAGAAAGAAAAAGGAAGAAAGAAGAAAGAAAGAAAGAAAGAAAGAAAGAGAAAGAAAGGAAGAAAGAAGAAAGAAAGAAGAAAGAAAGAGAAAGAAAGAAAGAAAGAAAGAAGAAAGAAAGAAAGAAAACTGAAAGGGTTAATATCAGACAAAATACCCTCGAGTACATAAATTGTTACTAGAGAAAAAAGAAGATATGTTTTTAATGCTAGAAGTGTCAGTTAATTAAAATATATGATTATATATCCATATGTACTTCATATGAGATTTCTATAGGACATAAAACAAAATTTTATAATGAAGAAATAAATGATTTTAGAATAATATTTGGACATTTTTGCACTTTCAGTAATGGCTAGACTAATATAAGATCAATAAAGAAGTAGAAGAACTGAACTACATTATAAACAAACTATAAATAAACATATCTACAAAACAATTCAGCCAACATCACGAGAATACACATTCATCTCAAGTAATATAGAATATTCTCCTGAATTGATAATATGTCAGGTCATATTAACAAGTCAACAAATTGAAATCATACAAAATATATTCTTCCAATAATAAAAGGAAATATGATAAATTCAATAACATTCTCCAAAATAACTACTGGGTAAAATATGAAATCACAAGTGAAATTATGACATAATTTGAGTGGAATAAAAGGGAAAACACAGTATGCCAAAACATTAGATACTAATAAAACACTACTTAAGAGAAATGTATTGTTAGAAATGCTATTTAAAAATATTTTTTGAATTGATAACCTAATGTTCCCAATTAAGAACTAGAAAAAGAAGAGTAAACAAATCCCAAAGTGTAAAGAATGGATATAAGAAATAGAACAGAAGTAAGACAATAGGTACTATATAATAAATAAAAAAATCACAACTAAGTATTTATCCTTTAATGAGATCAACTAAATCAATAAACCTTTAGCTAAACTAAAAAGGGAGAAAACTCAGATTGCTATAACCAGACATGAAAAAGAGGACAATACCAATGACTACAAAAATAACAATTATATGGGAATACTATAAACAATTGTATGCCTAAAAATATATCCGAAATGAGAAAATTTCTAGATAGACACAAACAACAGAAACTAATGCAAACTAATATACTTGTAATAAGCAATAAAACTGAAATAGCAATCAAAAATGTTCTACAAAGAAAAATTTTATACAATAATGAAAAATTCTGCAAAATATTTAAGATGAATTTATGCTGATACTTAATGGCCTCCAAAAAATAGAAGAGGAAGAAATGTTGCTCATCTCATTCTATGAGGCTAGAATTACCCTGATACCAAAACCAGAAAGAAATATCACAAAAACAGAAAATTATAGAACAAATATCTCTCACAGATGTAATAGACATTAATAAAATATAGCCAACCACATCCAGAACAATATTAAAGGGATTAAACAGTATGTCCAAGTGGAATTTATGCCAAAAATACAGTATTTCAATATATGAAAGTAAACTTATGTAAAATACCATGTTAAGAGAACAAAAGCTATAAAAATGTCCTTTCAAAAAAAAAAAAAAGTCCTTTCAATAAACAGAAGAAAAAGTCACTGACAAACACAGCAAATACCAAACTTAACAATGAAGACCAAAACCTTTCTTCTAAAATCAAGTAAAAGACAGCAATGTCCTCTTTCACTACATCAATTTAAAATTATTCTGTAGGTTATACTCCATGCAATTAGAAAAATAGAAGGAATTATAGAAAACATATTGTTAAAGTTATATATAATGGTGAAAGATTGTCTGCTCTCACCATGTCTATTCTATTCAACCTTGTAATAAGGGTTCTAGCCAGGGCAATTAGGAACAATTATATCGAAAAGAATGCATTAAAACTATCTCTATTCACAGATAATATGATATTACATATTCATAATTAAGGATCCACAAAAATGATTAGATCTAATAAATGAGTTTATCAAAGCTTCAGAGTACAAAAATAAACAAAGAACAATTGTATTTATATGCATAAACCAAATCAGACAGAAAATGAAATTGACAAACAATCCCATTTATAATAGCATCAACAAGTAAACTAGAGATAATTTAACAAAAGAAGTATATGACTTTTATATGAAAAACTACAAAACAATGTTAAAAAATATTGAAGACAAATAAATGCAGGGGTGTCTTATGTTTATAGCTTGGAAGGCTTTTATTTTTTATTTATTCATTTACTTTTTTTTTTAGAGATTTTATTTGAGAGAGAGAGTGCATGTAAGCAGGAGGAGAAGCCGAGGGAAAGGGAGAAAGAATCCAAAGCAGACTCCTTTCTGAGTGTGGAGCCTGACACAGTCCTGATCCTTTAACTAAGGGATTATGGCCTGAGCTGAAACCAAGAATCAGATACTCAAATGACTAAGGCACTCTGCCACCCTTGTCTGGAAGATTTAAAATTATTAAGACAGCAAACTCTTTAACTGTTTCACAGAGTTAAGACAAACTATCAAAATTCCAGCTGACATTTTGCAGAAATTTATAATTGGATACAAAGTTTCATATGGAATTGCAAAAGACCTAGAATAGCCAAAACAAACTCAAAAAGGTAAAAAAATGAAAAAAAAAACTCACAATATTTGAAGACTTATTTATTTCAAAACTTAGAATAAAGCTATAGTAATCAAGGCTTCATAGATTAGCATAAGTATAGACAGACAAACTATAATAAAATTTAGAGAAGAGAAACTCATTTAAGTTTAATTAATTTTGATAAAGGTGTCAGGACAATTCAATGGTAAAAGCATAGTCTCCAAAAGACCATGCTGAGGGGTGCCTGGGTGGCTGTTAACATCTGCCTTCACCTCAGGTCATGATCCCAGCATGCTGGGTTTGAGCCCCTTATTGGGCTTCCTGCTCAGCAGAGAGTCTTTTTCTCCTTCCCTCTGCTCGTGTGCTCCCACTCACTCTTTCTCTCTCCTTCTCAAATAAATGAATAAAATCTTCTGAAATAATTTTTAAAAATGGTGCTGAGACACTGGATACTCACATGCAATGACAATGCTGAATCTCCACCTTATGCAATATACAGAAAAAGACAAAAATCAAAAGAAACTATAACAACAACAACAACAAAAACCCTAGGAATAGATCAAAGACCAAAGTGTAAGAAATAAAGTGATAAAATTTTTTGAAGATATACACCCAAAATTTTATGTTGTTGGATTATATGATGGTGTATTTTATATGTCAAAACACAATAATAGGCTGGGAAGATGGCAGCATAAAAAGACTGTAAGCTTACCTCATCCCACAAATGCTGCTAGATTACAGCAGCATAAATAAACCAGGAAAATTACCGAAATAGTGGCAGAGCAAACTCTCCAACTAAAGGTAGAGAAGAGGCCATATCAAAGCGCGTAAGAAGGGCAAAGACATAGTCAAGAACAGAACAGACTTGCAAGACTCCTGTATGGAACCATTGGCTTATCTCAAAGCATGTCTGGAGGACCAGGGATCATAGGACAACCATTCTAGGAAAAAAGGAGCTGATAGGCATCATTTCCTTTGAGGTCCTCAGAGTAACTACATGGCCATATGGGATAACCACATAGCACTGGCATTCACTACCTACCTTATTTAAACCAAGTCCCACCCCAATGATTCAGTGGATCTGTCCTTTCCAGTCACACTAGTCTCAGTCCCAGCATTGCAGGTTCCTTCCCTCAGAAGGCCAGCACAAACCCTGCCAATCTGCATATATTTATCAGTGTGCTTTGTAGAGCCTCTGTGCCTGTGGTGGTGGTGGTGGTGGTGGTGGTAGCAGGCCCTTTGGAATTCCGAGGTGGACCTTGTTAAGAGTACATTCCTCACTTACACATTCTTGGTCCCTGTGGCAGTGGCTACATGTATCATTTTGAAGGCAGACCTGCAAGTATTTTGTTAAAATTATGTTGCCCCACCATGGCTGGACACATGCCCACAATAAGCAAAGAGAGCCTCTGCAGGATGACTGGATTGAAGGAAAAAGTGTCGAGGAAATAACAACTGGGCACATGCAACACACATAGACGACCCCTGAAATGCCATGTTCTGGGGGACAGGAAATGCTTCACTGCAGGGCCCTATAAGATCTCTTCTTCATAAAGCCATTACTTTCAACAGCAAGAGATATAGCTCATTTTCTCAAGCACAGAAAAAGAGAGTTAGATAAAATGAGGAGACAGAGGAATATATCACAAATGAAAGAATAGGACAAAACCACAGCAAGAGACCTAAGTGAAACAGATATATATAATGTGCCTGCTGGAGAATTTAAAGTAATGATCATAAAGATACTCACTGCACTTGAGACAGGAGTGGAGGACATTAGTGATATTTTTAACAAAGAGATAAAAAATAACTAATCCAAGATGAAGAACACATAAATAAATTTAATATATATTAGATGGAATAAATAGTAGACTAGAGGAGGCATAGGAATGAATTAGTGACTTGGAAAATAGTAATATAGGTAATCAAGCTGAGGAGGTGACAGGGAAAAAAAAAGCAATAGGAGATTAGACTCAGAGGATTTAGCAATTCCATTAAGTAAAATAACATTTGCATTATAATGATGTCAGAAGAAGAAGAGAGAAAAGAGGACAGAACATTTATTTGGCAAAATAATAGCTGAACATTTCCCATACCTGGAGAAGGAAACAGATATCCAGATCCAGGAGGCACAAAGATCCCCCAACAAAATCAACCTAAGGAAGTCTGTACCAAGACCCATTGTATTTAAAATGGCAAAAAGTAGGGGCTCCTGGGTGGGTGATCCCATTGGTTAAACTTCTGCCTTTGGCTCAGGTCATGATCTGAGGGTCCTGAAATCAAGCCCCATGTCAGGCTCCCCCTCAGCAGAGAGTCTGCTTTCCCTCTGCCCCTCCCCTTACTTATGCTCTTTTCTCTTTCTCTTCCTTTCTTCCTTTCTTTCTTCTTTCTTTCTTTCTTTCTTTCTTTCTTTCTTTCTTTCTTTCTTTCTTTCTCTTTCTTTCTCTTTCTTTCTTTCTTTCTTTCTCTTTCTTTCTTTCTTTCTTTCTTTCTTTCTTCCTTTCCTTCTTTCTTTCTTTCTTTTTCTTTCTTTCTTCTTTCTTTCTTTTTCTTCTTTCTTTCTTTTCTTTCTCTCTCTCAAATAAATAAAATCGTTAAAAAAATAAAATGACAAAAAGTAGTGATAAAGAATTTAAAAACAGCAAAATGAAAGAAGGCAGTTACATATAAGAGAAAGCCTATACTGATATGAGCAGATTTTTCAGGGGATACTTGGCAGGCCAAAAGAGAATGGCATGATATGCTTCAAGTAGTGAAAGGAAAAATTCTGCAGCCAAGAATACTCTATCCAGGAGGTCCACCATGCAAAATAGAGGGAGAGATAAGATTTGCTCAGAAAAACAAAAGCTAGAATTCATGGCCAGTAAGTCAGCCTTACAAGAAATATTATAGGGGACTCTGAGTGGAAAGGAAAGATCACAAATAACAGTATGAAATGTAGGAAGCACAAAAACAGAAAAATAAGTATATCTATAAAATCAATTAAGGGATGCATAAAATAAAGCAATATAAAATATGATACCATTTATTTAAAGTGTGAAGGATAAAGGAGAAAAGAATGTGTTCAAATTTAAGTGACCATCAACATAATATAGACTTCTATATGCAGAAGATGTTACCTATAAACCTAATGGTAACCGAAAATGAAAAACCAGTAATAGATATGCAAACACTAAAGAGAAAAGAACCCAAGAATATCATTAAAGAAGCCCAGCAAACCATGAAAGAGAACAAGAAAGGATCAGAGAAAAAACACAAAAACAGCCACAAAGTAACTAATGTAAATGGCAATAAATACCTATCTATCAATAATTACATTGAATGTTAATGCACTAAAAGCTCCAATTAAAATACATAGGGTGACAGTATGAATAAAAAATAGGACCCATCTGTATGTTGTCTACAGGAAACTCATTTCAGACCTAAAGACACATGGAGATTGAAAGTGAGAGGATAGAGAAAAATTTATCCTCCAAATAGATGTCAAAAGAAAGCCAAATTAACAATACTTCTATCAGACAAAATAGATTTTAAAACAAGGACTGTAACAAGTGACAAAAACAGACATTATATAATAATAAACAGGACAGTCCAACAAGAAGATATAACATATAATTGTACATATTTCTGCACTCAACATAGGAGCGCCCAAATATATAAGCAGTTAATAACAAACAAAGGAACTAATTGAGAGAAATGTAATAGTAGGGGACATTAACACTGCACTTACATCAATGGACAAGTAACCCAAATGGAAAATTAATAAGGAAACAGTGGCTTTGAATGTTATACTGGACAAGATGGATTCAATATAAATATTCAGAATATTCCATTCTAAAACAGAATACACATTCTTTTCTTTTTTTTTTTAAGATTTATTTATTTATTCAGAGAGAGAGAGAGAGAGAGAGAGAGAGAGGCAGAGACACAGGCAGAGGGAGAAGCGGGCCCCAGGCAGGGAGCCCGACGTGGGATTCGATCCTGGGCCTCCAGGACCACGCCCTGGGCTGCAGGCGGCGCTAAACCTCTGGGCCACCCGGGCTGCTCCACATTCTTTTCAAATGCACAGTGAACATGCTCCAGAACAGATCACCTATTAGCCTACAAAAGAAGTCTTAACAAATTTAAAAACATCAAAGTCATAACCATGCATCTCCTTTGACCACAACACTATGAAATTAGATATCAAACATAAGAAAAAGTTTGGAAACAGCACAAATACATGGAGGTTAGAAAATCATGCTACCAAACAATGCATGGGTCAACTGAGATCAAAGAATATTTGAAAAATTACATGGATAAAATTGAAAATAACAACAAAATGGTCCAAAATCTTTGGATACAGTCAAAGTGGTTTTAAGAGGGAAGTTTATAGCAATACATGCCTACCTCAAGGAGCTAGAAAAATCTCAAACAACCTAGCTATACCCTAAAGAAGCTAAAAAAGAAGAACAAAACTCAAAACCAGCAGAAGGAAGGACATAATAAAAATTAGAGGAGAAATAAATGATAGAGAAATGAAGAAAGGGGGAGAAGGAGGACAATAGATCAATCCAACCAGGAGCTTATTCTTTGAAAAAAATCAACAAAAATGATAAACCTCTAGCCAGATTCATAAGGGAGGGAGGGAGGGAGGGAGGAAAGAAGAAGAAGAAGAAGAAGAAGAAGAAGAAGAAGAAGAAGAAGAAGAAGAAGAAGAAGAAGGAGAAGGAGGAGGAAGAAGAAGAAAGAAGAAGAAGAAGAAAGGAAGAAGAAGAAAGAAGAAGAAGAAGAAGAAGAAGAAGAAGAAGAAGAAGAAGAAGAAGGAGAAGGAGGAGGAAGAAGAAGAAAGAAGAAGAAGAAGAAAGGAAGAAGAAGAAGAAGAAGAAGAAGAAGAAGAAGAGAAGGAGGAGAAGGAGGAGAAGGAAGAGAAGGAAGAAGAAGGAAGAAGAAGAATAAAAGAAGAAGAAAGAGAGAGACAGAATTCAAAATCAGACATGAAAGAGGAGAAATAACAACTGGCATCACAGAAATACAAAGGGGTGCAAGAGCATATTATGAGAAATTATATGCCAAATTGGACAGCCTCGAAGAAATACGTAAATTACTGAAATCATAAAACCTATAAGATATGAAGCAGGAAGAAATAGGAATTTCAAGAAGACTGATTACTAGCAATGAAATTGAATCAATAATAATAATAAAAAAACTCCCAAAAAACTATAAACTTTAAGACTAGATGGCTTTGGAAGTGAATTCTACCAAACATTTAAAGAAGAGTTATACCTATTTTTTTCAGACCATTCCAAAAAAAAAAAAAAAAAATAGAAGAGGAAGAAAGACTTCCAAATTCATTCTAGGAAGTTAGCTTTACTCTGAAACCAAAACCACATAAGGACAGCACACAAATAAGAGAACTAAAGACAAATATCTTTGATGAACATAGATGCAAAAATCCTCAACAAAATACCATCAAATGGAAGCCAAAAATACATTAAAAAAATCATTCACCATGATCAAGTAGGAATTATTCCTGAGATGTAAAGATGGTTCAATATTTGCAAATTAATCAATGTGATACATCACATCAACAAGAGAAGGGGGTAACAACCATATATTTATTTCAGTAGATTCATAAAAAGCATTTGGCAAAGTACAACATCTATTCATGATAAAACCCTTAACAAAGGAGGTCTAGGAAGAACATACTTTAACATAATGAAGACCATATATAAGAAGCCCACAGAGAACATCATATTCAAAGGGGGAAAACTGAGAGCTATTCCTCTAAAATCTCAGGAAAAAGGCAAAGATGTCTACTGTCACCACTTTTATTCAACATGGTACTGGAAGTCCTGGCCACAGCAATTAGACAACAAAAAGAAATAAAAGTAATCCAAATTGGTAAGGAAGAAGTAAAAGTTTCACTATTTGCAGATGACATGATACTCTATATTGAAAACCCTAAAGACTAATCAAAAAACTGCTAGAACTGATATATGTTTTCAGTAAACTCACAGAATATAAAATCAATATACAGAAATTCATTGAATTTCTATACACTAATAATGAAGTAGCATAAAGAGAAATTAAGAAAACAATACCATATCTAATTGCATCAAAAACAATACCCAGGAATAAATAACCAAGGAGGAGAAAGACCTATAGTCTGAAAACTCTAAAACAGTGATGAAAGAAATTAAAGATGGCACAAATGGAAAGACATTCCATGTTAATGAATTAGAAGAATATTGTTAAAATATGTATTCTATCCAAAGCAATCTACAATTTAATGCAATCCCTACCAAAATACCAACAGCATTTTTTGTAAAACTAGAACAAATAATCCAAAAATTTGTATGGAAACACAGACTCCAAATAACCAAAACAATCTTGAAAAGCAAAGACTTGAGGTATCACAATTCCAGACTTCAAGTTGTGTTACAAAGCTGCTGTAATCAAAACAGTTTGGTACCAGCACAGAAATAGAATGATAGATCAATAAAATAGAATAGAAAACCTAGAAATAAAGTCACAATTATCTGGTCAATTAATCTTCAGCAAAGGAGGAAAGAATACCCAATGGGAAAAAATATTATCTTTAATAAATATTGGGAAAACTGGAGTACATACACAAGAATGAAGCTGAACCACTTTTTTACACCATACACAAAAATAAATTAAAAATGGATGAAAAAACTAAATGTGAGACCTGAAGCTATAAAAATCCTAGAGAAAAACACCTATTCCTCTTTGAAAATGGCTCTGCAACTTATTTGTACATATGTCTCCTTAAGGCAAAGGAAATAAAAGCAAAGATACACAATTGGGACTTAATCAAAATAAAAAAGTTTCTACATAGCAAAGGAAACAATCAACAAAACTAAAATACAACATACCAAATAGAAGATACTTGCAAATGACATATCCTATAATGGCTAGTATCCAATCACATATCCTATAAAGGTTAGTATCCAAAATATATAAAGAAGTTATACAACTCAACTTCCCTGCAAAAAATCCAAAGAGCCAAAACCAAAACCAAAACCAAATAATTCAAGTAAAAATGAGCAGAAGACATACAGCTAACAGACACATGAAAAGATTTATAACATTATTCATCATCAGGGAAATGCAAATCAAGATTATAATGAGATATCACCTCATGCCTGTCAGAATGCCTAAAATCAAAAACTCAAGAAACAACATATTATTGAGGATGTGAAGGAAAAGGACCCCTGCTATAGTGCTGGTGGAAATGCAAACTGGTGTAGGCACTGTGGAAGGCAGTATGGAGTTTCCTCAAAAGAGTAAAAATAGAACTATCCTACAATCCAGAAACTACACTAGTGGGTATTTTCTCAGAGAATATGAAAACACTAATTTGAAAAGACATATGCACCCCGAATATTTATTGCAGCATTATTTAAAATAAACAAACTATGGAATCAGCTCATGTATATACATATATATATACATGAGCCATAAAATCAGCCATAAAAAAGAACAAAATCTTGCTATTTGCAACAACATGGGTGGGTTTAGAGAGTAATACAGTAAGCAAAATAAATCAGTGAGAAAAACAAAAATATAATTTGATTTCATTTATATGTGGAACTTAAGAAGCAAAACAAATGAACAAAGGGGAAAAAAGACAAACCAAAACCAGCCTCTTAACTGTAAGAACAGATGGTTACCAGATGGGAGCTGGGGGGTCGGATGGGTGAAATAAATGAAGTGGATTAAGAGTATACTTAATTTATTGACCATTGAGTGATATATTGAACTGTTGAATCATTATATTGTACACTTGAAACTAATATAACACTGTGTGTTAACTATATTGGAATTAAAATTTTAAAAAATGAACAGAGAAAAAACACAAAAGAAAAATTAATAGTTTTAGCTGTGTGATTTTTTTAAATGTGCATCAAAAACACTTATCAGGAAGATAAAAAGACAGAATGCCAGATGATGTTTGCAAATCCTATCTCTCATAAGTGGCCAGTGTTCAGAATATATAAAGAACTCTTACAACTCAGTGATTAAAAATACTCAATTGAGATTGGACAAAACATTTGATTAAACCTTCTTCTGAAGAAAACAGAAATGACTAATAATCACATGAAAGGATGCTCAATAGTCATTAGCAAAAATAGCCACCAAAACAAAAATGTGAATTGTGACATCACAGAAAATGGCAGAATAGGAAGCTCCGGACATTGGTTTCTCCAGTAAACAACAATTTAGCTGGAAAAATTATAAATATCAATTATCTTGATACTCTAGGCCCTGATTAGATACAGTAATGAGCCAAGTGCGGTATATAGAGAGATTGCACACAGGTAGTGGGGAGGAGCAGAGGGAGAGAGAGACAATCTTAAGTAGGCTCCCAGCATGGAGTCTGATAGAGAGCTCAATCTCACAATGCTGAGATTATGACCTGAGTTGAAATCAAGAGTCTAATGCTTAACTCATGAGCCACCCAGGTGCCCTGAGGGGAGTGCTGTATAAATGAAGAGTCTACATAACTTTGGCAAGAGAAAAATGTGTACAGGACCTACTACTATTACCCTTGTCAGGTCTATTTTAGCCACAAAGATGGTGCCCCAAGCTCCTGGAGTGGTTGGTGTCAAGATAGCAAGAAGCAACTTTGTCCTCCATATATTTGGAGTTGTATATTTTGGTCAATTCAGCAGTTTCAAGAGATCATGGCACACACCTGTATATGTTTTGGCTCCCTGTTTGCAGCAACTTCTCTCATAGCTTCTCTTGTAAGATTCAAAGAAACACAGGTGTTTCTTTTTTTTAATTAATTAAATTAATTAACAGTAATTAAATAAATTTAAATTAATTAACAGGCTTACTGAAGAGATAATAGAGCAGAAATATCACTGATCCCACAGGACAAGGAATACAGGTTAAACAAAGTTAATGTGGAAAAGATATTATACAAAATGATGACTGCAGCCCTCAGTAAGTAATTAACGCAATTCCTGATGTGAGAAAGAATATGAATTGCAGACTTACCACATTAATGGTACTCAAGATGTCCAGTTAGCATTAAAAAATTACACAGTAAACTGATGGGGAAATATGAATCACTCACAGGAAATAAACAGAAACTTTCTGAGGAAAGAAGACCTGATGTTGATATTACTAAAAAGTGCCCATATTAACTGCCTTAAATATGCTTGATGTGCTAGAGGAAACCATGGGTAAAAAAACTAAAGAAGATGATAAAAAGTTATTTGAACAAATAGGGAATGTTAACAAAGAGAAATTATGAAAGGAACTAAATAGAATTTCTAGACCTGAAAGTTTAGAATTCTGGTACTGAAAGTAAAATATTAAAGATGAAAAGATCACTAGAGGAATTCAACTGCAGCTTTTAGCAGGCAAAAGAAAGAATCAGGAAAAATTAAACATAAGGTACTCTGAGGAGCAGAAAAAAGTTCAGAACGATGAACAGAACCTGAGGGACCTGCAGGACACAGTCAAATGCACCTACATACACATCATGTGAGTTTGAAGAGGGGAAGGATGAAAGGGTCAGAAAAAGATATTTGAAGAAATGGTGGCAGAAAACTTCCCAAATTGGATAAAATATATGTATATACACATCCAAGAGGCTCAATGAACTCCAGTCATGAAAACTCAAAGAGGAACTTTATAGTCAAACTTCCAAAATACAAAAACGAATCATGAAAAGCAGAAAAAAAAAAAGGATAAAAAGGACCATGAACAAGATTAACAGCTAATTTCTCATAAAAAACAATAAAGGCCAGAAAAAGTGGATGGCAAAGTTAAAGCCCCAAAGTTGAAAAAAATAACTGTCAACCAAGTATTCTGTATGTGGAAAACTATCCATCCAGAATGAAGAGAGAATTAAGATATTCTCAGATAAAAAAAACTTAAAAAGTTTATTGCTAGTAGACTTTTCATGTAAGAAATGTTAAAGGGAATCATTCAGGCAGAAATAGAATGATATTAGACAGTAATTTGATTAAGAAATAAAGAAGACTAATATAGGTAACTGCATAGGTTAAAAAAAACACAATGTACTTATAAAATAGGTACATTTAGTGTGTAACTCTATCTCCTGTATGATTTAAAGGTAAATACATAAGACAATAATTATAAATTTATATTAATAATCACACACATATAAACGTAATCTGTGACAATAGCAAAATAAAAGAGGTGAGATAGAGATATATTGGAACAAAATGTTTATGCGTATTGACACTAAGTTGATAGCACTTAAACTATGTTGCTATGTTTAAGATACTAATTACACTGTCTAACTACTAAAATATAGCTAAATATATACAAAACGGAAAGTACAGGAGAGTCAAAATATTGTACAACAAAGAAGTACAAAAAAAAAGCAGTGATAAAGAAATTGAGAAACAAAAAGTACGTACAATATACAAAAAACAAATAGCTATATTCCAAAAGTCCTTAATATAATTACTTTAAAAGTAAATGGAAAATTTTTCACTTAAAAGGCAGTTATTTAGAGAATGGATTTTAAAATGGAGTCCATCTATATGCTATTAGAAATTCTGTTTAAATATAAAAACAGAAAGAGGTTGAGCAACTTGTTATGAATTTATCAAGTTAACACTTAGGAATTTGAACAGAGTATGCAGATGGTGAGCTAAGTTTCAACAGCAGAATATAAGAGGAACTAAAATCCTCCTGAGTCCTGGAGGAAGCACCCGACATGCCTTGAAGGTCTAAACAGGAAGATGAAGACAGAGACACCCACTGGGGGGCACATGCCTTTATCAGAATCCACAGGTGAAGTGCTGTGGCTTTCCTGGGCTAAGGCTTACTTGATCAATTCCATCCAAAAGAGCCCGATAAGTTTGGTAAGTTACATGAGAATCTTATCTAAGGGGCAGAGAAGAAGGCGGCAAGAGAGAATTTTTATCATAAAGAAAGTGACATTGAAAACTTACATTCGCTTATGACTCTTTAGGCTTCTGCCAAGGGTGTGCATTTGCATGAGGGGTCTGGTGTCAGTTTACAGTTATTGCTGTTTGGCCAGACCAAATGGATGACAAGGCATTATTACCATGCAGTAGCTTGCCCAACTCTTCACACAATCAAATTAAAAATGAACAGTCCTTGGATTAAACATTCTCCAGAGAAAATATACAAATGGCCAACAAGGTCATAAAAGATGCTCAATGTCATCAGTCATTAGGGAAATGAAAATTTAAACCACAGTGAGATACAACTTCAGACCTATTAGGATGGCTATAATTTAAAAAATGAAAATTAAAAGTGTTGGCAAGGATTGGAAATATTTGAAACCCTCATGTATTGCTTGTGTGACTATAAAATGGTACAGCTATTTAGAAGGATAGTTGGAAATGCCTCAAAATATTTATCATAAAATTACTATATGGTACAGCAGTTTTCAGAAATTCCACCAAAAGGAAATTGAACACATATTCACATAAATACTTACACAGAGACTTTTTATAGTAGTATTTCTTAGAATAGCCAAAAGTATAGACAACCCAAATATATATCTATCAACTGACGAATATATAATCAGAATAAAACATATCCATATAATAACATATCATTCAGCCATAAAAGCATAGGAAGCATCGACACTCGCTTTAGCAAGAATTGTTCTTGAAAATATCATGCAAAGTTTAAAAAGCTAGACACAAAAGGCTGGACATTGCATGATTTTATTTATATAAAATGTCGGGGATAGGAAAGTCTACAAGGATAGAAAGCAAAATATTGATTGTCAGGTAGAAGAGGTATGTGTGGAGTAACTGCTAACGGATACATGTTTCCTTTGAGGGTGTTAAAAGTGGGGAATTAGTGGCAATGGATACACAGAGATGTACTGAAATCTACTGTAAATAATTTCCACTGTAAATTATGCATTGCACAACGGTAAATTTTATGGTATGTGGACTACATCTCAATTAAAAATGAATGAGCACACATATATAATAAAATTAGCAAACTAATAAGTACTAATATATGTTATCCCATCATAAAGTTGAAAGAGAAGTTACATTTCCAGAACCATTAACAGTTCATCCTACATCATCAGGGTGGTCCTAGTCACCAGAATCTTTATGTTCCATCTTTTGTGTTAAAATAATCATTAGAATTCTGGGATGTCTAGATGTGGGATACAACTGGCTTTATACCATTGCAAAGCTGATCATGTACATACCTTTGAGCTGGTGATGTTCTTAAATGAGGGAAGATAGAGAAGAACGATTCTCTTGTCGAAAAATGCAAATACTCCTTAATCATCGTCTTCCTACACACAGCTCTGAAATCAAGTTGGATTAGAGGAGGATATTTCTTTTACAGTAGTTCCCCTTATCCAAGGGTACCTCAAGACCCCTGGCGGATGCCTAACACCACAGACAGTACTGAGCTCTGTATACATTATGCTTTTTGTCCTATACATATATACCTAGCATAGAGTTTAATTTATAAACTACACACAGTAAGAGAATAACGACAAAAATAATAAAACACAATTATAGCAATATGCTGTAATAAATGTTGTGTGAATATCATCTCTCCCTCCCTCAAAATATTACTCACCCTTCTTGTAATGATATGCTAGGATAAGATAACATGGCTACATGATAAAATGAAGTGAAGTGAATGATGTTGGTATTTTGATGTAGCATTAGGCTGATACTGACCTTCTGACAATACATGAGAATAAAGATTATTTGCTTCCGGATTGTGGTTAATTGATGGTAACTGAAACTGTGGAAAGTAAAACCATGGGTGAAAGGGGACTACTATAATCCTAAAAACAAATATCCCTCTAGCCTGTTAACAGAAAATGAGTTTTATCGCCTCTGCTTAGACATTAAAAAATATCTTAAATATTGCACCCAAACATAATGTTTCGATGTGATTAAGAAATGCAATTTATATAAGCTCCCAACATAATAGTATATAAGCATGCTTTTAGGAGTTAATTTTAGAGGAACGCAGTGTCAACAACTATGTCCTTATGTGATTTCTAAAAAAATCCACTCAATCTGAATTTCTTTACTGTGTTTAGATTTCCCATGTTGGAAGAATCTGTTTTAAAAGTAGCACTTAGTGTTCTAATTCCCCTAATTTAATGTCTGGAAGCTGCCCACTTGTAACTATGTAAATACCAAATTATTCTATCTTATTGTCATTGCTTCATTAATTTTCTGCAGGTTAAATGCAATTTTAGATCATACTTTCAAGTTTCATATTATATCAGCAATTTTCTAGCTCTTATTTAATACAAGCAATTTAATCAAAATGTTGCCAGTGAAATTAGAGTACAGTGAAGGGAATTTTTTTATTATTATTAAGTATTTTGTACCTCCCACAGGTTACAGTACATAAAATGTTCAGCAGTTCCTAAACAGTACTACTGTGTTTTCACATTAATGCAGCTAATGTTTGGATGTTATGGCAGGGGAAATAAAACAAGACCTCATAATTGCCATCAAACTCCTAGAATCTTCACAATCTAAATCCTATTCTGGATATTTATTTAAATACTAGCACCCCTTCTTTAAATCAGAAAGTTGTGCTAAACTTTGAACTATTTGATTTAGGGATATATTCAAAAATCCGATTAATAGAGAAGCCACTCCATTCCTAAGAATTTTTTATTTTTATATCTCTTGATTATGTTATTTTTCTTGTATTGATTTATCCTCAGAGTTTCTCCCCTTACTGATAAGATGGCTGCAGCAATGTCAAGTGTGATGTCACTTTAGCCTCATGTCCAGAAGGGAAAATAAGCAGGTGCCCTGAGTTTGACTTTCTCTTACACTGATGATGACAAGGATTGTGGCCAAGGGCATAATAGGAGGTATTTATTCCTAGAAAAAAAAAAAATTGCCTGCTTGCAAAGTTGAGTATAGGGTAAATTCATCCAAATGAGTGAACTAAAACTGACGTATATATAAGCAGTTTCCCATAGAAATGTATATATTCTTTTATCAGGATGTGAGTAGATTGAAATAGGAAGAAATAGAAAACAATGATTTCAAATACTTTGGGGGATCAGTAGTGTGCAGATATCCTATTAAAATGTTACGAAATTACATTTAAATAAAGATAATATTTCTGAATTCCAAACTTTTATAAATTTATTAGAGAAAATCAAAAGGTGTCTCATTTAACTAAAAATCCTAGAGATAACTATGGGAATCTTGAAACACATGTACAACATTCATATATATTCTAATGTGCTTATTTGTCATTTGTATACTTTTGGTTTGTTTTAAGCAGTGTGTGCTATCGTTTCTACCCTTAAGAAAAGTTTAATCTCTAGTATCTTAAATTTTGGCATAAAATTTGAACACCTGAAACTCTGTTTTATAACAAAAAACTATCTTGGTATCCACTCTTTCTTTTACCACTGTTTTTAGTCCTCAAAAATTATTTTTATTGTTTTTCTTTCTGTACTCAGTCATGAATTTCTCACTTCCTATCTCCCTTACTTTAATTTGCTCATCTACCAGAGATTTAAGGAAGCAAGCCTATCAATACAGAGAAGCAGACAGAAACATCACCAGCCTTTATAGGAAAAGATTGATGCATTTGCTTATCCTGTCCCTTTTTGTGGCACGTCTGAGCAATGATTGTATTAAAAACAGGCTCAGCTTTAGGCAGTAATATAAAAAATGATAGGGAGAAAAGTAAGTTTATCATAGAGAGAATGCTGTCATGAATTAGTCTTCGTTTTTTTTTTTTTTTAAGATTTTATTTATTCATGAGAGACACAGAGAGAGAGAGGTAGAGACACAGGCAGAAGGAGAAGCAGGCTCCCTGTGGGGAGCCTAATGTGGGACTTGATCCCAGGACCCTGGGATCATAACCTGAGCCAAAGGTAGATGTTCAACCACTAAGCCACCCAGGTGTCCCTAGTCTTCTGTCGATAGGCCTGGCTGGAATGTGATTGGTGTTCATTACTGGTTCTTTTATGCTCTATTTTTCTGACTAGCTGCCATCTTGCACATGACTTATTTTATTTTATCTTTTAAAGATTTTATTTATTTAATCATGAGAGATAGAAAAAAGAGAGGCAGAGAAACAAGCAGGGGGAGAAGCAGGCTCCATGCAGGGAGCCCGATGTGGGACTCAATCCGGAGACTCCAGGATCACACCCTGGGCTGAAGACAGACATTCAACTGCTGAGCCTTCCTGGCTTCCTGAATAGGAGTTATTTTAAAGATAAAATTATTACTGGACAAATAAGGAAGTAGTTCACTTTCTTACTTCATTATTCTTCACCTTTTTTTTCAGGAAATATATAAGGCAAGGATAGGAAAATGAGAAATTATTTTTAACTACATCATAATTTATTAAGTGATCTGGACTCTACAAGGGCAGAGGAAATGTGTCATACTGCATTAAGTAAAACCTGTAACTACACATTTTAACAAAACAGGTTTTTTGGGTTAGCTTTTGTCACCTAGAAAATTAAGAATGAATTCATATTTTTCCATATTTGGTAGGTAAATATTACATGGAGCATGTAACCTTGAAATGAATAAGTATATAAAAGTGGGCCTTTTAATCACTTGCAATAAATAAGAAAAGACTGCAGTTAGCTAAAAGAAAGAGTACCTATTTTCCATTAATCTTAGTCCAATATACTATGTAACCAGGAAAAGATGCGGTGACCATTATGAGCTATGTGTTCCAGCAATGTCCCACTCAAGCTGTCAGGTTAAAGAAAATTTCCCCGACCTTCTGTTAAGATACATGAAGAGCAAAATGAAAGCTAACTTAAAGAATAATCTGCAAGTGCTCTCTTTTGAGTGATCAAATGCATAAGTAGGTGATGAGCTTTCTTACAATCTTAACTTGCTTTCAACTGGCCTTTACTTTCACATTATTTTTTCTTCAGTATTCTATGCTCTGAGTTTGTCTTTGATCTCTCCCCAGAAGGAAGCATGAATATGCACTTCCAATTTCGAGGGATATTGTAAAACTTTCAAGAAATTGCTTATTTTATGTTCATTACTTTCCTGTTTCAGTTATATACACCCTAAGCTCTCTAATCTCATATGCTTGTAAAATCCATTAAGAAAAAGAAAAATAGTCTACGTCTATAAAATTGGGAAATTCCAATACCTGAGGGACCTTCCCTGTTACTTCTGCAATTCTAAGATTCCTCTGCCATAATGTAGCCCATAGCAATAAAGGAAGAAAGAAAGAAAACAAAAAACCAACTTGAGTCAATACATGTTTTGCTTTGAAACAACAACAACAACAACAACAACAACAACAACATCATTATATACTTCCATGATGCTGTCAAATAACATAGAAAACTGACTTAATTAGGATAAACTCAAGGTCATTTTCCATGTTAGGCACTGATTACTAAAATGTCACCTATAACCTTCTCAAATAATTAGATTCTCCATTTAAATATTCACTGATAAAGCATTTTAAAAGGCAAAATAATTACTGTTAAACCATTCTGTTTTATTCAGGGTCTTATTTGCTGCTTTGTCACATCCATAGAGTGCTGTTAGTAATTTAAATAATTCAAGCTTTGGAAGATTGGTATGTTAATTTAATTAAAACTTTTCTGCCAATTGTTATTTTGCCATGTCTTATTGCCAGTACTTTCATAAGCTGTGGAAGCTGTTGAGGAAAGAGACCACAATTTGCAATGAATTTCCCTTTCTGTTGAAAATGAGAACCATTATAAAATTTTATTTAGCCATTTATCCAAGATGGCAATACACTATACCCAGGATTATAGGCCTGTGAGTTTGAAATCTTCTGTGATTTAATGCTGACTGTCCTTTTCCAGCTCCATGGTAACCTGATTACATTGCCTTGAAGTAGTAAACATGTTGCTTGATATCTAAATACATGCAGAACTTTTGCCAAAGGCACAGCATCTACTAATGAAATTCAGTGGTGTTGGCCAGGAGAGTGTCAGTGAAGGCCAAGTACAGCTTTAACTTGAGAGTCTTGATACTGATCACGGAAGAATTTAGCTACAACAGTGTTTTTAAGCCACCAATTTTGCAGGTGACTTAGCAAATTAAAGGTGACAATATGAAATTTTAAAAAGTCTGAATAAAAGCAATGTATAGGCAGTAATCCGATCCAGGAATCAGAAGATACAGATCCAGGCTAAACTCTGCACTATGAAACTTTAGGGAGAAACATTTGCCTGTAAGAGTTTATTTACAGAGAATCTGATTTAAAGTATGAAATGAGAAATAGAACCTATTATAAAAAGCAAACATAGATAGATGTTATTTACAGAGAAGAAAATAGGCTTAAAGTATTTTGTACAACCTAGCCTTTGGTGGGGAGGACCTGTAATTAACGCCAGGTCATTAGATGTCATAGACAGCCCACAAGCTCAACCTTTTATACATTATATTTCCTCCCAGCTGATGATGTAAGAGGTTAAGTAGTGGAGGTGAAGAAAATTCAAAATAAATAGGAAGTCATCTCAAATGTGTCACTTTCGTCTTTCTCCCAGGGCTAACCTAATCATCTCTTTGTCTTCTCACTGTCTGCGGCCACACACTCTGGTGTCCACTAAGAGGCCATGGCATTGCTCCCTGTTCCAGATCGTCTCTTCATCCATTCTAGTTAATGCCATTTTACCTTCTTTTTTTCCTCAAGTAAATAAAAAAGTTAATAATAAATCTGTGATAACAAAAAATCTTTGAATGTGAGAAAAAGAGGGTAAGCCCAAAGCTAAGTGTCTTATAATCATTTTCATTTTAAGACTGTGGGATGAAATAAGGTTTATCCTGAATTTTTTGACATTCATCCAGTGAAGAGACACCTCTCCTTGAGTATGGGCAAGCTTTTGGACTGCTTTTATTCACAGAACATGGAGGAAATGCTTCTATCTTCTGGGTGGAGGCTACTATTGCTTTCTATCTCTTAAAACATATATGTTTAGGACCCAACTATTATAAGAAGCTCAAGAGATGTTAGGAGGTTATGTGGGGACAAAGTATGATAAACTCTAGCTGAGTTCCCAGCCAGCAAACAGAACGGACTCTCAGCAATGTGAATGAGACATCTTGATTTTCCTGCCATGTCAATCTTAAAAATGACTCTAGTTTCAACTTCTCTTCAACTGCATTCACTATGAGAGGCAACAAGCAAGAACTGCCTAGCTGATCCTAGGCAACACATAGAAATAGGATAGAAAACAGTTTTTTAAAATTTTTCCTTTGAGCCATTAAGTTTTGTGGTGTGTTATATAGCAATGGAACAGGTTGCCATATACCCAGTTATCTATCCATCACAGAAAATGCAGTGCCTTATGCCAACTAAAATATACTGGTACCTGACCCATCTAGTTTAAACAACTATTTAAAACTTGTTACCCAGGATTTAATCTTAAATTTAGCTAAATCCTTATCTTGTTGTGTCTCAACTATTTTTGGATTTCTCTGTTTAGAACTTCCATATTCAATTCAAACAATAACGTTTACTCTCCTTCACCATATACATTTCTTCTTATATTCCTTTCTCAGGTTAATGGGAATAGAATTTGAGAATCACATATTCTCTAAAGAGCTATCAATTTTGACTTGAATTGTTTTTGGCATCTAAGGTCTTTCTTTATATTCTCTTAGTGGCATCCTTAGTTGAAATCCTCTATTTTACATACATCAATTAAAGAGTTTTTCAGCCACAGTTTCTCTGCTCAATTTACCACTTAGCAATACATCTATCTTCTACACAGTTCCTTATTTTTCCAAAAGTAAAATGTAATAAAGCCATTACTACACTTAGTTGATTTATTGTATAAAAACATTGTTTTCCCTCCATCTGTAAGATACCAGATGAAAGATACACAGACAGATCTTGAAGGTTTACAACTTGGGAATTCACTAAGATTCAGGGAGCCAACACCTGTCTTTACAGGAATAAAGCCAAATTAAAAAAAAAAATGATACTGAGGAGAAATACATAGCTAGTACTAACAATAACCCAGATGCTATTCTAAGCATCCCAGGTGTATTGACTCATTTAATCCTCACAATATTTGTATTTGATGGGTACTGTTATCCCACTTTACAGATAAAGAAATTGAGACACAGAGGTTAAAATAATTTGGACATTTAGCACTTCTACATCCCTTTCAAATATTAATACTTGATATGCATTGGTACTAACAGTTTTCATAAATGTTATGAAATTTATGAAAGATATGAAAAAAGGGAGAGTATATAGATTAGAACATCTAGGTTTGCTTCAAAACCATTACAATTTACAGATAGAAAATTGCTTTATCCAAACACAAGAATGACTTGGTCAGAACTTTAAAGTCATCTCTAGAGTTAGGAAGAAATTTTGAAGGTATGCCTTTCCATGGAAGCATGAATTACACAAGATCAGATTTTGTAAAAAGTAAAATAAATAGTATAGAAACCGCATACTGAAATGTAAATTAATGATATGGGTCAATTTCTATTTTTTCTCACCTCTTCTCACAAATGTACATAAAAATACAAAGAATAGAATCCAAAAATAATGGATGTGGGTCACAATATTTCTTTATCCTAGCCTTCAAATGCTGTATATGTATGATATATGTGTAATAAAAGTCATGGGAATTTTGTGGTTTTTTTTTTTTTTTTCTCAGTTTCTTTTTTTTTTTTTTTTCTCAGATTTTTGACTAAACTCCTAAAGTTCCTAAAACTCCTTCAAGGAGCTCTTAAAAGAAACAACATGGAAATAGGTGGTGTCATCCTCCACATCTTGTGATGAAATACACTAATTCCTTGCTATCACTTCCCTTATCACAATTATCTATGTAATCAGAGCAGACTGGAGAGTCTATATGCTCAGAAGATTGGAATTCACTTGAAGGGAAATCATTGAAGTATGAGTAACGAAAATTAAATTTTTCTTAGACTTGAAAATTAAGACACAGGGAAGAAGATTTAATCCAAAATGGCTGAAAAAAAAGTGAAGTGAGATATACAGACATTTCTATTTTAACACTATTGAGTCCATACTTTTAAAGAACATATTAGATATCAAATAGTACAGAGCAGTTTAGGAATGACAAACAATGGTACATGTGAAAGCCCCATTCTCTGCCCTATTCTTCAAGGTATATTTTAAGTTTCTGTTTCAGTTTGAGAATTGGCTCCCAAAATTTATATGATATAATACCACAATTTTTTAAAAAATTTATAGGTTCTATAGGAGAATATTGATCCCTACTATGAAAGATGGAAATTTAACTCACTTGAATTGGCATCTCTTCATCCCTGACCCCATATGTGTTAGAAAATGATAATATTAATTTTCATTCTTGTATTTAGCGGAAACAGTTCTTAAAATTAATGTTCCAAAGTTACCTTTGCACAGTTAACTATATTTGAGTTCTATAAAGATTGGAATGAAAAATAACAGCCTGTTCCATCCAGAAGGAACTCACTTCCCATCGCCTTCAGGCTGTGACTTTCAACACTTCTGGTTGAATTTTTAGTATTTGGGAGTTTTTTTTTTCTATCTCAAAATTACATGCTTATGCTGATATTCGTTTGTTCTATATTTTAGTCATTATGTACTTGTATTCATTTGTAAATGAGTTTAGCCTACCTTTCCGATTTCTCTCTCATACCCTCTCATTTTTCATCCTTTGATTCTCTTGAAAGATACATGGCAAATTTTTAGATCGCTACTCAGTAGTTATATTATAATACTTACATGAATATGTCTAGCAGTACTTCCTTTTGTTGAAGTTTCCAGTAAGTGCCTATTATATGCTAGACAATTTTTTAATAATTTGAGACCCATTGTTCAATGAAAATAGATGAAATGCCTCCTTGTAAGGAGTTTACATTGAAGAGAAGAATATAAACTATAAATATAATAACCAAATAAGTTTTAAAAGAATATCAGAAGCTGATAAATGCCATGGTCAAAGTAAAAAGTGGGGCAGGAAAAAGAATATCTGGAGTTGCTTAGAGGAAAAAGAGAATATGTTTTAAATATGATACCAGTCGTTGCAATATCTACATGAAGGGAACAGTTGAGCAAAGATGTGAATGAAATAAAGGGATTAGCCATGCAAATATGTTGGTGAAAGCATTCTACGTGGATAAAATAGTGAGCATAAAGTCCCTTTGGCTGGAACATGTTTCTATTGGATCTGGAGGATTTAAGCAAGGAACTTGGCTTAGCTGGAATGAGAAGCCTATTAGTAGGGGATGCTGTGAAGGAGGACATAAATGGCTAGATCATGAATACCTTATAGACTATTTTAAGGACTTTGTTTTTTTCCTATGAGTGGAATGACAAATCACTGCAGGATTGTGAGCATAGAAATCAGCAGCCTTAAAAAAATTTAATCTGGTTGCTTCATTGAAAATAGGATGTTGGGCTCCCACTGAAGGAGAAGGAACAACAGTGATAAGATCACAGAAAAGAAGGAATGGGGGAACAGACCCAGAGACAGCAAGTGGGATGATAAGTACTCAGATCTGGATGTATTTTAAATGTAAGCAAAAAGGATTTTCCAAGGCATTGGTTGTGAAAAGTAAAAATGATGGTTCAAGCATGAAATCATGGTTTTTGTGGTGAACACTTGGAAAGACAGAGTTGCCATCAAATAAGATAGGGATGGCTTAGCAGGAGCAGACTGAGTTGAGGAAGAAAATTATCAGTTCATTTTTACATATGTTGATTTGAGATACTAAGTAGACAATCTTGGGAAGCTAAAACTGAGACAAAGGCCAGTACCGTAAACTTAATTTTGGAAGTTAGCGTATAGATTAAACGCATAAAACTGGAAAAGTACACCAAGGGAAATGAAAGTATAAAAAGAGAAAAAATGGGAGTCATAAGTCCTGGAACACTTCAACAGAAACAAGACAAAATAAAACAAAACAAGAGGTGGAAAGAAGCAGAAAAAAGAGACTAAGAATGAGTTTCTAGAAAGTAAGAGATAATTAGGTATGGTGGGCTGCCTTGGAAGGAGAAGGGGGAAGTATACAGATGGAGAAGGTGATAAACTCTATTGAATTGTACTGCTAGTTTTATGCTGCATTATGGGTCTACACTGACTCATTCACTGGCATTCTCTGTACCTTGTCAAGTGTCCTTTCTTTGGCTCTGGGAACTCCTCACCTCCATATTCTCTTTCATCTCTTTCTAGAAGTTATTTCTGTGTATACTTGGCAGATAGGTTGTCTGACTTTTTTTTGTCACCTTTCGATAATTTCCATTTCATTTGTTTTTGTTCTACTTTGATTTTTAATTCTATTTAATTCTCCATTGAATTCTTTTTTGTCTTCTAAAAGAAGACAAAAAGAAGTTGCTTTTTATGGCATCCACTTGTTGATTAATGCTGTACCTTCTTTAAATGCTCAGAAGCTACCCATTATAAAGTTACCTTCCCAGATTCTCTTCTTTTCCTACTGTTTTTTTTTTTTTTAAGATTTTATTTATTTTTCATGAGATACACACATAGAGAGAGCCAGAGACACAGGCAGAGGGAGAAGCAGGCTCCATGCAGGGAGCCCTATGTGGGAGTGGATCCTGGGACTCCAGGATCACGCGCTGGGCCGAAGGTAGGCACTCAACCACTGAGCCACCCAGGGATCCCCACTGGGGAATTTTTAATGTCAGAATTTTTAGTTACTTCTTTCAAGCTGGCAAGATTTTCCAGTTTGGAAGAATATATGCCTTGCTAACAGCATTGAAAAATTATAGAATTCCAGCAGGGAAAGAAACTGGTGGGTCCCAATATTCATATTTGATATGTAGCCTTTCCTTCCAACCATACCTGTTAACTACAGTCTATAGCCTTTTACCGCCCTCTTGAGAACAACGTTTACTTTTCAGTGATAGAGAAGGAGTAATGGTCTCCAGGCTGAGTGGAATGGAGTAGCCGAAGGGTGGGTGTAACTTCCATTCAGATAAATTAATCTTCCTGTTAACCACATCAAGTTCATATCCACTTCTGGGTTTATTTGTTACAGCCAATTCCAGAATCTTATGAGGGTTCAGTCCCACAAATCCAATTGCTCTTCAGCTTGTCACAACTGGTTTAATATTCTGCGTTTTAGGTTTAGTAACTCACACACTGCTTATGAAGTTTCCAAAACATTGTTGATTTTTTTTTCCCTCCTCTACTTTCTTTTTAATTTAGTACTTAAAACTATTGTTTTAGGAGGATTTTATGTTTGTGGAGGGTAATGAATTCTCACTCTGCCATGATACTCTTGGATATCTCTTGTAACATTTATAACTTTAATATATATGATGATAGTCTTTTTTTCATTTTTTCCTCAACTTCCATGTTACTCAAATTAGCAACATTTTTAACTTTACACTAACATTTTTTTTAATAAACTTTTTACTTTGGAGTGATTTTATATTTATAGAGAGGCCCTGTCAGTAGAACATGTGATGCTTGATCTTGGGGTTGTAGTTCAAACCCTGTGTTGGGTATAGAGCTTACTTAAAAAACAAATACAAATACACTATCATTTATGACTTATACTAAAAGTTTATATATCTTATACATATATGTATCTTTTGAGCAGTACTATTATACACTTCATAGACTATAGTACAAATACAAATTTCATCTGTGCTAGGAAACAAAAACTGTGACTAGTTTTATTGCAATATTATTTTTATTGTGATTGTCTGGAACCAAACCCACAGTATCTCCAAGGTATGCCTGTATTTAGGAAAGTGACAAAAGTATTAAATTTTTAGCATAAGATATAAATGTTAGTGTATTTCTTTCTTTCTTTCCATAAGAGTATTTTAAAGTAGCTTCAGATACTAGAAGAAAATATTTCGACATCACCATCTTATGGATTCTCTTTTCTTACATTCAACTAATTCTTTAAAATCATTATAAATTACAGCTCAGTGCATTCATATTGATTTTGCTTGGGTTGGTTGTTTTTGTTATTTATGGAGATTATGTTTGCCTTATTATCTGCTAATGGAAATATGACTATTATGTTTTGAAAACATCATATTTACAATAGTTTCAGTCATTAAGCCTATTGGATAAAATTCCTTTTATTTCTGGAGATAGCCACCTGTGGGTGTGTCATGTAAAATCACAATTCCCAAACCATCCCTTTTATTCTTCTTATAATTAAATATGCATTTCTTTAAACATAATTCATTAGTCTCTTCATATTATGATATTTTACAAACATTTTTTGTTCTATTTTTGAAATTTCATGCCATTTCTTTTTCCAAGTGAGGTCTTTCTTCCCTGATTATTAATGAATTTTTGTGATCTTATTAAGTATTCTAATATAACAGAAAGCAGTAGAGTTTATTAAATTTTACTAACAGTAAAACATGTACCTTTAGCTCCTTCAAAAGGCTGAAGTGACAGGGATTAGACAGTAGCTGTTTTCCAGAAATAATCCCATGATCTGACATTTATGGCCAGGACAGCTGGTATAGTCTAGTTCCTTATGTCAAGAATAATTTAGTATTTATGTGGCACTTCACATTTAAAATGCTCTTCAATCATTAATAAAACATTTCCCTTGACATTCCTGTCAGAGAGGTCAGAATAACTACCAGTAACAAAAACCACTTAATAACAAAATGGTGAAAAAGTTACCATAATCCTCTTTGTTTCTTGGTGTTAATTTTCAGGCATGTAAAATCTGAGAATTTATTAAACCCACTGACTACACTGCATTAAGTTCCATGAATTTACAATAAGGATGTGTTACTATAAAAGATATTCTAAAAAGTTTAAGAAGTTGTGCCACCCCTTTCAAAAGCAGGCTGAATTCAAGGAAGTCTACTAAAAAACATATAATAAATCCTCTCCAGACTAAAGGCTATTCTAATCATTCAGAGAGGAGAGAATTCTAGAATATGTAGCATTAGCAATGTCTTGCTCAGAACTGAAAAATGAATGTAAGAGAGATTGATTAGAAGTCGAAATCATCTGTGAGAAGGATTGTTGTCTCTCAAGTATGCTTAATGGAAACATTACTCAACATTTTTCAAACAGATAATGAAAAATAGTAGGCAATATACCCAGATGTTTTCAACCTAAGATACATCTAGCAAACATTATGATCTTGTGCTTAGTTACCACACCATAAAATTGTTACCAGTTCACAAATGATTTTGTGGGGTATGTGTGTATGTTAGTGTCCTTGTCCTTTTTTTTTTTTTTTACCCCTTTTTCTCTTTTTTATATTCTCCTAACAAGACTTTGAAAGTACATCCTTTATTTATACTCTCTAAAGCTATCTGGGCCTGTTTTTTTGTTTGTTTGTTTTGTTTTCTGTTTTGTTTTGTTTTTATTGAAGGGAAGGTAATCAACATTTATTTCTAAATAGAAATAAAAACATTCAGGGGTATTTTTTCTTGGTACTTTTATGATAACTTTATTTCATGTTCATTTTATGTTTTGATATTAATTTTCTTGTCAAAAAGTGATACTACTAATATATTATTTTTAAATATATGTATTTTTTGATAGTTAAATCTACCTTTTTTATTCCTTAATTATGTTTTCTATTTTATTTGCAATCAGTCTTTCTCAAAGTGTTGTTAACTTATTAATTCTTTCAAATAAGCAAATTTTGGCTTAATATTTTTCTGTTTCAAGTATTTGTTTTTTAAGATTTTATTTATCTATTCATAAGAAACAGAGAGAGAGAGAGGCAGAGACACAGGAAGAGGGAGAAGCAGGCTCCATGCAGGGAGCCTGACACGGGACTCGATCCTGGGTCTCCAGGACCATGTCCTGGGCCAAGGTAAGCGCTAAACCGCTGAGCCACACAGGGATCCCTCAAGTGTTGTTGTTGTTGTTTTAATGTCAGATACAAAATGTTTTAGGCCTTATTGACCTACATAGTTTCCATTGCAACTACTCAAATCTGCCATTGTAGCATGAAAGCAACCATGCAATACATACATGAATAAACATGGCTATGTTCCAAGAAAGCTTTCTTTTAACAAAAACTTCAATGTTGTTGCAAGTCAAGTAAATATTTGATAACAGGAGTATCAGTGTTTGGGCAATAAGTTATTCTTTGAAGCACCTTTAGGTAACATGTCACATTATCTCTCTTAATTTTAGAAGGAAAAAATGGCAGGATTTGGCTTAAAGGAGGATTACAAAGTTTCTGGCATAATGAGAATCAGATCATATAACTTTTTAAAAAATTCCCTCATGTAACCACTTGCTTCTCATTTATAATTAGAGTAAAAACAACCTGCCAACTATGGTCTACAAAACTGTACATAATGCAATTTCTTAGGACCTTGAGACAATCTACCTCACTGTCCACATTCTTATCATACTACATGTTCTTTATGTCTTATTATATCCAGTTAATTCCTTTGTCAGGGCCTTAGCTCTTTTTGTCCTTCTGACTGGATAGTTTTTCATAGCTCTACTTATCTGGCTTGGGGCAGCGTAGTGTAAAGCCTAGGGCCACCTCTCTGCTACCAGACCATTCTCATATATACATATATATGAGACATATGAGATACATATATCATGATTTGACACCTAGAAATGGTCATTTGTAACATTTTCCTCCTCTGCTTCCCTCCCATTTTGGTAATAATCACAGAATGAAAAAAAATAATAATAATGGTCAGGAAACAAATGCAGACAATAATACTTATTGAGTGCCTGGGTGGCCTATTTAGCTGAGTATTCAACACTTGGTTTTGGCTCAGGTCATGATATCAGGGTCCCGAGGTCAAGCCCTATGTGGGGCTCCATGCTGGGTGTAAAGCCTGCTTAGGATTCTCTTTCTCTTTCCCTCAGCCCTTCCCTCCTGCTCTCTTACAGAAATGAAACAAAACAAAAACCTAAAATATTTTCATTACTGAACTTCATATCTATAAGCATGTAAGATAATAAATTAGAAATTATAATTATAAAATAATTATTTCAATATAAGAAGGAAAATAAGAAATAGAGTAATATTTTTTTCAGTTACAATATGTAGTTCCTGAAAAAAAAGAGGGAAATAAAATATAAAGACATCAGCATGCACATGGACCTCAGCATCATGACCAACAGCTTGTGGACTCTAATGCTAAACCTGCATTTCCATAGACTTTGCTAACTAATTGACCCAGAATCTCTGGCTTGGGCTGACTGGTGAAGGGATTTCTTTTTCAAATCCAGTCTACCTCTACCAAGAAGATTAGTATTGGTGATTGATCCTTCAAATCTGATGACATCAATGCAACTATAAAAATATAAAGAGGTGCCAGGGAAGCATGATGCCACCAAAGGAGCAAAATAAATAAAATATCAGAAGAGCTTTACTTATTGAACTACCTTCGTGGGAGGTGGGGGAGGATTAGTACCTTTGTTTTAAGGAATTCTAGTGAACCACAAGAAAAAAAAAAAAAAGATGACTAAATGAAATCAGGAAGATAAAACCTAAACAAAATGAAAATTTTAGCAAAGAGAAATCATTAATAAAAAAAGAACAAAGAAATTTCTGGAACTAAAGAGTGCAATGACTGATATGCAAAATTCAACAGAAAATTTCAACAGCAGATTTCATCAAATAGAAGAAGTCAGTAAATTCTTGGCAGGTGCTTTGAAATTATCCAGTTAGAGAAATAAAAAGAAGAAAATTATAAAAATAAATGAAAGTCTATGGGATTTATAGACCATGATTAAGTGAACCAGTGTATACATCAGGTGAGTAGTAGCAGGAGAAGAAAAAGAGAAAGAATAGGCTAATTTAAGGAAATGCTGGTTGAAATTTCCCATATCAAAGAGGGAAAAGGACAACAAGATTCATGAAGCCTAAAGGACAAACAAAGGCTAATTTAAGGAAATGCTGGTTGAAATTTCCCATATCAAAGAGGGAAAAGGACAACAAAATTCATGAAGCCTAAAGGACAAACAAAGGGAATTCATCACCACTTATAAGAAATAATACAAAGAATTCTTCACATTGAAACAAAATGATGCTAGACAGCAACAAGTAAGCTATGAAAGGTAAAAATATTTAGTCAAATTCAGAATGCTGTTAATAATGTAAGGGTAGTGAGTGTATTATTTTTATCCCTAGTATAAAAGTTAAAAGACAGAATTACTAAGAATATAACTGGGGCATCTGTGTGGCTCAATTGGTTAAGCTTCTGACTCTTGATTTTGACTCAGGTCATGATCTCAGGGTTGTGAGATCAAGCTCCACGTGGGGCTCTGCAGTGACCATGAAGCCTTCTTAAGCTTCCCTTCCCTCTCTTGCTCCTCTCCTGCTCACACTCTTGTTCTCTGTGTAATAAAAAAAAAAAAAAAAAAAAAAGTAAATTCTGACATTAATTAAAAAGTCAGGGGAGAGGGAATAAAATTGTAGATTTTTTCTTGCCTGTGATTGTAGTTAAGTTCTTAACAGTAAGACACTGTTATAACTATAAAAAGTTTTATGTAGGGCAGCCCGGGTGGCTCAGTGGTTTAGTGCCAACTTCAGCCCAGGGCCTGATCCTGGGGACCTGGGATCGAGTCCCATGTCGGGCTTCCTGCATGGAACCTGCTTCTCCCTCTGCCTGTGTCTCTGCCTCTTTCTCTGTGTGTGTGTGTCTCATGAATAAATAAATAAAACATCTTTAAAAAAATAAAAAAAATAAGAAGTTTTATGTAAACCTTGTGGTAATGACAAAGGAAAACTTATGAGTTAGAAAAAGGAAGAGAAAAAAAATCAAAGAATATCATTACAAAAAATTTCACAAATCACAAAGCAAGACAGGAAGAGAGAAAGATAGAAACAAAAGAACGACAAAATAGAAAACAACAAATGACAATAGTAAGTCCTTTCAGTTTTCTGATTACTTCAAATGTAAGTGAATTAAATTCACCAATCAAAAGAGATATGGAGAAGTGATTCAAGATGGAAGTGTAAGAAAACCCCAAATTCACCTGCACTCACAGACACACCAACTCTATAGTTAAATTGAAATAATTCCCACTGAAAAAGAATTGAACATTAGCTAAACAGATTTCTCCACAAGGGATAAATGGGACACATTCATGTTTTGGGGGCCTTGTTTCTTTAGTGCACTTCTCAAGGGCTGGGATGCTCAGTGTGAGAAAAACAGGGATTTGGAAACCAATGGGGTTTACATCCAAGGGATCTAGTAGGCTGTGTGGATCTGAGATACTTCTTTTGAGGAGCTTGCATGCAGACTCATTCATCGTAGGGTCTTGTGCAAAGGCAATGGCTTGTGAGGGAACTGGTTTCTACCTGGAGGACACTTAGCTGCTAATCTTAAAGTGCCTGCCCAAGGGGCAAGAACCAGTCGAGATTTCTTTGGGGATGAAGGCGCTGGGAAGTACCATTCTTGCATTCTCCCTCTACCTTGTTAATGCAGGTGAGTGCATGCAGACAAAGCCTCACTAAACTATGGGCATGCCCCACATCCAGCCCTCTTCCTCTGCATCACTAAACCTGAAGGTGTGATCTGGCCCAAGTGCCCTTCCCCTTTTATCACAAAAGGCACGGATGTGCCCCCTCCTCAGCACTCTCTGTAGCCTTGCTAAAACTGGTGGGTGGGTGCAGTCCACATAGGACATGCCACTGTATCACTTGCATTGGCAGCTAGAGGAACTTGCATTTCTGGCTGCATGGGATCATAACAATTGAGGAAGACAGTTCTGGGTAGGGACCACATTCAGGAAATTATACAGAGAGTGGCGATAAGATACCTTTAATGTACCTGTGAGAAAGGCCTATCTACTTGTCTTGAAGTTTAAAGCTAAAGAAAGACTTAAGGACAGGAAGCCTTTACATGCCACACCGTAAAGGCTACAGAGCCATTCTCAGGAAACACACACAGGATGAAACCATTTGAGCCCTCCATTAGCTTCATTCCTACTTCCCAAAAAGGAGCTTATACATTCATCTGAAGCCCCAATTTTTATAACAGTTTCCTTGCAGACAATTCCTGATCTCCTGTTTTAGGACATCAGCAGGGTTTATTATTGCAGACCCAAAAGACTAGATCTATTAACATACTTTAAAAGCTTCTGCCCAAGGATATGGCTTTCAATTACCCTGAAACTAGGTGCTGACTGAGATCACTCCCTTCGGAAGACTTGCAGGTCTTGGCATACTCTCAATAACTAGGAACCATCAAAAACAAGCCATGCTACTTACAGAATCACAAAGGTTCAAGAAACAACAAAGAGCTAGGGCAAAATTGTGCAATAAGTTTCATCTGCTACACACTGCTACTACTTCAAGCCTGGGGGAGGTAGCTGTTTCATCTAATACATAGCAACAAATGCAGAGTCAGGCAAAATGAGGAGACAAAAAATAAGTTCCATATGAAAGATTTTGACAAAAGCTCAAAGAAAGACCTTAATGAAATGGAAATAGGTCATCTACCTGATAGAGTTCATTAATGGTCATAAAGATGCTCAGCGAACTCAGCAATAGAATGGATGAACACAGAATTTCAGCTGAGGTAAAAAATATAGGAAAGTACTAAAAGGAGTCACAGAGTGGAAGAATACAGTGATTGAATAGAAAACTACACTAGCGGGGTTCAACAGCAGACTAGAAGAAGGAGAAGAACAGATCACTGACCTGAAAAACAGGGTAATGGAGCTCACCCAAACAGAGCAATGAAAGAAAAACAGAATTAAAAGAAAAAAAGAATATAGCTTAAAGGACCTATGAAACAATATCAAGCAGAATAAGATATCATATTAAAGGGGTCCCAAAAGATGAAGATGGGAAGAAATGTACAGAACACTGGTTTTCAAAATAATGACTGAAAACTTCGTAACTTCGGGAAGGAAACAGATGACCACACCCAGAAAACACAAAAACCCAAGTAAGACAAATCCACACCAAAATACACTATAATTAAAATGTTAAAAGCTAGGGGCACCTAGGTGGCTCAGGTGGTTAGGCATCTGATTCTTGATTTGGGCTCAGGTGATGATCTCAGGGTCATGAGATCAGTGATGGAGACAGTTTAGGATTCTCTCTCCCTCTCTTCCTCTGCTCTTCCCCCATCCTACTCGTGCTTTCTCAAGTAAATAAATAAATTTTAAAAATACAAAAGGTAAAATGTTAAAAGTTAAAGAGAATCCTAAAAGCAGCAAGAAAGAAAACATTTTTTTGTGTATAAGGGACTCTCCATTAGACTATCAGCTGATTTTTTTTTCAGAAAATCTGAAGGCTATAAGACAGTGGCATGATATATTCCAAGTGCTGAAAAGAAAATATTTCAACCAAGAATACTATGCCCAGCAAAATTATAATTAAGAATTGAATGAAAGATTTTTTTTAGACAAGCAGAGTGGCTAGAGTTTGTCATACAGACATATACATATATGAATATATTTGTATACCCACCTATGAATATTTAAACACATATATGTATCACATATAAAAATATATGTATATACAGACAATCTGGATTATTTGGCGAAACTATATAATTCCAATTCTTAATCAGTCCCATACTGATATCTTGTTTTAATTTTAGTTAGCATTTATCTTTACATGAAATTGTATTATTATTGTATTATGTCTATATCATTACAATAGATTAATCATTATGGAATATACACAATTATTTCTCTTACTATTTTTGGCATATGCACAGGAAAGCAATCTTTAGCAGTCCGTAGTTGTATTTTTTTTTTTTTACTGTCTAGAATAATTCTTGACAAATAGAAACTCAATAATTAAAAATATATATATTTTATTTATTTATTTGAGAGAGAGAGAGAGAGAGAGAGAGAGAGAGAGAAAGTGAATGAGAAGATGGAGCAGCAGGCAGAGGGAGAGGGAGAAGCTATATCCCTACTGAGCAGGGACCTCTATGAGGGGCTCAGTCCCAGGTCCCTGAGATCACAACCTGGGCTGAAGGAAGATGCTTAACTGATTGTGCCACTCACGTGCCCTAAAAATCAATTTTTTTCTGGAATTAAAAAGTATATAAAATATATATAGAGAGTGATACAATCATATAAACACCTGAGCCAATAAGTGTGCCATCTGTTGCCATGGGAAATATTGGAAGCAGGAGTGTTGTAGAGAAGAATAAGAGTTTCTTTGGATCTCGTTTAATATCACCAAGGACAGGATCAAGAAGATATCAGAGATGGACAGATGAAACCAGGCATGGGTGCTGATGCATTATTTAAAGAGAAAGAAGCTATAGGAAATAAGATCTCAACCACGTGACAAGCTGATGAGAGTTTTAGTCAGAAAAAAATATTCCGCTTTTGTTTCGCAACATGAAGATATTAACAAGTGCAACTATTATAAATTTGTAAGGGTGGAAGATGAACAAGGGTAAAAAGAGTAACTGATAGATTAAGAAGTAGAAGCTGTTGGAAGAAAGAAACATTTTATAGAATAGACAAAGAGAACAAATCAATAGGGCCATGACTGGAAGGGGATGTTTTCTAAGGATGTTTATAAAAGAGCTATACTGGTCAATAAGGTAGGAAATATTCATGTATCTGTTGAGCACTGAGAAAAGTCCAAATGCCATAAGCGTAAAATGTGCACCAGAGTTTGAGGATTCGATAGGGAGAATATAAATTTTTCCTAAACATATTTATATTGTGTGCATATCAAGGTGACTATATATTTAATATGTTGAGTTAATACAATATATTACAAAAATTACTTTCACATTTTTTACTTTTTAATGTGATTACATGTGTGGCTTGCATTATATTTCTATTGCATAGGACTGATATAAAATATATTTAAATGCCTAACCCACTTGAGGGAGAGATAGGAAAGGAAGAGGAAGACAATTTATCTGAAATTTTTAAGACGAAGAGAAGATGAAATTATAAATAAGGTTGATTGAGTTCAATGTTTTAGAGAAGGAAGAGGATACATATAGATGTATAAAAAAATAAAACTTCTTGAATTACTGGGAGAAAGTATGAACGTTTAGGTATGCTTTCTGAGGGTTTACGTACGTGTGCCATGATTTCAGCAGATTGCTTTTCTGTGGTTCAGATCTAAGATGGCAAGCTGTGGTGGACATACGCTAGGGTGATCTCTCATGATATCCATTCCCTAGTGTTCATGCCTTTTATAATCTCTTCCCTTATGTATAGGTTGGATCTGTGATTTGCTTCTAGCTAAAAGAATATGACAAAGGTGAAGCGATAGTGCCAAAGTGATGAAATTCCCCAATCAGTTCTATTAGAGATAATAAAAATGCAGATTATTTTGTGTTGGGCTGACTTAATCAGGTGAAAGCCCTTAAGAGAGGGACAGGGACTTCCTTAAGGTGAAACAATACCCTTTATGACTTGATGATATAAGGAGTCATGCGAAGGATGCCCACTCGTGGCCCCTATGAACTTTTAGCAGCCTCTATGACTTGGAGTGGCCTCCAGTTGAGGACCCGTGGAAAGCCAGTGCCTTCAGCTATACATTCATGAGAAAATGACACCTACCAACAACCTGAATGTCTTTGAAGCATATTCTTCCCTAATTGAGCCTCCAAAATCTGGCAGACAGCCCGATTATAACCTTTTGAAACCCTGAGCAGAGGAGACAGTGAAGTCGTGTTCAGGTGTCTGACTCAAGAACTGTGAGATAATAAATAAAAGTTGTTTAAAATTGCCAGGTTTGTGCTTATGTGTAATGCAGCAAGAGAAAAATAATACATAGGCTTTTCCCTTTAAACAATTTTTATGGTGAACAACAAAGTTCTGGATATCTAAAAAGCTGAATTCTAGTCTGAGATATGGCATTTCAAACTATATTAAAGTCACTTCACTGTTGTAGATGTTTACTCTTATGCAAAAAACTAATTTGGCCTAAATTAAATCTTTGATTATTTCCAACTCCAACATTCTATTTGATTATAAAATATCCAGAGAAGGATCCTCCATAATCATTTGCTACAACTTTCAGTGCCTCACTAGAACTTGGCATCACTTTTTTGCAAATTTATACCGTCCACAGACATTGGCAACAGACACATGTACAACAAGTATGCACTAAAGAGCAGTAAATATATAATTAATATGATAAACATTGTCATAAAAATCCATTAGTTATTTTGTATTTGGAAGTTTGCCAATAGTGACTTTTGAATATCTTCTCAGAAAGAAAAATCTATTGATATTTTACATTAATCTTACGTTTTTAAAGTGTTTAAAAACTCTTCAGTTTTCTTTAAAGTAAATACTAACTATGAAAATAGAATATGGATAATAGGCATAAAACACAAAATTTTATCTACATTTGACACAAGATACAACTATTTTGTGGTCTTCGAAAATGTCCCAGCAAGACCTGCATCGCATAGGAAAGGCATCTGTTTCTGAGTCCTAGATGTCAAGTCCGATCATGAAGCAGGACAGCTACTTTCTCCCCTTCTTATATTTGTGTCAAATAATAGAACAGCTTAAAGATTAATAGCAAAATTAATAGGAGGTTCTTAAAGCAAAATGTGTATAATACTTCATAAAAATGACTGGCAGATTTTGAAAATGAATTATAGTAGATAATAAACTTACAAGGGCAGGTATCTGGTAGGGTGGTGTAGAGCCTTCCTGTCAGAGTTAATATTTCCATTGATGATCCTGAAAAATAAGTAAAGCAGCCCTTAACCATATTTTCACATGAAATTACATCGAAAGAATGTGTGGAGAGGAAAGAGAAGCAGTGTAAAACAAATAGACTGTGACAAGATCATAGCAATCCCCTCTAGGTGTTGACAGGTTAAAACTTCAGTCTAAAATCCCTTCATACAAATCAGAGTAGAAATGAATGCCAATGGAGTCAGTGACTCTTTCATTATGTAGAACTGAAAAAAAGGAAACGCTTGTGAGAAAGAAATATTGGAATGTGTCAAAAAATGATTCATTATTGCACAAAAAAGATAACACAAACATATTCAGGAAAAAAATAAAAATGAAATACATTAGTATTTTCTTTAACTTGAGCGATAACTGAAATTTGAACAGATCTGCAAAAATTAAATGGCCTAGAGTACGAATCCATTTGGGCGGGGGAAAGGAATCACAAGGCCTGACTCAGTCACGACATCTCTCCTTATTCATGTTATATATGAACTAAAATATGAACATCATTTTTATATTGTGAATATAGAACCATTTCTAAAAGTACAGCACATTTAATTCAAGTAAGGTTCTTCTCTAAATAAGGACTTTCTTGGGTTGTTACTACATTAAGAGCATATACTATACTTTTTTTCCCCCCTCAGGGAGTTAATATTTTTAATACATAGTTTCCTTTACCCTTTACAGGTATTTATAAAGTGAAACTATACAACAGCTTCTGCACTTTTACCTGAAACATTCTTCCATTTAAATTTATATTTTCAGTGGAGCAGTAACTTCAGGTAGGTAGGTGAAGGAGGAATTCACCCCTATGTGAGGAGTTGAACAAGAGAGTGAAATATGTTTGAAAGTTCAAGAATGAGTAAGAGATGTCCGGAATGAAAAAAAAAAAAAAAAAAAAAAAAAAAAAAAAAGAGATGTCCGGAATAAGCTAAGCTCTACATTTTCCCAGCTCTGCTTCCTGGGGTAAGTTACTGGATTTCTCTGAATGTTGGCTTCCATAGCTGGTAAATGGAAACACTGACACATAATTCCGTGTGTAGTGAAACTCAAATAAGATGATCTTGACCAAGAAAAGTATTTAATGTACATAAATAGTATATAAACTATGATGGAAAATAGATTTCATTCTCTCCAGGCAAAAATAAAGTAGTGCTAGTTATCAGTGGGTGAGCTGACAATTAGTATCTCTATCTCCGATGCTCTCCCAGTTTTCATAATTTGCTTCCATTTGCCTTCTGTTGCTTATGTGTGCAAGTTGTTGATTTTATCTTGTCTCTTGGTCTTCCCTCATGTATCTAGAATTTGTGGTAAAACATGAGAGCCAAAGAAGCAGTTATTGAATTTTCCCCCTGTGACAAGGTTTTTAAAGCTAAAATCTTAAAGATTGATGGAAAATTAAAGTTACAAAGATGAAAACATAAAACCTCCAATGTTACATTCTTTCTGGTTGACTTAGTATACAACTGCATACTCCAAACTTTCCTGTTTTGTGATAATCATAAAAAAACAAAGACCTCGTTGGAATTCAAAACAGAAAATTTGAAGCAAGGATATTTGAAATAAGCACTTTAAGGTAATAATGAAAGTTTCTCATTATAGATACAAGAAAAGATACTGGGGAAAGGGGATAAATATTTTAGTTCTTTTCTTCTACCCTTCAGGATTTAAGTCACTGTAAGGTAAGGTAATAAAAGTTGTCTAAATTGATAGATACAGTGATAAAACCAGACTAATTCTGAGATATTCATGCATTTGAATCTTTTGCAGAGAATCCATTAATCTTATATATCTCTCATCTTTTTTTACAATAGTGCTTCTTGGTTAATATCTATTGGACTGATTTACTCGCGGACTAACTGAATTAAATCATTGATGTTTTTGAGACAATCTTAGGGTGGGTTAAAGCTGCCCTAATTTAGTTACTGTATGTTATTAGATAATTATATTTCTAAATGGTCATTTGCTTATTTACAAAATGAAGAGAGTAATAATTTTAAGTTCTAGATAAACCCTAAGCCAATTAAGGGATGGGGTTTGATGAGGGGCAATCAAAAAAAAAAAAAAAGCTTATTGTAGCCTTCCCTATTAAACAACATAGATTAACCAAATAAATCTATAAATCCTAACCTTGCAATACAAAGACATTTATTAGGAAGCAGTAGACAATGGGAGTACTAAACCATGGTCTCAGAGCATTGGGCTGAGCGGCCTACTGGTTTCGTGATAGCATGACATTAAGCTTTGCTCTTTACTGTCCAGAAAAATAGGCTTTAGATATAAGTAGCTCCAAGGCAGCCAGACCATAGTTCAAGCAAAACCATCAAACTTACCACCAGACACATAACTCATAAGGGAATACTGCCACAGTAAAAGGTCATTTTCAAGAGAAAGGCGGGCATTAGAAGATATTGGGAAATTATTTGTGGTTTTCCTTTTTCCTTTCTTGATGTTTTTTTTTTTCCTTTATAGAATCCGATGTTATTTTGAATATCTATTAAATAATTTTCTTTTACAAGACTTGAACAACAAAAACCCCTAAAAATCTCATTTAAAAATGAGGGTAAAATAAACATTTTGTTAATATGTAAAGATATGCGTACTAGTAATAGTACTATAAAAAGTATAAACCAGTAAGAAACTTATTTTTAAACAAAATAGCACTGGCACTTCGACTTGTCATTATTTTCTCAAGGTGACCCTCTTGGATCAAACTCAGTTAAGCAATGTACCTTCATAAAATAGATATTACGTTGATTATTATGCATGGAATGTCAATACTCATACTCCCACTTGATATTTGTAAGAGAATAATAATCAAACATTTATTCTAAAGTTATAAAGAAGCATAAACCTGGAAGGCACTGTAAAATCATTTTGTCTACCTTCTTTTCTACATGATCACAATGAAAATACCTTAAATAACCAAAACTTTATTTGAAAAAAAATAGAGCATATTTTTACTTTATTTATTTATTTATTTATTTATTTATTTATTTTTTACCTTTTTTAAGCAATGTCAAAACAAAGAACAGAAAAAAACCATGAGCACTGAAAAAATTTTTATGGTATATATGTTATAATTTGACCCATTTTTATGATTATTCTATAAAAGATGTTTCAATAATCTTTCAAAATTCTCCATTTTTAACACCCAAATCCTATATATGACAGAACTACTAGCTATCATATATTAAAATTAAATGAACTTTTCCTATTTAAAGTTCTTTTTCTAAATTTACTTCAGCCAAAACTTTAGGATTAGAATTGCTAACACATTTTTTACAAATGGAATGGAATACTTAACATTTTAATTTTGGTCTTATTAGAGAGATCATAGTGAATTCAATCTTAATGAAAAGGCATCCTATACCATGTAAATTTGGGGTCAATTTAGAACTTAAAACCATTATTATATCTTTATGGGGAAAAAATGCAATTTGGGGGCACCGGAATTTATTCTTTTCCATGCCCTCCTTTACAATTTGAGCTCCAAATTTTATATCAGGAAAGTAACCTTTTTATATGACTGGAAAAATGAAATGTCCAGATTTTAGATTAAAATAATTCATATAGAGTAAATCACACATCTAAAGTATTATTTTTAAAAAATGAAAAAATATGAAACACTGACAAAATCATTGTCTAGAAAGGCAATAAAGAAAATAATACATCTTCTTTGTTGTAACGAAAACTTACATATAGTGTTTTTTTTTTTTATAAAAAGGCATGGTTTCAGATAAGATTATTACAGAGTTTTACATAAGGTCATATGTCAAATATTTACCTCATATTCTAGATTTAGCCAAAATTTCTAATATTCATATTGTGGAAGGTCAATTTATTTTCACATTTAATGTTAAAAAATCAGAAAACAATAGAAATCGCATAAAGCTCTCAAAATAATATATTTAGTATAAACTTTAAGAGATATTGTTAACAATGAATAAATCTGCTTCATTGCAAATTTGGTTTTGTGGAATTAAATGTTACATTGTTTTAGTCATTTCAGTAATTAGTTTTATTATATATATATATATTTAAATTATTTTCTCTATCTGAAAGTACTTGTTTTGACATTCTAACAGGTATCTTGTTTTTATTTTCATTTTCCTCAAAAGTAATGATACTGATAATCTTTTTTTTCTTAATTTTATGTATTTATTTGACAGAGTGAGTGCATAAGCAAGGGGAGCAGCAGGCAAAAGGAGAGGGAGAAGCAAGCTGGCTGCTGAAGAAGGAGCCCCACGGGGGCTCAATCCTGATCCCAGAACCCAGGGGTCACAACTCCAGCCAAGGGCACACACTTTAACTGAGCCATGTAGGTGCCCCTTGATAATCTTTTCATGTGTTTTCATTATTAAAGCTTACGATAACAGACTTGTAAAAGATATATAATGGATTTACTTTTTATTTAGGGGCAGAGAATATTTAACTTTATAAAATCAACTTCACAAACTATAACATATACAGTAATTCTTTTAGCTTTAAGAAATGTCCACTGAAATTTCTCTCAGAATCACATATCGAATATTTGTAGACCATCACTCCTGCCCTCCATGCCTGCAGCAACTACTGATCTGTTTTTTCTAATTTGTATTTTCTAGATTTTATATAAATTGAATTATACAGCATGTATTAGTTTATGCCTACCTTATTTTGCTAACAATTCATCATCAGGATTGTCAAGTATTAGGAATTAAATTTTATTGATTAGTATTATTCCTTTGTACAGATATGTATTTTGTTCATCTATTCATGTTTTGAATACATTTGTTTCTAATTTTGGATATTGCAGCAAAAGCTGCTATAGAAATGTGTGTGCAAATCTTTGTAAGGACATATTTTATCAATTCACTTGCTTATATACTTGAGTACAATGATTAGATCACAAGATAACTTTTTTTTTCTTTCAGAAATTGCCTAACAATTCTTCAAAATGGTTAGACCCTTTAACATTTCTTGTTTCTTGCCTACTTTGTCATAGATTAATTGACATTATAAACCTAAGTTAATTTCTGGGCTATTTTGTCTATTGATCTTTGTCTGTTTTTGTGCCAGTACCATACTGTTTTGATTACTACAACCTCGTAGTAGATATTAAAGTTGAATTGTGATCTTCTACCTTTGTTCTTCCTTCCCAAGATTGTTTTGACTATTTAGGGTCTTTTATGGTTCCATACACATCTAAGTTTTTTTTTTTTTCTGTAAAAAATGCTGTTGATATTTTTTTTTAATAAATTTATTTATTTTTGTTTTGGTGTTCAATTTGTCAACATACCGAATAACATCCAGTGCTCATCCCGTCAAGTGCCCAACTCAGTGCCCGCCATTCAGTCACCCCCACCCCCTACCGACCTCCCCTTCCACCACCCCTAGTTCGCTTCCAAGAGATAGGAGTCTGCTGTTGATATTTTAATAGGGATTTCATTGAATCTGTATATTGGTTTGAGTAGTATGGACATTTTAACAATATGGGCTCTCCCAATCCATTAGCATGAAATATCTATTTGTTTATGTCATCTTCAATTTATTTCATTGGAATTTTAGAGTTTTCAAAGTACAGTTCTTTCACTTCTTTGGTTAAGTTTATTACCAGGTGTTTTGTTCTTTTTTGACGGAATTATAAATGGATTTGTTTTCTAAATTTCTCTCTCTGTTGCTACATTAATATATAGAAATATTACCAATTTCTGGGTATTAATTTTTCATCCTGAAACTTACTAAATTCACTTATTATTTCTAGTAGGTTTTTGGTTGAGTCATTAGGATATTTTATTTATAGTATCATGTCAACTACAAATAGTGACAGTTCAGTATCTTCTTTTCCACTATCAATCTCTCATTTCTTTTTCTTGTCTGATTACTGTGGCTAAGACATCCAACCATGTTGAAATAAAAGTTGTGAGAGTGGACATCCTTATCTTTTTCCCGATTTTAGGGGAAAACTCTCCATTTTTCACTATTATGAGTTAGCTGTGGATTTTTCATATATGGCCCTTATGTTGAGACATGTTTTCTCTGAACCTACTTGGTTGAGAGTTTTTATCATGAATGGATGTTGAATTTTCTCAAAGGATTTTTCTGCATCTATTGAGATAATCACATAATTGTTATCCGTTTTGTTGATCTGATGTTATGTTGATTGATTTGTAAATGTTGAATTATATCCTTGGATCCCTGGAATAAATTGATTTGATCAGAGTGAATGATGCTTCTATCGTATTGTTAGATATGGTTTGCTAATATTTTTTTGAGGACTTTTACATCAAATTTCATCAGGGATATTGAGCTGTAGTATTTGGTGTGTAGTATTTGGTGTGATGTTTTTGTCTGGTTTTGATATCAGGGTTTACCTGCTGATCTTGTATATTTGGAAGCTTTCCTTAGCTTTTTTTTTTTTTTTTTGAATAGTTTGGGAACAATAGATATTAATACTTCTTTAAGTGATGCTTGGGTGGCTCAGTGGTTGAGCATCTGCCTTCAGCTCAGGGCATGATCCCGGGGTTCTGTAATCAAGTCCTGCATCAGGCTCCCCAGAGGGAGCTTTCTTCTCCCTCTGCCTATGTCTCTGCCTCTTTCTGTGTCTCACATGGATAAATAAAATCTAAAAAATGATGATAATACTTCTTTAAATGGTAGAATTCACCTGTGATCCGTCTGGTCTTGGACTTTTATTTTTTGGTAGTTTTTTGTTGTTGTTGTTGTTTTGTTTGATTCAATTTTGTTACTAGTAATGAGTCTGTTTAGATATCTATTTCTCCCTGATTCAGACTGAGAAGATTATATACTTCTAGGAATTGCCCATTTCTTCTAGATTGCTCAATTTTTGACACAGAATTTTTTTTGTATAATTCTCTTACACAGTCTTTTGTATTTTGTGGTATTAGTTGTTACTTCCCCCTTTTCATTTATGATTTTGGGTCCTTACTTTCTCTTTCTATCTCTCTTTTTTTGGATGAACCTGGGGAAGAGTTTATCAATTTTATTTATCTTTTTAAAGAAGTGGCTCTTGGTTTCATTAATATTTCTCTTTTTTATATATATTATCTTCTCTCTCTCTCTCTCTCTCTCTCTCTCTCTCTCTCTCTCCAGCATCTATTTCTGCCTGTTCCTTATGATTTCCTTTCCTCTGCTTACCTTGGGCTTTGTTTGTTCTTTTCCTAATTCTGTTAGGTGTAAGGTTAGATTGTTTATTTGAATTTTTTTCTTGTTTCTTGAGGTAGGCTGTATCACTATATGTTGCTCTCTTAGAATTCTTTTGCTATGTCCCCAAGATTTTGGACCATTTTGTTTTCATTTGTCTCTATGCATTTTTTTAAATTCTCCTTTGGTTGATCCACTAATGCACTGGTTGTTTAATAACATGTTGTTTAGTTGCCACATGTATGATTTTCCCATTTTTTTAAACTTATGATTTACTTCCAGTTTCATACCACTGTGGTCTTCTAGAAAAGATGCCTAATAGCATTTCAGTCTTTTAAACTTTATTGAGTTTTGTTTTGTGGCCTAATTGATCTATTCTGGAAAATGTTCCATGTGCTTTTGAAAAGAATGTTTATTCTGTTGTTTTTGGATGGAATGCTCTGTATATTTATATTTATCTGCTCCATTGTGCTATTTTAAGATATTTTCCTTGATTTTCTGCATGGTTGATCTTTCTATTGATATAAGTTGGGTGGTAAAGTCTTCTACTATTATATTACCATCAACTCTCTTTATGTGTGTTAATCCTTGCTTTGTGTGTTTAGGTACTTCAGTGTTGGGTGTTAGATATTTACAATTATTCTTTTGTTGAATTTATCATGATATAATTCTTGTTACAGTCTTTTTTAAATTCTGTTTTGTCAGGTTGCCTGGGTGGCTCAGCATTTGAGCGTCTGCCTTCAGCTCAGGGATGATCCTGTGATCCCAGGATGGAGTCCCACGTCGGACTCCCTGCAGGGAGCCTGCTTCTCCCTCTGCCTATGTCTCTGCCTCTCTCTCTCTCTCTCTGTTTCTCATGAATAAATAAATACAATCTTAAAAAAATTATAAATTAAAAAATTGTTTTGTCTGATATAAGTATTGCTATCCTGGCTTTTTTTTTTTCACTTCTATTTGCATGGTAAATATTTTCTTTATATTTTTACTTTCAGTCTGCATGTGTCCTTAGGTTTGAGGTGAGTCTCCTATAAGCAGCATAGAGAAAGGTCTAATTTTTAAAATTCATTCTGCCACCAATAGGTGGGATTTTTAAAGCTAGAATGGTAAAGCTGTCACATAATGCAGTGATACCAATGGCAAGGAATATATAGCTAAAAGACAGATGTACTCTGCAGATGGTATGTGTGATATACAACATATTGCATATTGTAAATCAGTAGGAAAAAAAACAGAATTTTTGATGAGCCATTATAGGATTATTGGTTTTCCATATGGCAAACAAATATAGTTAAATATCCATCTCACATTAAATATATTTTTTCTTTAAATACTTGAATATGAACAGCAAAATAATTTAGACAGAATATGTTAAGAATTTTTTAAACTGTTCAGAAAATGATTGTAAAAGACTAACAACTAATAGAAAGAAATGCATATAGCTAATTAATGTGATCACATTACTATTCAGCATATATAAAAAAATTTACAGAAGCTCATAAACAGTAATTCAAAACCCATTTGAAGAATGAGTGAAGAATATCATGTGAATATAAATTACATAATTGGTAAGCCCACAGTTAATTGAACATATGAAAACATGAAAATTTGATAAAATTAAATTTAAATATAACCATGTCATATCTACTACATTATAGATAGTAATATCTCAATATCCCAACAGTTTATTCAATACAAAATATTGACACAGAGGTAAAGAAATCGGGGCACTCAAAAATCATCTACATCTTGGAGAACAGTTTTAAAACAGAGTTTAGTTAAATATATTATACAGGCCCCAGAGAAGAACTTGGCAGTGATAAGCATGTAGTAAAACATGCATATGAGCCTGAAGAACCATATATAGTGAAATTATTCAGCAATATGTTTAAGATAATAATCAAAACTTAAGCATACCTTTGTAGAGAAATACATAAGCAAATCAAAATATACTTATAAGAACAGCATATATACATTTTGACTTTGTAATGTTAAAAAGAAAAACACATTCTAGAATTATATTGACAATGCATTATTCATGTGAATTTTATAAATAAGTAGAACCTTATATATATTGTAATGAACACATTTCATATATGAAATTATTAAATTCACATTTGTAAAAGTATATATGTGCATAGCAATAATAAAATATAAATTATATTAATGGATCCTCAAAAAGATGAGAAACATGGAAATCTATGGGAAAGAAGGGACTCTAGAAAAGTACTTAGCATCCAAAATCTATAGGAGTAAAAGTAACTGTAATTACTATTTTTTTTTCTTTCTTATTCCTTGTAAGCACATAAATGCTAATAATTTTAAAAATCTCATAGTTGGTAAATACATGCTTGAAATTTACCAGCCATGCATTTGTGCTTACTGGGATATTTCATTATTTTATAAAATTGTGCTTGCCATTCAAGTCAAATGTATAGCCATAGATTTTATAGCAGGGATTCCATGAGGGCCAATACAAAGAGGGGGGCTATTTTTAAGAAATAGATTACTTTAAACTCGACTTGCAAGATGTTAACTGCTAGGAAAGGGAGTTTAATATAAAATAACTAAAAAACACTATGTAATTTCCTTCTAAACCTTCAAATGTTTTAACTGAATTAAGTAGCCTAAAACTTGGCACTGAATAACTAATTAATACTGATATTCATTAAATGTAGCAAATAAATTGAACAACTTTTCCATTTGATGACAGGGTAGATAATCTTCATCCTTTCAGAATTCCCTTAGGATGGGTATTTTTTTTAAGATTTTTAATTTATTTATGCATGAGAGACAGAGAGAGAGAGAGAGAGAAGCAAAGACGCAGGCAGAGGGAGAAGCAGGCTCCATGCAGGAAGCCTGGTGTGGGACTCAATCCCAGGTCTCCAAGATCAGGCCTGGGCTGAAGGCAGCGCTAAGCCACCTAGCCACCCAGGCTACCCTAGGATGGATATTATTGGAGGAGTATATTGGTGCTATGGCCCTGTTGGGTCATTACTTTACCTGTGCTTCATTAGTTAGATCTGGTTTCTAAGGGTCAGTTAGACCCTCAAAGCAGCGACTACCTCAGTATGTGATAGTGGTTACAATTCCAAAAACTTGTTTTAATGCCAGGTCTAATTTTTATATGTCTGTGCCAACCTTCCCTATTTGAAAAATGAGACTACTATAATAGCAAATTTATAGGATAGATTGTAGGATTAAATACATGAAAATGAATTAACACAGGTAGCATCTTCATAGAAGTATCTGGCATGTTCAATAAAAGTAGGAGGAAAACAATTACATTTGTATCTCAGTCATTCTGTATTTATCTTTGTGTTTTTTAATATTTTATTTATTTATTTGAGAGTGAGTAAGAAAGAGTATGAGTGAGGGTGGGGGTACAAGGAAGGGGGTCCCCACTAAGCAGAGAGCTTGACACAGGGCTCAATCCCAGGACCCAGGGATCATGATCTGAGCAGAAGGCAGATGCTTAACCAACTGAGCCACTCAGGTGTCCCTTGTCATTGTTTTCTAATGACTAAAGCAAAGCTAAGTTTTCACTATAATTCCTCTTTTGCTTTATCACATTACAATTATAAATAGAGCTTATTCTTCTCTTTGGTGAAAGTCTTTCAGTCTTTCTTGGAAATAAATATGACAAGGATAAAACACAACATTTATCTAGACAAGTGATCTCTAATCTATTATTTTATGAACTTAAACCTACTGCAATTTTGAGTTCTCATTAATATGATGTGCTTTTCTATCTTAAAGGACAAGCAAACATCTTTATATTATTTCTAAAAATGTCTTTAATATAATATTGACATCAGCCTTTTTTCTTCACTCATACTGAATTATATCATTTCAGAAAGCAGGTAACTTTAAAAAATTACATAGGGAGTATTTCAGGGAGGAAAATACATAGCAACATTGTGGAGGCAAAAAATAATGGATTTAGGTAGTTTCTGCTTTTTTCAATACTAGAATAGCCTATAACAGATTAATTAATCTACTGGAAAAAAAAACACAATAGGAAAGTAGTTTAAATTAAAATGATATTACTTATGGGCATCAAAGCACAAAGTTAGACTGGATTTGATGGACTAAGTCCTAAAGGAAGAAAGTCCATCAATGTAAGATTGGTGTTCTCTGCCACTGTTTAACTTAGGTAATTTGTTAATTCATAAGCCAAACAATCAAATCACAACAACATGGATTCATCTCACCATCATAGCCCACAAAATGCTGAAAAAGCTATAAACACACAAAACACATGATATGATAATACTTACATAAATTTAAATTTATGTTATATCCTTAGAAATAATAGTAATCACTTTAAAGAGAATGAGGCTTATATCATGGGAAAGTTTATGTGAGAGCAATCTTGCATACTGATTAAGATCTATTTCTTCATCTACTAATGGCTACATAGGTGTCTTTTCTTGTGGAAAGTCACAATTCGTGAACTTTTCTGTGTATCTGTGTTTGTAAAAACACACACACGCATACATACATACAATACTTCAGTAAACATTACCAGTAATTACAATTTTCCATCTGACAATGGTTGGGAATCAAACTCCTGGATATCAACTAATGTTTGGTTCAATGCAATGACAATATGCATACATAATCATAATACTTAATAGCAAAAAATACTTTTTTTTTCTATTTTAAGAGAATGAGTTTTATATTTTAATGAGACAATTAGAAGGCTAACTTCATTGATCCTTCTCCTCCCTCATCCACCTGTCCATTTTCCTGGCTTTATTTTCTCTTTCAACAAATTATTTCTTGTCTATGCAGTGCCAGATATTGTACTTAATTTCTGGGTGAATTGTCTTCATTAAATGTTTTTTGGTGAGAAGAGGTTCCTTTTACACAGATTATGGAGAAAAAGTCTAAAACACAGACTCAAAATTTAGACAAAATGTAGGATAAGTATGAAAATAAATAATAATAAAGGAAATTTTGTTGAAAATGGAGTTTGGAGGCCCAGAAGAGAGACTTGTCATGCACTACCACTCAGACCCCAAACAGAAGGCATATTTGCATACCTCAGCAGGGGGAAGGAAAGAAAATCTCCTTGCGCAGCTACAGTCCAGCCAATGAGGAACTGCCACACTCAGCCAATGAGAAACAATCATCACTTTGAACTCTTTAAAAATCAGTCCCTCCTAGCTTCTTTCTTTCTTCCATGAAAGCACACCCTTCTCCTCTATTATATGAATTTGCCTATAGTTCACTATAGTTTGATTGTCTCAAATTGCAATTTTCTGCTATTGCCAAATAAAGTCATTTTTGCTGGTAAAATAGCTGGACCTTTCATCTCATAGGTGAACATAAGAGAACTGTAATGTTGAATAAGGCAAAAGGAAAAAATAATTGCAGGAGAGTGCAATTATTTGATTGGAAGGATAAAGATATTTTCAGTGGTGATGGGAAAAATGGAAGAGATTGGGTAGGAATTGGGAGGGGAGGCAATCAGAACCTGAATGGAGACAATGTTTTCAGACAGTAAGATTTGAGCTGAGGCTGTACGTATGGTACTATGGTTTAGATTTCTGTGATCTTTTTTTTGTCTTTAAAGTCAATAGAATATGTATACATTCTAATAGAAATAGTAGAAGAAAAAAATTGACAATACTAATGGGAAAAAAGAGGGTAAATGGAGGCATAATTGAGATATCAGATAGAATGAAATCCAAAGCCTGAGGGTGGAAGGTAAGAGGAGCACAGGATGTTCTTTGGGTGGGAACACCTATCCACCTCCTCCTGTTCAACAATTTAGAAAGAAGAAACAGTAAGTGCATATGAGGGATAGGGGATATGAAATTGAGATATTACCTGTTTTTGAGGTCTTTTGAGTTTTTGTGATACATCAGAAAACATTAACCAGTAAAAGTGTTTATGTTCATAGAAAAGTACATCTTAAAGGATGCATTTTTCTTTTTTTCTCGTCATTTCTTTTTTTGTATATTTTTTGGTATATTATTTGGTATATTTTTTAACATTAGTCGATTTGCCAACATATAGTATAACACCCAGTGCTCATCCCATCAAGTGCCCCCCTCAGTGCCTGTCACTCAGCCTTCAGCCCCCACCCTTTCCACCCCCTCATGCCCCACCCACCTCCCCTTCCACTACTACTTGTTCGTTTCCCAGAGTTAGGAGTCTCTCATGTTTTGTCACCATCTTATTTTTCCCACTCATTTTCTCTCCTTTTCCCTATAGTGCCTTTCACTATTTTTTATATTCCCATATGAGTGAAACCATATAATGACTGTCCTTTTCCGATTGACTTACTGAACTCAGCATAATACCTCCAGTTCCATCCACATCAAAGCAAATGGTGGGTGTTCATTGGATGATTGTTCATTATGTAAATTATACTCCAATAATCTTGCCTTGAAAAAAAGAAAATAAATTATATTAATTTCTTCTTCTTTTACCCCCAGCTTCATCATGTAATGAGGATAAAATTATTTAGCCTGGGGGAAAAAGAATACAAAAATTATAGAAATATTTGTGTGGATTAAGAAAAACTTACAATTTAGATGAACAACTGTTCACTTTTTAACGACAATGCTTATATCTCATAAGCATTCCTTATACTTACATTACAACACTTTATCTAATTTTATTTGTAAGTTTTAGGGGATTTTGTATATTAAAGTTTATAAGTGTGTGATTCAAGTTGCAAGTGTGTGTACAGATATAAAAAATATGCTGTAGTTTGCTATAATTCATGAAATAGATGAAATATATATGCAAAAGAAAGCATTGAAATGATTATCACAGGGGTAGCCCTGGTGGCTCAGCGGTTTAGCGCCACCTGCAGCCCGGGGTGTGATCCTGGAGACCCGGGATCGAGTCCCATGTCGGGCTCCCGGTGCATGGAGCCTGCTTCTCCCTCTGCCCGTGTCTCTGCCTCTGTGCGTGTGTGTGTGTGTGTGTCTGTGTGTGTGTGTGTGTCTGTGTGTGTGTGTGTGTCTCATGAATAAATAAATAAAATCTTTAATAAAACAATGAAATGAATATCACATTCATAATAAAAGTTATTTCCGTTAAAGAGTTAAGGGCATAAATTAAAAATAAACACAGATATAAGTGTTTTTCTAAATTTTTTTTTTTATTTTGTAGATTTGCCTTTGGAATGTTACAAGGATTCTTGATTTTACTTCCTGGTTTTAAACTATAGATCAAATCTATAGTAATCAAAACAGTATGGTACTGGCATAAAAATAGACACATGGAACAGAATATTGAGCCTCGAACTAATCCCCTGCATATATGAGCAACTCATATTTGACAAGGAAACCAAAATGACCCAATTACGAAAATGACAGCCTTTTCCAAAAGTAGTTTGGAAAACTGGATAAAAATATGCAGAACAATGAAATTGGATCCCTGCCATCCACCACTCACAAAATTAACTTAAAATGGATGAAAAACTTAAGCATAAAACAATAGACCAAAAAGCTCCTGCAAGAAAACATAAGAAAGAATCTCCTCAACATTGGACTTGGTGATAAATTTTTGTATAAGAAACCAAAAGAATAAACAAAAGCAAAACTCATTAAGTGGGACTGCATCATACTTAAAAAGTTCTGCACAACAAAAGAAATAACCAAACAAATAAAATGGCAACATACAAAATAGGAGAAAGTATTTGTACACCATATATCAGACAATGGATTAACATCCAACATATATAAAGAACTCATACATTTCAATGACAAAAAAATCATTTAAAAATGTGCAAAGCAACTAAATGAGTTTTATTATAAAGAAAACATCCTAATGGCCAACATGCAGGTGAAAAAATGCCCAACATCACTAATTGTCAGGGAAATTTACACCAAAACCAGAATGAGGTTATCACCTAAAACTAGTTAGAATGGCTATCATCAAAAAGACAAGAAATAGCAAGTGTTGGCAAGGACGTGAAGCAAAGGCAACCCATGTACACTGTTGGTGGGAATATAAATGGGTAAAACCATTTTGGGGAACAATATGGAGGTTTCTCAATAATTACAGATGGAAATACCATACAACATAGTAACTCCACTTGGTATTCGCCCAAAGAACACAAAAACACTGATTGGAAACCATTTGTGCACCCCTATGCTTATTGTAGCATTCTTTACAAATGCCAAGATATGGAAGCAACCCAAGTGTTCATTAATAGCTAAATGGATAAATATGTAATATAAACATACACATATATTCAATATGATATTCAATATCTTCAATGGGATAGCACTCAATCATAAAACAGAATGAAATTGTGTCACATATGACAATATGGATGGACTTAGAGGGTTTGCCAAATAAAAAAAAAAAACAGAAAAACAACTATATGATTTCATTTATACATAAATCTGAAAATAAGAAAGGAACAGAACAGAAATAAATTCACAGATGCAGAGAACAATCTTGTGGTTGCCAGAGGGGGAGAGAATGAAGGGATAGATAAAGTAGAAAAAGGAAACTAAAAGGTAAAAACCTCTAGTTATAAAACAAGACATGGGGATGCAAAGTATAACACAGGGAATATAATTAATAACATTTAACAATTTTTGTAAGGTGACACATAGTAGCTAAACTTATGTGGTTATCACTTCCTAATGCATATAATGAATCACTATGTTTTATACCTGTAACTAATCTATATCAACTACACTTCAATGAAAAAATAATAAAACTCTTAAAAGTAAACATAATGCCTATTTAGTCAGTAAAGCACATTACCAAGAACAAGGAGACATTTTTGACAGTTTAGTGTTTTTTTATAATAAATTTATTTTTTATTGGTGTTCAATTTACCAACATACAGAATAACACCCAGTGCTCATCCCGTCAAGTGCCCCCCTCAGTGCCCATCACCCATTCACCCCCACCCCCCGCCCTCCTCCCCTTCCACCACCCCTAGTTTGTTTCCCCACAGTTTAGTATTTAACTGTATAGACTCTTATGAAAAGAATTTCAGCCTATACTGAACATAAGAGAAATGTTCTTTGCTAAAACTGTTTTTCATTTATTATCATTTTCATTCATCAGTGCCATTTTCATAAAGTAGTTTAGAAAGATATAAGATGACGTTTCATATGTTAGTGAATATTTCTATTTAATAAGAGAAAAATAATATCCAACATGTCACATACAGATTACTGTTGCTAGAGTTTCTCAAGATTTAGATGGGATCATAATCCAGGGATCCTAGTGTAAAGTTACATCTTTGCAGGCTCTATCGCCATCTAGCTCACTGCCTGGGTATTTACTTATGCATACATATTTGTATGTTTCTGTGTCTGTACACGAAATTTTGTGTATCTCTGTATGTGATATATGTGCGATGTCATATATGCAGAAAACATGTAACTAATACATACCATATATTTAAAAATCAAGACATTATATGCATATTCAAGTGGTATTACATTTATCGCTGATGTTGGTTAAATTTCCTTTTAATCATCACCTGATACCAGCAAAATATGTTTCTATATTAACAAAAACAGAGGGAACCCCTAATATATGAACTCATTTCAATATTGGTAATTCATTAGCTTACACATTTTAAAAATGGCATGGACATGAAATTGCACTAGATTTGAGTCATAATATCTTTATAAAACACCTAACTGTGATGAACTAAAATTATTTCCTAAAGAACAAATAATAATCCAAAGTATCTCGGCTACCTATGATTTCACAGACTTCTTGTCCACTGGTTAAAATAGTATAAACCCTTAGATGGCATTTTCCCAAACTAGAGAACTTCCACTCTTTAACAGTTGACTTCTAGAGACACTGAACACATACACAAAAATTAATAAATAAGGATGCAAATATATTACAAGAATAATGAACATTCATTTGATGATTTGAGTTACAAATTGAATCATTCTACTGCTCTTGCAATAAATTAACTAACCAAACCAACATAAATACATACTGGTCTATACAGCACATGTTTATCATTCTCACTTATGGTTTGTATAACAAGTGAGATGGCACTGGGTTAGATTTCAGAGAGCTCAACCTGGCTCTGGGCTTTGAATAAAATTCAGAGGTATTCCACATGTGTCCGCATACTCCTTGGGCAAGCACCCAGGGTGTATTATACTCATGGTCATCACAAGGGGGCAAGTGAACCAAAGCTACTCACTTGCCATTGGACAGACCAAGTCAAAGGCAGGTCCATAGTCTGTGTGAAAGGAATGTGAACTTTCCCCTAAAGGGTTTGAACAGATGGTGAATATCTGCTATACACACACACAGAGTTACACATATGTACACACAAAATGATTCTCTGATTAAATAGTGATCTTTAATTTTTCTGGTAAAGTTTTATTTGTGTTATTTAAAACCACTTTATTTTTACAGAATTATTATGAAGATAAAACAGAGTTCCCATAATATCCTACACCCAGTCTCTTCTATTTTCAAAATCTTAGTATGGTACAGTTGTCAGAAATAATATTGATATATTATTAATTAAAGTTTATGCTTTATTATGATTTCTTCAGTCCTATTTTTTTCAGTCCTGTTTTTATTTCAGAATTTCATCCACGATACCACCTTGCATCTAGTAGTGATACCTCCTTAGATTCCACTTAGCTATGAGTTTCTCAGACATTCCTCAATGTCAGATTCCTTAGATTCCTGACATTCCTTGACATGGACAGTTTTCAGGATTACTGTTCAGCCTTTTTTTTAGGATATTTCTCAATTGGAATTTGTCTGGGATTATGTGTTTTGGAGAGGAAGTCCACAGAGTTAAAAAGTCATTCTTACCCCTTTGCATCAAGGGTAACTGCCATCAATATGAAATCACTTTTGATGCCAACCTTGATCACATAATTTGAGACAATGATCATCAGATTTCTCCACTATCAACCTTTTTCCTCTTCTTTCCATACTGTGCTCCTTGGAAGAAAATCATGCACGGCACACACATAAGAAGTGGGAAGTTATGCTTCATCTTCTGAAGGGGGGCATACCTACACAAATGCGTTTGAATTCTTCCACATAGGAACTTTGTCTATCTTTTCCACTTTTATTTATTTACTCAATTATTTATACCAATATGGATTTATGGATATTTATTTTATACTTATAATATAACACTAGTTTGTTACATTATTCTAGCTTTTTCAGTTAACTTAAGTATCACTTTTATATTCTCTCATCATTTTGTATGTGTGTGTCTGTGTGTCTGTGTTCTTTCTTTGCTTTCTGGAACTACAAATACTCCAGGCTCATCCTGCACGTTTTCTGTCCCAGTCCTAGAATAAAACATTTCTCCAAAGAGCCCTGGTTCCATTTTGAAGACTGGTATTAGAAGCCAGCATTTGTCCATTATATGTAGTTGTTGCTACCAGACTTTTTTTTTTTTTTTTTTTTTTTTTTTACTTGAACTATTTTTTGGAGGAGGTGGGACGGGCAGAGAGAGAATCTTAAGCAGGCTCCATGCTACTTAAGTAGGGCTTCTGAGGTGAGGATCATCTCACAACTTGGAGATCATGACCTGAGGCAAAATCGAGTAAAGTGCTTAACTAACTGAGCCACATAAGTGCCCTTAAACTATTTTTTTTTTGTATTATAAAAACATACTACCTGTAAGAAGTTAGACATTTAAAGACAAAAAATCATTAATTAAGGGAAATACATTTCCTTCTAACAGATTATACTTTTCTAAGAATCAAAGAAAACAAACTTTGGAGTACCATACATAGGAAATGTTTGGTATATAAATCTTGGGAAATATTTCTAGCAGGTGTGCATCTTTACTTGTGCATATATATGCACATGCACATATATTTTATATATATGTTGATGGTAGATACCCTCGATGCAAAGGGGTAAGAACATATATTTCTGTTTATAAATAAACATAAAACATATGTACCTCTATGTATATTAATATATAGGATAGTGCTGAAGATAAAAGTTGTTTTTTTTTTTTCCTAGTTTCAGCTCTGATAATTTCTTTATATAACAATAACAGTGGTAATTTTAGTATGTAACTATTTTAGGAAAGCAAATATTCATAAATGAAACTTAAATATATAATCTGATTTCAAACTTTAAAGTGCGTTAATAATTTCTCAACAACCCAGAGTATGGACAATTTTGATAAATGTTGTATGTGACCTTAAAAGGCATGTAAATTCATTTTTCCATTTTAATCGCTTTGCTGTGTTTATCATCTTTGGTTTCTCTTACTGTCTTCCTAGGCCTAGCTTGGATTCTTAGCTTTAGCCAAGAGAGTTTTTACTAATTACAATGAATTTACTTCTGAATAGTTCCTTCCAATTTGGGACTTAATTCAATGATTGTCCTTTATTTCTTTATCTCTTTTTTTCCTTTGAAATAACATTTTTGTAACTACTCATGATTTTTTTTGTTTTGGTTTGTTGAAATCTAGTTTGTCTTAACTGGAAATTTAATACTGATTAGTACTATTAAACCATTGTTAGAGTATATCATATCCTCATTTACCAACTAAGTCCAATAGGCTAACATGTAAGATTTACGTTGGTATCTAAAATGATACTGGGCATTGCTGTCAATGATATCAAAAGGATTTTATGTGGACTGGAGGTCATTGTAGCCTTGCCTGAAGAAATATATAGACATCATCTATACATAGTTACAATCTTATTAGAAAAGAGAATGATCTATTGAAGTTGGGGTACAAAATTGTTTTCTATTTCTGATTCCACCTTTAACTTGCCACTCAACCTTGAAAAAAAAATCACTACATTTCTCTGCACTTCAATTTACTTGTTTCCAAACCTAGGTTAATGCTTATCATGGCATCAAGTTTGATGGTGTTTAGGATGACTAAATAGGGAATGCCTTGAATAGAGCAGTGGAGCCCCATGGTGTTCAATATAGGCTCACTCTTATGCCACACTGGAACATACAGTCCTAGAATTTTTATTCTGGCCTTTCTTGTATTTCAGATTACATTTCTTTCTAATACTTGAAACTGTTTATGAATATTCAATTAACATTTTCAATTATCGTTCACTGTTATACTATCTGGAGCTAATATTAAGAAAACAATAAATGTCTTTATAAATAAAAGACCATTGTTTTTTTAACTAATTTTAACTATATTTCCCATAACTTATCTTGTAAAACTTTAGAGAAAATGTTCCAAATTTATAAGTAATAAAATTCCTCAACCAAATACCCTCTGTTTTTCTCTCTAAAATGGAGCTGGTCACTTAAAGTAGAATCAGTAACAAGAGTTTCACTCAGGTCTTTTAAAAATGTGTAATTTTTAAAAACATATAACTAATAATGCCTCTCATTGTGTTATCAAGTGAATAATGTAATAATTATAATTGTCACAAGACACAGAAACTTTTAAAATATTGCAAAGGTAGCAAAACACTAAATATAGTTTTCTGATCTCATCTTTTTTTTTTTTTTTTTTGGTGTCTGAAGGTATGCAATTCTGTGAGTTGGAAATAACAGTGAGTTTACCAGCATATTTTCATATATTACTGCAAATCACCATAAAATTTTTGAAAGCACCATTGATTTTCAAATGCCCTAAATCTATTAACAACAAACACTGTGAGCATAGAGTAGTTATATACAGATCTGCTTTGACTTATAGTGCAGTTACCTCCTGCTAAACCCTTTCATAAAATTAAAATATCTTATGTCAAAAATGCATTTAACATATTTAACCTAATGAACATCGTAGCTTAGCCTACCTTAAATATATTCAGAACACTTATATTAGCCCACAAATGGGCAAAATCAATTAATACAAAGCCTATTATATAACAAAAGTGTTGAACATCTTACATAATTTATTGAATACTACACAAAAGTGAAAAAGAGATTGGTTGTATGCATACAGAATGGTTCTAAGTGTATCTGTTGTTTACCCTTATGATTGTGTGGCTGATTGCAGGCTGTGGCTTGCTGTTGCTACTCAGCAACATGTGAGAGCAGCATATTGCACATCACTAGCCTACGAGAAGATCAAAATTCAAAGTATGGTATCTACTGAATACACGTTGCCTTCACACCATTGTAAAGTTGAAAAATTATAAGTTGGGTATCTTCTATACTGTGAAGGAAGAGATATGCAAAAATCATTAGCTCAAACTTTATTAAATATTGCAATATGATATTATTTCAAGGTTACCCTTCTGAATGCAGTATATATATTATATAATACAGTATACACATTTTCTATATATATATTAAAGAATATTGTACCCATTCATATTGTTCTGAGTATGAACTTATGATAAACATGGGATCATATATAGAGATAGCAGGTCTTATTCAATGTTTTAGCCTCATTTGATGATTAGGCTTAGATATTATTAGAACAGTTGTGAGAAATAGATGTGGCTAGTGTTTAGCAAGAGTCCGTTGGAAATTTTCAGTTCTTCAGCATCTATTATATAGAATTCTTGAGAAAAATATAATCTTATTTAGCGAGTTAGTTTTTATTTCTCAATCATATGGAGATTATTTTATCTCATTTCAAAAATATCACCCCTGGCTATAGGCAGTATTGAGTTCAGGAACAAGAGTGTGAGCCATCACTAGGAAAGATGGAAACTAGTTAAAGCACACATTAAAATTTAATTTATCAAGTCTCAGACTATTTGGAAAAAGAGTGTTAGAACACTGTGCCTCATATTTAATAACAATAAATATCTTAATATTGAAAAGAAATTAAGGGTCCTCTCATGGATAAGACATGTCTGATCCCAATTTTAGAGCATTTAAATGTGTTCCGTACCTTTTATTATATTAAATTCCCTAAGTATTTAATTTGATGCTATGCTATAAATTGTCAATGAGAATATTTCCTAAATGCATGGACAAGCTAGGAAAAATAAAAATTTATATTTCACTTATTACTTCAGATATTTATTAAGCCCTATAACTTTGTCAAGAAATAATTTACTTGCAAAACAATCTCTGGGGAATACAAAGGAAAATTAGATGATCCCAAACTCTGAATTTAAAGTCTAAAATTTCAATATCCCAGTTCAATTTCTGGGGACTCCCTAAGCAAAAAATGTCTAAAATAATAACATGTCAAGAAATGTGAGATCTTGTTAACAGACATATGAAGAAAACCTAGATATGATGTTGCTAAGCTAAATATCCTTAAAATCTAAAATTGAAACCTGAAAAGAAAGATTCAGCATAAATATCAATCTATTTGCTCATAACTGTCTACCATCTTGGCTTTTAACTTTTCACTTCGTTTTAAATAAAATTAAATGCCTTCTTTTTCCTCTATGTTGATTGACTTTTGCTATAGACTAATCATTTTTTATCGTATAATATAAAAACATGCCAACTTTATGAAAAAGAAATTGAAGCTTAATATCCTACACAGCATATAATGTATCCAAGACAGCTTACAATTTTTACATAATAGACTTGAGATCAAGGATCAGAGAATGGCATCAATCAGATTGTTACTCTGCCCCTTGATACTTGTCACTCAACTATTCTCAGTAAAATTCAAATATTTCCATCTAGTGCCACTGTAATTGGGCTCTCCATTTAAGTATAGTGTTTTATAACCAAGCTGCCCACATTATCAAGCAAAAAGCTATCATCCATTTGAAGGAACTTGTGACGAGATTAGTATTTGTAGTTCACGGAATTTTACTTTCTTAATTGGACCAGAAAAAAACAAATTTTAAGGGTAAAATTTTATTTTTGGTGATAGAATCTAATATAACCACCACCGTTTCTGGCTTCACACTTATGTGGACAATGAGATACTGAAAACTGAAGCCCCTTCTCTACTCTGTTTTACAATTCTATCACCTAGTATAGTAGCTAGTTACTTTACTCAAGATAGTAACTCTGCCTCATTAATCTATCTTTTGCCAGTATCTGGCATCCAGCATGACAGAAAGTGAGTTCTTACAAATATTTATAGAATGGAATTGAATCCTAGTGATTCAATTGGAGGACATGTGATGTGATGAGCCCTGGGTGTTACATGCAACTGATGAATTATTGAACTCTACATCTGAAACTAATGATGTGCTGGTATATGTTGGCTGATTGAATTTAAATTAAAAAAAAATGAACCTTGAAAACAATGAAGTAAATGCCTGCAATAGCAATTTTTTCATTGGCCTGAGTTATTTAGCAGAGACATGGGGAATCATAAAATCTGAAAATAACATTAAGAACACAAAATGTGTGGATAGAGTATATATGAAACTTTTAGCCACCATTGGCAGTTTTTAAATTTTCTTATTTACAAGAGCCTATAGTCTAAATGATTTAAGAAGTGAAATGCACATATTTAATATTGACAGGTTTTACCTTATTTCTTGTGATGCTCACAAGATAGTCACCAAATCTGCAACATATACATAACACATATGTATAACATAACTTGCTAAATAACTAAGGCACAGATCTGAATCATGGTCATGCATCTATGTGTTCCATTTAGTGAACTGAGCCATCCATCTTGTCATCTGCATATCAAGAGTTTTGGTACCTTTATATAGTGAATATATAGTACCATATATGCTTTACATGGTGACTTAAGGAAAATCTAATGATTTTTGCAATCTGACTTTATTCTACTTCACACTCTGGTCTACTGTGATTCTTATTTACTTACTACCTAAAGTTAGAGCAGCAAAACTGTCTGTACATCATTTTAGCTTTTGTAAATACAAATATATTTTTAGTCACTGGTGATAAGATGAGAAATCTTATTTTATTTTATTTTTTTTATCAATATTTTTTTAATTTTTTTTATTTATTTATGATAGTCACAGAGAGATAGAGAGAGAGGCAGAGACACAGGCAGAGGGAGAAGCAGGCTCCATGCACCGGGAGCCCGACGTGGGATTCGATCCCGGGTCTCCAGGATCGCGCCCTGGGCCAAAGGCAGGCGCCAAACCGCTGCGCCACCCAGGGATCCCCAGAAATCTTATTTTAATTATTAATTATTTTAATTATTAATTATTTCTTAATTATTAAAGCCATTTTTAAGATCTCTTTCCTTTTGTGGTAAAAAACAATCTATTTTAGTAGTATTTGGGAAATCAGATTTTCTCTAGAATCTTAAAATTGATCTACAAATGCAAATTTATAGAGAAATTAAGGTGGAATTTAGTTTCTTCAATTTTTTTTCTGAAAATTGTTTCAAAAAAAAGAGCCATAAAATACAAATATCCCCATTAAAAAAAAAAACCCTAAAACACAAAAGAGAACAAAAAAAAAAAAAAAAGAAAAGAAGAGAAAAGAAAAGAAAACAAATCCAAAGAAGTTAAACTTTAAAAGACATAAATTTTACTAGATATATTCTTGGAACCATGCTTTCAACTCAGTAGATGACAGGTTGCTTATTTTAGTTCAAATGGAGTAAAAGTAGTTTCATTGGCTTTAGGAGCTTTTCAAATTCAGCACACAAGTTTAGAAACCTATTTTCAAATTCTACTGACATTAGGATATTTGAAACCCTACAGTATATAATTTGAAAATCTACATGTGTGTCTGTACATATGTGTATGGCAGAAATGGAAAAAGAACATTTGTAATACAAAGCCAAAAATCATTTAGGAAGTACAGAGTCACACAATTTTAAACTGTAGAATTATATAACTGAAAAATCACAATCCAACATGAAATTGTTACATATTCACCAATTTGACAAGGACCTAGCCTAGTTGGCCTTTTTAAAAATCCTTAGTGTTTTTAATAGTGTTAGGTAAAATACTTAAATGTTTTTATTGATTCATCTGATTCATTAATACATCACACTTTCTTTTTTTAAGCAATAAATGCTACAGTGTATATAAATAAGAATATAATTTACCATGGATCTAAAATTTTTAAAAAATAAGCAGGTTTGGTTTTTTGAAAAGGTCAACAAAATTGACAAACCTCTAGCCAGATGAGAGAGAGAGAGAGAGAGAGAGAGGCATAGAGGCATAGGACTCAAAATCACAAAGAAGAGAAATGACAACCAACACCACAGAAATACAAATAATTTTAAGAGATTTTAATGAAAAATATGTAACTAATTGGGCACTCTAGAAGAAATGAATAAATTCCTAGAAACATATAACCTCCCCAAAATGAATCAGGACAAAATAGAAAATTTGAACAGACCAATTACCAGGAATGAAATTGAATCAGTAATCAAAAGAAACAAACAAACAAAAACAAAAACAGAAAACCCTCCTAACAAACAAAAGTCTAGGACCAGAGGGCTTCACAGGCCAGTTATGCCAGTTATACCAGACATTTTAAGAAGAGTTACTAGCTAGTCTTATCAAATGTTTCCAAATGGTAGAAGAGGAAGGAAAACTTCCACATTTATTCTTTAAGGCCATTATTACCTTGATACCCAAACCAGATAAAGACACCACCAAAAAAACAAAAACAAAAGCAAAAACAAAACAGGCAAACTACAGGTCAATATCTCTGATGAACATAGATGCGAAAATCCTCAAGAAAATACTAGAACACTGAATCCATTGATACATTAAAAAAAGAAATTCACCAAGATCAAGTAGGATTCACCAAGATTCTAGGGATTCAAGAGTGATTCAATATTTATGAATCCATCAATGTGATACATCACATCAACAAGGGAACGGATATGATGATATGATTATATATATATGTGTGTATATATGTATATATATATATGTCATATGATTACTTCAATAGAAGCAGAAGAAGAATTTGACAAAGTACATCATCACTTTTATTCAACATAGTACTGGAAGTCTTAGCCGCAGCAATCAGACAACAACAACAACAACAACAACAACAACAACAAAATAAAAGTCATCCAGATTGGTAAAGAAGAAGTAAAACTTCCACTATTTGTAGATGACATGATACTATATATAGAAAACCCTGAAGACTCCACTAAAAATATACAGAAATCCATTGCATTTATTTGCACTAATAATGAAGCATCAGAAAGAGAACTTAAGGGAAAGAAATCTCATTTACAATTGCACCATAAAGAAAATATCTAGGAATAAACGTAAAATGGATGATGGACTTTCCTCTGGAAACTATAACACATTGATGAAAGAAATTGATGATAATAAAAAGAAATTGAAAGACATTCCATGCTCATGGACAGGAAGGATATTGTTGAAACACCCATACTGCCCAAAGCAATCTACAGATTTAATGCAATCCCTATCAAAACACAACAGCATTTTTCACAGAGCTAGAACAATCCTGAAATTTGTATAGAACTATGAAAGACCCTGAATAGGCAAAACAATCTTGAAAAAGAAAAAAAAAACTGGAAGTATCATAATGCCAAATTTCAAGTTATATTACAAAGCTGTAGTGATAAAAAAAAAAAAAAAAAAAAAAAAAAAAAACCTGCCAAAACACAAAATTCCAGGACCAGTTAGATTCCCTAGTGAGTTCTACCAACCATATAAAAAAGAGTTAATACCTATTAAATGTACAAAAATGAAAGAGCTAATAACTACTAAAGAATAGAAGAGGAAGTAAAGCTTCCAAATCATTATAAGGCCAGCATTACTCTGATAGCTAACAAAACCAAAGATGCTATAACAAAAGAAAACTATAGGTCAATATTCCTGATGAACATAGATGCAAAAATCCTCAACAAAATATAGCAATTCAAAAACAGTGATACAATAAAGTATCATTTACCACCATCAAGTGAGATTTATTCCAGGAATGTAAGTATGATTTATTATCCACAATTAAACATGATACATTACACTGATTAAATAATGGATAAAAACCACATGATCAAGGTGCCTGGGTGGTTCAGTCTGCCTTTGGCTCAGGTCATGATCTCAGGGTTCTAGGACTAAGCTCCACATTAGGCTCCCCACTCAGTGGGGAGTCTGCTTGTTCCTTTCCTTCTGCCCCTCTCCCACTTGTGCTCACTCCTTCTCTCTCAAATAAAAAAATATATATATCTTTAAAAACTCCACATGATCAGAAAAAACATTTAACAAAATTCAAATCTATTTATTATAAAAACTCTCAAGGAAGTGAATTCAGAGGAAATAAATATACCTCAACATAATAAAGTCCATATATGAAAAACCCATACCTAATATCATACTTCATGATTTTTAAAAATGTAAGCTTTTCCTTTGATATCAGGAAAATGACAAGGATGTCCACTCTTGGCACTTTTGTTAAATTTTTTTTATTATTTATTTATGATAGTCATACAGAGAGAGAGAGAGGCAGAGACACAGGCAGAGGGAGAAGCAGGCTCCATGCAGGGAGCCCGACCTGGAACTCGATCCCTGGTCTCCAGGATCACGCCCTGGGCTGAAGGTGGCACTAAACTGCTGAGCCACCTGGGCTGCCCCAGGGAGGTAATTCTTGTCTGAAGGACAGCAAAAGAGGAGAGAGTATTTTAAAATTTAGGAGAATGGAAAATATTATGTCTTCTCCACAAAAATTAGTAATTCATTAGTCACCTGGAGCAGATAATCTTAATTTATTCCATCTGCCAGAAAGATCCTTTTCTTTTCTAACTGATCAATTTTCTATTATTGTACCTGATTCCTAATAGTAATTTTTTTTAGTTGCTATATTATTTATTTCTACTCTAATCTTTATTATTTCTTTTCTTATACTGACCTTAGGCATTTTTTTTTCTTTTTCTACTTCTTTTAGGTGTAAAGTTAGATTTTTTGAGATTTCTCTTGTTTTGAAGGAGGCTTCTATCACTACACACTTTGCTCTTAGAACTGGTTTTGCTGAGTCCCAAAGATAAATTCTTCCACTCAGATTAACAGTCACTAAATATTGACTAAATGCAATTTAAAAGCCTGTTTGTATTACTTTTCCTATTTAATGTTTGACAACAAAGGTTCTCTGTTCTGTGAAAATAATATTCTGTATTGTCTTTAGCAAAACTTTATTGGAGAAATTGAGTATTCCCTATTAAAAGAGCTAAGATTTGTTGTTTTTAAACTTATTTTCTGTGTTTGACTGTAACTGTTTAAAAATATTGTTTCACAGTAACCTATGATCCTATTTGACCAAGTGCTTTAAAATCTTTCAAAATTTTTGACAAATTTTCCAAAATCAAATTCTAAAGGAAGTTTTTTGACTTAAAACAAACTTAAGGATTTTATAGATGGTCCTTGAAATAGCTGAAAATCTTTGTTCTCTCTCTTTATAAAAAAGAGAAATGACAAACTAATTAGGCTAATTTGATATGTTAAATTATATGGTAAGAAAGTCAAATATGAAATAATAGTAAGTATTCTTTATGTTATATTTGTATAGGTAGAAGTATTGCAGAAATATGAAATTTCCAAAGTTTGCTATTTCCTGTTTTAACATTATCAGTCATAATTCCAGTTCTTATCTTAAAATGTGTGCATGAAAATAACCAAATTTCCTTGTCAATTGCATTATAATAAACTCTTATCAGATCTTTTACTATGAGAATCTTTAAGTTTTTTTCATAGGCTCTTATTGTTTTACTTTGCTGCTTTTATAAAGTTATTCCTGTAAAAGTACTTCATCTTCAAGGAAATTCATGTAAAGAATCTTAAAGCTATCAGAAACCTGTACTCATCAAGATCATTAAAACTGAACTGGGTAGGAACTTCTTGAACTAGTGGAGAAACTGTAAAAAGCAGAATTATTAATTATTGGGATTACAGGAACTGAAAAGTATGATCATAATTTCTGTGACTTTTTTGAAACATTACTGGTTCTATGATGACTTGCTTTCCAAAATTTAAGAAAGCATTTTTTCTTAAGCTTCCTATGGGTTATAGCAGTTTGGTAAATCACACATTCATAAACCAAGAGGAAAACTTTTCCTTCCTGCCTGATTCCTTCAGAATTCATAAACTCTCGAGTAATATTTTCCTAGAAAAATAATATATTTATGTAAGCTTAACAAGCATTTGTTCTTGTTACAGGACCCATTTGAAAATGTTGACTATATTACCAAGGCTTTGATTGGAATGCCATAGTTGAGAGAGATGTGCATACACTGAGAGGTGATAAGACATTTCTCAGGAACCAAGGTTGACTTTATGGAACCAATAAAGCTACTTGGAAAAATCACAGAGGACCTTTTTGAAAAGATGTCAGTAAAGCAGTCTTAAAAAGAGCTTATAGGGTCAATCAGTATTCTCACTTTACTTTTGTTAATAATGAGGCCAAGTTTAATGAAAACATTATTTTAATGTTATTATCTTTGATAAAAATGGGGCTGACTATAGAGAGAAAAAAATGTTTGAAGAAATATTTTTAGAGAGAAGAAATATGTCTGCATAAAAAATATTAGATTCTAATCCTGTGCGCATGTCTAATTAAGTTTTGGTACATACCTGTAAGTTGAACTGGATTCTGAAATCTTCTAATTTTTTTCAAATACCTGGCTACAATTCTCTGAACGAACATTTCTAATTTTCTTCCACCTTCTTTTGGACTAAGAGAAAGACTTCCCTTGAATCTCCTTAGAGGTAAATATATCAGGCTGCCTTTACTCCCCAAATGGAAGCCAAACTTCAGAAACCTGAACCTTAGATATACATCTCACAGCCAAAGAGGGCTGTTATCTCCCAAGCCATTGCTAAGGGGGTAACCCAACCTTCAAACAACTTTTAGATTTGCAGTGATTACGTAGTTCTGCTCATCACAAACTACTTTGATTTCCAAAGCCTCAGTTTGTCTGGAACAAACTCCGTTCCCTCTCTATTGTGCCATAATACTTAACCTAGAGATTCTATTTCTCTGTGGTTAATAATTCCAAACTCAGGGAAACTTGCATCTAGGCTCTATGCAAAGAAAGAGGCACAAGGCATTGGTAACCAGAGTAAAACTGTGGTCTACAGAGCATTAAAATTTACTGGCTTTCATGTAAATTTTCCAGTCTTGAGCCATAGACTCATGTGGAAATTAACAAGAGGAGTTTGACTTCCGTTGATAGATCACAGCTCCCCTGGCTAAGAACAGGTAGAAATGAGGCTATGATCAGGAAGTTTTCCTTAACTCTTGAAGGTATTACATGACTGCTAAAACAATAGCTGCCCAGCAAAAATCTTTAGACTCTTTGGCCAAAATCATTCTTGATATAAGCTAGCATTTGATTATCTTTCAGGTGAACAAGTATTAGTATCTTGCTGTGGCCAACACCTGTTTTTAGACCAAAGTGATTAAGTGATTAACACAAAGTGATTTAAGTGATTAACACTTCTCGTGAAATTCAAACTCGGTATTTTCCAAGTATGTAGGATTATTGAGCTAGCCCCTTGGTTTAAAAAGATAATTCCTTAATGGTGTCTTTCTTTATTTTATCTTGATTGATTGTGTCTTGGAGACCATGGCTCTGAAGTTCACTCCATACGCTAGAATTTTTTTTTTTTTTGCTTATAAAATTCAACAGTAATCTCCGTGTCATGCTCTACTCTCTCAAAAACTTTAAATGCATATTTGCACCTGTCAATCACCAAGCAAACGATCTCCCTAAGACTGAAATGTCAGAAATGGTATGAAGAAAATGACTGAATTAAAATTTGTAGATCTGAAGTTGTGGCTTGTAGCACAGAGATTAAGGGGGGGGGGGGCGGGGAGTCATGACCTGTGAATACCACACAGAAGATCAATAAAAACATGCAAGAACTTCTGAGCAGTAGCTGGGAGTCGTGACAATGCCTCAAATTTTGTTCTTTTCTCTCAATCTGAGACTTTGTTTTTTTTTTTTTTTTTCAATCTGAGACTTTGATCCAAAGAAGGAAATTAAAACAAGAAAAGACAATAGGCCCACAATGGAATCACTTGTGCTAAACCCCACATCAGAAAATCAAGACTCAATACCTAACCTAATTGTAATTTCAATCTGTCACAGGAAAATAATCTTAAAGTAGTAAATTTGAAATTTCCTGGTCAGTGCTAATGAGCTACTTCACCTGATAGGCCCTTTCCATCCCACAAGGATGATATAATTCACTCTTTCCTTGTTCCCTGTCCCCTTCTGCCTATGAACATCTCCTATTTTGTTCAGCTTTTTGGAGATCATTTCCATCTGATATATAGGATGCTGCTAGATTCATGAATCATTAGGTAAAGTCAATTGGTCTGTAAATGTATTCACAGTTGAATTTTGGTTTTGAACACATTTTATCCAAATATTTCTCAAAAAAATAAATTGTTCTCATTTTAGCCCTAAAACAGAGATGAATCAGTAAAATAAAATGCAGAAATGGATAGAAACTCTATAATCTACTCTTCCTTCTGTCACCATGGCAAACTATTAGAACCTAATTAGTTTTGGGCTTCTTTATATTTAAAATGTGGTCAGTAATACCAACCCACAGTTTACGTCATATTATTGGTTAAGCATTAAATTAGATGAAAGGCAAATTTTAACTACATTTGAAATGATAAATGAAGCAAAAATAGAAGATAAATCACAAACCATTATTTGGTATTTTTTGTACTTCGTGGGTAGCAACATTTCCCATCTTATTTGTTGAATACTTTAGAGTCAAATAGTATGTTCTAAAAATAATTTCTTGATCTTTGCTGAGGGTCACATTGAGCTGCAAGTGGCTGCAGGGGTGTCTTTAGAGTGAGCACCAGTGCAGAAGGCATCAGGACCAAAATCGAGAACTACCAGACTGCCCCTCTTGACAGCTGCTTCCACAACCAGAAACAGACTAGGAACCGCTGCCAGAACTTCCTGGATCTCCACTGCTGTGAGCAGCCAATGACTGCTAAAGAGGATAACATCTCCATGTGAGAACAGTGCTAGGCACGCATACAAGTCCCTCTGCCCCATACCCTGGGTGCCAGCCTGGGATGACCACCAGGAAGAAGGCACCTTGCCTAAGAAGATCTGAACTGGTCCACCCACCTCTCCTCTGGCCTCCATCCTTCTCCCAGGGTGGTGAAGGGGGACCTGGGTACATGGTGATCTCCACCACGGGATCCTGAATCAAGCCTTAACTAATAATAAATACTCGTTGAAAAGAGTGTAAAAAAATCAAAATAATTTCTGGTAGATATCTCACTATGCCCTACGTCTACGGAGGAATTTTCTGAAACTGCTCGGTTTTGTACAAATGTTATTTCCACGTCCAGAATCAGATTCTTCCAGGTGTATAACTACTCCATAAAACATTAACTACAAAGATTATTCCAGCAGCTTCTGAAAATACAATTTAAACTACTGAACCTGAAAATGTACACATATATCAGACAAGTCAATTTTAGCAGAAGGAGTCAAAAGGATTAAGCACCGTATTTACATATATTTGAATCCTGGCAACTTTACTATTAATCCACTACCTTTCATATGATGTCGTAATGTTTGCTCCCTGAGGAGACAGGAGGGAAGCTGACACCATCCGTGGTCTAATGTACTTTACTTTATGTAGTCAGATTGTTTCATTTTGTTTGACACCAGATACAGAACTCTAAATTATCCCTTGCAATGTTCAAGTCTGAAGGAATATAAATAAAAAAAAAAAGCGTATGCTATTTCTCTAAGAAATGGTTCCTTTTTAAATTGTATTTACCTTAAGATTCTATTTGTTTCCTAATATAGGCATAAAGATGTGTGCATGGAGCCCAACACAGGGCGTGAACTCACAACCCTGAGATCAAGACCTGAGCTGAGATCAAGAGTCAGATGCTTAGCCAACTAAGCCAGTCAGGAGCCCCTGTGTGCATGTTTAATGAAACATTATTTTTAAAATATTTGTACTAGTTTCTGGATCAACTACTTGGTACTTTAATAAGGACCAAGAGAATTGTTACCATGATATATTTAAAAATTAGCAAAACAACCTTTCAGAAAAAAGAGTTAGAAGTGAAAGGTATAGAACCTTGATGAATGTATATTATAGAATATATATGTATATTCTATAGTATATTATTCTATTATTATTCTTCTATAGGATATATCCTATATATATGATATATACTCTCTATATATTATATAGGATATATAATATATATATCCTACAGACTCATTAGCAAAATTACTATATAATTTTATATATACCCTCTTTTACTCTCATATGAAAATAATGCAACTTATTTAAACAAAGACCAATTTTTTAAGACTTCATTTATTTATTTGAGAAAGAAAGAGACAGAAAGACAACATGCACGAGTCGGGGGGAGAGGGAGATGGAGAGGGAGAAGCAGACTCCCTGCAGAGCAGGAAACCAGGTGTAGGACTCAGAGATCATGACCTGAGCTGAAGGAAGATGCTTAACTGACTGAACCACCCAGGTGTCCCTAAACAAAGACTAATTTTTAAACTTCATTTAAACAAGTTGATTTTTTTCACCTATTGCCATCATTTTTTTCTTAAAGCACCAACTAGACACTGTTATTATTCCAGTTTATTATTTTAAAGTTCTAAAGAAATATGAAAAAATTCATAATGAGAACAAGAATTGTAATTTTGGTGGAACTGACATATTATTTTTTTCCATTCCTTTATCATTTTTTCCCTAGAAACTCCCTTCCCCAGGCTGCTCTGTTAACTCTCTATTTTCATTCTAACTTTATATTTACTGTGATAATATTCCGGTTAAAATGAATAGATACTGCCTAGGATGCATAACTTATTGACCAGAAGTGGGAATTATACACAATATATGAAAATGAGTAGCTTTTTGGGTGACTGAACAAACACATTCAGATCTCACTGGGCTCTTTAGTAATATGCTTCTCATATAGTAGACATGTCAATTTAGGAGTTACTGGCCATTTTCTGATGTGTGAACTTGAAAATGGAGGAAAGAAATATGGGGCAAGTGATAACAAATCATGTAAAAAAAAAAAATGAACCGGTACACCAGTAGAGTTTGAAAGGGTTTGTATTTCTGAATTTAGTTCAGCCCTTTTTGAGTCTCTGGACTTATATCAGCATCATTACTCTTTTTTATTAATACAGCCTGGGTTGGACTTTTGCTACCTACTATGAGAACAATTCCTGGTAATAACGAGTGTTAAACTTTTTTTCAGTTTCAGAGAGAAATTAGACTTTATAGGCCATAAATAAAGGGCACTAATGTAATTAGTCTATACAGATATCTTGCTGCCTAGGGAAGGAGGGAACACCTTTCCTGAGGCCTTCAAGCTGGTTACAAACCCAAATAACTATACCTCTATGGCAATAGCTTCTATAGAGTAGCCATGGTTTTGTTAAAAAATTGCGCATCCTGCAGTAGTAGATTTTTTATCATATGGTCCAATGAGGTGACATTTTAAGAAACAAGACAGGATGTGAGTGGGGCTAACGATTAGCAATACATTCTGGGAGGATGATTCCTCTGAGAAATACTGAATATAAAGATAAATGATATCAAACCTCTAATACCCAAAGAATGATAAAGTTTTTAGGTTGACAATAAGATCAACTGATAGCTGTAGAGAGAGAAATTAGGTAAATCTGGGTGATATTCATGTCACATTTCAAAAGAACCCAACAAATGCACACTAGATGGATACAAGGAAATAGACTTGGGGTAGCCCTGGTGGTGCAGAGGTTTAGCGCCGCCTTCAACCCAGGGCGTGATCCTGGAGACCTGGGATTGAGTCCCATGTTAGGCTCCCTGCATGGAGCCTGCTTCTCCCTCTGCCTGTGTCTCTGCCTCTCTTTCTCTCTCTGTATCCCTCATGAATAAATAAATAAAATCTTAAAAAAACAAACAAACAAGGAAATAGACTTGGAATTTTGAGACTCATAACTCATCAGATTCAAGTGCATCAGAAGGCACTAAACTAGACATACTTTGATGTGAATTTGCAGAAAGATTTTTTTTTTGCTATTGTGCAAAAAATATTCACCCTCTTGTTTGCAAAATGCAACAGTTTATAATGTACTTTAATTAAACAACCAAAACATAAGGTTGGCTTCAACATAACCAGAATTTTAAAGTTGGTTTTAACCTGCTTTAATTTTCATAACTTCTCCTGGTTCAAGATACTGACAGATTGGATGAGGTTCCTCAATCTTTCACTTCCCCATAAACTAGTGGTTCCTTTTAATTTATATAATCTCATCACTTTAAAAGTTAGGATACTTTAAAATATAATGAGGTAAGAGAATGTGTACTTCTATTCCCTTTATGCTGCTATCTTCTTTGTATATAGATCTTTTAATATCTTTGTCTAATTTAAATTTATTTTATCAACATTCATTTATTTGGCACATTCATTAAAAAATTTCAAATTTGGGTATCCTAACATTCAATTTCTTGTCAATACATTTTTTAAAAATCTCTATAATATTCTATGGGGATAATTTTCTTTCACTTTATAGAATTATAGGGAAGGAATCATGGTTAAAATTGCTTCTTTGTTAAAATATTGTGAAATATGTTAATTTTTTAAGAATACTATTTGTAGAATCTTGCATTTCTTGAACTGCTTTAATGATCTAATTCAATTGTCTTCTGGATTCCAGGATTCTGCTGAGAAATCAGATGTCAGTTTTATTGGTTCTTAATTTAAAACACTGTCTTCTAGGGGGATTTGGGTGGTTTAGTCAGTTAAGCCTCTGGCTCTTGATCTCAGCTCAGGTCTTGGTATCACTATTGTGAGTTCAAGCCCTGCATTGGCTCCATGCTGGTCATAAAGCCTACTTAAAAAAATAAATTTAAAAACCCCAAACAATGTCCTTTAAAATTAATTTTCTTAATATTTTCTTTTTTCAGATATTTTGACTATGATGTTTATATATGTCATTTTATTTTTATTTATAGTGCTTGGTGTTCATAATGCTTTATGAACTTGTGTTTGCTATCTCTTCAGTTTGGAAAATTCATAGTGAGTACATCTTTAGGTATTTTGGGTACTCCATTTTCTTCTCTTTTTACCCCTATAAATCAAATTAGATGCATACTAAACTTTTTCACTGCATTGCACTTAACTGTAATGTTTCATTTGTGTTGTTTTATCAGTTATCCCCTGTGTTTTAGTTGGAACACTTTCCACTACATAGGCTGATCCTCAGTCAGGGTTCAGAATAGGAAGGCTAGTGAACATTAAGGCAGGTAAAAATAGTAAAGGTGGAACAGAAAGGAATAAAGAATGAGAACTGAAAGAGAGGATCTCTGATATATGCCATAATAGCAAATGGAAAAACTATATATCACTAGCTTCCAGAGGAGAAAAAAGATAGGATAAGTCAGAAGAACTATTTGAAGAAATAAGGAATGGAGAATTTCCAAACTGTTAAAAAGACATTGATACACATGTATAGGAAGCTCAGCAAAACTCTAAGCACGTAGTATATACATAAAAGCATACACTCATATCATAAATTATTTAAAGCAAACAAAAAGTAAATCTTAAATATTTTTTTTTATTTTTTTAATTTTTATTTATTTATGATAGTCACACACAGAGAGAGAGAGAGAGGGGCAGAGACATAGGCAGAGGGAGAAGCAGGCTCCATGCACCGGGAGCCTGACGTGGGATTCGATCCCGGGTCTCCAGGATCGCGCCCTGGGCCAAAGGCAGGCGCCAAACCGCTGCGCCACCCAGGGATCCCTAGTAAATCTTAAATGATAAGGGAAAAGTACATATTACATACAGCAGGACAACAAGATGAATGACTAATGGCTTCCACCAGGGAAAATGGAATGTCAAATGGCAGAACAAAAATAATTTTTTTTAGCTACAATTTTATATTCACTAAAAATATTGCTTGAATTTTAACAAGTCTCAAGGAAATTTCCAGATAACACTTTAGAGTATTTTATCCAGTAAATTCACTACAAGAAATGGTTAAAAGAAGTTCTTCAGGTAGAAGAAAAAAATCAACAAATAGCCAGATTTAAAGTGTATAATAAAAAGTACCAGGAAAGGGGTATCTCTTGGGAAATATATAATAGCATTCTTTAGTATTTATATTTTATAGAGTTTTAAAATTATTGAATTATTAAAAATCTAGTGATTTCTTTAAAAAATAAATTATGTTGGGTTTATAGTATAGAAAGAAATATAAAAAATGACAAGTATTTGGAGAAGTAAATGTACTGTGATTGGTTTGTAAAATTATTATGATGTACAGTAATATTATTTGCATATTAAAATCTCTAGCACACCAAAAACAAAAATATAATTAAGTCGATGTAGGCAAAGGAAAACTAACAAAGAAGAACCAAATAAAAGCAAATGCCAAGATGGGAAACATGGCCCAAACATACCAACTATTTTATAGATTGAATTAAGATTATTAGCAAAACAAAGAAAAAAAAAATCAGACCAGACTTTTGATCAAGTAAGACCATGGTGTATTTGCTTATAAGAAATGCATTTTAAGTAAAAATATGCAGTAGTGGATTCAAAAATGTTTAAGAATTACTTACTATTCTAAAACTAAAGAAGGCTGTGATGACTACATTAATACCTGACAAAGTATATTTCAAGTCAGATGCATTACTAGAGCTTAAAAGATATTTTATAAAAAATAAAGTATTATTCGAAAAGATCTAACAGTCATTAAGTGTGCACCTCTTAACAGAACTACAAGATACTTGAAGAAAAATTTAACAGAGCTAGAGGTAGAAATATCAAATCTACAGTAAATGCTAAATATTTTAGTATCACTTTCAGTAATTGACAGGGCAAGTGTATAAAAATGAGCACAGGTATGGATATTTGATCAATACTATCAAGCCAACCTAAGTTCTGTAGATCTAATTGACCTGATATTTAAAGGGCAAACGCAACCGACCCCTGAAGCATATATAGTCCTTTCAAGTGTCCATGGAATATTGCAATAAGTCATAAGGTGGACCACAAAAACAACTTGAAGTATAAATGAATGAGTAGGGATGCCTGGGTGGCTCAGCAGTTGAGCGTCTGCCTTCGGCTCAGGGCCTGGTCCCAGATTTCTGGGATCGAGTCCCACATCGGGCTCCTTGCATGGAGCCTGCTTCTCCTCCCTCTGCCTGTGTCTCTGCCTTTCTTTCTGTGTCCCTCATGAATAAAGAAATGAAATCTTCAAAAAAATGAGTGAAGCAGAGTATATTTCTGTCCCATATTTATTTCTCGTGTTTGATTAGGTATAGAACTCTATGCCAGGGAAGCATAGAGGACAAAGACTGTAGTGAGGAGACCATCAGACCACAATGCAGGGGAGAGAAAAAAAAAGAAGCAAATTTGGATAGAAAGAGCTTCAGCCTGCAATGCAGCTCTAATCAGGCCTTGGCCGGGAAGATGGGAGCCTCATAACAATGATAGTCCATTAGAGGAGTCACACATGAGGGAAGGATCTGATACTTCAAGTACCCTCACCATGTTCAGTCTTTGGTTGGGAGTAGACTGGGAAATGTGGCTTTGATAAAATGCTCTGGTGGGTCATGAATTTGTGGCAGCTGGAGGTTGTGAGCTAACTTTACTCTTCCCAGCATAGATCCTCTTTTGAAAAGAGTTCTGAGTGGAGCACTCTCACGTCTGCCGCAGAAGGAAACTTTGTTATCCTAATATAGAGCATCTTTGATAAGGATGATACTTGTTGTCTGATGACAGAAAACTGAATACTTTCTCTTGAGCTCAAGAACAAGACTAGACCATCTGCTTTCATCTTTTCTATTCAATATTGTAGATACACACACATATATTATATAAAGATGTAATATATATATGTTATATTAATATAAATATTATATCAGGTTTTTTTTTTAAAGATTTTATTTATTTTTCTTGAGAGACAGAGAGAGAGAGAGAGGCAGAGACACAGGCAGAGGGAGAAGCAGGCTCCATGCGGGAAGCCCGATGTGAGACTCAAATCCCAGGACTCCAGGATCAGGCCCCGGGCCAAAGGCAGGCGTTAAACCACTGAGCCACCCAGGCGTCCCTACATCTGGCTTTTTAAAGATGTAATTATTTTTGGTAGAGAGTTCTCTCATATCTTTAAGGGTATAAAGTAGTTTTTTTTGTTTTGTTTTGTTTTGTTTTGTTTTTAAGAGGGTGGGAAGGGGCAGAGGGAGAGGGAGAAATGGAATTTTAAGCAGGCTCCATAAAGTAGTATTTCTTTCTCATGAGCAAACGGATTCTCAGAAGTTGCTTTAGTTTGTTTTATTAGCTACTTTCCTGGTGGCGTTGATCTATTATATATAAAATAGGGGTACTGAAAATCATGTTCTACTAAGTTCCATGTGGGAATACTGGTCCTCTTTGTCCTTTACTGTAGATTGATCTTGCAGGTACTTCTTGTGGAGATCTCAGAGATTTCTTCCTCCATTCGTACTTCCTATGCATTGTGAAGAAGTTAAAGCCCATTTCCTGCTTGAAGGATAAATACCTTCCTCCCAGTTAGGATACCAAATAGCAGGAAAAAAAAATCTTTGAGTATCTCTTAATTCTCATGTGAACGGCATGGTCTCCCAACCTTCAACTTTTCCCCCCAGGCAAAAAGAAATTGTGTTTTATACTCTCTAGAGTACAATCCTTCAGTCTCCTCTTAAGCAAGGCAGCTACAATCTCCCGCCTGCGTGGAGTGGGAAGAAGATACTTAGGTCTAATTTCTTCTCAATTAGACTTTGAACCAGTCCACCTGTTTTAAAGGTCACCTTCCTTCACCTTTTAGCATTTACTGCCACTAATTAGCACAGCTTCTGGAAGCTCTATGGGGACATATTCACTTCATTCCTAACTTTCCCCACTGCTAAATTAAGATTCCGTCTTTTCAAACTTCCTGCATTTATCCATAAGAAAAATGTTACCTCTTTAATCCTTTTAAAACACACTTAGGCTATCTGTATGTATGCATGTGTGTCTAATTTTTCTGTCATCCTAGGATCCCATGCTCTTGGGGTTTACTTTGAGGTTTTAAACCCAATAGCTCCAGTTCTCCTTGAGCATTTGACTGCTATCACTTACCATGAATGTTTTAATTTCTGATCTGGAGCTTTTGAGCTCATCTTAACCTGGCCTCTTTTGATTTCTCCCCATTTATAAATCCTACATGGACTAATATATCTCTCCAGAGCAATTTTGCATTTGATTCCTAGACCACCCAGGGTTTGCACCACACCAGGATCATTTTTTAATTGCTACCATCTCAGCTTGCAATATCCCCATATTATAAGCACAGTGTAAATTTATGTTCAAACATGTCAAAGTTGCAAGGCTATCCTTTTGATTTCTTGTGAGAATTTTTGCCCCACCCACAGAGCCATGGAAGAGGCAACCTTAGTTTTCTCTGGTGACAGATTTAGTTAGTTTCCTTATCACTGACACTAAAGGCCTTTGATGGTACCTACTCTATAGGAATTTTGTAGGCTTGTAAGTGCTGTACTCTAACCATTACTATTGCAATAAATTCACAGAACTGCCGCTGTATCATCTTATTTACTTCCATGTCTAGTTCTCAGTGGATTCTTTACTTCTGGCATCTATAATTTCCCCTTCCTTTTTGCAAACTACTGCACATTTTTTAAATGGTCATATTTCATGTAGAAAATCTAGTTTTTCTTTTCCAGAAGAAATAAGCAGTTGCAATTTCATTACTCTAGTCCACCACACGTTGTAAGTAGTATTATAAAGAAACCATCATTTATGTGAAGAAACATAGTTCTTAATAGTGATATATATTTATCAATGTCATGGACTAAGTAAATAGGACCATGGTGTATGGGCATGTGTTTCCTTTCTCGGTATCTTTTTTGAAAATCGTAAAGCTGCCCGTGCCACTGCCTCTAGTGTATGACAATCTTTAGACCTATACCTACGTTGGTTATTGGTTTGCTGTACTAAGCAAATAATTTCTTGGTTCTCAAAATCTATCCTTTTTTTGCTTTTTAAAAAATCATCTCATTTGTGTTCCAGGTGCAAATTTTCAATGTGTCTTAGGTTTTATCTTCTTGCTTGATGTTATACTCCCAGTTTTTTCCTTAAGTATATTCTATGTAATAAGCCAGGAAGCAGTTGCTGGCTTTTCCTACTTTCATGTGTCTCTGAAAGAATTCAGTATTAGTGGCCTGGTTGATTTGTGAGGCTGTCTTTTCTGTTGATGGTGAGGATGGCTCACAGTGACACTTTGAAGCTACTCAAGTAGCTGAATGTGACATCCATGGCAAGTCTGTGTTCCCAGCTGGAGAGATTTTATGCTCAGCTTTGCTCTACTGACCTTTTGCTCAATTTGTCCTTTCATGTCATAAGCCATGATTCAGAAATAGATGCTAGCTTTCTCTATTTTTCAAGTATCTATCACTTGCCAAATAATATGCCACATGACAGGGTTGCCTAAGAAGAAACTTGTGTGATTTAATGACATTTCTGATTCATGATGGAAATCACTATATTATCAAGAGTTTTCTTCCAGGTATACAACCTATCAATTTATCAATTACATTCTAGTAAGTATGTGTATGTGTATATCCTTAGGAAATTATAGTGTGTGTGTATTTACTTTTTGGTGACTCCATCTAGTTTCATGGTTTTAAGTATCTATATCCTGACTTTTTAAAATTTGTATTTCAAGCCTCATTCCCTCTCCTAAACACAAGTCAGATAAATCTGTCTATTCAATATTTTTGCCCAATTGTCCAATTGATATGTGATAGAAAGCTCAAGTTTTCTACTTTCAAAATATAGTGGCTTTATCATGCTTTTTTTTTTTTTTCCTGCTTCAGTCTTTCCCATTTCAGGCAATCCCATTCTTCACTCACATGAAATATACTGAAATTTTCCTCAACTCTTGTCTTTCCTGCATAGTCATTTGCCCAGTGAATCATGAACTCTTGCTGGTATTTCTTCAAAGTATTCTAAACTCTAAAACTTCTGCTAGAACTCTCCACCAGAAATTTATTTGGCTCACATTCTCATAACATACACTCAAAAATTGATTACCTTCTTACTCAGACCTAGCCTGACTTCTCCATTGAAAATTTCAACATTCCCTCCCTTGGCCTAACACTGCCGCATATCCACTCAATGTTTGTTCATAAACCTATCACACTTTAATATGGTATCAGATTTACTTGATACCTAATTGAACTTATTTTGTTGTCATATAACACAAATAGAGTGGAAAATAAAATTAGCATTTTGGGAAACAAAATAACAGAAGTTAAATTTCATTTATTCTAATCACTCTTTAATTTATACATAGTCTTTTCCTCTGAGATTGTTCTGAAATGCTTACTAATAATTCTAAACTGTGATAAGTTAAAATGCACTTGAATTGGTAGTGCAAAGTTATGGGTAGACTAAGGATTCTAATTTTCTAAGGCTGACTTTAGAGACAAAACAAAAATAATGAGAATTAGCAATTGACATTTTATGCTCATTATCAGCTCATTATTACTTGTCCTTTAAGCAATTTTTACCATATATAATTCCCTTTATAAACACATATAAAAGCACTTTGAAAATAAGCTATTATTAAATAAATAATATTTATTGGGTACTTTCTAAATCTAAATCTAAATATGCTAACATAGCACATTTAACTATTGTAAATGTTTATGGAGTTCTATTATATCCCATTTTTATAAATAAAGAGTTCAGTTTACAGAGTTTAAATGTCTCACTCAAATTTATCCACATACAGTAAGTGGTTTACCAGAATATAAGTTCAATAATTTCTTCCAGTAGAGACCAAGGTCATCACCTACTGACATTCTCGAATTTCTTCCCCTACTTAGTATTGAGAAATGAAAATTTAAGTGTACATATGAGTTGGCCTAAGGATACTTATTGCTATGGTTAATGTCATTTTACAGTGCCTCATTTTATTAGGAAATTAAATAGCTTTTTAAATGTTTTAAAATATTACCATATTCTAATATAATTATTACTTTTCTATTGATTTTTCTTCCCAAGAAAAATGTTTTCATGTACACAAATTATTTATACAAAGGAGATCAAATGTGAGAGACTATATCGGCAGGTATACACACAATTATAAAAATGTAATTAAATTATTCTTATTCTTACTTTTATACTTATAATATCCTGAAATTCTTTTGAGATTGACTTCTCTCGAGGTCTATATTTTATGTGCTCTGATTTTCAAGAATGGTCTTTGTAAAATTCTGTCTTACAGTAGATTGAACTTTGTAAACAGAACCACTTTGGGCTTCCATAGCATTTCTTGAATGTTACTATAAATTAATTTATAATGAAGCTATTAACTGAACATTCATTATGAATATCCAGACATTCATATTAGCATAAGAGACTCTCTGTCCTTCCCTTGTATAATCCTTTAAGATACTTTGCAAATAAATGTATAACTTGTGTCAAGTTTTTTAAATAAAATTTGAAGAAAAAATACTAATTGAGATTTGAGGTTAACATGCTTCAACTACATTTTGAGCTTCTTTGTTCTGATTATATATTATTTGATTTACATGTGGATATTATGCTATCAAAAAACAGTGCTGCATTCGATAAAAAAAATGTGCTGATAGTTTAGCTCATGTTAATATATACCTTGTTACATATGAATCGGTAAAATATTAAAATCATTATTTGAAATCTTTACCCAAATGAATGCGAAAATAAACTGTAATGTCTTCTTAAAGCATAATTTGAGAAAAAAACAACTGGACTAAAACATGATTGGTGATTCTACAGAGGATTAAACTAAATCAATATGAGACAAAAAGTCATGGCTCTTCAAAATGCCAATTGTTGGGCAGCCTGGATGGCTCAGGGGTTTAGCACCGCCTTCAGCCCAGGTGTGATCCTGGAGACCCAGGATTGAGTCCCACATTGGGCTCCCTGCATGGAGCCTGCTTCTCCTTCTGCCTCTCTCTGTCTTTCTCTCTCTCTGTTTCTTATGAATAAATAAATAAAAATCTTTAAAAAATGCAAATTGTTAATCGTTTTTAATCGTGAAAAATAAGATTATAGGAAAGGTCAACTGCTGAATTAGCAATATAACTAACTTCAACTGACCTGTTATTTTTTTATCTGTAATGTGAAGATAATTACAGCTATCTGGCCTTCCTCACAAAGATTTTATAATATCAAAAAAGTTGACAAATATGAAAACAAATTATTTATGGAGAAATCCAACCTCCTTAACCTACTTATGCTGAACTTTTTTGGTCTAGCTTATACCTCTATTACCTCTGCTCCTCCAAACACATAAAAAAAAGAAAGTGCACTACTGGAACTTTATTATATTATGTACTACTGTATCCACAACCAATGATAGTCTTTCATATATCCTCACCTGTGGTCTTGGTTCCCTCTTGAAAGTATCTTAATTTGTCTTTGTGCTACTCACTTTTGTAGTCTATCTTGTGTCAGTGCAGACAAGAGAACAAAAACAACTTCTGGACATTTCTAGCATAAAAATATTTGTCACAAATTTATTTGTAAGGCCTAAAGTTGAAAAACAAAAGAAAAAAAAAGATATTCTACAGAAACATGGAAGACATCTTACCTAGAGCCCACAACTCTACATTTGCAGCTATGCACCTGGAGAGTTCCTTGCTACTGCTACTAATGGTATTGGAACTAGCAATTTCTTGGAGGTCCCCAAATCTGTTTTTGGTTCTTCTACCACAGTCAGAATACGAAATACATTTTCTCTTTTATATTTCCTTCTAATATCCCATTAGGGATTCCCAATTATGACAACCAAATAGAAACCATCTGGTAAAGGAGCCTAGGAAATACAGTTAATAGATTCTCAACCTCCTGTGAAATTGTGAAGATCTCAGGAGGGTGGGAAAAGAACTTGGAACCAATAATATGCGTTAGAGTACCTGTATCAGTTTGTTAGGGCTGTTGTAACAAAGTACTACAGACTATGTGGCTTAAACAACAGAAATTTATTTTCTCCCAATCTGGCAATTGGGAGTTCAAAAGCAAGGTGTTGCCCTAATTAGTTTTTATTTTTCTCCTGAGGAAGCTGAGGGAAGAATCTGTTCTACATCTCTGTCCTTGATTTGTAAATGGCTGTCTTCTTCCTATGCATCTTCACGTTATCCTTTCATCTGTATGTATCTGTGTCCTAATTTTCTCTTCTTTCAGGGACATAAGTCATATTGGATTAGGGCTCATCCTAATGATTTCATTTATATTTAAGCATATAAAGACCCTGTCTTCAAATAAGGTCACATTCCGAGATACCGGGGATTAGGACTTCAACATATGAATTTTCAAGAGACACAACTCAACACAATAAGAGGGGCCCAATGTGGTAGGAGCCTAAATCATTTGTAGTTCATATGCAGCTTTATTGAGCTTTTATAGTTGCATGGTTTTTGTTTTGTTTTGTTTTGTTTTTCTCCTTCTCTAGGAGAAATCTTGTTTTACCTCTCTTTTAACCTCACCCAGTAGTCTGGTGCTTGGGATATCAGAGTCTCACTATATGTCAGTTAGTCACTTGTTAAAGATTAATTGAACTAAACATTTAATGTTACATTAATGAATTAAAAAACTGGAAGTCAAGTTGCATTTTATAGCTATTAACACTGCATTCCTATCTGACTATTCCATTCATTTGCTCAATATAAATCTACTGATATCTTATATCTCAGACCCTTATTTATAGAGGCACTAACCAGTTTCACAGTAAAGATAGATTCAGGTAAATGTGTTACTTCTTCCAAAAGCTTATATTCACTAGTAAGACCAAGAGCTACATTGACATTCTGCTCAGTTTAATAATTGCTCTTAGATAAATCCAATGTTCTGGGATTAAAGGTAGACCAATTAGGGGGCTCATATTTCTATGGAACTCGTTTCTTCTCCCACATATCAATCATGACGTTTACCCTACCACAAACACTCTCCACATTACTCTCCACCTACATAAAATATCCATGAATATTTAACTTATTCTTGCCTTCTTTTATAGACACTAATACACAATGGGTTTCCTCCCACGTTGATTGCCTAGAAGCTTCAATATTTCTCTCCACTCCTTCCCTCTCCTCTCTTCCCCTCTGCTCCATCCTCTCCTCCTTCCCTTCCTTCCTCACGTTGTTTTAACAAATTCATAACAATCACAGTCAGTTTTGCTATAACATGACATGTGTTGATAAAAATCAATGTGGTATCCAAAAATCATGCCATAGACACCACAAGGCTTTCGGGAAAATGTAAACCTAAACTTATATCTGATTACTTATAATCAGAATTTGGCAATTCCTTTTTCTTTTATGTCTTGTATAATAAGACTCTCACATATGCATCTATTTCTTAAGGTTAATTGATTTTTCTTCTATTATTTAATAAATTTTTCAATATGAATGCTAGTTTAATAATTTTATAAACATATATGCTCATTAATTTCTCATTAAATTGTGTTCTGATTAATGAAATGCTCCTTTTGGAGATTTGAGGAAAAAATTATTGCTGGTTACAATTTTTTTTTCTCAGCATATAAGCCACCTAGAGAAAACAAGCCTCATTGGTTTTACCTATGTATCATTATCTTTCATTTACACATTGGCTCTTCTGAAAATGATTCAAAGTGCGAATAAATTGAGAGAAAATAGATTGTGTTTGTTAAGAGGATTGGCATTGGTGTCAGAAACTTGTTGCTGATTCTTTATCCATTAAAAAGATCACATAATTGAGGTTCATATGGGTCTTGATTTTCATGTTTCTTAAATGAAGACAATAATCTCGTCAACCTCATAGTCTTTTAGAAAAAATTAAGTTAATATAAAACATGCAGAGTTTAATTAAAAAAAATAAATTTAAAAAGTAGTAAACTGAAAGAACATACACATAGAATAGTGCTGTCATCACTGTCAAAACCATCACAGTCAAAATCATCATCATCATCATTACTGTTATATTTACACAGACAGAATTCACCTAAAATTTGTAAAGATAAAAGAGAAAAATTCTATGCTTTCTAATATCCTTGTGAAGCACTGGAATGGGTAGCCAAAAATCAGAAGATGTGCCATTTAGTTTATGCCAAAGGCAACAGGAATGTTAAAAACTATGTGATGAGAAGTTCCAGACTACATACTGAAATAATTAAATGCCTAAATTGTTTCTAAAGAAAAATCTGGGAAATTGAAGGACATGAAGCCATGAATAAAGATTAGGCAAGAGCAGCCTGAGTGGCTCAGTGGTTTAGTGCTGTCTTCAGCCTAGGGTGTGATCCTGGAGACCCAGGATCGAGTCCCATGTTGGGGTCTCTGCATGGAGCCTGCTTCTCCCTCTGCCTGTGTCTCTGCCTCTCTCTCTCTCTATGTCTCTAATGAATAAATAAATAAAAATCTTTAAAAAGAAGTAGAGACTAGAAAAAATGTTCATTAAATGTAAACATAGTAATATGCTGTTTCTCAGACAGAGATGGAGACAGATAATCAAGAGCATAGCTAAATACAAACCCACATAATATTTACTAAATTTAAGACAATGTGATATTGAATTAATCATAACAAATATTTAAATAATGTAACATTGAACTCTATAATGAAGAGATATTTAACATAGTTATTGAAAATTTTGGGATGTCAATCATTGAATAATTTCTTTCTTCTTTTTTAATTATTTTTTTATTAGAGTTCAATTTGCCAACATAGAGCATATCCCCAGTGTTCATCCTGTCAAGTGCCCCCGCCCAGTGCCCATGTAATTTCCTACTAATGTAAACACGTTGCCTAAGAAATTATTCAATGATTCACTGCATCTTTGAATAATTTCTTATGCAATGTGTTTACATTGGTAGGAAAATACAGTTTTCATGATTTTCTTATTTTCATTAATTTTGAGTTATTTCAGAGCTAAATAAGATTTGTTACATACATTCTAATCACTCTTTTAAGTTCGGGCTTAAAAATTAGAACTCTCTAGATTTAGAATAAATTCAATATATAACAAAGATGCCCTATTGGTAAAATAAATGCTTCTTCACTGTTGACTATCTTTCTCTTCCTTTTGAAGTCCTAAGGGAGTATATACTTCTAGATCCTCTGAATATTTCTTCTCAAAGATTTAACCCACACTTGTTTGCCAAAGATATGAAAATTACCATAAATCTATGTCAGGTGAGGATTTTATAAATTTCAATACACAAATAAATAGGTTTAGAATAATAAATGGCTGGTAGGCACACACAATACCTAAGAGATATAAGCTAGGCTCTCTTTTCCTTAAAAGGAGTACTTGTAATATCTAATTATGCCCTTTAAAATTATACAAATCAATCTGCCCTGGGCAATATAGCTCAAAAGGCTTAGTAACTTCTTATACTACCAGCTTCTTAAAAACATTCATGTAAAATAGCATAATTCCTTCAAACTGAGCTTTTCTTACTTTTATCAGCATGATACATAAAATAACTGTGTTAAATAAATTTAAGAAATAAATGATATTTTCAATCCAGGAAAGAAGAAATGTATTAGTTTAAATATTAAAACCATGTTCACAAAAACCATCAGAACAAATAAATTATATACTTGAAGTAATTTGAGGGATTTAGTAAAAACCTTAAATATGTTTATTAAGAGGAAACTAACATTTTAACAGCTAGGAATAATGTAAATAGTTTGCTTATCTATGTCTTGTTCCAGGTTATTCTGACATTTATACACATATATTTATAATATACATGCATATATTTACATATATATATATATATATATATATATATTTACACATACATGCACAAAACCACACATATACACATTTCCCTATTTGACTTTGGCATAAAACCTATGAATAAACATGGAAATGTTGAAAAGAATGATTACTTTTTATCAATTTTATACTCATTTTTTCTTGACATTATTAAAATACAACAATGCCTAACAGAAATCATACAGTATCCTCACATGAAAATTACATAACATGGTAGTATTTCACTTAAAAAAATATTTCTCATAGGTTTATTGTTAGTTTCAATAAAAACAATAGAAAGTTAATATGTATCAGGTGTTACTTATTTACTTTTGTAGTTTACTAACTCATAAAATTCTACCATGCTAACTTTCAGGAAAATTACTAATATTTATGTTGAGAATAGTTACTGTATTTCACTTTTATTTACAAAGTATAAGAAACTGTGAAGACTCCTTTTATTCTCATTTCATTTGTCTACATTTTTAAATTAAATTTATCCACTCTACTCATGACAAATTAATAAGGATAAGACTACAACTTATGCCCTAAAAATAACTAAAGTGAAAGCCAAAAACCAAACAAAATAACTTGGCAAGAGATTAAACACATGTTTCAGGAATTAATGACTAAGAAGTGCAAGATTTTGATTAAAGATATGAAGAAAATAAATGAAATATTCTTGATATTGATTTTCTGCCTATATGCTTCTTTTAACTCGCAGAATCGGGTATGGCAAATAAAACAGAATCTAAGAGCCCTACTGAGAAGAGACTGTAGAGATTGGAAACCTGGTGAGACTAAGATGGCTGAAATTTAGAGAGCTAAGTTCTAGAAAGGAGAGAACCATAAAGAAAAATAAATCAGAAATATGCATAGTGTCCCAATTGATATTTGCGGAGTATGAAATTATGCAAGTGTGGAGAGTTATTCTAAAAGGCCAGGGGGAAAAAAAGTAGAAAATTGTAAACTTGAGAACATCCATCAACCCCATAGAACAGGAAGATATTTGAGCTAAGTACAAGCAAAAGAAATACAGTTGAGCCTTGAACAACACAGGTTTGCACTACATGGGTCCAGGTATATATGGATATTTTTACAGTATAGGACTGTAAATGTATTTTTCTCTTCCTTATGATTTTAATAACATTTTCTTTTTTCTAGCAGACTTTATTGTGAGGATAGATTATACAATACGTATAACATACCAAACATGTGTTAATCAACGGCTTATGGTATTGATAAGGCTTCCAGTCAATAGTAGGCTGTGAGTAGTTAAGTTTTGGGGAAGCAAAAGTTTTATGTGGATTTTCAACTGTGTGGGGGGTTGGCACTTCTAACCCTCACATTGTTCAAGGGTCAACTGTCATCTTCAATGATCACCTGAATCATTAGGGTGTCAGTGATACCAGAAGTCTCACTTCCTCGTAATAATTCTAAACTATCCCTGAAGTAAAGGTTATAGTTTACGTTCCATGGAAAATCTAGTGTTTCACTGATTCACAAATGACTTACCAGCCAGCCAAAACAAACCCAAGACTCCTTAAGAAACAAAATCCAGTCACTCAACAAGAAAATACAATAACCAGCATCCACCCAAAATATGACAAGCAGCAGAAATTTTGGGTGTCTATAAACTTGGAGACATAGCAAGATCATGTGAATTCTATGAGCCAAGTAAGTCTGATTAATTCTTTGACTCACCTGCCCATTATGGAAACAGCTAATTTTATAAATGGCATTTAATTTATGCCAGGTAGCCAAGCTACCATGGATATTATCATCTCCATTTAGTTCAGTGAGCTCAGTTTCATGGCACCACTCCTAATGACATTCACGGCTGCAGATAATAGTTGCCATATTGTTGTTTGAGAAGATTAAGACCACCTTGCTTACAGCCACTTCCTACTTCTATGGGATTTATTTTTACTTATTTAAATAAATTCATAAAATCACAATTAACAATTATTTTAGAAAAGATATAAGATTGAAATTAAATTTTTAATACAAAGCCTATGGAAAAGATATAGGAATAGGTCTTAAAAGATATGCATCAGGATCTAAGATATGTAGTGTTGGACCAGCTTGAATGTTCAATTTGTGAATCCGGAGAGATTCTGGTTCCCATCTGTAAACTCAATTTTCTGGGAATGAGTAGCATCTTGATCAGTTGATTTAACCATAAGCGCAAAGGCATTTAACAAAATAAACTTGAAACTCCAGAACTTTTTTTTGGTATTCTGTACAAAAAGGAGAGAGAGAGAGAGAGACAGACAGACAAACAGACAGAAAGAGAGATCAGAAGTTTATAATGGATCTATAAGACTTGCTCTTTCTACCGGTGTTCTCTGGAGGGACCTCAAAGGTATTCCCTTTGCCGTTAGCCTTTTGATGTGCCTGGGTGATCAAGCTCCCAACAAAAGCTAGAGACAAGCAGCCTGCAAAGGTCATATTTGTTTTGCATACACAGGAAACATCTATACCTATTGAACAGAATGTGACTGGAATCACTATAACGGCTGCAACTAAAGCTCTTAATTCCCAGACTTGAGCCAGTTTACAGAGTCAAAAACCTTTAAATAAATTTGAAGTCATTTTCTCTTGCAGGAGTATCCTGCTACGTAACCAATGTCACCCTATAATTTTCCCTTTAGTAAATCTTAGAGAATCTGGTTGAAGGTGACAACATGGATGAACCCGAAGACATTATGCTAAATGAAATTAGCTAGTCAAAGAAAGAAATACTGCATGATTCATTTATATGAGGTATCTAAAATAAAGTCATAGAAGAGAGAATAAGGGTTGCTATGAACTGAGAGGAAGTAAAAAATAGAGACCTACTATTCAAAAAGTATAAAATTTCAGTTATACAAGGTAAGTTCTAGAAAATTGCTGTACAGCATTGTGCCCACTAGTTAATGATACTGAATTATTGACTTAATTTTTTTGTGTTGTGATAGATTTCATGTCACATGTCCTTACCACAGTAAAAAGGGGTGGGAGTGTATGGTACATTGGCAAAGGGGAAATAAACAGACTTTTCATGAAGTCTTAGGGTTAAACTGAAACTAATATCTGGAGGACTATGCTATTATATTCCACCAGTCAGAGAAGAAGTTCATGAAAACCAGGTAATCAATAGAGCTTTGATTAGGGCTAATTTTATATTTGGTCCAGGTCTTCCCTAAAATCTCTCTGTGATTATATCCCCAGTTTCAGAATGTATAGTTTCAATAGACCCAACTGGCAGAAAATCCACATTGGTTTTCATGATACATGGAATGATGACTTATACTGTAGGAAAGGCCAAATGGAACCCATGAAGACTGCCTCTATCTTCAAAAGTGGTAAGTTAAAAGCAATACTATCTCTACAGGGGGACTCTAGAGAACAATGCCACCATGAGGGGCTTGAAATATGCAAATATAGGGATTTCTCCCTTAGCCATATTCAATTTGCCTATTTAGTCTATTCTTAAAATGTATGGGCCTTGATGAATGATGGTGACTTTCATTAAATTTTATAATGTTTATCATTTATCTAATGCTCCATGATAAACCACCCCAAAACTTATGATTGTTTCATACCAACAGAAATGGATCACTAAATGTCTTGTTCGGTGAGCACCTATAAAGCATTTAAACATCTAAGAGTGTCTATCGTTGAGTATCTACTCGATATATATTTTGAATTAAACTAATGAATTATCATTTGTCAATAATGAACTATTTCCAAATGTATAAACTGGTCAAACCTTTTCACACACCTCTGTTCTTGACAATATTTTTCTTCTTGAATGCATGTGTTTAATAAAAGAATAACCACTGTTTAAACTTAAAATATCTAAACTGTCAGAGCCCTAGAGTATTGAGGAACAAAAGAACTTTTTTGTAAGTCAACCATTAGATCACTATCTTAAAAGATTTCCCCCTTCTTTATGTTCCTGAACCTAAATATTCTGTTAATAGGAGAAAAATAGGTTCTATGGTTTGTTGATTCAGAGCACATGCATATATCTGGGTTTGTATTTCAACTTCACAACATATTACCACCAAGATGTCAAAGGAATGGAGTCTTTAACTGACCTCTTTAGAGATCTTTGATCAGGGAAAGTTTGCATAGGATTCTAGGATACATTTAGTATTAGTGGTATTTATTATGTTTACACATGGGAAATTAAGGCACACATGGTAAGTATACCTTAGTTAAGAATAAATGTTGGGCAGCCCAGGTGGCTCAGTGGTTTAGCGCCGCCTTTGGCCCAGGGTCTGATCCTGGAGACCTGGGATCAAGTCCCACGTTGGGCTCCCTGCATGGGGCCTGCTTCTCCCTCTGCCTGTGTCTCTGCCTCTCTCTCTCTCTCTCTTTCTGTCATGATTAAATGAATAATAAAAAAAAGAATAAATGTCTATTTTAGTGAGAGCAAATATTACTGCTTTTCACAATGGCACAGTGCAATATTGTCAACTTGCTACCAGGTAAACAGCTGGCCTTTTTAAGGTACAATAAAATATAGAAACTAATGTATGGTCCTTCTTCTGGGGAGTGAAGTCATTAGCAATGAAATTAAGTCTTGTGAAAATGGACTTAAATCCATGCATAGTATTTAATATTCATTATTACCATCATGGCACTTTGCTCAGGAGCCCACTAGACAAGATGAGCTAAAACTAGGCTAAAATCTAACATTCAGAGAATAAATTTTCTGTCTTCAGTACAGAAGGTTTGAGGTACAAAAATCTTATTCTGATATGTCTCCAAACTTTAAACTCAACCCTATAATAGGACAAGACTTCAGTCATTTCTATGAATTTACTTGTTTCTTCTATCATGTTAGTTTCTATTCTGAGTATAAGATGTACTGCTTAAAGATAAATATATTGGATGCATTTTGGCATGTTTGTGCTCCTCAGAGATTCTAATGCACTGGGACATAAATTTGTAACAGGCTACTCTGGCTGATGGAACTAAATTCTTTGTTTACCACACTTTTTTTCTAACCTTTAGTCAATTAGTTAAAAATAACTCCTATTACTGCAAATATGTAGAGGTCACAGCAGTAGGAAGATAAAGAATCTGCTTAGTCAGAATGAATATGCCTTCAGGATATGTTTGAACCGGATCTCTTTTGCGCATTTTTAATTGGCCTTGTAATTATACCTAATTCAAAGGCTAGGTGGGTCAGATTAAGTTTGGAATAGGCAACTTGGATTTTATGTTCACTTGGGCCTCATATTTCATCAAGGCCAGTGGAAAACCAGGTGCTGAAAATCAAGGGGAGATTTATTGATCAAAACCGGTAAAGTTTTACTCAAAATTGTATGGGTTTTCATGGGTCCCATGCTACATCATAATTTTCCTTAGACATCAAGTTAATTTAGTTATAGTTTTTGTAACTAGTATGTGAAGAGAGCCAAATGCTTCCAACACTATGTGAAAAGCTAGAAACTCCTCTTACACTCTGAATGCATTCAGAGTGAAAACTTTCTCACTTACTCATTATATAGATAAAAATAACATATCTAAATAGAACATGTTTTCAAAAATTAGTAGTCTCACAAAAGCTTAGTACTCTTAGAGCCAGAAGGAATAGAGTATAACATTTTGTCCTTTAATTAAGAGATAGTACTTTAACTTATCATTGTATGCATAAGAAATGTAAAAGGTTGGCAGACAATTGAATTATCCATGGAGTATCTCTTCTTTGACACTTGACTTAACCATAGCTGTCTTAACTTAGAAGGTTCTGATACTTGCTTTTCAGGTTGTAAGAGGGATAATGTCATAAATGTGTGGAACAGAGTAATATCATCTGAGATGGTGAGGAATTATGATCCTTAGGAACTCAATTTTGGGAAATGAAGGGTTAATTCTACATAAGAGCAGAATAGGGTATTTACAGATTTCCTCAGCTTATGATGACATTACATCCCAACAAATCCACTGTAAATTGAAAATATCTTAGGTTGAAATTTAATTTAATACATCTAAACTATTAATATCATAGTTTGGCTTAGCCAACCTTAAACATGTGCAGAACAGTTATATTGGCTCTAGTATGGTGTTTCAGGATAAATCTTGTGAACCTAGAACTCTGAGGTTATATAAGCCAAGGTGAAACTTATTTGTCCATTTATAACTTGTGGTTTTTATGGACTCCATGATCAATTAAGAGCTACAGAGCATTTTTGGTTCAGACTAATATGACCATCTTGACTCTACTGACTCTTTGGTATCAATGCTCAGTTTATCTCCAGGAGTTAATTCTTACTAACAAGTAAGTATGAGATCATTCTATCCTCAGAAATAAGGTCATTTTAACTTTAGTATTTCAAACTAGCATGACTATAGCATTAAAAACAGGCTAGTGTATGCTGAATAAGCAGCCCAGAAATCTCGGTGACTTAACACAAAAAAGGTATTTTCTTACTCATGCTCCATGTCCAGTAGGTCAACAATGGCTGAAGAGACTCAGAGACTCATATCATGAATTACAATCTGCTATCACAGATACTATACAACGCCTGAGTGAACGGTGCATTGGTCTTTACAACTTCTACTCAGGGGCACCTGGGGGGCTCAGTTGGCTCAGGATCTGCCTTCAGCAAAGGTCATGATCCCAGAGTCCTGGAATTGAATTGTGTCAAGCTCCATGCTTGATGGGGAGTCTGTTTGTCCTTCCCTTTCTACCCCTCCCCCTGCTTGAGCTCTCTCTCTCTCTCAAATAAAATAAATCTAAAAAAATTTACTCATTTTATTGGACAAAAATTACTGAAAAAATGCACAATTTATCAAGTTTCTGGAAATATTAGAATATTTGTGAATAAAGCTAACATACATTACAGCTACCAGTTACCAAACTTTTTTTTTTTTTTTAAGATTTTATTTATTTATTCATGAGAGACATAGAGAGAGAGAGAGTCAGAGACATAGGCAGAGGGGCAAAGCTCCCTATGGGGAGCATGATGTGTGGCTTGCTCCCAGGACCCTGAGATCATGACGTTAGCCAAAGACAGACAACCACTGAGCCACCCAGGTGCCCCTATCAAACTTCTTCTAAGAAATGTTTTTATTTCTTTCACCAACATATGTTTCATGTGTTTCTTCAAGAATAAAACCTAGAAAATTAGTCTTTATCATTCTTCAAAATTCCTTTGAATTCCTTTCTTTGAACTATGGTAAAGAAATTCGACCATTTCTAATTTAATGTGGGTCAAATGTTAAATTTAGATATTTATCAACTCAGCAAATACAAAAACCAACTGTTAAGTATCTTTGTTAAATATACATGTGATAATAACTCAAGTGTGATATTAATTTCTCCTTCAGACATTTTTTTTTTATTTTTTAAAGATTTTATTTATTTATTCATGAGAGACACACAGAGAGGCAGAGACCCTGGCAGAGGGAAGAGCAGGCTCCCTGTATGGAGCCTGATGTAGGATTCGATCCAGGCATCCCAGAATCACCCTAAGCCAAAGGCAGACTCCCAACCACTGAGCCACCCAGTCAGACACCTTTTAAATTTATTCCAACTTTTACTTCATCCTTATTTCATCTGTTAATAATGCGAATTACATGAAAAGATTTCTGTATGGTAAATAAGTTTCCCATTCTTGGTGTACATGCTATCCAATCATATCATATGTTTATATATTATTAAATATATTATTTTTATATATTTTGTTTCATTGCAGGAGATCTGCTCTGTAATTTTCTTGTATTTATCAGGTTTTGATAGTACAGTATGCTTGAATGTTTGTTTCAAATAAAAACACAAAAGGTATATGATCATTATCATAAAAATACTGGAAATATAAATTGACCATTAGATATTTTCTGATTCAAAGTAACTTTTCAAAATCTACCTATATTAGAATTTTCCAAAGAAGCCGAACAAAACAGGATGTGAGAGAAAAAGAGTGACAGAGATTTGTCTTATTTGATTATGGGAGCTGATGAACCCAGAATCCTCAGAGTAGGCTGACAAACTAGAGACCCAGTGAAGAGTTAATGTTTTAGGTTAAGGTTAGAGGCAGTTTAGAGGCAGTATTCCTGCTTTCTTCAGGGACTGCAGTCTTTTAAGACTTTCAACTGATTGAATAAGGCTCACCCACATTATGGAAGGGAACCTAATTTACTCAACAACTATTGAACTATTGATTTAAATATTAATCTCATCTAAAAACATACTTCCATCACTACACCTAGACTGGTCTTTGACCAAATAACTGGGAACAATGGCTTAAACAAGTTGATACATAAAATTAACTATCACTCTACCATATTTAGACAATAGAATGGCTATTATTGAAAAGACAAGAAATAACAGTTTTAGGATGTAGAGAAAAGGAAATCCTTGTGCACTGTGGGTAGGTATGTAAATTGGTGCAGCCATTATGGAAAAGTGCATGAAGATTCCTCAAAAAATTAGAAATAGCTACTTTATAACCCAACAATTTCACTTTGGGGTACTTATTTAAAGAAAACAAAAGCACTAACTTGAAAAGATACGTACACTCCAATGCTTATTGCAGCATTACTTACAACAACCTAACTGTTCATTGATGAATGAATAGAGAAAATGTGATACAAACACACAATGGAATACTATAAGCCATAAAAAGGAATTAAATCTTGCCATTTGCAACAACATGGACTTTGTGGGCATTATTATAAGTGAAATAAGATAAAGATAAATCTCAATAAGTGAGATAAAATCTCATATGATATGCCAAATTACAATAGTCAGCTAAAAATGCACCTTTGTACTACAATCCAGGTTTTTATGTTTTAGAATCATTTTACTCAATTTTAGGTCAATAAATAGTAACAATATAAATTCTATCCCAGTAGTTAAATTATTACATTTTCTTATTTATAAAGAAGGATTTGCTAAAGTTAAACTTTCAAATAATTCCAGGTCACATATAAATATTTTTGACATTCAACGGGGAAAAAAAAAAAAAAAAAACATGTTTCCTGTCTAGTCACTCACATTTTTATGACACACAGTTCTGTATTTTTTCCACCGCTTTCTTTCAGCATGCCCATTTCTATCTCTAAGTACATTTGACACAAACTGGTGTCCATTTTAATTCCCTGCAAGGGCCATTTATCATGGGAGAAAGTTTAATTCCATATTGCTAAAATGATGTCAAATACTGCAGAACAAATTAGAACTACCAGTAACCTTAAACAGTGATTAACACTTGAAAATCACATGGGAAATATTGTATTGAAATTGTCTTTTTAGTCACCAAACATATGATTCTCCACATGATCATATACTGTTACTTGAAGGGTAGTCAAGGATTTTCAGAAATAGCAATGTAGAGTACTGTTGAAAAGTACAAAGTTTTCAAATTTGTATTATTGCATTATGTTAAGAATTTTTACCTCCTTTAGATTTAGAATTCTTTAAAATTTCTAATTAATAAAAAAATTCTAATTAATATAAAGGTTTTCATTTGGAAAAAAAAATGTCAACATAATTAACAGATGCAATTAGTCTAAACTCCAAAGCAATAATGGAGATAATTTAATCTAGATTATTCAATATATGTTATTCTTTTCTCCAATTTATTATCTGTATTTGCTATTCCTAGGAAACATTTAAAAAAATGCTCTTTGTTAGCAATGTAATTAATGGGCTTTTAGATAACATTTTCTTAACAAATGCTGAAAGCACAACATCAATACTAAATAGAGTTACCTTTGCATCTTTGTAATCTTGTTAAAGACTCCAGTGTTGATGCTGTGTTTTAGCATGGTTGGTGACTTATAACTTATCATAAATTAGGAATTGTCAAGCAATAAAAATGAGCAACGTTTTATTTTATGAATTACCAGATTTATCTGAGTAAAGAGAAGTTTTTCAGCAATATATACCTAGAAATATTAAATACGGGAACTATTATACTAAAGCTACATATTTTTTTAGGACTGAGCTATCAGTTAGTGATTATTTTCAAATGTTACTTTATCAACTTACTGAATCTTTAAAAATGACAGGTGAGAGGAAACTAAAAATTATGAGGAACTAAATTTAACTATAGAGAAATAATGATTTTAGAGAAAGGTTATTATATATAATAGTTATATGTTAATATTACTATATATTATATAGTTATTAAGTTAATACTAATTGATAGGCTACATTCTTCATTTTAAACCTCTTTTAACTAATTTATTTGTTTAAAGATTTATTTATTTTAGGGAGAGAGAGAGTTGTACATGCACACCCAGGGGAAAAGGGCAGAGGGAGAGAAAAAGCCGGAAGCAGACTCCCTGCTAAGTGCAGAGCCTAATACAGGGCTCTGTCTCACAACTCTGAGATCACTATTTGACCCAAAACCAAGAGTCAGATGTCTAACCAACTATGCCACTTAGGCACCTGTAAGCAATTTGAATATGTTATTATGTAAGACAAAGTTATGAATATATTATTCATGTTTGTATGTATATACAGATTAAATATTTTCAAAATTAAACTGTGGTAATGAGAATAATGGCTTCCTGAAAGGGTCTCCATGTTAATGCCCATAATTGTGACTATTTCAGATTATATGACAAAGATGATTAAAGTTTCAAATGAAATTAAGATCAGTAATTGATTGACCTGGAAATAGATTATCACAGATTATTTAGATGTACCCATTGTAATCACAAGAGTATTTAAAAGTGGAACAGGGAAACAGAAGAGGAGATTCAGAGAGATATGTTTTTATGAAAGAAAGGCAGAGAGTAATGCAATATTGTTGGTCTTAAAGTGGAGAAGTAGTGTTTGACTGAAGCTGGAAAAGACAAGGAAAGTCTTCCCTAGAAACTCTAGGAAGAGATGTGGCCCTGCAGATCCCAGGATTGTAGCCCAGTGAGACGAATATCAGGTTTATTACTTATGGAACTAGAAGATAATAACTTTGTGTTAAGTTGTTTGTAAAAATTTATTACAGAGAAAGTAGGAAACTAATGAACCAATTAAATTAATTTTTAAATCACATTATAAAAAAAAAAGACAGACTAAATTGCATTCAAGACCCCCTTTTTCTGCCAATGACCTTTATGGAGGTAGCACCATTAATAAGTAGACAGTGGAATCAGCTTGAGTGGGGTAACTGAAGCTCAAGAATCAAAATATCCAATTCAAAGTTAGAAAGCTCTTTTTTTGATACAGGATCAACATTTTAATGACATGACAGGTAATATAAAGGACACAATGATAGACTGTGAAACTTTTTCTTTCTATCCAAGGAGATTTAATTTAATTTGTTTCTATCCAAGGGTATTTAATTTATTTAATTTGCATGGGAGAAGGAGGAATTAATCTCCTAACAGGAAAAGACAAAACTTGCATTGGTGTTCTTTATTCACAAATTTCTACTTTGGAATGGACTTCCTTTTGTATCTGATGAAACTGAGAAGAGAAAATGCCTCCCAATAAATATACTGGTTTATTTTTTCCCAGGCTATAAGAGCAAATGCTGTTCTAATTCCTACTGGCTGACTCTTACTTCATAATATCAGCAAATTGAGGTCTATGAGTGTTAAGAAACCATATTATTCTGAGGAACCAGAGAAAAATCTTATGATGGATTACTCAGTAACTTGATAGAGAAAGGCCACAGTGAACTAATGGAAGTGATAAAAATAAAAATAAATTATCAAGAATACAATTAGAAGAAAAACAAAAACACCAAGAAGTACCAAAAATATATTTCCAATTTTTATTAAAAGATACCTTAAAAAGGAATGATCATTTCTGAGAAATGAATTCATTTCCTAGAATACAAACTGAATATTTTATAATTTGGAAACATGCCAGGAAGAATGTGAAATAATTTGTTAAAAATCAAGGAAACATGTGATCCAGTAAAACTTCTAATTTAGACAACTAGAAAAGAGCAAAGTAAATCCAGAGCAAGCAGAATACATAAAATTAGAGCATAAAGTAGTGAAATTGAAGATAGGAAAACAGTAGAGAAAAATCAATGAAACCCAAAGCCAGTTATTTGAAAAGATCAATAAAAATCAGTACTCCTTCAGGCAGAACTAAGAAAAAGACACAAATTATTAATATCAGAAGTCAAAAAGGGAATATTATTACAGATTCTATGGACATTAAATGGATAATAAAGGGATATTATAAGCAAGTTTATGCCACCAAATTTAATTACCTAGAAGAAATGGATTAATTTTTTGAAAAACACAATCTATTAAATTCATGTAGAAGTAATCTGAACAGGCCTAAAACTATGAAAGAAATGTAATCAATAATAACCATACAAAACAGAAAGTTCCAGGTTCTGAGTGGGTTCAATGATGAGTTATACTAAATACTTTTTTTTTTTATACTAAATACTTAAGAAGGAAATTATACCAATTCTCTCTTTAACAAGATAGAAGTAGAGAGAACACTCCCTGTCTCATTTGACGAAGTCAGTATTACCCTAAGACCAAAACCAGATAAAGACATTATAAGAACTACAGAATGATATCTCATGAATATAGATGTGAAAATCCTCAGCAAAATATCAGCAAGTTGAATACAACAATGTCTAAAAATAATTGTGTAAGTAGAAATAAGTAGATTATTGAAGGTATGCAAAGCTGGTTCGGTATTTTAAAATATGTTAACACATTGTATTATATCAACAGACTAAAGAAATAAAATCACATGATTATATAAATAGATGGGGAACCAACACTTGACATAATTCAACATCCACTCATGGAGATAAAAAAAAAAAAAAAAAAAAAAAAAAACCTCTTAGTAAGTTAGAAATAGAAACTTCCTTGACAAGAAGTATTTGTTAAAAAAAAAAAAAAAACTTATAGCTAACATCATACTTAATAGTGAGAAATTTGAAGCTTTCCCCTGATACCAAAAACAAGAGAGGAATATTCTCTATCATTACTGCCCATCAACATTGTGGTAGAAGTCCTAGTTAATGCCATAAGACCAGAAAAGGAAATGAGTTATACAGATTGCAGAAAAAGAAAGAATCTGTCTTTTGTTCACAAATGACTTGATCATCTTTGTAGAAAGTTTGAAAAGAATCAACAACTCTTGAAACTAATAAGTAATCATAGCAAGGTTGCAGGATACAAGGTAAATTTTTAAAAGTCAATTATTTTTCTACATATGAGATACAAACAAGTGGAATTTAAAGTTAAAAATATAATATCATTTGCATTAACATCCACAAAAATAAAATACTGAAATAAAAATGTAACAAAATATAAGAATATGTGAGCAAAGCTACACAACTCTGTTGAAAGAAACAGTCAAAAAGACTCAATATTGTCAAGATATCAGTTCTTTCAAAATTGATTTATAGATTCAAGGCAATCCAAAATTAAAATTCCAGCAAGTTGCTTGTGAAAACTGGAAAATGATTCTAAAGTTTATATGGAGAAGTAAAAACAAAACAAACAAACAAAAGAATAAAGAACACAACATTGAAAGAGAAGAACAAACTTGGAAGACTGGCATTATCCAACTTCAAGACTTACTATAAAGCTATGGTAAACAAGACTGTGTGGTGCTGGTGAAAGAATGGACAAATAGATGATTGGAACAGAATAAAGAAGCCAGAAGTAAGCCTCATATACATAGTTAACTGATTTTTTTGCTCAAAATTTTATTTTTTAAAGATTTTATTTAAATTCCAGTTAAAACATATTGTAATATTAGGTATACAACATAGTGATTCAACACTTCCATACAATATCTAGTACTTATCATGACAAGTGTGCTCCTTAATCCCCATCACTGATTTAACCCTCTCCTCTGGTAACCATCAGTCTGTTGTTCATAGTTAAGAGTCTGTTTCTTGGTTTGCCTTTCTTTCTAACTTTTTTTTTTTTTTTTTTTTTTGGTCTATCTGCTCATTTGTTTTGTTTCTTAAATTCCACATGAATGAAATGATATAGTATTTTTCTCTCTCTAACTGATTTATTTTGCTTAGCATAAAACTGTCTAGCTCCATCCGTGTTGCAATTGTGGTTAACTGATCCTTGACAAAGGAGCAAAGGCAATAAAATGGAACAATGATAGTCTTCACAAATGGTGCTGAAAAAAATAGTGCTGAAACTGGACATCCATAAATAAATAAATAAGCAAGCAAGGTACAGAATTTATAGTCTTCCCCAAATTAACTCAAAATAGATCATAGACTGAATCATAAAATGCAAAAATATCATATAAAATATTGTATAGGGCAGCCCGGGTGGCTCAGTGGCTTAGAGCCACCTTCAGCCCGGGGCCTGATCCCAGGGACATGGGATCGAGTCTCAACTCTGGCTCCCTGCATGGGGCCTGCTTCTCCCTCTGCCTGTGTCTCTGCCTCTCTCTGTCTGTCACTCATGAATAAGTAAATAAATAAATAAATAAATAAATAAATAAATAAATAAACCAATAACCAAAAAAATTGTATAAAATTCCTTAGAAAGTAGCATAGGAGAAAATCTGGATGATCTTGGAAATGAAAGTGACATTTTAAGATATGGCACCAAGGCAGAATCCATGAAAGAAAGAATTTATAAGTTGAAGTTTATTATAATTCTAACCTTCTGCTCTACAGGATATATTGCCATAAGAATATAAAGACAAGCTACAGACTGGGAAAAATATTAGTAAAACATGTATCTGATGGATGACTGTAATTCAAAATATACAAAGAACTGTTAAGACTTATCAGTGAGCATGCAAACTACCCCCATTTAAAAATGGACCAAAGATTTTGTCAGATACCTCACCAAAGAAAATATACAGATGGCAAATAAGCACATGAAAAGATGTTCCACATGACCTGTCATTAGGGAAATGCAAATTAAAACACTGAGATACTACTACTCTCCTACTAAGATGGCCCAGAACACTGACATCAAATGTTGATAAGATTTGAAACCACAGGAATTCTCATTCGCTGCTGGTGGGAATGCAAAATAGCACAGCCCTTTTGAAGACAGTTTGGCAGTGTCTACAAAAATAACTGGACTCCTCTCACTGTCTCAGTCTGTTTTGGCTGCCATTCATTCTTCATCATCTTGGACTTCAATTATACGTATATTAAATCATTTGATATTGATCCACAGCTCTTGGATGCTTTGTTTTTTGTTGTTTCGTCTGTACTCTTCTGCTTTCATGTGTTTCAGGTTTTGTAATTTTTCATTGGCCTGTTTCCAAGTATTTGACTTTCTAAGATATCCAATTTGCTAACAGCCCCTGAGTAGTGATTCATCATCTGTGAAATAAAAACTTTTTTTAAAAGATTTTATTTATTCATGAGACACACACACACACAGAGAGAGAGAGAGAGAGAGAGATACAGAGAGAGAGGCAGAGACACAGGCAGAGGGAGAAGCAGGCTCCATGCAGGGAGCCCGATGTGGGACTTGATCCCGGGTCTCCAGGATTATGCCCTGGGCTGAAGGCAGGCACTAAACCAATGAGCCACCCAAGGATCCCCTAAAAACTTTTTAAAATTCTATTTTCATTGTATTCTTTATGTAAAATTTTGATTTCCCTTAAAAGTCTCCATCTATTTTTCCCCTTTCTTTCTTACTAGGTAATTTAACTTAATAATCATAATTAAAATAATTTGTCTGTTGCTTCCAAAATCTTATTCTTCTATGGTTCTACAGCTGTTGATAACTTTATATCTTAAAAATGAGTCACTTTTGATATGTTGCTTTTGCTTTTCTGTTTCTTTTTTTTTATCTAATGCCAGAAATTGAATATAAAAATTTTAGTTTGAGAAAAATATTTATACTCCATAACATGTACTCACATCTTTTCCTCTGACAGGACACTTGTGTGAAGTGCAGTCAATATAGTCAGTAGTTAATTTTTTTTTTTTTTTTTTTTTTTTTGGAGAAGAGGGTAGTATGGGCTGTAATTGCTTTGAGATTACTGCTGTCTTCAAATTTTGCTTTACATTGTGCTTTGCAGAGTTTTAGAGATCCGGAGATTTCTCTATTCATTTGCCACCTTCAGCTTTCACAGCAGGTTTAACACATTTTCTCCAGAGTGGTTCTCTTGCAGTCTTGCACCTAACTCACTAGATTATGGTCACTTGTTTCTTGATGGAAGTCTCATGGTGAGATGGGTGATTTCTTGGTTTTATTTCTTCAGCTTTAGGCAGGCGCATTACCTACCAAGTGAAACAGCTTGTGTTTCCAATCTGTCACTGAAGAGACTTGTCACCCTCTGGAATTTATTTCACTTGTTTGACTTCCAATACCAGTGCCCTCATACTTAGGGAAACTCCCGATTCTGCAGATGAAGTTACTTTTTTCATTGTTAAGTATGAAGAATTGTTCTTGTGGATTCCTTCACCCACAGTGGAAAGCAATTCTCACTAAAATATGGTTAATAATTAGTAAATTAAAAGCATACGTTATTGTCATGACCACATGCAAGCTCAAATATTTTTATGGAAAAATAGTAAATGTATACTGGTTTCATTTTCATGACAATATATACTCTTTCTGGACTCCAAAATTGAAATTACAAAGAAGGCATGAGCCAGGCTATAAAAACCGTAGTGGATTACCAGGATGTTTTTTTCTTTTCCATATTTTTTCAGAAGAGTTTATTCTCTTCCTATATGAACAAACATTTATCGATGAAGTAGAAAATGCCAAAATCTGTGTTAAATGTTAAGATACAATAGCTAAAATGCTATATAGTGGAAAAAAAGACATTTATAAAACATCTAAAAAGTATAGTAAAGGGAGAGGCATTAAAAGGGATCACAGAATGTCAAGATTGATAATGCATTCTAGTTTGCAGAGCACATGCTAAAGAAGATAATCTGAGCTATGTCTTGAAAGATAAGACTTCACAAAGTATGAAGTGGGCAAAATTTGGAAAAATAGTTAGAAATAAGAGTCTGTGGAGGGTTCATGCATTTTTGATAGTAAAAATTTAATCAATCAACAATTTACTTGTATTTAAAGAGTTTTAACACCTTTAAACAGAATTTCAGAATGCATAATTCTATATTTACTGAAATATTTATTTTTATGTAAATACTTTTTCTCTAGGAATACCATCACAGAAGAAACTTAATACAAATTCTCTTATATATACCATGGTCCAATAGTTCTGACACTCCCAACTATTGGATCAAACACATTATTTTTGTGATGTATGTTTTATAAGTGATGGCTTAAGACATTCTTTTAGCAAAATTAGGCATTCCTTTTAATGACTTTGATTTACTCATTTACTGATAGAAATGAATGGCCAATGTGGGAACCTGTAATAAAACAAATTCATGTTGCTTTTATTTTGTTTATTAGCAGAGAAAGGCACAAAGTGAGAGATAAAAGACAAGGAAGCAAGGAATTATAGCCAGTGTGGGACATAAAATCACTGCCTAAATCTTCCAACTGAGGAATTTAGAATGAAATTAAGAAATTAGCAGGGATCCCTGGGTGGCTCAGCGGTTTAGCGCCTGCCTTCAGCCCAGGGCATGATCCTGGAGTCCCGGGATCGAGTCTCACATCGGGCTCCCTGCATGGAGCCTGCTTCTCCCTCTGCCTCTGTCTCTGCCTCTGCCTCTCTCTCTGTGTCTCATGAATAAATAAAAAATCTTAAAAAAAAAGAAATTAGCATCTGGAAGTCCTTTTCTTACTGTTTTTTTTTTTTTTTTTTTTTTTTAATAGTGTATACTGATACTTTAAGAATGGTCAACCCTCTAGGAAACAAACAAACAAAAAAAGCAGTAGGAATAGACAATCTAAATGAGTTGAGTCATTTTGACAAAGGACTGGCTTTTTGCTCTTTTTTGGGGGGGAGGTGGGGGCAGTACTGGAAATACATGCTGCAAACAAAAGATAAATCACTAGGTGTGTGGCTTCTGAGAGTACAGGTTTACCTAATCTCTAGGAAAGTTCTGAAATTGAAAAAACAAAACAAAACAAAACAAAACAACCAAAGAGCTCTGATTACTTTCAGATTGACATGACATCACAGTCCTGCCCTTCAATACCCTTCAAAATTTTGGAAGGATAACGGTTTTACTAACAATAACAAATATGCACTAATAAACACTTTCAAAAAAGGACATGCTGAATATTCCTTCAAAATTACAGAGCAGATTGAGTTTTAGGATTGAGTGTTTCCTTGATTTTCAAGGGCCAGGGATACTTTTCTGCAAGTAATTTTCTCAAGAAGTTGGCACAATGGGAATCACAACTAAGTGTATATAAAGAAATTATAGGCAAGATTAGAAACCTTTATGCAGAAAGCAGTGTTTGTTCTTATAGGGATTTAAAAATGCACTAAGTGGAATTAAACATAAAACAGAAAAAACATATTCAAAATGTTAGTTAAAATGACAAAATTGAGGAATATCTCTACCTGTAGATAATCATGTGCATACACATAATTTATATTTTTTATGAATTAAATATCATTAGACTCTTGGAATTATATCTATAAATTGCATTAATCTGTTTTCATATTACTGTATGAATATTACATTAATGTGAATTGTGTTGCAATAGTAATCTTATTTCTTGTACTCTGAGACTCAAATATGTTAATTTCTTAAAACAACATTTACATCATAATAAAAAAACAGGCTATTGAGTAGACTAACTGTAATTAAACTTCAGGTGGCATAATAATAATTAAAGTTTTTAACATGTATTCTCCTGATGTCCCTAAAAATTAATAATTGATGAATATAACTATAATTCAATATAATTAGTAAACTAAATTTTCATACCCATATTAAAACATAGCCGTTTAAAGTACAGCATGAAATCATGCTTATTTTAAATTTCACAGCTTTTAAGTAAAAATGGAAACATGTTAGTACAGGGTAATATTTTTTTGACTTTTACTTCTTGACTACTATATTTGTACTTAAGAATTTAAAACATTTTTTCTGAGGGAAATATCAAGGTGATTAGAAACACTACATCAAATTTTAGACACCAGTTTAATATACATAATTCTTTTATATAGAGCTACAAGAATTGAAAAAGGGCAAAAATGATAATTATCTATAACATGGTATTTTCTTAATATTTACAAGAAAAGTTCATTTATACTTGCATGTAGATTTCTATAATATATATCCACTCATATATGTGAAATAGGAAAGAAATAAAATGAAAATGCTAAATATTCCTAAATTTTTAAATTTATTTTTAGAATCCAACTCTTCCAAATAATTTTTCTCCTATTATTGAAGGTCTGTTTTCCACTCAATATCCTACTTTGTGCCATTAATAGTGTTAGTGGTACAGCATTCCTTCCTTTCTTCTATTTTTCTTTTTTTTTTTTTAAGAGAGGGAGAGAGCAATCTTAAGCAGGATTCACACTGGGTGGGGAGCCCTATGTGGGGCTCAATCTCATAACCACAAAATGAGATGCCAAAATCAAGAGTCAAACACTTAACTTAGCCATCGAGGGGCCCTGACACAAGATTTCTTTAAAAAAAAAATTATGATAGCTCTGAGATTTTTTTCCCAACATATTTATCTCTGTACCCTCAAGTTTGAGAACCTTCTTTTCTTTTTCATCACATCTAAAGTTGACAATGAAAGGTTTGCAGAATGGAAGATATTTTTTCTTCAAATAATTTTTAAATTACTGTTGACTGAAACTTCAAAAGGCTAAGGGTGACTAGTCATGTTAACAAATAACAAGACTCATACATGTGACAACTAGTGTCATTGTAACTACCACCTTGCTAATCACAATTGTAATATACTATTGAATTTCAAAAATGTCTCAGCTACACCTTCATAAAAATATGGTAAGATGAGGATCTTACAAGTGAGGGAATATGTAATTAAAACTACAGAAGAATACATATTTTGATATTTTATTTTACTATAAATTAATGAATAGCTTTTTAATTTGCCTTGCCTTTAAAATTCATTATTAATATATAAATTAACTTATATTATTCAATTTATATATTTGTTTATAAATTACATTAGATATCATATTTATGTATATTTGTGTGTTTGTATATATGTATGTATACGTGTAAAATAATTCTTAATTCTCCGTAGAAAATTGTATTTACCTGTCCCATGTTTTCCAATGTCATACCGAAGACCTGGGCAAGAATACAAGAAAAGATCTCTAAGTGTACAATTTCCTGCAAAAGTTTAATCTTTTTATCACCATCAGTAAAATTTTATTCTTATGCCAGCCTTTATCTCTAGTCTCTTATGAATAATCAATTTGCTTCAAAACGCTATGATTTCTGTTCAAAGAAAGTTTCAACACAGTATAGCACTAAGGAACATAACATATTCACAAGATGCACATTAAGGAATGTGATTACCTGGATTTGTGTCTGGTGTTACCAGAGCACAGATGGGAAAGAGTTATTAGCATGTAGTGGTAAATGGATTTATTCTATGCTCTATGGAAGGACAACTATGGAAAAACTTGGATACCAACAATAGTGACATTTCTCAAAGTCTATTACTTCAACTTTGCTATTATACCCTATGAACAATATCTTCTTTTTGTTTTTTAAAGATTTTATTTATTTATTTATTTATTTATTTATTTATTTATGAGAGACACAGAGAGAGAGGCAGAGACTCAGGCACAGAGGGAAGCAGTTTCCCTGTGGGGAGCCTGATGGAGTACTTGATCCCAGGACCCCAGGAGGACCCTGAGATCACAAACTAAGTCATAGGCAGACACTCAACCATTGAGCCACCCAGGGACCCCCATATCTTTTTTGATACTTATCTGTATAGGTTTATGATTGATTCCTCTTTTTCTCTAAAAATTATTTGCGTTCAGTTCAAGAAAGTGGCCTGAACATCCCTCCTCCTACAGAAACATCTGCAGCCACATATGGGACAATTCCCTCAGAAAAATGATGAGAAAACTAGCTGAACAGTACCTCCACAACAAAGAAAAAAGGGCTGCATCAGAATGGGTAGGAAGGTTTGAACATGGCCTTGCAAGAAACTCCAGCCCAAGTTTGATGAACCACAGCTGGGAAGGATGCTGTAGTACAGAACTTGTCATCATGGAGTGAGGGATTTGTGCCCTGCATCAGGCATCCATCCACCCAGAGAAAAGAGACACCAAAGTTCTTGAAAGGAAAATCAGAGGGCTATAAAAAATTTAAAAAAAAAAATTCTTGAAGAATTTCCACATAGACCTACTTGCCCAGGACCCATAATAAAACAACAGTTTGAAAGGTGCCTAGAACATATGTGATAGAAACTTATTTACTAACCTTGAAGCATCTGAGAGAGAGGCAAGAGCCTCTGTTCTCTCTTGGAAGAGAGGGGCTGGCAGGCACCACTTTTGTATTCTTCTTCTGTCTTGTTGGAGTGGGCACCACTTTCATGCCTCCCACCAGGTTTCTAACTTTAGTGGAAGCATCTTACCTTCATACATACTTCAGCTGAAGTCCAACCTCCAACAGCTGGACAGGCTTAGTGCTCTATCCCTACATTCCACAGTTGTGGCCAACCCTGCCACAGCCAACAGACACATAATGCCCTTGCAGAGAATATCCCTGGAGCACGTGGCTCTGATAATAGGAGGACTGCATTTCTGGGCCTCATGGGTCTGAAACAATTGGAAAGATAATCCTTGGCAGGCTACCGAATACTAGGGCATTGCACAAATTATAGAATGAAAAACACCCCTAGTCCTCATATGAAGAAGCTCAATTTCTTATCTTGGAGCTTCTTCCTAAGGATCAGACTTGCCACACATTCAGTCTACAGAAGTGTCCCCAGAGCGTATGAGCAAGGAGACACTTAGAACACTCCTTTGGCCTCACTACAGCTTGCTGATACCTCTCAGAAAGGATCTACTATACACGTATAAAGCTATAATTTTAGCAACCCTTACACAGATCTACTGGTCTGGGGATAAGACAAGCTTATAACTGTGGACTCACCAGAGTATATATTCACTTACCTTAAGCTGCTGTCTGAAAATCTGGTTTACAATTAAGCTGAAATTAGGCACTATCTGAAATCCCTCCTCCTGGAACACTGACAGGTTTTGGCATACCCTCAATGGGAAAATATCAAGAATAAATCAGGCTGGGGTGTCTGGGTGGCTCAGGCAGTTAAGTGTCCAACTCTTGATTTCAGCTCAGGCCATGATCTCAAGATCATGAGATTGAGCCCCGCATGGGGCTCCATGCTTAGTAGGGAATCTGTTTGGGATTTCCTCCCTCCCTCTGATCCCAACCTCTGTGTGCATGCTAAAATCAATCAATCAACCAATCATTTTTTTTTAATGAATAAATCAGACTACCTAGAAAAGCATGAAATTCCAAGAAACTTTGAAAGCTATGACAGAGTTGAATGATAAGTTTCTTCTACTGCACAAATCTACTACTTCAAGACCATAAGGGATTGCAATTTCATCTATTACATAGCAGAGTCAGGCAAATCAAAGATAAAGGAATATATTCCAAATTAAAGCACAATAAAAAACCTCCAGAAAGTTTCCAAATAAAATGGAGATAAGTCATCTACCTGATAAAGAGTTCAAAACAATGTCATGAAGAACCTCACTGAGCCCAGAAGAAGAGTGGATGAACACAATGAGATTTTCAAAAAAGAATACATTAGAAAATCAAGCAGAGGTCACAGAGCTGAAGAATACAATGGCTGGACTTAAAATACACTAAGGGGGTTCAATAGCAGACTAGACAAAGTAGATCAGATCAGCAAGCTGATAAAATGGTAAAACTCACCTAGATAGTGGCAAAAGGAAAAAGAATTTTGAAAGTAAGGATAGCATAATGGGACTATGGGGCAGTATCAAGCAGAATAACATCTGCATAATAGGGGGTCCCAGAAGGAGAAGAGAATGAAAGAAATTAGAAACAGTAGTTGAAGAAATACTGGCTCAAAATGTTCTTAACGTGTGAGGGAAACAGACTTCAGGTCCAGGAAGCGGCGAGAGTTCCACATAAGATGATCCCAAGGAAATCCATACCAAGACACATTATAATTAAAATGTCAACAGGTAAAGATAAATATTAAAAGCCGCAAGAGAAAACAACTTGTTACATACAAAGGAACCCCCATAAGACTATCAACTAATTTTTCAGCAGAAACTTGCAGGCCAGAAGAGAGTAGTAGCATGATATATTCAAAGTGGTGAAAGGACAAAGGCTTCCAACCAAAAATCCCATACTTAGCAAGATTATCATTCAAAATTGAAGGAGATAAAGAGTTTTCCAGACAAGCAAAAACTAAAGGAATTCATCACCACTAAACCAGCCTCACAAGAAATGTTAAAGAGATTTCATTAAGCTGAAAAGAAATGATACTAACTAGTAACAAGGAAAAAAAAAAAACTATAAAAGTACAATCCTTACTAATATAGAGCAAAGGTAGTAAATTAACAACTTCTAAGGCTAATATGAAGGATGAAAGACAAAATAGTAAAATTAGATATAATAATTAGCTAGGGGATATATGGAATAAAAAGAATATTAAATAAAGTATCAAAAACATAACATATGGTAGAGGAAAATAAAAACATAGCAATTTTTGGTGTACTCAAACTTATGGTATCAACTTAAAATAGGCTCTTATCTGTAGAATGATATATATGAACTTCATGATAACCATAAAGCAAAAATCTAGAATAGACACAAAAGACAATGAGAGAAGAATCTAAATATAAGACTAAAGAAAACCACCAAATCATGAGAGAAAGAGAAGAAGAAAGTAACACAGAGGAACTATAAAACACCCAGAAAACAATAAAATGGCAATAGATATATATCAATAATATTTAAATCATAAATGGACTAAATTCTCCAATCACAAGACAAAGTGGCTAAATTGATTAAAAAATAAAACTTTCTATATGCTGCCTACAAGAGATTTACTTCAGATCTAAAGACACACAAAACTAAAAGGATGGAAAAAATATTCCATGCAAATGGGAGAGTTGTAAAGCCACTGTAGTAAGACTCTCATCAGAAAATAAAACTTTAAAACAACAATGAAGGACACAAAAATATGTTACAAAATAATAAAAGGATTAATACAATAAGAGGATATAACATTTATAAATATATATGCATCCAACATAGGAGAATATAAATATTCAGAGTAATTAAAACGAACATAAGAGAAGAGACCTACAGTGATAGAATAATAGGACACTCTAATAGCACACTTACATCAGTGTATAAAATCAAGTGTTCTGATTTGAAACAACAAAAACAGGCAGAGAATCTGAATAGATGTTTTTCCAAAGAAGACATACAGATGGTCAAGGTGTATGATAATATTTCAAAAATCACTAATTATGAGGAAAAATGCTATTCAAAATCATAATGAAACATTACCTAGCACTTGTCAAAATGGCTATTATCAAAAAGTCAAGAAACACAAGTCTTAGAGAGGATGTGGCAAAAAGGGACCCCTTGTACACTGTTGGCAGGAATGTAAATTGGTTCAGTCACTATGGAAAACAGGATGGAGATTTCTCAGAAAATTAAGAACAATTCTACAATATAATCCAGCAATTGCACTTACTAATTCAAAAAGATATCGGCACTCCTATGTTTATTCCAGTTTATTTACAACAGCCATGATAAGGAAACAATATAAGTGTCCATCAATGGATGGATGGATGGATGGATAGATGGATGGATGGATGGATGGATGGATGGATGGATGAAGATGTAGAGTGTGTGTACGTATTTACACACACACATATATATATATATGTACACACACACATACACACACACAATGGAATATTACTCAGCCATAAAATTTAATAAAGTCTTGCCATTTGTGATGACATGGGTGAGACTTTAGGGTATTATGTTAAATGAAATGTCAGACAAAGACAATTACCATATGATTACAGATAAATGTGAAATCTAAACAACAAAACAAAAATTCAGAGATACAGAGACCCTATTAGTGGTTACCAGAGGGAGAGGGAGTTGGAAGATGAGTAAAATGGGTTGAGAGGCTCTACTGTATGATAGATGATAAGTAGACTTATGTTGGTGATCATTTTTGTTATGTATACAAATATCAAGGTATATTATACATGTGAAACATTTTTTATATCAGTCTTACCTAAAAAATCTACTTTCCCATTTATTAATTTATATTTTACCTTTAAATAAGCATACGTAATATTTAATAGGCCTGTGTATCACCATTTCTCTCTTTTGTATATTTTATCCAATAAGTGAACAGTGGCCCCATGAGTTCAACTATTGAATGTGAATGATGGCCAACTCTCATCATGAAGTTCAGATTACTTTTCTGAGCTCTACATTCACGGATCAAACTCACTGCAGACATATGCATATAGATATTGAAGAGGTCTTTTTCCCTAAAATGTTACTTACTGTGCTTCATATTACTAGGTCTGAATGTTGTTAAGTGATATTTCACCTAAATCTGATAATAGACATTTTTCAGTTACTAACGTGGCCACGTTTAGCTATAGAAAAGGTCACTCAAGGTGAATTGACAGGAAATTGGCAGATTAGACAATGTAGTCACTGCATCATGTGGTAAATGGGGCTGCTCACAGAATCACATTGTCTAATGATGTCACCAACACCTCTCATTATATCACTGGTAGAGATTTATAAAATCAAGTGTAATATTAACGGATTTAAGGAACGACCTCCAAAAGGAGGCATCTAATGCTGCAAAATAGCTTTGACATATAACTCTCCTTTTCTATAATAAATTCTCCTTATTTATATATATATATAAATTTGAAAAATATTAATGTTTAATAATTCCCAATTACAAAATATTTTATGAATGGGTTAAAATTATAGGTGTTCTACCATCTGTTAAAAAAAATCATTTTATACTTATTGATGAGAGACACAGAGAGAGAGGCAGAGACACAGGCAGAGGGAGAAGCAGGCTCCCTGTAGCAAGCCAGACACAGGACTCGATTTCAGGATCCCGGGATCATGCCCTGAGCCAAAGGCAGACACTCAACCACTGAGCCACCCAGGTGTCCCCTGGCCAATAATAATAATAATAATAATAATAATAATAATAATTATTATTATTATTATTTTATATGGAGTAAAATTTCACTCCTGTTACCTCATGGTGAATATGTTTTTCCATTGCCCACAAGGTTGTCATTACTTTGCTCAACTCACATTCAGAAATTGGAGGCTCTACCCTAAAGAATATGTCAGCTATGGAAAATACGTTGATGTGTAATTGTGTATTTGTGGGTGTAGTGGAGATGGGAGAGGAAGACACCTGGGAAGTCCCCTCTGTGTGGCCTGAAACTCATTTTACAAATAATGAATTTTGCAACAAGATGCCAAAAAAGTAGCAAATTGTTGACATATGCCTTTAAAATAAAACAGGAGTAGTTTCTGTGGGAAAGAATCCATTGTTATATTGTTGAAAAGTGGTATTATAATGCATAACATATACATTCATATCTATTTCTCTTTCTGTTGTGACATGGCACAGGTTCTACCTAGAGGGTCAGGGCTTTTAGGTGAGATGCTTTACTGCTATAGCCAGTGGTCTTTCAAACATGATAGCATGTGTTCACATATCAATTCTGTGAAAAACAGCAGTCAGCATTTATTTTCCAGGAGTTTTTTTTTTTTTTTTTAACAAAGAAATTCCCTTAAAGTATGTATTCTCTTAATTCATAGATTTGATGGAATATCTTTTCATTCTCAGGGAGATACTGAATTTATTTTTTTTAAAAAAAAAGGTCCTAGAAGGTCACATGCGGTCAGATTTAATGGCCTGCTTTATCATATAGAAGAGAATTGGTGGGGACATTCAGGACACATTGGTTTCTTATTCACATCCTCATTTCCTCTCAAAATCCCATGAAATCTGTGCTCATTACTGAACATTCTCATTGCTCTAAAGACAGAATTTGAAGGAGAAACCTGTTATACAAAGATGCCCTAACATTTCTACATAATTTATCTCTGCACCTGCAGTGATAGATCACTTTTCTTGAATAGTGTCCACAGAACATAACCTGAGATGGTCTCTTGCAGCTTGCATTAATAGGATCTGGTCTACATACCTAGAGGTTACTGGTCTATTGTGTAGTAGTTAATAGCTAGCTGTAGAATGCTTATTTAATTTTTCAATTTAAATGCCTAGATAATGCTGGGGGCAGTGCAGATATATAAACAACTCGTTCTTGGCCTTAAGAGGTGTTATTATTGCTTGGGATGAGCAATTATTCAAGATATCCCCAGGAGAAGTGGAACGTGACAGATGACAGACTAGCGCTATTTAGAAGCCGCCTGCCAGATGGTCAGAACCTGCAGTGGGGAGTGAGGACAATATGAAGGGACCTGGGGCAAAACAGTTTTTCTGTAGCAATCTAGTAGCAGGAGCATTTGGAAATCGGAGGGCCCAGTTCTGGAGGTTTGCGGTGGGGGGTGGGGGGTGGGGGAAGAAAACCAAACAAGTTCCACAAAAAACTACATGAAAATTAGTTACATATGAACTGAAATTAGACTGATTTGATGATTAAACAGTTTTGTGATTAAATCTTCTTCTCTGGCCTGATGGGTTGGCTGTTTTTACTTCAGCAGGATTTGATATAGAAGTTATGGTAAAATTTCAAATTTACTTTAAAAGAGTTAATTATTACTTAATAACTAATTACTTATTATTACTTAAATATTAATTACTTAATTTATTACTTAAAAGAGCCACAGGTGGGTGGAGGGTGGTGGGGGTGGGGTGGGGTAAGAGGAGCTGTATATTGCTCTGGCCACAGTTTCAGCAGTTTGTTAAGCTGCCCCTGGTATAAAAATATGTTGTGTTCTTGGGTTTCCAGGTGTTGTCTGCAGTTTGCAGTGCTCGGGAGCACTTGTTTCTTTGTCCCAAGAGTCAGCGGGGGTGGATGAACATACAAGGGAAGGTGAACCACCGAATGCTAGAAGAATCAAGGCAACATTCTCTGCCAGCCTCTTTTTCGTGTTGTGTTGGAGAAGCACAGTATTATGTTGGGAAAATAGTTATTTGAGGGAAGTATCCAAGACTACCCACATCCCAGCACGTATAATGCAATTCACTTGGAACGTCAGATGTCTGACATCGTAAATGTAAGGAATGTTCATTTGCTAGATTATAGGAGACGGGGGCACTGTATTAGCACACCACTAACTGTTATTTAGGCCTTTAAGTTAAATGTACTTTAATATAATTAAAATGCCATAAAATGCACTCAGGTCAATGCCACACTATTAAAGGGGTTTGGAACATGTCTCCCTGAAATATTCCCCTTGGACGTGAAGCTTACTTTTGAACTATAACAAAACAAAACTCAGCAGATTTAAGACAAGCTCTTCACCTCTCCCCTCACCTACTTATGTTGACATCTGGGGCCTGTACCTGGAAGAGAGTTATCACCAGAGATTCCGTTTTATCTAAGAAACTTATCCATGTAAGAGGGTAAAGTGTTGTTGTTTTTAATATTTTATTTATTCATGAGAGACAGAGACACAGGCAGAGGGAGAAGCAGGGTCAATGCAGGGAGCCTGATGCAGGACTCGATCCTGGGTCTCCAGGATCAAGACCTGAAATAAAGGCAGATGCTTAACCTCTGAGCCACCCAGGCATCCCAGAGGGTAAAGTTTTCTTTCTCAAACTTCTCTCATCCTCCTGAGAAGGGCCGTCCTCCCCTTAGATCCCCAGGACTCTACTCGTTTCCTTTGCCTGAGATGTTACACGGCCTTCCCCTACTGGCTGCCCCTGGGGTCTTGTGTTTCATATGTCCCTGTTTATACGTAATTAAATTTGTTCTCCTGTTAATCTGGCTTCTGTCAATTTAATCATGAAACCACCTAAACACTTAACAGGGAAAAAAGGAGAAAATTTTTCTGCCCTTGCACTGTTTTTATAATTAATCACTTAAGATTTAATATAAAACTACAGTAAAGTGTCTGCTGACCTTTAAATTCCTTTTCAAAATAGTTTTCGCTATTCTAGGAAAATTGCATTAACAAGAAATTGTAAAGCTTTC